>NC_142100.1:8390500-8995833 GCF_054644295.1 Miniopterus natalensis | reverse complement strand
TGTGGTCGGCAGCTCGGGCCCCGGGGTCTCACCGGAAGAAAAGTCTGCGTCTGGACCGCGATGTTGGGTGCTGCGCTCTGGAGACCTGCCGGCCGGCGTGGAGGGAACGTCCCGCCCGAGTGTAGGTTTCCTGGGGGCCGCCCGGGTGGCATTGCGTAGGCGGCTCCGGCCTTGGCGCCGGGGGGCTTGGACCGTCGCGTCGGGGTTAGCGCCAGGGGTTTGACCCTAGAGGGCGCGGTTAGGTGGCCTAGGGTGGCGCTGGTCCCGGCGCTCGGCGGGCGCCAGGAGCTCTCCAGGAGCAGAGGGTGAAGCGCGCCGCGGGGAGGGCGCCCCGCGGCTACCATGCGCGGGGTGCGGAGCCCGCGCCCCCGAGGGCTCGCCGGGGTCCCGAGCCGCCCGGAGTCGGCGTGGCTGCGTGGGTGAGCCGCCCGGGAGCTGGCCACCTCTCGGCCGCCCAGCGCCGAGTGGAAAACTTCCCACTGGATGCGTTTTGTAATGGTTAGTTTGCTTCGGTCTGAGTCTGGATCTTCCCGGGCGGTAGGCTCCAGCTTATCCCCAGCCGGAGTAGACTCTCCCGCCCCCCCACCCCCCCCAAAAAAAGTTTGACTCCGGCTGGAAAAAGCATTAATGAACGTATCTGTGGGAAGAAACGGAAAGCGAGTGAGTCAGGAGGGCCACCTTCGGCCAGCCGCCCGGGGAGAGGGAAGGAGCCGGAGGCGTTTGGGTTAGGGCTCTGGGGGAAGGTGTCGAGGGGGGATGCAGCCTGCGGGAATCAGGGCGCGGACCCGGGCATTGTTCCCGGCTCGCTCTTATCTCTCAGGAGCAAGTATCCTGTGTGCGCGGCGCATGAATGTATCTGGGCATCTCCGCGTATATTTATACAGTGTGTGTGATGCGAAAAGCAGGAGCGGCGGAGGGGGGGCCGAGTGAGTCTGGGGGGAGGGAAGACGGCAGAGCAGAGAGGGGAGAGCGCTAGACGCGAGCGAGCGAGCGAGAGAGAGAGAGAGAGAGAGAGAGAGAGAGAGAGAGAGAGAGAGAGGAGAGACAGATAGGACTTCCTCCCGATTTGCAAAGTGAAGTCACTTCCCAAAATTAGCTGAAAAAAAAGTTTCATCCGGTTAAACTGTCTCTTTTTCAATCCGCTACAACAACAAACGTGCACAGGGGAGCGCGGGCAGGGCGCTCGCAGGGGGCGCGCAGGGAGGGCCCAGGGGCCGCAGAGGCCGCGCCCGGCTGATCCGAAGGGGCTGCGAGGTCAGGCTGCAACCGGGTCAATGTGTGGAATATTGGGGGGCTCGGCTGCAGACTTGGCCAAATGGACGGGACTATTAAGGTAAGAGAGCGGGCGGCGGGCGCGGGCGCGGGCGGGCTGGGCGGCGGGCGCCGGGGTCCCGGAAGACGTGGCCACTCTCGCCGCTTCCGCGCCGGGCTTCGCTCCGTCTCCTCCCGCGCGCGGGTGCACGTCTCAGTAGCCGGGGCACCCGCCGGCTCCCCCCAACCCGGGACAATCTCCCCCTTACCCCCTGCCCCCCAGAAGGGAGCCCGGCCCCTCCCTCCGCGCTGCCAGCAGGCTGCGGGCGAGGGCGGTATGAATCCCGGGGCGGGGGGGGGGGGGATCCCGGGCGCGGGTCGGAGCCGGGGACCCGATTCGGCGGGTCCATCACTCCCGCCCGCAGGCGGGGCGCCCTGGCCCGGGGCTGGGTACCGTCGGCGGCGGGCTTCCCCTCGCCCGGCGCTGGCCGCGGTGGGGGCGGAAGCCGCCGCGCCAGCAGCTCGGGTCCCTGCCCGGTGGGGCCTGGCCCGGGCAAGTGGGTTGGTCGCCCGGGGACCCGCGGGCAAGCGAAGGCTCCTGTGCTCTGCCCGAGCCGGCGCCTCCAGATGGGAGCCCTGTTTACATGTCAGAGCGGCCGGTTTCCCTTCCTCTCCGTTCGTGTCTCTGTGGCCCGTTCTCCACGCTCGCGGGCGGCGGCTCCCGAGACTAACTGGCGGACCTGCCCGCTTCCCCGGCCGGGGCAGGGCGTCTCCGCAGCCTGGGTCCGCCCCGCGCCCCGCGCCCGCGCCCTCGCCCCGCGCCCGGCTTCCGCGCTGCGCCGCGGGCTGCGCGCCTGCTCCGCGGGAAGGGCACCGGTGCCCTCCAGAGCCGCGCGCCCTAAGGTGGCCGGCCAAACCCTGCCCCCACCCCTACCCTCACCCCACGCCCGTCGCCCGGGTTGGGTTGCAAAGTGCAGCCCAGAGCGAGGGCCGAGGGTCTGGGTTTCAGGTCCGACCTCAGAAGGGTTAAGTGCCTCCTCCCTCTAGAAGGGGAAGTGGGGCTAGGAGCCGAGAGGAGGGACACCCCCTAGCGCAACCGGCCCTAGAGGAGCGAGGGGAATGAATGGGAGCCCGAGTCGGCGGGGCTGGGCGGCGAGGCAGTTTTGCAACACGAAGCAGGAGTCAGTCTGGAAAAACTATTAGCCTGGCGAGGGGAGGACTGGCAGAGCCCGCCTTTCTCCCAGAGCCCCACGCAGTCACCCTCACGCTCAGGCTGAGTAAGAGACAGCCAAGATGCTGGGCTTGGAGAATGCAAAGAGATTTTTATCATTTGGGTGGGGTAGTGGTTTTTATTTTCTAAGTTGTGTGTGTGTGTGTGTGTGTGTTCTGAAAGTTTGAAATATGCTGACTTAGGTAAAAGGCCCTTGAAAATCTGGAGATGAGATAACTGAGGGTGATGGGTTAAAGGGTGCCTGTGCGAGCCTGGGTTCCTCAAGTTTCCAGTGTGTGGTCCAGGGAGGATTGCTCTAGGAGGCTGTCGGTCATGGACACTTCATGCTTGTTTTTCTTCACACTGGTGTGTGCATGCAAGTGTCTCTGTATCTCTGCTTTAGTAATAAGATGCTCCACTCTAGAAAACTCCTCTCATTAGGACACCTGCCACTTACCCAGAAGGAGCCCCTCTGATCCGGAAGAGTGGTAACATGGCTCCGGGGTCTTGATGTGGACACTCTAAGGAGAAGTGAAGCAATTTCTTCTCCACGATGCTCAGGCCTCTGACACAGGCCCAGAGCAGAGGGAGGAAGCTGTGGTCTCTACCCAAGATGTGCTAATCTCCTTAGATACACACACAGGGATTGGCATGGCAGGCAGAGAACAGGCGTAGGCCAAGGCCCTGGCACTGCATGCCGAGGATGGGAGTGAAAGTCTTCTTTTCCATGTGGGGCATGAGAGCCTGAGAGTCCCTCAAACCCTCCACGGGAGCACCCTGGTCTCTCATCTAGGAGACCTGGCTGTGCTCACCCACCCACAGAGCTGTGGCTTTTCAAGGTATTTTCAGTCCCCAATGTTCAGAAGGATTGAGTTGTTAAGTGTATACTTTGGCATTTAAATTGTGTGAAAGCCACATTTGTTTGTTCACATGTGATCTTTGGATTTGGGGGTTCCTGGACCCCACTCCCACAATGGTTCGAACACTGTTCTTGGAGAGTGGGCAAGAAGAGGTCAGCTAACTTCTGGTCTGTTTGTGAGAGTGCACAGTTCATTAAATCTGTCTGAGCTTCAAAATCTTTGCAAAAATGTAACAGTGGGCCTAAATTATCTCTACAATAGGATCTTTCCAAATCCCCTCTGTTCCTAAAATATTACGGGCATATGCTCTTACAAGAATACATACTGGATGTCTGTGAAATCCAGTTCTATGCTGACAGAGGTCTGAGAGACCTATATATAGGGAGAGACCTATGTATCATGTCTAATCTGCAGACACAAATCCAGAAAGGGTGTTCCCTGTATGAATGGCCTTGAAAAACCATCTTTGAGTAATTTTGGGATGTGATTTTTACGCACCTGCGTATTTTTTTCCTCATATATAAGGCATGCCTCTCTTTTAAAATGCCTGTCAGCCTCAGCACTGAGGAGGTATTTGGGCCAGGATGCCAGAGAAGTCTGATTTCTTTGCAGAAGCCCTTTATTTTGTGCATAATTCCATCTGACTCCAAAATCTCAATCTTGCTGCCCTTATTACAATAAGCCTTCTGTATTATGTTTTCTTCTCATTTCCCAGAGTGTCTCCTGGGAAGGCTGTGAGCATCATGTTGGGTACACCAACGTTTTCAGGGACCATTCTGCTCTTTCTGCCACAGACAGTTAACCTGCAGTATTAAACAACACCCTACCCCGCCCCTGCTCCCCACAGTGATATTATCAGTGTTGAAAAGCACATGATAGTGTTTGCTGCTCTAAGAAATGACCTGGTTTCAAAAACTACATCTTAGTTCTAAGCAGCCTTCAATCAACTCTTATTATTTTATCTGTAGAAAGCTTGATTCAATGCCCATGATGCCATCAACTATGGCAAAACAATCCAAGAAGATGCAGACGTAGTGAGTGAAACAGGGAAAGGAACAGCAGACTTGGAGTCAGGAAACAGGGTTCATTCTCAGCTCTGCTACTTAGTTGCTGATTGCCCTACAGCAAGGCACTTGTTAGGTCCTTGAGTCTCGGTTTCCTCATCTATGAAATGGGGCCAAAGTAGCTCCCTGATATAAGTCACAGTAAAAATTAAAGTCTGTGCTTTAGTTGCATGCACATTGGTTGAACTTCTCCTTGGGGATTGGTCTTCTGTGGCTCGATTGGTTAAAAAATTAGATCATAGCCCGGCCGGGCTTGGCTCAGCGGTTGAGCATTGACCTGGGATCCAGGCGATCGGGGTTCAATTCCTGGTCAGGGCACATGCCCGGGTTGCGGGCTCAATCAATGACTCTCTCATCATTGATGTTTCTATCTCTCTCTCTCTCTCTCCCTCTCCTTTCCTTTCTCTGAAATCAATAAAGATACATTAAAAAAAAAAATTAGATCATAGGCCTGGGTTTACTTAGATCATAGGCCTAGGTTTACCATAATACATGTTTCATTAACTTAACAAATATTAACCATGTGTTTCTTGTGTTCCAAGGCTTAAAACTCATGGTTTATGTGTCAAGAGTAAAACAGGGATCAAACCTTGCTGGAATTTACACTCCAGTGGAGGTGACAGACATGTAAATAAGTAATTCTATGTCCAGAGATGACGTATCGTCTGAAGAACAGTAAAGCAGGTTAGGGGATAAAACGTGATGTAGCTGTATCAGCCAGGATGCTTGGGGACGTCGCCTTGAACAAAGTCCAGTTAAGGACAGCTATTCAGTTTTCCCCTTACTTCAGGGACATCCAGCACCATGCAGCCAGCAAATGATGGGAGAGCAAGACAGAAAGGTTGAGGTGAGAGCTCGCTCTGCAAAGCAGCAGAGTGTCTGCCCCAGACAGGCCCAGGAGGGTAGGTTGTCGCTGATGGGCAGTGCCTGTCCAGCAGGGAGAGCAGCAGAGGGAGGACCGCTTGGGAACAGAGACTTTACTCATGTCCCCAAAGAGACATTGCCTTCACTTTGAAGAGTGTACACTCACACACATCTTTTGATCTTCGTGTCACCTAGATTCATTGGGTCTGTCCTTGTGACCACACAGAATGGCTTCCCTCAGGGAATTACCAAATGGTGACCTGGAGATGTTTTGGTTTATGTTTGTGAATAATTTCTACCTAAAAGATTCCTTCTGCTTCTGCTACTATTCAAATTTAAGCTTACAGGTTTGCAAATTTAGAGATTATTTAGCTCGATACTCTCATGTTATGGGTGGGAAAACTAAGGCCTAGTGTTGTTCAGTGACTTAGTTAAGGTCACGCAGATAACTGAGTCAGTGAGAATTCAGGGCTCCTACCTTTCAGACTAGTGTTCTTTCCACTTATACCATAAAGATTTCATTCACTTTCATTATATTATTATGAATGATAGAATCCTGGATGCAGTGTCAGTGTGTGCATGCATGTGTGTGTGCATGTAAGAGAGAGACAGAGAGGCAGAGAGAGAAGGCTTTAAAAATGATGAAGAATTTGATACTTTGCAATAAAGACACTTTTATTATTTAATGAAAAATGTATTACTACCATCTTGAATTATTTCCATACTTTAAAAAATATCAAATTTTCAGATTGGATTTTTACATAACTGCTTCCTGAAATAAATTTTTCTTTTCTCATAGACTAACAAGGTCTCCATCACCAGAAGACAGCAAAAAATAGAGTATTTTACTTAAACAGCCCTCAGTAGGCCCCTTTATAGACCAGGGATAGGTGGCCTGAATTTTTATTTCAATAATTTTAATAGCTGAATGTTTGACTATATAAGTATAATACATTCAGATACATGAGAACATATCTTATTGACTCACCTTCCAAGCTGTGCAGTAAGCAGGTCTTGAAGAACAATCACTTTAAATAAGATTTAGGATTTCACCGTCTTCTGTTGGGGGTCAACCAGTTAACTTGGCATTGGTTTAAAAAAGGGGTTGATTTAAACCAAACCTATTTTCTAAAAATGTAACACTAATAGTGAGTTGTCCCAGGAAAAAAAATTGGGAAACATTTTATGATGATGAACCACTAGGCAGGATTTCTAATGGACTGAGGCCTTTATTCTACCTCAAACTACAAAAAATATGCCTAAACTGTAAGTCAACATTTTTGTTTTGTTTCGAATAACATGACTTTCTATTTTGGGCTTGTACTTAAAACAGTCTATTTTTTCTGCTTGTTGTTTTGTGACAGAATGAGAAAGCTAGAGGACATTGGCCACTATGTACGCACACACAATCTCACAAAATCTTCCACCAACCATAGCAACTTTTTTTGTAATCTCAGGGCTGTGCAGGTGTCTTTTGCTCTTCAGGAGGCCACACCCTGTTTCGTTTTCTGTTGCTTTTATGATTTATATCTATATATTTCTATCCCACTCGTGTGTTAATCCATCGGTGGGGTGGTATTACTAAGTGGTGCCGTTCTAATTCTCCCATACACCCGATAGGCCCAATCCCAGCAGCCTGTGTACTTGGAGATGTTTCCCCAGAGGCAACAGATCCGATTTGTCTATCTTCACATTGTCATCTCTAGGACCAATATTCTGGAACTTTGACAGAATTAGACAACCTGTGGAATAACCCTTTTCTGTGCAAAGCTAGCTGGCCTTACGAGACTCTGTAACCTTGGCCCCATTGGCATCATAAACCGATGTCAGCCGTGTTAATATAGGTCAGTGACTGTTCAAGTTAGGAAGGCCTATGGCATGACTGCCAGGCAGGCACTGAACTAGGTGACTAAGTGCTGTCAAGATACGATGTTGGTGGCAAAAAGGCTGCTGTCCTGGAGACCCAGCAGGAGAACAAACGTGTGTGTGTGCGCGCGTGCTCACACATGCTCGTGCTCACTTGAGCATACTGGAATGCAGTGAGTGTTACATTAGCCTAGAGAAAGCAAAGAGCAATTTCAAATGGACAGGCAGAAAGGTCTGGTAGCAATAGTTACTTACGTAGCCCCTTCTGTTTACAAAGGACTTTCACATACACCCTTGCATTTAATCCTCACAATAGCACTGTGGAAAGTAACATTGTCACATTACTGTTTTGGGAGAAATTAAAGTACAGAGAAGTCAGATAACTTGCCCAGGGTGACAGCTACTAGGTGACAGAGTTGAGATTCAAGCAGAATGTTTCTGATATGGGAGTACTTGTACTGCTTCTTGGCATAGGTGGATGGGTGGGCCCGGATGGTGACTTTGAAGGCTGGGTAGGACTTGCACAGGGAGATATGGGCCAAGGTCTATCTAGGAAAGTGAAATACTTGGGTGTGTGTTGGGGGGAGGGTGCATATAAAGGAGAAGGCAGGAGTGGAAAGATTGGGTGGAATTAGACTATGGAGGACTTTAAGTACCATAACAAAGAATTTGGGTTTTGTAAAATACAGGGGTGGGCAAAAGTAGGTTTGTAGCTATTCATGTGGTAAATAAAACAATAATAACACAAGAATAAACTCTGTGTTTCAAGGACTCTCAACTGTAAACCTACTTTTGCCTGTCCCTGTATATAGAAAGGAGGAATCACAGAATTCCTAATGGATGGATGGTCTACAGAGCTGTACAAGTCTCTTAGGAGCTGAATCCTTCCCATTCGCACCCTTCTCCTAAGGAAATGGAGTTGGGAGTGGCCCCATCACTTATCAGAGGCCACAAGCAATGAATAGCAGGCAGAATTAAACACTCAGTGATAGGTTCGGGCAACCAGACCAGGCCGTCAGCTGTCTGTAAAGATATGTTCATTAAACATGGAGTTAGGGGAGGGAAGAGCAACTCTATCACCAGGACCATAAAAATGTGATCACCCCTTTGCTGCTGTAGATGCCTTCTCTGGCAGTGTTGTGGAGATTTCACCACTAGCTGGCTTTTCAGCTGGGCCATCTCTCCTGGGCAACTATTATAGTTCTTTTTGAGAATGAGTCAGCAGCTAGTAACTGAGAAGGTACAAATGGAAAGGTTGTTTCCCTGAGAGTCAAATCAGATTTCTATGGAAATTCAGACAGGTCTGACATACTTTCATAGGTTGGTTGGGGCCATCACCTCACATAGAAATACTGACATTTCACTGAGGCAAAGAAAAAGCTCAGGGAGTTATCACCACCATCCAAGTAGGATCAGAGATTGCGTTCAGATGCACTTTCAGATAATTCCAGTTAACTTTACAGCAGCTTCAAAATTGCTTGTACCTACAACAATGAACCAAAACATTGAAATATTTAAGATAGTTCCCATCTTTGGAGAACACTGTGCCTGCCATTTAGTTCATGATCCAAATTCCAAAATGTGTAACATCTCAAGCCACCTCCAGGAAAATGTGTCCTTGCAAACTGAAACGCCTCCTCAGCAGCAGGGCCCATCTTCTCAGACAGTGCCCTGTGTCCACGACAATGAAAGACCTTATGTCACATCTCAGTGCCCACAGGCAAGGGGCCAGAAATACAGGTGCTCTGGGAGCTCTAACCCTGAGTTTCTGGACACGTGCGGGTTTCAGGTGTCTACTGAAACCCAGCAGTTCAGTAGCAGAGTGCTAGGTCTGAATATTATGGGGACTCACTGATTTTAGGTGCAGGGGTGCCTGAGAGTGAATGACTTTGCAGCCTTGTTCATGGAGCAGAAATTTGAAAACGGGTTAATAGTATAAAGTTACTCAGCTTGTGAGTTGTTTTTAAGTTGATGCTGTTGTGATCTATTCAGATGCATATGTTTAGGTTGAAATTCTTATGTCTAAAGAGTCCTTTTGTCTTGGGAATGAGTATGTATCAATTCATACTCATTCATTTATTCATTCAACCCAAAGTTGGATAATCCTGCCAGGTACAAAGCTCAACACATGCCTATACCACTATTTTTCCCAGACCTCTAGGGAGCAGAGGTTTCTCCGCTTTCTGACTTGAAGCTAGACAATTGGCAATTCCAAAAGAAGCAATACTCATAGGGGAAATCTTCATTTGTGGCTTTTTATTATACGGAAACTTAGGCATATTTTCCCAAAGGTAACACCCAGCTTATGATTTCCTCTGCCCTTTCACTCTTGCTGACACTAGTTCATTGTACAGACATCTTTTGAAAACGGAGCTGTGCCAAGGGGACTCCTTTTTCATATTCTCCCTTTCTCAGTTTTGGTTACTCTACTCACACATGAACATAGAGGAAAAATACTATAAATACAGTGAAAAGATAAATGAGCACCTGAGAAAGAATATTTCTGCTACATAAAACAAAGGGCAAATGTCTTAATGTACAAAGACTACTTACAAATCAATGAGAAAAATAGGCAAAACTGCTATGCATACACAATGCTAGAAAAAGATATGCAAATGACCAACAAACATATGAAAACACTCTCAAGTATGTGCATAAAGATATTTAAATGAAAGTAATGAAATGTGAACATTTGTCACCTATGAGGATAGCAATGATTAGAACAGCTTAATCATGCTTCATGTTAGAAAGAGCTGGTGGGACATAAGTTGGTCCAGTTACCCTGGGGGGACAAGTTGGAAATACCTATTGAGATGTTAAATATTAATACAAATTTGATAATAATTTCAATTCTAAAAATTTATCTTACCGACATGTTTGCACAGATGCCAAAGATATATTACAAGATGTTTATTATAGTGATGTTTGTAATGGCAAAAATGGGAAAGAATTTAAATGCCCATCAATAGGAGACTAGATAAATAAATTACCGAAGATTCATGCAACTGTTCAATGGAATAAAATCAATTGTCTATGTACACTGATTTAGAAAACCCTCCAAGGCATATTATTACATGGAAAAAAGCAAGTCACAAAGTGTGTGCTCTTGTTTCTATAAAAATAATTTGAAGACACACACATACATGATTATTTCTGCATAGTTAATTTCTGGAAAGACATACAAGAAGCTATTAACAGCAGTTGCTTCTGGGCAGAAAGAAGTAAACTTTTTCTTTTCACACTAAAACGTATGTAGCACTTGATTTTTTTTATATCACTAGTATATATCACTTTTATAGTTAAAAAAACTGATGTACAATATAAGGAGGGACTATTAGAAATAGACTAGTAAAAAATGGGCTGGGCACCGTCATTCCAGCCCAAATGTGCTGATGTCAGAGACATTTGGATCCCACTTTGTAGTAAATACAGAGAAAAATCTTCCAGCCTAGGATCTGGAGACCTGAACTCTAGCCCAGTCCCTTCCCCTAAATGAGCTCTGACATCTTAGGCAGGTCACTTTACTTCGGTATTCATGTAAAATTTCTCAGCATAAATTTAGGTATGATTTCAAAATTTCCTTTCAGCCTCCATGTTTATAAGACTCTGATCCCAAGCAAACTTTAAAAATAGTTCTTATTTTGGGGCCCCGGATGAGTGAACCTCCCATAGAAACTCCGACTGAGCTCACTCAGCTCCACGATCCCGGCCTAAACTGTAGAGTGATCTTCTTTCCAGGCCAGTTGAGGGCTGGGACTCTCAGGAGGTGCTTTGCAAAGATCTGTGAGCTGTTTGTTTTTATTACCCAGTGACACTAAAGCTGTGCGGATCCCTTTGCATTCATGCCAGCTAGGAAGAGGGCCTGACTGGGCTTTGGGTCTCACCCTCTTTTCCACAATTCGGTCTCATTTAAAACCCAAAACACATTTGGCCCCAAGCGCCTTTCCCCTGGACTTTAAAAAATCCTGTTTAATTGAAGGGAAATTGACTTCGTCTGGTTTTGATTCATTTACACTTAACTTAAAAAAACAAAACAAAACAAAACAATATTTTGAGGACCTAGTTGATGCCCAAGAAGAATTTCGAGCCTCTTAATGAGCTTTCTGGAAGGCATTTCTTCTTCTTGTTAAAACAGGAAGTGGTGCTGTGCTATGGGCAAACACAGGCAACCCCGAAAGGCCCATTCCGTTTGAAACTTTGTCACCCACCATTTTGCGTGAGCCCCAGTGGCCCTAGCAAAGGCCTTTCTATCCCTACTCCTCCCTAAGAGCAAGGCACTCACTCACCTTCCTTCTATGGAAAAGTAACAATGTTTTGGGGGGACAAGCACAGTCACAGGAAGAAAATGCACCAGCTCCAGTATTTGTGTAGCTCTTACTATGTGCCAGTACTGCTTTGACCTCTGCAGGCATGCTCAGAAGACATGGTCATGCTTGACCCTTGTAACTGTGCTATGATGTGTGTATTATATTTCATTTTGGGGAGCTGAAGTAACTTACCCAAGGCCACTCAGGCAGAAGGTGGGAAAGCAATGATTTGAACCAAATCCCCTTGGCCTCCAAAGTTCATAGAGCTCAGCCCCTGCGATGCACAGCCAGATGGACACGCCACAGGTCCATGAAGTTCGGGCTCCAGACCTAACCCACCTGCTGAGGACCATGTATGTTTCCTTGTCGTGTGTTTTGTCCTGTAGTCTAGCTGACCCCCGCTCACAGTCTGCGCTGCTCAGATTCATGGCATTGCTGCCTCCGTCCCTTATCAAGGAGGCACAGCCCGTGTTTCCCAGGTAAGAGAGGCTGCCTGACGTGTTAGCAGGTGCACTGGACAGCAGGCCAGGGAGAGGAAGCCAACAGGTTCTGGTTATTTGTCGTGAGCTAAGGAGATGACCAGAAAAAGTTTGTAGCTCGGAGAACAGCAGGTAGTCCTTGACTTACCCATGCTTCCTCTTCGACCCTCCTGCCTCTTCTCTCTTTTTCTCTCTTGCTCTAACTCTTGTTCTGTTTTTCATTTTCTTTCCCTCAAATATATATACGCACACTATACACACTTTTAGAAAAACAGATGGGGGTGGTTCTTAAAAAACACAAAGAAGGGAATGTTCTGCAAGGTTAAAGGAAACCATCGAGGAAGGCTAGCTTCAGGCTCCAGTTTCTCCTGAATAGCACTTGTTATTTCAAGGCTGATTGACTTATAACTGCATCCACAGCCACCTCACATCAGTTTCTTTTATCAGCCCAAGTGAGACTTCCTGTGGACTGGCAGCTTCCTGATATATTTCCTTTTTCCTTTGGCAGAACAAAGAAAACCATAGCTCCAAGGATCCTTGGGACCAAACATAATTTAGCACTGAAGAACCTATTATTTTAAAAGTTTCATTCTCAATGCATAGGGCCGAGTGGTTGCCTCTGTGTGTTCCCACAACATTCCATACAGCATCATGGTGGACCTCGTGTGCAATTATCAGGGGCCAGTGAACCCCTCGAATTCATCCTAGCTGTGGTGTGATTTCATTTGGAGGGAAAATTAACCCATTCCCCTCACTAACACCACATGAGCAACCTCCCCACCCTTACTCCATACACATATAACACACCTTTCCACATAGCATTTACTCTTGTTACCCTAATTCAACATAACAGGTCAGTAAAGAAACCCTCTTATATTTAGAGATTTCAACCTATCTGTATTAGAAGTTCTAACTCTAAAAGTAAACATATAAGAAAAAAAGCTTCAAAGTATATCCAAAGGGTCATCAAAGTCAATTAAAGAAGAGTTCCAGAAATTGGGATGAGGTGTTGCTGCCCTATTTTGCTTGTAGAATGGCTTATCACTTCTTACCACTGGGCCTCACAACCTACTCTGCACTTTATTTCTGAGAGACCTTCACGCCTAGGCCAGGGTAATGAGAGAACACCACTGAGAGAATTGCTTGTATCTCTGCTGTGTGTCCCAAGGCAAATATGACAAGTTGCCAACTCCCCAGACTCTTAGAACTTCAGAGGCCATTGTCCAGAAGAGAGAACTGAACCTTTAAGATGTGATGTGTCTAAAGCTGAGAACTGGCAAGAGACACAGGAAGCAGGACTCAGGTGTTCGTTACTTCAAGTAACACATTCCCCAGTTAGGGTGCTTCCAGGAGCTGAGATACCAAGACCCATTGGAGCCACAGATTCATGCTTGCATTGTCCCCCCGTCTTATTTCCTGACCCTTGTGATAATATTCCTGGGGAACTGAAGACGGCAGTTTCCAGAGGAACCACCCAGGCACCTAAGCAACCATGCAGCCACCCAAAGGAGCTTTTCCTCTTTACAAAAATCATTGATTTAGAATGAAAAAAAAAAATTGAAACTGAACTGTAGCTCCCCTGGCTAGACACATATGACTAAGACAAGAGGGATAATTCATTGAGGCTAATTCATGCTGATTTCATTTAACCTGCTCCTCAGCATGATCACCTCTAGACGAAAACGGGTTGGAAGGACTTTCTCAAAGAGGAAAATAACTCGGAAACTCTACGGCACGAAGGGAGTGTGTGAGGGTGGGGGTGGGCACAGTTGGGGAGCAGAGCCTCACATAACCTGCTTTGGCGATGCCAAGAGGAAGGGTTAGAACGACTCCACCTGTATATATGAGCAGGAGAGCTTCCTTTTCCAGGCACTGGGCCCTGAACACAGGTCTGTGACTAGTCAGGAACCTTGGAGCAAAGATCCATGTGACCTCACAACACCCCCCCAGCCCTGATCATACTGTTTATAGAAAGCCATATTCTGACCTTGGCCTTCTCCACAAAAGGACAATATTGGGTGAAAGGACACAAGTAACCTTGCTCAACTGGGGTCTTTGGTATAGCATAGGCCTTCCCTAAAGGTCAGGGATTTGAGGGGCACCTGTACTTTCTGCACTTTTCTAGAAAGGAGAGGGGGAAAGAGCAGACTGCTTTTCTGGAGATAACTTTTCGAGAAACTGGCATGAGGAGAATTTTCCTAGGGTGCCTCAGGGAAGGTATCCAGGCACGTGGATTTGCTGCTCTGGACACTGAGGCCTCTAAGCTCTTCCTTCTGGAGATTTGTGGATCTCTACTTACTTCCTGGGCCTGGAGTGTGGTAAGGGAACCCCATGGTCACCTCTCCCTGCCTTCCCAGAAGTCATGTAGACAGCCATGATGAAGCGGTGGGGCTGGGTTCCAGCTCATTGGAATTAATCAGTCCTTACCCTTACCCATCAGTGTGGACTGGGTATGACCCAGACTCTTCTCTGCCCAGAGCACCTCTTTTTTTAAACCCTGTGTGTATTTCATGGGAAATTTCACACGCCTGTTTCTGATTCTCTTCCAATTAAAGGCTCAAAACCCTGGTTTTGTAAGAGCTCTTTGATGATTCAGATTCTTGTTGGCTCTTTTATTTCTCCCTCCTAAAAGTCCACAGAAGTTTAATAAATGTTGTTCAGACATTTGCATGCTTAATTGTTCAAAATAATTGGAAACAGGAGAAAATGTTTTACTAGTGTGCACAAAACAAGCACATTTACAATGGGAGCGAGAAAGACAGATGCTTCTGTGAAGGTGAACCCTTGGGGAGAAAATAAGGGGTGTCCCTGAAGGTGTGCCCATCACAAGGAGGGAGCAAGGGCTCTGAGCTCACATCCCCTGGAAGGGTCAGGAGAGTGTTACATGACACATAGGTCAGTGGAGTTGTCAGTCTCATCAGAGATGGAACAGGTGGAGAGGAATTTTCCAGATGCTAATGATGCTTTCAACTCCCTTCTGATTGGAGGGATTAGTTGTCTGCAATCACAAGTGCCATTCTCCACCTCCTTCCTTGTGGTCATTAAAACACTTTGATGATAACCCTATCTGGGTGCACATTGCACTAAATGAGGGAGAGGCTGCAAAGCGGACCCACGCTGCCCTGGGAGAGGTCCCAGATCCTGTGCATGCATCAGTCAGTTCCTCTAAAGTGCTAGTGTGGGTGATCTGAGGCCTGGTGTGGCTTTGGGCTGGGTGGATGACATTGGGCAAGTTACTCTCCCTTTCTTAACCTCAGTTTCTCCATCCACTCAAAAAGATTAAGACTAGTTGTAACACAGTCTTCTCCCAAGGATTTGGTAAAAATCTGGAGTGGTGAGTTGCTTCAAGTTTCTTGAAGGAAGGCACTAATTAAGTACAGACATTTGACTAACTGTTGGGTGGCTCATTACATGGTTATTCTGGTCTTCAACTGTAGATCATGCAACATTTCTGTTTCTGAGCCTTGTTTGGACTCTCTACTGAAGAGAGATCATCCCTCTCTCTTTAATGTCAGGGGCTGGTTAGCAATCTTCAGTCGACTGGACTTCCAAATGTAAATTTGTGTTCACACGATGTAGTGTAGAAATGGTGTGTGCTTTGTGGCGTGTGTTACCTAAGAAAGGAGACACAAAAATTTTATTAAGGCTGGCAGGAAGATGCTGGAGTGTTTTGAGAATTATTGTGATGGTGGCAGAATGGTTCTGTAAAGCCATGTGTGATTTTGAGCCGGAAATTAGCTTCTCTAACCTTCTTTCTTATAAATTTTATTCCCCAAATAAGAGTAGTAGTGATAGGAATAATAATATTTTTTTCTCCCTGCCTTCCTAACTCATTATAAGAATCAGAAGACGTGTGGTTGTGAAAGTGCTTTGCAATTGTAAAGTGCTGCTTATTAGTAGCTCAGTTATTATTCTTGTCTGTCCAGGTCGATATTTGAAACCTGATAATAAAAACTGCTTAACCTGAATCCATTGGGTTGTGTGATTTCAAAGACTTACTTGCATTTGGTTAAATTCATCCGTTAGCTACTTGCTCATATCTCTTTGGCCGTATAGACACCATCTCCTCTGAATGCACCAGTGCAAACCAAACATCCCATATTCCTCCTCTCCCTCCCTCATATCCGGCCATTGTTCTGCTCATGAAACTCCCACCCCAATCAATGGGGGTTTTACGTAAAAACCGATGGCAGGATATGAGTGCAGCTTCAGGAATTTCAGGCTTGTTCTACTGATAAAGAGAGTTGTGTCAGAGTGAAAACACCAGAGAAACAATATTCTCCTGCCCAACCTATGTTACTCACTTTTATTTTTTTTAGGTTTGTCTCTGACTTTGGAGAGTCAAGAGCCACCTAGACTATAACACATCTTTTGCAACATTTCCTATTAAGTTTTCGGTGCCCATCTGGCCAGCCAGGTATCCACTGGCCGCCCCCTCTCACTCATCGGTGCCACCTCCTGTGCCATAGTCTCAGCATCCTCGTGGTCATGAGTTAAGGGATATGGGCCCGGCCTGAAGTTGGTTGATTCAGAGATTTTAGTTCTTTTATGCGCTCTGCTTTCCCATCCCTTTAAAGAAATGCGTTTTCCAGCCAGGAGGGACAGTAGAACTGGACTCCCCGGATCGAGGGGTGTGAATTTGGGTTGTGATGGTCTGCACTGAGCGTCAAAGCTACTAATAGGTTTCACTGACCTAAATGTGAGTGAAAGAACAACAGCATGAAAGACGTGATTTGCCTTGAAGACGGTCTCCTGGTAGCGTGGAGCTCAGGAATAATAGTGGCTCTTCTCCCAGGCAAGTTCAGTGTTTGTTCTCAGCATGCCCCGTCACTAATTCAAGAGGGGCTGTACCTCTGCCTTCCGTGCGATGTCATGGACCCGAGTGTGAGGGTGTGACCAGAAGTGAACTGAAGGAACAGGAACACTTGCTCGTATTCTACCCACACCGAAGCAGCGAAGACAGAGAGGAAAATGAAGTTGACCTTTCTATTTTAAAGTGCTCATCCAGGCACTTAGGGTTGAGGTTAAGAGCTTCTCTTTAAATCTTTTTTGCTGATTGTGTTGAATTGCACATTAGGGTTTTATTTCTAGCCAGCAGCACTGGGATTTCAGAGTCTGTGGGTCTGGCCCTTGAGCTGCTCAGACACTGAGCAGGTCAGACACTGACCTGTCACAGTTTAGCTAAAATCAATCCTACTGCTTCTTTCCCCATAAAATCAAACGGCCACCAAGCTCCCCGTGCTGCACTGAAGGAGCATTCTGTGTTTTCTGCACTGGAACCATCAGACAGCATCTCAGATACGTATTTCAGATTATGAAGGACATCTCACACAGCGGAGCAATGCAGCCTGGCAGGAAATGCATTTGTTTGCAGTGGCGTCTGTCTTTGTGAGGTTGGGTTGCATAAAGGTTGCCGACAAGCTCGTCACCCTACCATCTTAACAATGTCCTATGTCTTGCCTAAGCATTTACACATTTGGGAATAGCTAAAGTGACACTTTCTAACTTTTTTCAATGAACTGTATGTTTCTGGTTTTAAGCTTGATTTGGGTAGAAGGGAGCAATATTTTTCTGGGCTGTAGAAGACCCCAACGTCTCTCTTTCAAACGTGTTGATGCATTGGAAGCTCCATAAGAGGTATGCCTCCTGCACAGCTTTTAGGGGTAAGAAATTTGGGGCTCTTCATCAGTACTTCTCAACTTTCTTAATTTTATCTTAAAGGCAAAGGAAAGTGGGAATGTCAAGAAAACAGCCTTTGTCAGGGCTGTCCAATAGAACTATCTGCAAAGATGGAAATATCCCATTCTGTACTGTCCAGTAAGGTAGCCACTAGCCTAGCTGCTCAAATGGCTACTAAGCACATGAAATGTAGCTAGTGCAAAAGGAAGCTAAATTTTTTATTTAATTTGATGAATTGTACTTAATCTAAATTTAAATAGCCATGTGTGGCTAGGGGCTACCATAGTGGACAGTGCAAGTCTATATAATTCAGGTCAAAAAATTGTATGAAGTCTGAATTCAGTCAGAAGGCTATATACACATGGATTATTTTTGAGTCAGCAATATGTTGTCCACATAGAGAACTAACACTTCCGTTTACTCTTGTGACTAAAATTAAGCAAAACAAAATGAAAAGTGAGTGCCCAGCATTACCAAAGTACTATGAGTGTTGGCCTGGGTCTGGAGCTAAGGTTACCATCCGGTGTCCTGCTTTCAATCCTGTGCTGACCTTTAAGAACATAATGCTGTCTTTTCCCTTCCATAAAATGGGAGCATTTGGAATTTATCACAGAGATGTTCACAAACTATGATTAAATGTATATTGGGCTTGTCAAAAAAAAGAAATCTATATGGACTTTCTCTGTATTGAAAAATGACCTCGGCCAAAGAGAATCCTATACAACGCAGTTTCAGTTTCCTTATTTGTAAAGTACTGGCATTGTACTAAAACCTTTTTAAGGTCATGTTCAACTTTAATGCTTTGTGCTGCGATGAATACACGATTTCCTATTACGTAGGTCTCTGTCTTATTAACAGATGGTTGGCTTTTCTAGTTCCCAGATCCCGATGACGCACTGGAGGAAGATTTTTCCTTAAGTGTAAATGTGAACAAAGCAACTTAATCTAGCAAATAACTGGCTAGCGTGGTGCTCTTTGAACCCAGTTTCCTTCCAGTGAGTGTTCCCGAGTGAGTGTGCTTCTTGGTGGTACCATAAGCTTGGTATCTCCATGACATGGTGTAATTTCTCTCTTTCCTTTGTGGCCCTCACTCACGGATAATAGGAACATAAGCCAGGCTACCCCCACTGTGGCTTTGGAATTACCACGAGAAATAAGCACCCCAGTCCTTCTCCAGGGGACATCTGATCTTGTTACTAAGGCCTCGCTTAATGGGCAGGCAGACCCAGGGTGGCTTTTGCTGTGCAAGTCTTCAGATGGACATCATTGAGATGGTCAGTCCTGTGTCCATCACTTACTCTGTGGCATGGATTTCTGAGTTGAATTGTTTAAAACTGAGATGGGCAGAAGCCACAGAAAAAATAAGGCCGAGTTCTCTGAGGTCTAGCTATGTAATGGTTTGGGGGGAGTGAACCATCACTGTCCTGCTTCTCGCTCGCACTTCCCCATAGTCTTTAATAATCTATCCTGATTACACGCAGCCCATCTTTGGTTCCATATTGCTGCAGCTCATGCAGTTCAGGAACATCTCTCTCCAGACTGAAATCTTCCACCTCTGTTCTTTTCAGAGTGCATCTAAGATAAGGCGAGGCAGCATGTGCAGAAAACAGTTCCTTGACTGTGGTGATTTAGTCTCTCCTGTTGCATCTAAGTGTGTTTTTTAAATGTTTTTAATGCTCCTTGAGGGCAGACGCTCTACCAGTTTGTCTTCGAGACCGCAGCACCTGGCACATGTTCATGTATTGACCGAGCACCTTCGATGTGCCGGGTGCTGGGATACAGCAGTCAAAAAAAGGACAGGCAAGCGTCCCACTGTGACAGAAATTACAGTCAAGGAGAAAGCACAGATATTTAGCCAGTTGTTACAAATACAGAGAGTTCTGTGAAAAGGGAAGTACAGGGAGCTTCAGGAGGGTGTAATATGGGTTCTAACCTAGCCTCGGAGGTCAAAGGCTTCCCTAGGGAAGTGACATTTGGGCTGACCCCTGAATGATAAGCAGGAATAAGCATGAAAGAGAACAGGCCTTCGGAAAGTCTGTGCTGATTGAGGGAATGAATGAAATGGTGCTCTCCTCTGGGCCTTCTCCGAGGCGCTGCTAAATTAAGTCTCCCGGGCTTAGTCATTCCAACCGTAGTCCCTCCAGGTATTGTCTGTGGTCACTTCTCTAGCCCCCCTCCTCCTCAGTAAAGGCAAGAGAAGTGTAATAAAGACCATCGTGAGAAGGTAAATGCCTTTGGAGACATCAGATTAGTGTTTTACTGAGTTCATGGAGTACCTATGGATCAGTGGCTATGCTTCTAATATAGAGTGCATCCAGGAATTTCCAGGGCAAGAAGATTCTGGAAGGCTTCCTTCCACCTTTGAAAACCCCAGCCTGTGGAATCAGCTTGGTCTCGGCTTGGTGTAACCCCTCACTGGCAGAGCAGGGCAGGTCCTGGCAAACAGAGCTCTGGAAGCTGCAGTCTCTGGCTTTGATGTGAATGGGACTCCGTCCCGAAGCAAGGACCTGGGTGTCCCCATGCTTCGGTTTCCTCAACTGCAGAACAGGGAGATGCTGCCTGTGATAATTTTACCTCGAAATGATGTTGTAATAAAGATGGCCCTATAATCGTTTTGCAAGATCAAAAAAACAAAACAAGAACGCCTACTGAATAGGCCCGTTATCTGTACCTCGTGCTTGCTAGCATTTCAGAGAAAGCCCTCTGATCTAAGACTTTAGAGAGGTTAAGAACTGGGATCGGCTTTCACGATCTTTTCTGGAATTACTGTGTCCTTGACCTCGTTATGACTTTGAAACAACCTTGGCAGGAGGTATCCGTAATGTCGATAATAGTAATAGTAATAATAATGTTTACTGAGTCTTTACCAGGGAGCCAGGCACTGTCTTGAACGTTTACTGCATTTAGCATCTCATTCCACAAAACCTATGGAACATCTAATGTTAGACATACTTTGCCAGTGGGAGGAACTGAGGCAGGAAGACTCGAGTGACTTGCCAAAACTTATGCAGCTAGCAGGGCCTGCCTGACCCCAGAGACTTTACTCTCTACATATGTGAAATATTTCAAGCTTTTCAGAATAAGAGCTAGGGGTTGCTAAGTGACCTAACATATACAATTAATTATTCCTGCCCTGAAATACAAGAGTGTTAACATTAGCAGAAGTTTATTTTTGCAATTCCTTCAGCCTTCTGGAGTTCCCGCATGCCTCCACCCCTTTTCCGAACTGTGTTGCTCTCCTGTTGTTGAAAGGGAAATAAAATCTATTCTCTAACGTGCTCAAATAGAAAATGAATTACATTAAAACTAGTGAAGGGCGCGGGGGAAGGACCGAAGGAGTCGAGGTGTCAATCACGTTTGGCGAGAACAGGCTCCAGAGAGGGAACGCCAGGATCTACGCTATGTTTTATTACCAAGATCTTAAACAATTTTTAAGGGTCTTTTTTATTACCTCCCCTCTTCCTGCCCCACCTCATGTAGTTGGATGCTATAGAGAGAAAACAACATTTTTACCTTCTTGAAATGGAAACAATAGGTTTTGGCTGTGCTACTTTTATTTCCCCGCTGGGGACTCTGAGCGATGACCTGATTGAATTCCACCCATAAAGGTCACGCTTTGAATTCAAGGCAGAGGAAAGAGTGAAGAAAACATTTAGCAGCGATGCCCCACGGGTCCTGAGCGAGCAGGGGCCTCTCCTGGCTGCAGTGTGGTCTGCTGATAAGGATGCTGGGATGACAAGCCGAACATTTCCAGGACAAAGGAAATTCCCTGTTTCATTGTTTAAAGGAAGCCACTGTCCACTCAGGAGAGCGGTTTCAGGCGTAGCACAAATTTCCCCGCAGGCAGGCAGGCAGGCAGGCAGGCAGAGCAGGCTGGGGGTGCAGGGGCAACGGGGAGCTGCCCAGCTGCCTGGGACCACATCTGTCCCTAATTTCATCTGGGGAGCACTGGAGTGGCTGGAAGTTAAGAAGGGGTCGTTGCAGTTAATGGCATTTGTAGGGGTTCGGAGCCAGACTGTGAGAGATGGAGAGGTAAACGCCTGCTCCGTACAATGTGGCCCATTGAGGAGGCGCAGAAAAAGCACCAGGAGATTTAGAGAAGTTGATCTGGTTTTGAGTTTAAATTCTGGACCTCCGTCTCTCCCCACCCCCTCCCAGCCAAAATGTCAGAAAAGGGCCTGGTTTCCCTTTATGGAGCGCAAAATAAACAGATCTTCAGCAGCGGGAGAGGGGCCCAGCTCCCCAGCCCATAATGCCAGAGCTGGGGGTGGAGGGCCACGGGAGAGGCAGTTATTCTGTCTGGTTAGTATTTGGCATTGACTTTCATTTTCTCCAACCTCTGTTTTCTAGAAGCCTGCCCATATGGGAAGTGCAGGAATAAAAGAGAAGCTGATTTGGAGGCTTTTCTTGCCAGACTTCAAAGGAGGTGGACTTTGGATTTTGGATAGTTTGGGGAGACACTGGCCAAATTAAAGCTGCTTTGGGGGAATGGAACCCAGAGGCTGAGATCTTAGCTGTTCGCCCAGCGAAGGGCACAGCTCTCCTGATGAAACCAGAGCTCTCCCAGCCGGGGAGCACCCGGGCTCGGACACCCTGGGGTCAGCCGCGGTTAGCCTGGCCACAGGGCTCTGCATTCCTCCGGGCTTTGCTGGGTTTGAGTGGGTGTGACCACGCATTCACTCTGGAGAAAACTGAGACAAAGAGGCTAAATTGGGCAGGATCTCGAATCTAATGACTTGTTTACAGATCCTGTACTTTTTCCAGCGCTGGGAGAGGAAAGGGCAGGCTCGGCGCTGCGGGCCTGGCACGTCCTTGTTGTTCTAAGGAGGTAGGATGTTTCAGACAGCAGCAGGGCATCTGCCTGGCAGCCGGTGGGCAAAGCGGCACTCTGGGTAATTTTCCAAGGTGGGAGGAAGCAGCCTTGGCCTTGGCCTCTGCCCACTGGCGTGGCTTCCGGGGAACGCACTGCTCTGGGGAGAATGCCCGGCTCTGCCACATCTAAAATCCCATCCCTCCCGCTGCAACTTGGACTGATGGGGAGATTATTCTCTTCGCCCCGCTCCAAGTGCTCCCCAAGCCTGTGGGTGCAGCCTAGGAGGTGCAGCTGTGGTGTGAGCAAGAGAACAGGACAGGACCAGGGTAGGGAGAGAAGACTCCCAGAAGATCCTCTCCAGTAGAGAAGCAGACTCATTAAGGTTTTGCCATAGGTGGCATTTATTTAATGAAGTTAAGTGTAAGAAACTCCCCACTCCTCCCCTTCAAAAAAAAAAAAAAGAGTACTGCAAATCTGAGGACCTGTTCTCCCAGATTCCGGTAGTTCTAGAGCTCAGAGGTTCTACTTCCAAGACATCGAGGCTCCTGGGCTTTGCCCTAAAGGGCAGAGTTGGACTGCAAGGGAGGGTGGCAGGAGCCTGAATCCAGGCATGCACTGGGCTCTGTATAAACAACCCCTTTAGATCCCACACCAACCTATGAGGTGTATATTGAAATTACCATTTTATAGTGAGATGACTGAGATCCAGAGAGGTTAAGTAATTCACTCAAGGCCACACAGCTGCTAAATATGTCAAGGCTTCTTCTCCTTTGCATCCGGTATGTACAGGCGCACAAGGGAGGCAGGGACTCGTGTGTCTCAGCGCCTCACACTGAAAGTGGTAGCTCCCACGTGAAGTCTGTTACCTCTCCTGGGCTGGCTCATTTGGTTGTGGCTGATTCAGAGTTGTGCTTTAAGAGAATGTGCTCCAGTCCATGAGTAGAGAAGCCCAAATCACAATGCATCACAGGTTGCTGTTATCCAAAAGTCCCCAGATGGTCCCATTAGGATACATCCAAGGTGGTGCTGAAGATGGTGGGGATGGGAAGGGGTGCTCCTGGGACCTTCAAACCCTCTGGCACCTCACAGAGAATGGCTTCCCCAGAAAACCATGTGTGGAATGGAAAGGAACTCAAGTGAAAGACAGGTTACTAACTACCCCAGTAACCACATATGTATAAAACTAGAACAGGTAACGGGCCCTTTCTTCTTTGTCACTAAAAACTCTGTGACGTCTACTAACTCATTTGAATGCTTGAGAGGTAGGCAGGGCGGCTGCTGATAGCTGGAAAGACAGGCACCCTGATGCGGTAGACATGGGTTCTGCTCCCGGCTCCTGCCGTCGACTAGGGGTGAGCCTGAGCAGATCACTCCTCCCAGCCTCAGTTTCCTCTTCTACAGATGAGGGGCTTGTTCTTTAAAATTTTTTGCACTCTGGGAGTTGGGATACAGAAATGATTCTCCCCCACCTTTGGAGGCTCCCCCAAAGCTAGTCATCCCAGGTGTGCTGTGGAGCCCCCACCTTCCCCTCCTCTGCCAGCCTGGCTGGAGTGTGACCCGCGGGGGAGGCCAGGGCTGTGCAAAGAAGGAGGGTGACGGGATTTCTTTCCACTTGTTTCCTGCACCTGGAGACGAGAACCCTGGCCGTTATTTGGATGACTTATTGTCCAGAGCTTTTGTTTGTTTGTTCGTTTGTGTTACAGAAAGAAACTTGCATAGCTTTCAAATGTCAGTTGTTCCTCTCTGCTGCTTGTCCCATCTCCCCACCTTGCGACCGGCCAGTCGCTGGACAGATCTCAGTGACAGCCCCGATTTCCTTAGCTCCCTGTGCCCCACGCCGCAGGGGAGAATCGGTGAAATGGGAGAGGCTTCGGAGCAGCTGAGCTTGGACTCGCTGGAAAATCCAGAACTGCAGATGTGGGTCCAAATCGGGCTGAAAAATCTCATGAGATCAGGCTTTCTGGGACTTCCTGCTTTCAGCCTGAGCCGTGTGCTCAACATAAACGGACTTTCGGTATTTTGAAACTTCCGTTTCTGATCTCAGAACCTGGAAGTCAGGAGCTGTTGTGAACATTTCCACAAATTTGGTCTCGGTTGTTGTAGTGGAGCCCAGCGGGTATGAAACTGGGACCCAGGGCAGCCTCGGCAGCCCGCAGTGTTGGCGGAAAGGGCTCTGGTAGAGTCCCCGGGCCTTGGGGACAGGCAGGGCTGTGCTCAGATTCTAGCTCTGCCACTTCCGGCCGTGAGACTAACCTCCTAGACTCCGTTTCCTCATTAGTTAGATGGAGAAAATATATCATTTCATAATGTTGTGAGGACAGAATGGGGCGTGCGTGCGCGCATGCCCGACCTCTCCCTTCTTTTCTTATGTATGTGCATGATACATGCATGTATGTGTGTGTGTCTACGTATGCACACGCATACATACATATCTCTGTACATATGTACAAAATGTGTGTGCTTGTCTGTGTGTGTAATTTATTTATTTATACCTTGAATAAGGTGCCCTGGGGGTCTAAGGCAGCCAATTTCTGATAGATGGAGCCTTTGGAAGTTGCTGAAATCCCCCTAATTAACTGTCAAATGGTGCTTTACACAAAGGCAGGGAGGCTCCGAGTGGGGAAAGGAGGAGCTCCGTGGGATTGGGGGTCTCAGGCGGTCTCTGGTGATGAGTGAGACAGACACCGGGCTTCACCTGGGGCGAGGGAAGCTGCCACGCTCGTCACAGCTGCTTTTGTTTCCAGGGCCTCCTTGCTTTCCTGCAACAAGCTAGAGTGGTGCCAGGCAGGCAGGGGCCGCGGGAGCCGGGTGCCCCTGCAGGGAGCGGAGCTGCGCGGAGTGAGGGGGGCCAGGCACAGGAAGGCGAGGCGGCCCACACCCAGCCGGTGCCCAGGGACCGGCGCTCAGCGGGCCGCGCTCCCTGCTGCTGCTGCTGCTTTCCGCTTCTGTGTCTTGGCTTAGCCTTTCCTCTGCTCGTTGAAGGCATTGTTTATTTTTAAGTATGATTTTAAAACGAATGATTCCCAAAGTAATACATCATCTTTATATAAAATTCGGAAAATCCAGAAAAATCACAAAAGAAAAATGCAAAAGTACCCACAGTCTGTCAACCCAGAAAACAATCTATGCATATTTGGCTGTGTTTTCCCCCAGATTTTTTAATGCAAATATATGGATCTAGATGTCTTATTTTTATATAACCAGAATCGTGTTGTTTTGTAACCTCTTTTTATTCTCTTAATATGAAAACATGAATATTTTCCTGTATCATTAAATATTATTCTACATCACTGCTTCTAATGAGTGTACAGTAAGCTATTAACTGAGTGTTCAGTGCTGGGCTTTTGAATAGTATATGTCATCCTGTCTCTCCCCAGCTTTTGGGCCTAGGATGGCATTTTGTAATAGGGTTAGACCAGTCTCATTTTTATTTTAATAAAATATTCTTTATAGACTTTAGAAATGAGCTCACATTAGATGCTGTAAAAGGGATCTTAAAGAGGTCACAGAGTCCCCCGCAAGTTATTAAACGGTGGCAGTAAGGAGGGGCTGGTCTGAGCTCGCCTCTCTGGGCTAGTCCAGATGGAAGCCCAGCTGAGACCAGTCATAGGCAAACCCAGGGCCTGATCTAAGAGCACAAGGTCACTCACAATGCTGCACGTCCCGCTCCCACAAAGCCTCATTTTGCCACAGGCTGTTTGACTCACACATACGTGGAAAACAACTGCTAATAATAGGAGAGTTGCCTCTTCTCTGCATGGTCAGGCTCCCAGTTACTGCTCAGGGACTCCAGCATCTGGTGCAGCTGTCTGCCGCTCCTCTGCCCCTCGCGGCAGCAGGTCAGCCAGGCCCTAGTCAGAAAGAGGCCAGGCCCTCTCTGCCTCTCCGTGTGTGGCAGAGGTGGGGAAGGTAGCTTTCTGAGGGCTCTTTGTCTGGGGAGGGAGTGGACTGCTTTGCAGCAGGAGCCCCTCTGGCCACCTCCCCAGCCCTGCCCCCTCCACCCAGCCAAACATTTTCTTGTCTCCAGGCCCCACCTTCCTGAGCTGGCTCAGCTAACCTTGAGAAGCTGGGACCTCCTGGCAGCTTGGGTAGAATCTGCCCTTCCCAACTGGGTGCTGACAAGTTGGGGAGGGAGAGCACTCTGGGAGCCCCTCCGGACCACCAATTGTGTCATGTCAGCCCTGCTTGATGCCTACAGAGCTGGGGCAGGCAAACCCTTCATTAATGCCTCCACTCGCATGGTGTCCCTTAACCATTCATTCATTCCACAAGTATGTATTCAGTGCCTCCTATTCCAGGCCGTGTGCTGGTGGTAGTGATGAAATGGAGACTAAAACAAGAAACCTGCTCTCGTGGAAGATGCAGAGAATTAAAAGGGAAGCAACTAGAGTGGACGAGTCTATGGTGGAGTCCTAGAGGTCATGCCTGCTAAGTTAGAAAACTGTCCGATACTATACTGTCTCGTTTCTGACTTTGGGATCCTGTGCTTAGCCTGTCCTGGCCTCCTGAGCATGGTGCAGGCTCCCAGCTCTCCCAGCCGCTGAACTGCAGAGAGACCGTTTCTTTGTGCGAGATCAGCTATGGGCAGGAGAGCAGGCCTGGCTCGAGCACACAGCCCCACAGACCCTTGTGGTCAGGGAGTTACTAAATGAACTCGAACCATTGGGGGCTGGGATCTGTTTACTCTTGGCACACTGGGATTTCCTGTTTCTAAGAAAATGGGCTTAGATGCTCAGCTGCATTAACCAAACAACATGTTGACGCAAATGGATCTGAAACTTGCCAGCTCCAGATTCTCTAGAAGGTCAGGTTTGGGAATGAAGGCGTTTGGGTGGCTTTCCAATCCCTGAACTCCAAGCCAGATGACTCAGGTATTTATGGGGTGAACTTCATTCCTACGCTTCCAGCCTAAAACCCCACTAAGTGGCTTTAGAGTTAGACTCCCTGGTCATCCTAGAGCAGGAAGAAGGTGGAGAACCTTTCCCCTGTCCACAGTTGGCCTTAAATGTAGGTGTCGCAAGTAGCTGTGGTGGGAGTCTCACCACCAGTATCCCATCTGCCAGACATGGTCACCATGATCTCATGCCTTTGAGCCTCCAGGAGGCTCATGTCAAAATGCAGAAGTCACTCATTGGCATGACTTGAGTGGCTTCATTTACTGTGTGAGCTTAGCTTAGCAAACCTGGCAAGTTTGGATAGGACGTGGGGAGAGGAAGAGAGGAGGCAGAGGAGACAGCTGTCAGGGATGCTTTTAGAGAGGCTCTGCCCAGAGAAGGCAGGGAAGACACCACAGAGGAGTGCAGGGTGCAGGAGGAGGGTGTTCCCACAAGGGGCAGAACGGGCTGGAGATACCAATTTGGTGTCTGTAGACACCAAACACCCCACCTGGCCTGCCGAGCTACAGTTGGCCTGCACTGGGCCTTCATGCTCTTATCCTTGGTCCCGGGGCACAAGCCCACTGCAGGGATTTGCCTGCTCGGGCTCCAAGGAAAGCAGCTCTCTCTGCTGGGAAGGATTTTACAATTTCTGTCAATATTTAAATGAGGAGAAGAAGTAGTAATGCTTCCACACTGAAGTGCAACTACGGGGGTCAACAGTGAGCACATGATGGAGATTTCTTACATATTAGCATTGAGATGTTGCTAATTAATACTGTTTGATCAGGAATAGTCAGAAGTCAAGTTTTCTGGGGAAACCCACATCTGGGGTGTGAGGCATTGCACAGAAAGACAATAAAGGAGCATCCAATGCAGCCATTCATTTTGTATTCTGACCATGTATCAAGAACTGTGAACCAAGAGGTAGGGGGTAGGGGTGGGAGGGTCTCCAAGGAATCAGGAGAAAAACTACTTAAAAAATCTGCATAGGAGTCCAAAACAACTGTAGGACAGTTAAAGAGAGCAGGGGTGGGGGGAGATCAGGCAGTATAAGCAGGATGAGGCCAAAGAATTCAGAGGGAAAGGAAAATCCCTGTGGGCTTGGACTAGTAGAAGGCTTCCTGGAGGAGGTGCAGTGTGACCCAGGAAGGCTTCCTGGAGGCAGTACACTGTGACCCAAGAAAGCTCTTCTTCATGGGTGTCTGAATCCTTGGGTAATAAAGAGCCTGAATCAATGTCTTCACAGACATTGGAGGCTCAGGAGCATGTGAGCAGCAATGGCTCTGGGTAAATTTATGGAACTTGTGCACAGGGACGTATAGACTTCAGAAATGGAAATAGAAGAACTGCACTCCTGGCACTCTGAGCTCCAAGAGATGGTCACAAGTGGAAAAGTAAAGGAAACAAGAACAAGTACAAGAAGGAGGTTGCTTGAGATTCTAAAGAATAGATGAGTGGAACCCATTTCTTGTATCATTAATATAATCATCAAACGGGTATTGGGCACCTACTTTCTCTGGGCAGCGTGCAGCACTGAGCATGCACTCATAGGCAAGACATGGTCCCTGTCTTTGAAAATTCCAAGTCCCTTGAAGGACACACTCATAAATGACCAGCAAGTGCTTCACAATAATATGCATGAAGTGTCACAAGAGACCAACCGCAGGGACAAGTAACTGCTGGAAAAGGCCTCACAGAGTGCAGGCCTCACAGATTTTTTTAAATGATTTGGAATTCACCCTCTAGGGCACTCCAGGGAGTGGGCAGAGCAGGGCAGGAGTGTGATCGGGGAAAAGAGTGTGTCATGTCAATAAGATGCCGCAGTGCAGGCTACAGAGAACTTGGATTTTATGTTGTAGATGACAAGAAAATCAGTACAGGTTTTTATGAGAGCGTGTGACAACCAATACTTTATTCAATTCCATTAAATAAGCAGCTATAGAGCACCTACTATGTGCCAAGCAGTCACTGTGCTGGGTAGCTTTACAGGCCATGCGAAGAAAACATACCCTCCGGGTACCCCTAGTACATTTGGGGAGTAGCAAGTGGAGAGAAGGGATGCGGGAAACATGACCACGGATGACTCTGATGGAAGATCAGAGGGGGTTCATTGTTCCGGGAGGGACACACACAAAAGTCTATGGAGGCAGAGATGCCCAGACTTGTCCCTGCCCTTTGGGTCAAAGCAGGCTTGATTTGGAGGCCCAGCCATTTCTCATTTCCTTTCCTTGGTCCTGTCACCATGGTTCTCCCCCCTCCCACCAGCAGAAGTGCTTTATTAGGCCCTGGGAGAACTGTGGGGTAAGTCGGAACGGCAGCACACAGGCGACACACCGAAGCCACCGGGATAAGCCTGGCAGCCGGCCGTCCTGCCCGGACTCTAGGCTGGGACTGTCGGTGTTCTCTCGGTTTAGAGAAAAACTGTAATTAGCTGCCACAAGTGCCAGTGAATGTGGGAGGGGGAGGGCAGACCTGAATGTGCAAAGCTCCTTCTGGAGTCGTTTATTTCTGTCTCCTCTCCTTGCCTCAAGTCTGCGTTCCGCTAAATACCTGCATTTGCCTCTGTAGTGACCCACTCGATGGGCCTGAATGGGATCCCTACGTAACACCAGCTACTCGGCAGCGTTTTCTGTGTCTCCTCCCCCTCCTCCCCCAGCACGGACACGTTGCTGTGTCCACACGTGTGCACACACACCGGAAGAGGGCAGGTCCCCTTCAGATCACAACTGAAAGTCTAGACTCCTCCCAACTCACCTGTGACCTCAGGCAGCGGGCTCTGGGTTGCAGAGCAGGGGCGCCCGCAGACCCCTGCCGGGCTCCGCAGCCCTTCACTAACCGACGCCCGTCGGGGCCGGGCCGGCAGAGCGAGGACCGACCACACAGGCCCGTGGACGTCACACATGATTTAGAGAGAGAGCTTTTATCTCCCCTGTCTTTATTCTGTGTCCTTTTCTTTCTCTCTTGCTCTCCTTTTGACTGAGTTGCTTCAGGGTTGGTGGTTTCAAAACTAGCAGCTGCAAACATATGAAGGAAAAAACCCAAACCACAAAACCCCATCTTGTGAAAACCGTGTGTGCCACTCTAGAAGTGGTGGGCCGAGCGAGGGGCGAAGCCTGTCACCGTGTGAGCAGGAGAGCAGGGGTGTGAGGATGCCAGCGGAGCCTGGACAGTGGAGAGGAACAGGGTTCGGGGGAGCAGGGGACAAGGCAGGAGAGGAGTCGGGGGGGGGGAGGAGTCCTAGCTGGCCAGGGTCGCTTCATAGGAGCAGCCCGGCTTCCCAAACGCAAATCAGACCAGCTGTTACTAGCACAACACTGACATCTCCCAGAGGCCAGGTCCAGCCCCCACGCTCAGTCCACTCGCAAGCCTGCGAAGCTCAGAGTAACCTCTGTATGTCACTGTGTCCCAACTCCAGCCTCAGCGCACCCCCCCAGCTAACGCCCACTCATACTCTCAGGTGTTCACACCTTACACGGCACCAGTGATTAAACAGAAAGATACCTCCCCAAACCCAGCCCCAAACTCCCACTCCATTGCTAGTTCCAACCTACCGCTCGTTCTAAGGGAGTGGAGTGTGGGAAGGATGTGGTGGGAAATCCTAAGACCTCTTAGAATCAAACCCTTGTCTGGCCCAAGCCTGGAAAAGGAAGTCCTCAGGAGTTTCAGTGAATGTTAAGGCTGGAAGAGAGAGTTCCTTGTGTGACATTAAGTGGCTCGGGCACTTTCTCCTGACCTCCTGCCCAAGCTCCACACCGGGATCACCTTTGGCTGGAACAAAGAGGGCACTTGTGTCAGTGGCCAGCGGTTGGGAGAATGGCCTTGCACCCTGCTGTGGATGGGAGAGCAGCCCGCTCAGCTCACAGAGCCGCAGACAGAGACAAGGGAGGCCGCTGGGGACACACTCACTGCCAGGCACGCGGGAAGAGCACCGAGAGCGAGCAAGGCCCAGCTTAATGAGCTCCAGTTATGAAAACAAAGCAAAAGAAATCTAGTGTGCATTTTAATATGAGTGTTTGAGGTGAAGTGATCAAAACTGGGTGGGGTTAATGAGAGAAAGCATCAAAGAGGAAGTTCTGGGTAGAGGTTGAAGCAGGGGAGGGACAACGGCTGGGGCAGAGGGGGAAGAGGAAGTGAGCTCTGGGGGGGGAGGGGAGCGCCGGCTGCTCGGTGGCTCTGGGAGCTGTGCGCGCTTGAAGCCCCCACCTAAAGTTACAATCCCTTGCGTATACTTTCAAGAAGGAAAAATAATCTTATTTATTAACAACAGGCAAGTTGTGTAGTTGAAAGTACGTAGATAGACTCTGGAAGGAGCACCCTTTGGAATCAGACAGGCCTGAGTTCGAATCTTCACACTACCACTTACCAGCTAGGTAACCTCCCAAGCCTCACCCCGCCGGCCTATAAAATGAGGAAATTATTTCATAAGGCTATGTTAAGAATTGAGTCAGATGAGATAAAATGCTTAATCACACCTGGCAAATGTAGCTTCTAAATTAATAGTGGCCAGTATGATGTATTTTATAGCTTATAGATTAGAAAAGCAGCCACAGAAACTGCTGTTAAGTCCCCAAGGGAAAGTGTATAAGGAATGAAGATGTCTGCATGCTAATCTCAGCAGCTCAGACCCTGCTTCAACCTTTCAGTGCAATGAAGTCAGCCAGGAATCGGGTGAATCGAGGTGCTAGGACTATAGCAGTGGCTGTAAATAGGGCTGATAGATTCTCTTCAGAAGCTGGCTGACTGCAGCCTGAGGCCTCGGGGCATGGATTTAAGTTTTATTTGATTGAGAAGCAGGTACCTCCAACCGCATGTGCTGACAAATGTTTTACAACCAGTGCTCCACATCTGTGTAAAGGTCATCTATTCCCATAGTACAAATATGACCGCTGTGGCTGACTTAATGCTACCAGTGGGATGGTAGGAACGTGGAGCTGGGAAGAGATGGGTGCAGTCGGCTTTCACAAACCTAGACTTGCCGGCTCCAGCACCCACAGCACCCAGAGTCCCTGTCACAGGGCTGGCCACGGCCACCTCGGAGCAGAGCGGCACTGCCCTCCACGCCCGGCCTCGCTCTGCTCCTGGTTCGTTTGTTAAGTGGAGGAGTACAGAGCCTAGGGGGAGGGAGAATAGCATTCCTGCTCTCTCCTCTGTCCTGCACTGGGCAGAAGTAAAGGTCCCCTCCCAGGACCCACTTCCCCTCGGGGCAGTTCCATACTGACTGGCAAGTTCATTTTCCTTACAAGCTGAAACAAAACAAAACAGAAAAGGGGAGGTTCCATCCAACAGGCCTTGAGCAGACTAGCTCTGGTTTAAGGAGAATGAGACGGTGCAGCCCCAAGCCCAGCTCATTCACTTGGGGAGCTCACGGTGCAAGTGGAGGGGCCGTCCATGGTCTGGCCCGGTGGACACACAGGAGACAGGGAGGCAGTGCACCCCCGGCTCCCCTTAGGAGGCAGCAGGGCCTGGCTTCATCCTTAATAAGTTATCTGCCAGGGGCTGAAAAAGTCTTAGGGGTGGTCTGCGTACCCCCTTACTGCCCGATGAGGGCACTGAGGTCCAGCCTGCAGCGGTCATCAGATTCGGAACTGGGCCTCCCTTTCTTGCCTGATTCTGGGGGGCGCCCCTGCAGGCTGGCACTCATATTTTCCTCACATCATTTCTTCTGTAATCCCGTGGCCCCTGTGAGTATGAGCTCCCTCGGCGAGCTCTCTGCCTCTGTTTCTTGTGCATGCCACAGGCCCCAGCATGGCCCTGGGCAGACTCGTGGGCCAGCTGATTAGGAGATAGGCTTCTGTTCTGCGGGGAAGGAAGTGATGTGAGAAGAGGTGTGGAAAGGCGCAGCATCAGGGCAGACCCCTCCCCACCCGGCAAATTTAGTGACAGGGAGCACTGCCACCTTACCTGACTGTCGGGTAGCCCTGCAGAACCGCAGGATGCTGCGGGATGCAGTCAACACAGAAAACTAACCACATTCAATTAGCCCCCTCGCTAGGGTGCGGGGGGAGGGAAATGAAAGGAACCCACAGCTCTTCATGACCTCTACTCCAACCACCAGGGAGCACGCCCTTCTGCCTGACCTCTGATTCAAGGAGTTGAGACCCACATTGGGCCTCCACAGTGATCACGGAGCTGCCTGGGCTCCTGGGTGGATCCCAAAGACAGAACAGCAATCTGACTTTCATCCACGAGAAGCATCTTCTGCTGGGCACCCGTGCTGGTGACCTGGTGTGAGTGAGGACACCGAGGACACCAGCAGGGCTCTGCCAGAGACTTTGTTATGCTCAATGATTAAAAAAAAAAAGAAAATAGGGGGAGGGATTAATAGAGTGACAGGAAGTAAGCTTATTATATTTATAAACAATGAGTCCATGTTAGCATTTCAGGTGTCCTGATTTATCTCGCAGGTGGGAGGGAGGAACTGCTGGCAACCTTTCGCTCGGGCCCTGAGCTCTGGAACAGGATTTCCTCTGCAGGCTGTCGAAGATCAGATAAAAGTCTTAATCTCAGGCACACACAGCCGCAGCCTTTGGCCCCTGCCGCTGTGTGCCCAGCTCTCAGTTACAAGACTGAACAATGGTGTGGGACTCTGTACAATGAAAGAGGTCAGAAAAGAAGGTGACCAGGCCGGAGGGAGACAGGGCTTTCCATGGGAAAGGCAGGGCCACTAGGCAGGCTCCTCCGGTCCAGGACAGCTAGGGTCCCTTTCGCTCCCTCTGGCCTGTTAGTACCAAGTACAAAGTATAAGAAATAGACACGCACACTTCCCACCTTTTTTAAAAGGGTAGAAACGTCCGCCTCTGCTTTTTGAGTTGGGTGCTCCAGGACCATCAGGGAAGAACACGTCCCAGGCACTGGCTGGTGGATCTGTGAGGTTGGGGAAACTTATAACCTGTTCTCCAGAATGTTTGCACTAAATGGATGCTTATTTTATCCAAATGCTTCCGTGTTAGCATTAATGTGTTTTCAGAATAGGAAGTACTGTGACTTAGGTGCCACATTTGCTAAGTGACACTGTGAGAGAGGTTCTCTGAGAAACTGTATTGAACCAACCCTGACCTCTAAGCAGTTCTAACCAACCCTGACCTCGGAACAGAGTGTGTCCATGTCAAGTGAGCCAGCCAGCTAAGTAGCACAGAAAGTTGTAGGACATAAAAAAGTTGAAAATCTTGGCATCAGGCTCCACACTGTAGGGTTCTTTTTCTCTAGCCCCCCCTTGGCTTTCATATTCTTGCTGCCTCAGTTCTGGCTTCCCTGTGTGTGTTTGGCTCTGGGGGCACTGTGCCAAAAACCCGACTGATAGTCTCTCATCTAATCCGCACAACCTCATTTACGCTCATTTTACAGAAGGAAACGTGAACCTCAGAAAACTTTGCTTGCTCAAGGTCGCCCAGCGCACACCTTAGACCAAAGCACTCGCACCCAGCTCCGTGGGACCCATGTTTCAGTAGCTCAGTGCTCCGCATACTCAGTCACTGTTTGTAACACAGGGAGAGGAGCGGGGAAAAGGGCCAGCGAGAATGCTGGAGCCACGGCCAGGCTCGGCGACACGCCTTGTCGTCCAGAATGTTGGTTCCGACACTGGCTCCTCCAGAGCAGCGACCAGGCCTCTGCTGGGAGGGAGAGGCCTTCTCCTGCCCTCTCGCTGGCTCCTGTTGAGAACAGAGCTGGTCTGTGGGGTGGGCCCCACGAGTCTCTACACTCGGGGCTTTCCTGCTGGCTCTGCCCAGGGTAGGATTAGGGGCGCTAGACCGAGGGTGTGCGATGGACACACCGTAAAGGGAGGCACATCCTCATTTGCCTGCAGAATTTATGTGGGGAAGCAGAGCTAATGAATGAGTCCAGGGGAAGCTCAATCTATGGAATTTTCCCAGATGGGCTGTATTTAGAGGCTGCTGGCAATCTCACGTGTTTCCACTGCTGTTTCCCATCCTTTCTGAGCCTTGGCCCAATTGATCCGGAAATCCTTTGGAAAAGCAAGTCCACCGGTCTGTTCACCTTGCAAATGAGCCACCGAAAGGCATCCTGCCCTCTTCCTTCTCTGGTGGAGAGATTAGTGTTACAGGCACCGGAGGCCCCCCAGAAAAGGCAGATGTCCTCTCCCCATGAAAAAGTTCATAATAATCTGTGCAAAACAGCACCTCTGGATAAACACAATGTGGCTATATATACACCCCTGGCCATTTCCTGTCGCTCTTGCAGCTTGTGCAGGCTTGAAGGTAGGGTGAGGCCGTGACCAGAAGCCACACAGTGACATGTACATTAACAGTGCCCTCTGCTTCCTGTGCTGCTGACGGCCTGGGCTGGAACTGCCCGGGGGCGGGAGCCCCCAGGCCTGACTGTGGGGGACAGGCAAGGTGTGCTCCCCCTTCTCTGGGCACAGGTTGCCTCCCTGCACATCAATGGCAGGGGGAAAACACCGGTGCCAGTGTGCATGTCTAACGGTCTGCTTGTGTAACTTCTGCACCACAAAACAAGAGATCAAGTAAGAAAGGGTGGTTGACAAATCGAGCAGTCTTTTCTGTTAAAGAAGCGATGTCAGTGAGATCTGTCTTTGTGAGGTCGTGCTCAAAATCACCTGGCAGAACCCAAGGTTCACAGCCGAGTGCTAGAAACCCATCATCATATGAGAAATAGCAGCCATGATTCGAACTCCGGAATCGCCTCTCATTTAGGATTTCAAAGTGCTTAGACATCTCAGTGTCATTTTGGAGGGACAAATGGGACTCTTACTAAACAGTGAAACTTAGACAACAACAAAAAGGAGAAACTTGTCCAAATCTACAGCAAGTCAGGAGAAGAAACCAGAATAAAATTCATCGGTACCTCCTTTCTCGCCTACTCAGCTGGCGATGACCGTTCTGTGCCTGTGGGTTCCTCTCCTTCTCAGGCAGAGCTAGGCTGGAGCCTTGCATTTTAAAAAAACTTTCCAGGAAATTCTCATATGCAGAAAGAACCACTGTGAGTCTAAATCACTTTGGCTCACATGTTCTGTATGAATGGCTAGATTAAAACTCTGTAATTCACTCAGGCAACAAATATTTATTAAGTGGCCACAGTCCACCAGGCATTGTGCTGAGTCCTGGGTGCACAGACGAACACACTAGATCAGGGATCCTGCCTTTGGAGTTCAAGGTCATGAGCAAGAGACACGAATCACAGTTTTGCACAAGTGACTCTATAATTATAAACGCAGTGTGTGCAATGGAAAAGAAGTGAGCGCTCGGAGAAAGTACTTAAGGCTGGGGGTGATTTAGATTAAAGGGCTCAAGGGAAGCCCCTCTAAAGAGATGATATTTAAACATAAATGATGAAGATGAGAGGAAGGAATGTGCAACGTTGCTTTCAACACAGAACCCGGGCAAGCTAGGATTCTAAGAAGCAATGCATTACCTCCCCCCCCCCCAAAAAAAAGTAATTGTTCTTTTGAGCTTTAGTGGACTTGCCTTTGCCCAGGGAACCGTGCCTCCTCCTCACTTTAGTTTGGGTGGTTTATGGCAGGAAAAGAGAAGGAATGAGACCCAGGGAGCTAGGGCCTTGTGCTAAAGTTTCTATTAGGGTATTTCATTGCTTCCAAATGTGTCTGAGGGATGTTCAAAGGTGCCTTATTCTGATCAGCATGGGCGACACTGGGCTACGCACACGTGGCCTCTTTGCCTCAGGACGTACCAGAACCTTGTGTATCCAGATTCTCCACGGGAGGGAGAAGCAGTAGCATCTGCAGCACTTTCCAAACAGTGATGCTGGAAGCACTTTTTTTTCCCTGAGCACCTACTAGGTTCTGGAACCTGAACCCGCTCAGGACTCACTTGGGGAGCGTAAAGAGGGCTCATTCACAGGCTCGGGTCCTGCAGTTCTCATTTACCAGATTTAGACTGGTCCAGGAAGCTTCATTTTTATTCAGCACCTCAAGTGATTTTGATGCCAGTGCAGGAAACTAACAGGATTCATTTTCCAAGGAGCATTTCAGCATCTCTCCCCATTTCTAGGGCAAGTTTTCTTGCCTTCTCTCACTCTTTTTAACCGGGTTTGTGCTGAGTAGACACAGCTAAGATATTGGTCCAGGACAGGTTAAAAACAACAATAGTAGTAATAATAATAATAATATTGAGCGAAGTGAGCGACACACAGCAAGTCTGACCATGGTTTAGAGTCCAGCTACAAAGACCACGTTTGTCATTTGGGCTCAGTTGGCAGCAACATCACATGTGGTATAAAAAGCTGTGCAAACACAGGATCCAGCAGAATCGGTTCTGATGTGCCCATCTGTCTTTGTCTAATTAGCCACATGTCTTTGGCTGCCTCCCTTCCTTTCAGCTGGAACAAAGGTACCCAGAAAGACACATCTTGATACATTCATATGCAAAGAAGTTTGTGTCTTTTATTTTCTCTCCCTCTCACCGGCCTATCGGGATGAAAAAGGCTGGAGAAACTGGCTCATTTCGGAGAGGCTGGGCTCCCACAGGCTCCTCCTGTCCGAGCTGCAATCAGGGCAGTGGGGAGGCAGACTGAGCACAGGATCCTGAGGGGCTTGCTCCTAAGAAAGTGTTCAGATTGCTGCTACCTTTTCGACAGCAGCCCCCCAGAGCTCCAAACGCTCCGTAACCACAGACAGAAAACACCTTTGCAGTCACACACCAAAAAATTTCTTAATACCATTGGCCAGAGATTTGACTTGGTGACAAGAGAGACAGGAGCTAAGTAGGAAAAGATGGAGAAAGGAAAATAGGAGAAAAAAATCTGTGTTCTCTGCACCCTAAACAGCCTGCCCTGTCCGGCTCAGAACATTCACTGAAGCTTTTAGAGGAGGCTGGACTTGTGCATGGGAAGAGGCCAAGATTTTAGCCAAAGGCGGGTCCAAGGATGAGTTTTGTGTAAGGACACACATACAGGGACACGATTTAACCTGCTTAAAAGCTGAGGACGATTGTGATTCAGGCCAGGGGGAGAGGAAGAACTGCGCTGCGTGCCTTCAGGGAGCACTGCGAGCCCAATGCGTTTGTTCTGACTCAAGCGGTTTGCATCTCATGTGTTCTGCTTGGTTTGCACTAGTGCTCGGGCTGCTGGTCATTTGCTCTTGGTGGCCAGTTTCATTTCCTGCTTTTGAGAAAATGGCAGTGGGGTTGTTGCTTGGGCAAGCTGCCTCCCTGAAGGAAGTGTGCCGTTTTAAAATGTCAAAGCCAGCAGCCTCATGTCCAGGGCATGCCATCAATCACCAAGTGTCTCTGGACCCTAATGAGCCCACAGCGGGTTAAAATGGGAACAAACAGATAAAGATAAAGATCTCGCCTTACAGCTGCCTAGAGTCTAACCAAGGAGGCAAGATCAAAAGGGAAAGAAAAGTGGCATCAAGATGAAAAAATAAACGCACCCACTGCCACAGTGTTCTTGGGCAAAGGTGTCAGAGGAAGGGTGGCCTTGGAAAGGGCAGGGTATCTGCCATCCAGGGGGCTGGACTCACATCCTTCTGCTTACCCGTTTTGTGACCAGGGATGAGATCTTAGCCTTTCAGAACCTTCCTTCCTTCATCTGCAAAATGGGGGAGGGGAATAGTGTAACCTACTTGGCCTGGTATATGGGCGATTAAGTAGGATTTAGGTGTGGGAAGGCTCCTATTATGATAAGCCTTAAACTATAAGATAGTTTAAGAATCTCAGTTATTGTTGCTAAAATAACCATATGGAGGGAAGTAAGTCTAGAAAATGTATCTTCTGTCATTTTCATTAAAAAAAGAGAACAAGGTCCTGGCCTGTGTTGTTCAATGGTTAGAGCATGGGCCCCGAGCACCAAAGGGTCACGCATTCGATTCCAGGTCAAGGGCACATTGCTGGGTTGCAGGTTTGATCCCTGGCCCAGCCTGGTCAGCGTGTGTGCAGGAGGCAACCAATCCATGTGTCTCTCCTACATGGATATCTCTCTCTTTCTTCCCTTCTCTCTCTACTTTCTACTCTCTCCAAAAATCAATGGAAAAAATATCCTCCAGTGAGGATTAACCTCCCTCCCAAAAAGGGGGGGGGGGGGTAGGGACTGAGCTGAATATAAGAATTAACCAGCCCAGAACTTTGTTCTAACCCCTTTGCAAAATTCTTAAATTCCTCTGTAATAACTTAAAGACATTTGTGGTTATCATTTGTATTGAAAGATTTAAGATGAACTTATCATTTCTAAGATTTGGAGAACTCCAAAAACATAATGTTCTTCCTGAGATATCATTTGGTTTTAATTTTCAGGGAGCTGGCCTCCTATTTAGAAGCTTGTTGTCTGTGTAGTCGGTATAATTCCCTGAGATCAGCTTGATGACCAAGAAATAATCACAGTGATTATCAGTAGCATTAGGTCTTTAGATAAGGTGGGCAAATAAAAGGTAACAAACACCCAAGTGATTGCGATTCCTTAGGTAGCTGAATGAACCAGGAGCCAGTCTGCATTTGGCTCTATCTGGAGACTAGATTGTGAAGTGCTTATGAATTTCAGAGCTTTGCTGAGCCATCCCACCCTGATATGCCAGGTCCCCTTGGAAATTTGTATCATTCCCATAAACAGAAAATAGTTTTAAGAACAAGATGTGTATGTGGGGTTTTTTTTGTTTGTTTTTTTAATTTACCTACAAGGGTCTCATGTACTGGTCTGAGAAACTGTTTAATCCAACTTTAAAGAGAGGACCTTGGAAGGAAAAGACAAAGGACAATTGTAGGGAGCTGCCGACATTGGTGAGTGGTGGATCCTGAAGCTTCCTAATACTAAAACCTCGGTGTCCAGAGGCCAAATCAGAGCTCATTGGGCATCACCGGTGAGGCTACCCATCTGGGTTACATTGAGACCTTGCTCTCAAAGCTTTCACCCAAACCCACTAAACAGGAAATGCAAGCTACTTGAGCTGAACAGACAACCGCCCCCAGGTCCCCAACCCCCACCCGCCCACCCTCAGTACATTATTCTTTACATTTCAGCCTGATGAGCTGTGTACCTCCATTTACTATATGCAGGGGAACCCACTAGAAATTGCCAGAAACAGAAGACCTGGTAATAACTTTTACACTCAGGAAACTTCCAACGGAAGGGGTAATGTGAATTAATAAGCGACAGCATTAGCACTTTGGTTTCTGAAATCCTTAAGATATGTACTTGTAGCAATTTGTCACACTTGAAATTCTCATTGTTGGCTTCAACTCCTGAATCGGTTTGTCACTTGAGCAACTTGGAGAGATTTCTTGAGACACACCCGTTTCAGACACATGCCAGAGACAGATAAAATCTCCACTGTAGTTATAATATTGAAAAACAAGCTTATGGCTAACAGTGTGCCAATAAACTGCGTTGCTTACTGGGTTTCCAAAGCAGATGTTCAGCAAATACTGTGTATATGATAGAAGGAAACTAAAGAAAATGTTTTTTCTTATTCTAAAAAAGTAGATAACTCCCACTTTGTGTGCATGCTTTCTGTTATAATACTGTTTGCATAAGTTAAATATTTGTGGTGCAGTATTTAGTAGTTTTCAAAATACATTATAATTTATGGGTATCTATGTGTGTGCAGGTGTAGGGGGGACCATGAGAAACACTAAGACCTCTTGTCACTGGGAGCAGAGCCTGACTCAGCACCCAGGTCAGTCCAGCCCCCAGCCTGCCTCCCAAGCGGACTATACCAAACAGACCCTAATGCTAGGCCTCCCTCTCCATACCCCAAGCAAACATTTCCTAAAGGATCTATAGGTGTATGTAAGTGAGTAGGGGTATCTTCCTGAGCTCAAGAGGCATGTTTCTGCAGTTCACTTTCTGAGTCTGTTGCATCAGTTTGCTACATAGTGATGATGAAGAGGGTCCTCAGTCAGAGCAGGAGAAAGGCCTCCTGATAGAGAACTGAGAGAAGGAAAGGAGATGTGGGCCAGCACAGCTCCATCCCCTTGTCTGTAAAGTGAGGTACTCTCAGGCCCACCTAATAGGTTATCCTCAGGATCATGTTAAGTGGGAACTGAAAAAACAATACAAAGCACGAAGTCAGGTGTTCGTGAGTGAGACTCGTATGAGAGACAAGAATGGGGCATGTTCACGGCTCTCTGGACGGCCACCACCACACCTGAGCCCTGGCTTTCTGCGACAGGGGGCTTCTCTCCAACGTCAGTGAGTTCTACAACTTGAATAAACCCTTGGAGGGAGTCTCATCCAGCCCCTTCTCCAAACTATAAACTTGGCCAAGAGCAAGATATTCCTTTTGCTTTTAAAGTTGGTTTGTAATGAAATAAATAGCACATGAATACATTCTTGTAAAAAATTCAAATAGAAATAAATAAGAGCCCCTTTGCCTCTCCCTGCCCCACAGTCTCCCCTCCCACCCAAGAAGCTGTTCCTAGATAGATCCTGTGAACAGTATATCGCCTTTTCCATCAGGAAACTTGCCTTCAGGCTAGTCTTCTTTCTACCTTCATCTTCCCCGCCTTCCCTCCTCGGTTACTTTGGCAGGAATGTTCTTTTAGAGGTTTCTGTGGAGGGATTACTTCCTATCGAAATGCAGATGATCAGTATTATATATATAATATTGAGGGCTTGGCAATCAGGAGCAGAACTGCTTCATAAAAACTTGTTGGAAATAATTCATTATTTTTATGGACGTAAATAGCCATCAGTAGTTCCCTGAGCTAAAGACGCCCACATCAGCACCACAGAGCTTCAGAGCTGGGCAGAGTAAGTGTAGCCAGATTCTACCACTCTTTCTTCCTTTTTAATCCCCACTTGAGGATATATATTTTTAAAAATTGACTTGAGAGAGAGAGGAAGGGAGAGGGGGAGAGAGAGAGAAACATCAATGTGAGAGAGAAACATTGATCCGTTGCCTCCCTTACACACCCCAACTGGGAATCAAACCCACAACCTGGGTAACGTGCCCCGACCAGGAATCGAACCTGCTATCTTTTCGGTGCACAAGACGATGCTCCAACCAGCTGAGCCACACGGGCCGGGCTGTGTTTTTCATCTTAGTCTTAACAAGTCATGTCAATGTTTCACCCTGATACGGTCACTGTAGCTGTATAATTTTTAAAGAATGTGCTCACGGGGGAGCAAACAGTCCCCGTGTTACCTGCATCTTCCCAACCTTTCTGCCAGAGTGCCCTCTTGTCCCTCTCCTTCATTGATGGAAAGGGAAATGGGCAATCAGAGAAGTCACCCTTTCCCAAGACTCCATAGCTGGTCACTGGTGGAGCAGAAGCCAGAGCTCTGGACCCCCGGTCCCAGTGCCCTTTCTACTCTACACCTTCAACAGCTGCTCTGTGCTGACATCCTGCACTAAGAAATCATGTATAACCAACGCACTGAAATGCAGGACAGCCGAGGCCCTCTGCCTCCCTTGCAAAGTTCAGAGCCCCTCACCCCCAGTGCATCCACTGCCCCCTCCCCCAGCTTTTCCAAATGCTTCCAGGTAGGATGTCCAGGTTCAAGGCCATTCCAGTTTCTGGGAATCTTCTAGCTGCTGAGCCTCTGCATCTGGTAGAATGACTAGAACTCAACTTTGAAGGCAGAAAACTCTGGCTTTTTCTTCTGATAGCCCCACTTCAAGCAGCATGCCAGGGGCAAGTCCCATAACTCAGCTCAGGCTGAGCCCTTGCTTGTAAACCAGCTGCCCCACCTTAGAGAGCTGTCCTCAGGGCCAGATAACAGCGCCTGCAGAAGCACTTTGCAAAAGAAAATGCTCTGGGAAGATTGTAATTGTTTTCAATGTTTGGCTCCCCCTCTTATGTCCAAACTGAAAATACTTCTTCCATTGATGTCAGAAAAATAAAGCTGAACAGTGCAGAGACCTCGAGCTGCATTTCTGCCCTGGAGTCCCCCGTGTCACAGTATCTATATTGGGCCCTCCAGTGTGTGGACCAAAACAAAATAAAACAAAACAGAAGAAGAGAGAAGCGGCAAATAGTGCTTGGTTTTGCATTTTCCCTTCTGTTTTCTGATTAGAGTCTCTGGGGCCTGTGAGTGCAGAGAGAACCTCAAAAGATTGTGTTCGATTTGGATAAGCACCAACTTGATGTTTATCAGCACTTATCTCCTGCAAGCTCACTTTCCCGGCTTCAAAGCCGGGGAGACCTCTCGCTCTGCTGGGAGGGAGGCAGCTCCAGCAGGGCTTGGGCTGCAGGTGTGCCCAGGAGGCCTTGCTCCATCCTGAGGCACATGGCTCCCTTGTTCCTGCCCAAGCAAAAGAAGGAAGGAGGTTTACCCAGTGTTTGGGGATGGGTCGTGGGGCAGTGGGAGCAGCAGGAAAAAAGGAGTATTTTGAAACAAACCCAGAAAGGCTGAGAAAGGAGGGAAAGCTGGGGAGGGAAAGGCAGACTTCCTACCTACCCTCTTCCCCCACCCCACCCCTCCCTCCTTCATCCTAATCCTTAATCTGCCAAACTGGCCTCTGGAATCTTCAAAAGGAGTTTTAACTCCCTTCATCTGCTCCCAGCCTACCTTCCTCTACCTCCTTTGGGTGGGCCTACTACTTTCTGTTCAGAACAATTGTTGGCAGAGAGTGGGACAGTGGGAAGGAGGGAGGGAGGAGGGGGAGGGGAGCCAGCATTTTATTAGGCCGTTGAATTTGATTTATTAGGGGGGAAAAATCCTTCGCTCGCTTGCCACACAGGTTATTCTCAAAGTGAAAACTCTATTTTACTTTGAAAAAAAAAAATGGTGAAAGTGCCTACAGTTATGAATGGAGCCCTTTGTTACCTTCCAGATCGACAAGACAGACTGTTTGGTTCATGTCTGTGCACTAGCAAAGGAGTGCGGGGGCCTGGGAGACAGATGTGGCCTTAATTGCATGGAAATATTAGAAGATCGTTAAGCCACTTTGACAGGGTTTTCCTCTGGCTGCAGGAGCGAAGGGCCATCTGAAGCTGCATCAGGCCCAGCCAGACCCTTGGCTGGGCCTCTTGTCCCCACGTGTGCGGGACACATGGGCCTTGGTTCACTTGCCCTGGTATTAGAGGGAACTACAGGCCTCCTTGCCATCAACGTCCACTCTCTGCTCCTTAAGTGCAGAGAGTAATTTCCCTTGACACCCTCCGGCTGAAATGAATATTTGGGAATGTGTGCCCACGTGGAGGGAGCATGATCAGATGGCCTCCAAATTGAAGGATGGGCTCCACAAAGCTCTCAGGGTGTCACAGGGGCCCGAAAGAATAAACTTATCACAACAAATAATGGTATCTAAGGATACCAGCTTATTTATCTACCATCTACTCACTATCCATTTGGAGCTTACAGAAGTAGTGGCCTACTGGGAGCCTGAATTAAGTCAGAAATCCTTGAGCAATGTTAAATTTAAGACCAAGACCCCACCAACATGCTCAAACCCCTTCCTCTTGGGCTGCCAGGCCCCTACACTTTACCCCCTCCTTTTCTTAATTGCCCCAGGTGGTTTTCTGTGTACTTAGTGCAAAATTTTTATCATTAGCCTAAATTTAAAATAATTAGTAGGATTAATCTGTTGGGAGGGAAGGGGAAACCCCTCCAACACTACGATCAGTAATCCCTCTGAATTATATAAGTGAACGTTTCAGGTCAGATCTTTCTCAGCTGGATCAGCCTGTTTGACGCTGAGAGTGGGCCTGGAGTGGATTAGCACTGTGCAGCCCTCCTTCCAGAGGGGCAAGGTCGGCAGAGCATCCTGATGCTGGGGGCCGCTTAGAGTTGGTGTGGTGGGTGATGGCTTAGGTAATGTTTGGGCCATGGCCTGGGAGGGATTGGGACAGGGTAAGCAGAAAAGAAAGAAGGTGAGAGGAGGGAGAGAAAGTGCAGCAGCAAAGATCCTGTTTTTATGCAAATGTTGAGAACTCAAAGGGAGAAAGGGAAGGGCCACTGAGCAGAGCTGGCACCAGAGCCACCAGGCTGCAAGGCAGAGTTGTTCTCATAGGGGTTGAGGGTTTGAGAGGCACCAGTGATGTATTCAGGGCCAAGAGCACACAGTCTGTGAGCTCCAGTTTAAAGGACAGCCACCACCCACTGGGATTGGGCTCTGGGCCCGAGCAAGCAGAGTGCCTCCAACCAGTCAGGGTGCGGGGCATCCACTGCAGGATCTTACCACTGCTCTAACATCACCTGCCACCTAGGCACTGTTTTACTAAACAGTGAGAGCCACACAGTTTACTAAATGGACACAGTGCCCTTGCAAGCTCGTGCCTGCTTCTCCCTGCTGCATCTGCATAGAAGGTGGGAAGAAATGTTTACCTGAGGCCCTGCCTGGCTATTTATGACCAGGAAAGTCCCTTGTACATTTGTTGATAGTCAATGAACTGTTAACACCCTTCCCCTGGCCACATTCCTGCTCAGTTCACTGCTCTCCCCCCTGAAATCCCCCTGCCTGGGCAGTGGTTGTGCCATCTCTTTACTTCATGTCCTGCCACCTTCTCATGAGGCAGTAGGTCAGCCGGGGAGGCCATAGCTTGGATTGTTCATGAGCTCACAGTCACAACGCCTTATACTTATCAGAATTCTTTGGTGGACCTTTCTTATTTTTTTAAAAATTTATCTTTAGTGTTAAGAGTATTACAGATGCCCCCCTGTTCCCCCCCATTGACTCCCTCCACCTCACTCCTGCCCCCTCCCCCCCAGGCCTTCACCACACTATTGTCTGTGTCCATGGGTTATGCATGTATGCATATAAGTTCTTTGGTTAATCTCTTCCCACTGACCCCATCTCTGCACTCTGTTGCATGTTTCAATGTCTCTGGGTCTATTTTGTTTATCAGTTTATTTTGTTCATTGGATTTCACATATAAGTGAGATCATGTGATACTTGCCTTTCTCTGACTGGCTTATTTCACTTAGCATAATACTCTCCAGGTCCCTTCATGCTGTCTCAGAGGGTAAGAGAGCCTTCTTTTTTACAGCTGCATAGTATTCCATGGTGGAAATGTATCAGGTGGGTTTTTTTTATGCATTCATCTACTGATGGGCACGCGGGCTGTTTGCAGATCTTAGCTATTGTAAATAATGCTGCTATGAACATAGGGGTGCATATATTCTTTCTGATTGGTGTTTCGGGCTTCTTAGGATATATTCCTAGCAGTGGTATCACTGGGTCAAATGGCAGTTCCATTTTTAATTTTTTGAGGAAACTCCATACTGTTTTCCATTAGAAATAACATCCTTATCATAGAGGTACCAGAAGGAGAAGACAGTGAGCAAGGAATGGACTTTTCTTAGTTAACTGAATCCTCACAGGCTACCATAATTCCCACCATATTTAATTCAGGATCTTCTCCCACCATCACCTTCCAACCAGTGAACATAGGCAGCGATTACACAGCAGATTTGCTGCTGCTGCTTACCCATTCGGGTGACCCTCATATTCACAAAGTCATCTGCATCTTGTCAGATATTTAGTCCACTGCATAGACATAGCCATATCAGAGGAAGAAAAGTTCCTACAAATCTCCTAATTTCATAGTAATCAACAGTGCCATTAAAATGTGGTAGCGTCATTTGTCCATTAATACCTTCCTGACTTTTATCATAGTGCCAATATATAGCACATGTCCAGTAAATATTTGTTAAATGAATGAATGCGCCTATGCTTTTTGGTGACAAATATGTTTCATGATCCTCTAATGAGACAGGACGTGTTAAAGAAATATTCAAAGTGGCCTTTGCATGTTTTGAATAGCACATAATCTAGCCACCAAGCACAAGTGTCTAGAACCTGTGTCGCTCAGTGTGGTCACCACTAATAACATGTGGCTATTTAAATTTAAATGAACTAAAATAAAAATTTTACATTCAGTCGTTTCTCGGTCACACTAGCCACGTTTCAAATGTTCAGTAGCCACACACGGCTGTTCTGTATTTCACAATGCAGAGTTTAGAACATTTTCTGTCACAGAAATTTCTATCAACAGCACCAATTTCTGTTAGTCTAGAGGGTCAAATGAAACAGCTCAATTTTTTTCTATGTAGAAGAATAAATAATAGGCATAAATAAACTCTCTTTGTTGTTCCTTAATTCTGATTTTGTTATAAGACTGAGAATCCTCAAACCTTTTGAAAAGTCATCCAGGATGTTAGACCCAAAACCTTTCTTGATTTAGGGTTAGAAGGAACAAAGGGACCTCCAGGTTACCCCAAGGTCATTTTGCTCCTGCAGTTTCCCAAGAAGGGCAGGACTGGGAAGGTCGACATTATGAAGTTTGGCCTTCTCACGAAAATCACCAAGCCCATAATGAACGCAGGAGATCCGAATCCTGCAGAGAACCAAGCAGAAGGAGCAGTGTAGGAACTAGACAGCCTTTGCCAGTGGATCCTTAAGTAAAGAGAACCGAGCAGGGAAGAGGAGCTGAGAAACTTTCAGATGAAGTGTTTGGACATCTCCTCAGGGCGCCCCCATCTGGAGGCTGGTTTCTCATTTCCCATCAGTGTTTGGAATGCCAAGGACTAAGCCTCACTGCCACCAGGGCACAGGGCCTTGAGACAGACAGACAGACAGGCGCGGCTCCTCCTGGGCAAGGCCAGCGAGTCCAGAAGCTTCCAAGAGCGGAACACTAAATACCCTTTATGGAGTAACTAAATCAGTCTCGAAGCCCTAGGAGCTGTCAGTGGGCTTCAGCTGGGATTTCTGTTCAAATCGCTTTACTGAGATTGACAAAGAAAATACCTCCATGCAATCCCACTGAGATGTTTTCGTTGGAAGGCTGTGGCAGGGCTTGTTCACAAAATATCTGCCGTTCCTATAGATGGATGCCGAGAGACAGGGGGCCCAGTGCCAGACAGCCTGGGCTTGGCACTCAAGTCCAGCAAGGATGAAGGCCAACCCAGTGGGTGACTGCTCGGAGGGTGGCTGCCAACCAGCTGTGTCCCGGAGATGGAGCCTGAGCTCCCAAAGGAGCGGGTGCTTGGCTTCTTGTGTGCAGACAGGGCTGTCCTCGGTTCCCCTTCCCTCCTCCCTGGGAGGGAGAGGGATGTTGACAGTCATTGGGCCTATGAAGCTAAGACGCACGGAGATACCCGAGCTTGCTCACAGGTAGCGCAGCCGCAGGATGCGCCATCCAAATCGAGGTTTGAGAGTGAAAGGAGTTTATGTTAAGCATTTTCTGGAACAATAGACATAAACCAGGACTGTTCCAGGTAAATGGGGCTGTAGGATCAATCCTCTACTAGAGCTGGGATTGAAGCCCTGGAGGGTCTTCCAGGTCGTCGAGGTTGGTCCTTTTATGTTACAGGTAAAGAAGCAGGCTTGAGAAATGAAGTACTCTTTTTATGTTAGGACCTGTGAGTTCTAATAAGAACATTAAGCTCAGGAAGTGCTCACTATGTGACAGGCATGAGTTATAATACTATTATTATCCTCACTCTTTTACCGAAAGGAAACTGTGGCACAGAGAGATTAAAGAACTTGCCTAAAGTCACAGAACTAGCGCGTGGTAGGTGCACAGTTCCGATCCTGACAGGTGGCCATGAGTGTTAATAATGTCTGTGGAAAGCCACAGAGAAAATCCATCCTTGAAGGGTTTTCAGTTGAGTTGGGAAAGCAGAACATAAACCTATGGCAACCTGTAATACAAGTTAAGTAAAAGTAAAGCTATGTGTCAGGCAGTTGGACTAAAGTGCTGAACTGGTGGTGGAGACAGAAAGTACTGCAGGCTCAGCAGAATGAGCGGCCACTGTGATGGGCTGGAGGGGGCAGGGCCATGTCGTGGAGGGGGTGGGACTTGAGTTCCGGAAGGTCCCCTTCCCCTGTCTCAGGCTCCACCTCTTCCAGGAGGCCTCGCCTGAGCCCTTCACTCACTGCCCCTCTCATCCCCCTCCCACCTGAGCATCTGCTTGGATGTCACTCGTCTCTCCAGGCCCGAGCTCCTTGAGAGCAAGGATGTGATCTTTCACTCACTTATCTTATATCCCCTGTGCCTCATTGAATGCCCGACACATAGTAGGTCCTCCATAAAAGTTTGGTGAGTAGATGAGATCTGTTGAGGCAGGGAGGCTAGGAAGGCGAGTCTATGAGGAAAGGGAAAGGAATGCTGATTTTCAGACGTGCTTGCAGACACCCAGACGGCAACCCAGAAACGTGTATAATAAATAGACGTCCAACAATGAGAAAGGGGCGGTAGGTCTTACACAACCAAAGGGAAGCTATTTAAAATAGGGCATTAAAATGCAGAAGAAAGCAAGAGAGTGAGAAGGAATGGGACCTGGACACGGGGATAAGTGAAGGCAGACGGGCAAAGGAACAGAGGGTGCAGAAGGCGCGGGGGAGCGGAATACAGCAGGCGGAGGCCGGCCGGGCTGCCCAGAAAACTGGCCCCCTGAGGCACCACCTCCTTCCCTTACTCCCCGCCTCAGAGTTTTTGCCACATGTCGCTGCAACAATATGGTAACCATATGCCCTGGGGCCACCACAGAACCAATAGAAGGGTTCATTCAGATGTGAAAGTTGGAAATACTGCTCAGTTGGTTGGAGCACCATCCCCTACACCAAAAGGTTGTAGGTTCGATTCCCAGCCTGGGCGCTTACAGGAGGCAACCGATCTATGTTTCTCTTACATCGATGTTTTTCTCTTTCTCCCCTCCTTCCTCTCTCTCTAAAATCAATAAACGTATTGTCTGGTGAGGAGGAAAAAAAAAAAAAAGCCAGTTGATGGGCATGAGGTCACCAAGCATAGCTCCTCAGGTGTGAACTGTGCAAAGGAAATAGCCATTCAGAACTGGGGAATGGATTCAGGGGCCCCTCCCTTCCCCGCTCCCTGTGAGGAAATGGCATGAAATGGAGTGGCTCCTGCCATGCCTCGTGGGCCCATCACGGTGACCTGGCCTGAGGCAGGACGCCTGCCTCTGGAGGCCCAGTTTGCTCTCGCCCTGCTGCCGGGGTGCTCCTTGGGTACAGCAAGAAGGAATCGAGCAGAGGGCCCCCCCCGTGTGCATGTTTCCTCGTGGGCTTCCTGTGATTATAAGGGCACCAGCTGCCACAGAAACTGTCACGTGAGGAAATTGTCGGATAAGATCATAGCTTCTAGGAAGAGAACCTCAAGTTGTTGTTGGGGGAGCAGTCAGTGGCTTCTTGTTGAAATTTGAACAAGAAACGGTCCCTGGGTGTGGCTAATTAAAAAAAAATGGATGAGCCTGGGGTGCAAGGCTTAATGGAAATTGCTCACAGCCGAGAGAGACAGACAGACAGACAGACAGAACAGGAACTCCAGCTGGCAGCAGGGGTGCTGGAGGGGAGGGAAGGTCTGTGCATTTCCCATCACGCTCTGTGGTTTTCATCCATACAAAAGGCATTGCGCACCTACTAGGTGCCAGGAACTGTTGGAGCAACTGGGATGAAAACACTGCATAAGATCAGCGTGGTTCCTCTCCCCACGGTGCCTCTGGCAACACAGCTAGTCTTTGACAAAAAGGAGGGGAAAGTTCCCATGACCCCAGGAGTCAAAGAAGCACCCAAGGGCACATGTCACCTGCACTTCCTCCTCTCCCCAGTGCTGACAAAGAATTGCAGAAGGTGCCACCCCAGCCCTGGAGGACCAGTGTCTGTTTGCCCCAGTGTCTGGGGCAGCCCATCGATGCAGACCTGAACTGCCTCACTTGCCCCCTTTCCTTTGTCACTCAAGAGTCCTCTCTTGTCACCACAGACCAGGTGGAGATCCTTTGGGTACAGCTACCAGGCCAGACCCATAAAGCTTGGGCCACAGGGGAATGCTTCATGCTCCCACTCTCAAGCAGTGAGAAAGCTCAGGAACTTTGTCCTGGCTCCCAGGCTGTCCTGTCATCCCTGGCCTGGTGACATACAGACTCTATGACTCACGGCAGCTGAGCCCCACAGGGGACACTCCTTCCAATCTTCCAGCTCTCTCTGGTCTGGGCAGTGTGGCCATTCATCATCATCAAGAGAGCATTAAACGTTCGGTAGACGACAGTTAAAATTCTCCAGGAACCCAGCGGCTAGGGAATTCACCCAGAGTCACAAAGCCAGTAGAGCTCCGCATTGACCCGGCTGGTGGCGGGTGCCTTTCATTGGAGCAGGTTTTTGAAGCAGCGCCCCGTGGAGCGAGGAGAGAGATGAGGTTTGCTTCTTATGCCCTGCCCCCTTGACCCTTTCCGCAGCAACCAGGCTCGGGACCCCCTGGGGGACGGAGCCTGCTCCCAGCCTTGTCCGGACCTCCAGCCATCCTCAGGTGCCACGGCTTGTGCAGCCAGAAAACCACATTCAAATATATAACCTCTCATACGGCGTAGGCACCAGGGCACCAGCCCCTCGACTCGGAGCAGGGTCCCGGAGGACCCGCTGTGCCAACCTTTGACCCTTCAGTTGTCCCAGGCAGAGAAGAGAAAGGAGGGGGCTCGGAGCAGCGGGACTTTAGCCACTGGTGTTCCAGTCTTGGCGACGACAGGGGCAGCCGGCCCTGGGCACCAGGCAGAATGCGGTCCCAGTGCAAGCAGAGCAGTGACAGGTATAGGGAGCTGCTCCTGCCAGTGTCCTGGGTCACCTTTGAGGATGCTGCCTCCCCTGCCAGCTTCTCCCCCTGGCATCGGGGTTCTGTTTTGATGGTTGACAGTTCTCCGTCTGTCCTCGTTCCTTTGCTCCAGCGAGGACTTTATTTCATCTTTCTATCCCATCAGAATCGGCAGAACACCCCAACTTCCTAACCACAGCGAGCCTCAGCGTCTCAGGGGTCATTCTGCCCTGTCCCTTGGGCACCATGGGGTCCAGCTCAGTGGTCAGGTCACCCCCCTGTCATCAGAGAGGAGCTTGGCCTCTGCACTGTCAAATGTAACCCATTTTATACAACCGATGATTGCTGACCTTTTTGCTGTCCCCGGTGTCACAGAGTAAAGCAGCTCGGGGAGTGGGCGGACCCGCCGTAGAGAAACAGAAAGGAAAGCAGACGGTAAATGTTCCATTCCCGGGGCCCGGCCCAACCTCTGTCCCCCTTCCTCACCTTCCATATTCAGCACTTTTTTCTTTTCAGCAGTAAAATCATTCTCTGTGGGAGGAGGATTTGACTTTGATCTTTACAGATGCCCTTTAAATGTGGTTATGGTCAAAAAAGTGACTGCGAAAACTCAAAGTCGACGGGCAAAGGTAAATACCCACGGGAGACCTGGAGAAGCGGCTAATGGGAGACAGTGATTAACACAGGCCACGCTCTGGATTTTGTTACATGCGTGCCTTTATGGGACGGAGACCTTCTCTGAACTCATTTAGACTCGTTCCCTTAATTTATTAAACTCCATTAAATAAAGTACTTTCATCTGCAAAGGATTCCAATTCCATTTTCGAGGAACTTGGCTGGCTGCCTTTCTCTAGGTCATCCACAGTAGGAGCCCCGCCCCAGTCAGGGAAGATTTAAGTGCCAGGGAGGGGTTAGGGGATGGGGGGGAGCGGCGGAGAAGAGAGGGCAAATTTCAAGAAGATCCTTTAGGAAGCAGGCAAACTCTGTGAGCTCCCACGGCAGATGGGCCCTGCAGCACAGCCCAGGATCCAAGTTAGCAAATGAAACAGTTTGGGGCAAGTGCAGAAGCTTTGCAGCCAGGCTGCCAGCTCAGAGGCCACGAGGAGGCAAGTACTGAGACTCCTTAAGCCTCAGCTGTATGAGGACCTCATTCACATCTAAGACGAGCCTTTAGAAAGCCTTAGAAAGGCTAGATGAGGTAGCCGTTGTATATGTTCCTTGTAAGCTTCATGCTGTCAGAGAGTCCTGTTCTATTTGTTTTTTCTCACTTGACAGTCACAGTCCTTGCTTGTTTCCCCGTGGTTGTGTGTCTGGGGGTAATTCCGCTGAGTGGTTATCAGGGGACTTAGGTCTGGATACCGAGATGGAGTCTCCCTCACTGTACAAACCTAGAGAGGCTAGGCTTTGTGCCTCAGCTTCCCCGCTAGTCGTGGTGGATTTCACAGTGCCAGTAACCACAGTGAAAGGACACCCAACGGCCATCCTCTACCTCCTCTGAATATGACTTCTCTTGTTGCTGGTGAATGTGAGAGCAGATGTTCCAGTGGCTACATAAGAAAGGACTCCAAATCTAGTGCCGTAAAACAGCTATTAAGCTCCTCAGTTCGGTCAGCCTCCGTCTGAAGGTTCCTCAGTCCCAGGTCTAGGGCTGATGCTGGCTGGTGGCTGATGGCCTCCGGTCCCTCTGTGTGAGCCTCTCGGTGCAGTTTCTCTGCTTGGGCTGGATTGCGCTTCCTCACAGCATGGTGGCTGATGCCCAAGGACTAGGGGTCCAGGACAGAGCAAGGAGCGAAGTTGTGATGCCATTTAGCACCTCACCTGGGAAGTCATGAGAGATCACTTCTGCCACCTTCTGCTTGTAGAGGCAGTCATAAGGTCCCTTCTATTCCAGGGGAGGAGAGGTCACCCCTGCCTCCTGATGGGGAGTGGCAGGAATCAGAAATATAGCTCTGGCCATTTGGGGCAAAGACAGCTTGCCAGGCCCAAGCATGGCAGCCCTGCCTGTCCCTGTGCTGGGAGTTTTCAGCTTATACTTGGTGACTGATGGCTGTTCTCCACCTTCTTTCTTATGCAACATTCAAGAAATTCACCGTCTTGTCCCTTTTCCCACCTGCCCTCCGAGGGATGGAAGAGGGCTTGAAGCAACTCACAGCAGCCACCCACTCCTGACACTCCGGACATGACTGTGGTGAGACCCCACCTCTGCTCCAGCCGCACTGCTGCAGAGCTTGCTGGTCCCCAAAGGGAAAAAACAGGACACACTGCTCCCTGGATCTTGCTGCATTTTGTATGCTCTCTGGCTGGCAAGAGAAGGGACTCGGTGTCATTATGCAAAGAACACAGTAAAAAGCCAGAGCTTGTGCTGCCTGTGGTGACCAGCAACCCGGAGGTTAGCTTTCCACAGGCCTGGGCTGGGAGTCAGGTTACCCACTGAGCAGGAGCAGCAGCCGGACGCTTGGTCCGGTTGCCTCTGACATTCCTTTCGCTGTCTCCAGCTGAGCTCCTCAGCCGCAGAGCCGGTCCTTAAAGATTCCAGGCAGGACAGGGAAACAACGGAAGGGGAGTCACGGCCATGACTGGACTCATTCCTGTGCTAGAAATAATTTCAGCCTAATGGTAAAAACTAGAGAGCCTGGGAAAATTGGGACTCTCTTCTCTAACTTCACCTGGCTCATGACTGTGGATCTCGTGTGCATCCTTCCCGCACCTGGAATTTCTCTCATAGATTCCCGGATAGAAAGGGGGATCCTCCGCATGCCTCTTCCCCTTTCTCTCACTGCGGGGAGGCGATTTCATCTCTGCCTCAGCCGAGCTGTTCGGAGATGCAGCGCTCTGCTCATCGCTAACATCAGCAGGGCCTCACGCGGCAACGTTCTGACCACATCCCCCATCACTTAACTGATAGGCGCATGGAAATTAACCTTTGGCTTAATCTGAGAACAAATGTTGGAAGATTCATCTGCTAGTATAAAAAAAAGAAAGAAAGAAAAAAGATATACACGATATCTCAAAACATGTATACACCCTTTGAATAATTATTAATTCCAATGGGTCAAATCTGAAAAGAAAGAAGCATCAGTTGAGCTATCAAAAAATGTGTGTGTATACATTTTTGGAGGGACACCCTATATATATACATATATATAACAAATCCTCAAATAAGGGAAGTTTTTTAGATTAGTGAATTCACAGAAGGGTACACAGCATTATTTGGCTATTTATTGCATATGTGATGTATGAACAGCCATAAGAACAGGTGCTAGCCACCTACTAAGTTGGTTATCTAGGCATGGATGCCTCCTCCTGTCGTTGGCATGGCTATTTAATGAAGCCTTATCTGTGCCACCTAGAGGCCTGAATTCAGAAGCTGAAAGAGGACTGCGGCCCAGTGGAGCAATGTGTATGGTTTGAAAAGAACAGTGGACCCAGATGGGTGAAGTCAGCTCCTACCCTAGAAAGCCCATAGAATTCACATTTCAAAATCTAACCATTATCTCCAAGCTTGCTAATTTTGAGCCTTAGGCAACCCCGGTTACTTTTAAGTAACCAACAGTTGAGAAGGGGGCAATCTCACTGGTTTTATCTGTCCCCTGAGCCCCCATCTCCAACCCGAAGGTTCCCACGCCATCTCTCAGCACTGTGCTTCTTAAAAAAATTTTTTCTTTTAATGTAAAGATTTACTATGTCCTAAGAACTGCAGGTACTTGATTTAGGTATTTCACTTATATGATCTTATTTTCTCTTTATTCAGAGCCTACCAGGTTAGGTATATTCTATCCCCATTTTACAGATGAGGAAATGGAGTTGCACCAGGTGATGCACGAATGAACTTGGATTGGAACTCAGAGCCCTCTGACTCCAGAGAGTATGCTCTAGGTTGCAATAGACATGTCACCCTCAGAGAGTTCATTCTAATTGGTGACTGAAAGGTAGGGACTAAGTGTCCAGACTGCAGATCTGAATGTGAATCCTAACTCACATTCATTTGCTGTGTGACCTGAGCAAGTTATTTCCTTTCTCTGAATATCCATCTTCTTATGTGAGAAAGTAGGGATAATAATATTACACCCCTCATAGAATTATTGAGAGGCTTAAATTAGGTTACTCACATAGAGTAAGCAGTGTTTTGCATTTAATCAATGCAGGTTGGTCTGGAAAGCGGTCCCATACCAGGACAAGTGTCCCATTGGCCTTGGACCTCTGCTGGCTTCCTGGGCCAGCAGGGCATCATGGGAAGGAAAACTGATACAGTGTGTCAGCACTTTTACAGGCATATATGACCATCTGCTTAGCTCAGGACTAAACTGCCTCTTCAGGAGTTGCTTTTGTCTGAGCTATCTGGTAATGGGGCCAAACAGGGTGCCCATGTGCTGTGCCACTTCCCTGCTGGGAGTCAGGGCGGCCTGTGGCTCTCCCTGGACCTAGGACTCACTGGCTGAAGGGCCAGAGCATCCTGAATCTCTGGCCTTGTCCTTCCCAGGGCAAAGGACAAGGGCTCCTCGGAATCTAATTACTGAGCCAATGAGGGCTTCCTTTCCCAGGGACAAGTACTGGGGCAAGGAATAACCCCAGAGCTGGGTGCCACACAGGGTTAGAGAGCCCACACTTCTCTATCTCCTACTTGGAAGTCAGAGTTTATATAGCATGCACTAAAGCAGGAGTGGGGAACCTTTTCTCTGCTGCAGGTCATTGGGATATTTATAACATCATTCCCTGGCCATACAAAATTATCAACTTAAAAATTAGCTATGAAAAAAGCTCCTAGATTTCTTGAATTTCAAGTCCTGCCTGCGGTTGCCTTGGGAGGGCCAGACCAAATGATTTCACGGGCTGTATATGGCCCGAGGACTGGACGTTCCCCACCCCTGCTCTACAGCAACCTGGACTCAGCAAGTCTTTAAAAGAATAGCTTGTCTACCTCTGAATGAAAGGGTGAGTGTGGAATCCAAACGTCAGTCAGAGAAGTGAAACCATTAAAAACCAAAACAGTTTAGTCACTCTGAGAAGAGTTTGCGCATTTTTATGCTAATGTTCTTTTTATATTTTTCATAAAATATATTTTATATCTATATTTTTATATTTTTCAAATTTATAATTTTTCACTGAGGAATGGTTAAGTAGCTTATACTTAACCATTCCTCAATGAAAAATCTTGAACACCAACAATGCACTTATTTCTGTGAACAGTTTTAAGTTCACGTAAGAGTTTTACATGCAATCTTTAAAAGTTTTAAGAGTTTTAAGTAAAAGTAAACAGTTTCATAAGACACATATGAACAGCAACAGCTACACGTGTGTAATAAGCTACAAGCATGTGATTGAAATGTCTGCCAGCTCAGCAGCCCCTTGCCTGATGAGAGCAGCTCGTCGGTGCCAACCTCCACACTGTTACCCTCAGTGACTCCTGTGGGTCCCCAGCGGTGACGCAGGTGCTCAAGCAGGTCTGTCAGCTGCAGTCACCAGCACCATGCCCCATGGCTGCCTTTTCCTCCCCTACGCCTGTCCCCCCTTATTGTGCCTGCTGCCCCCAAAGCACCTTGGATATGGCACCCCATCCATCGAGAAGACGACAGTGTCATTTCCGAGGTTCCAACAACAGTGTGGTCTTGGGATGTTCCCAGAGCTTCCAGCCCTGGAAGGCCAGGGGGGTGCTATTTCCTTGCAAAGGCCATGAGCACAGCCTCCTCAATTCTCATTTTTACCAGGCTTCCAAAGCAAGCTGTTTGGGGCCTAGTCTCCCCAAATCTATTATTCCTATTTGGTGGCCTTCATCGCCCTCCCCCGCCCACAGTGGGTTTTCAAATTCGATCCAGCAGGCCAGACAGGGGCTCTTCCTTCGCCTTCTCTCTCTTCCCAGCCTCCCACAACCATCAATTCTTTTCTCTATACCTTTATGCAAAAAAGAAAAAAGGAAAGGCCCTTTGCCTGTCATGTTGGTGAACAGAAATGTGCGTGTGTGTGTGTGTATGAGTGCCTGTCTGTGGACCCAGGCAGCATTGTCACCAGGCTTTCAGCGCAAATGAGCCACAGCATCCTCAGGAGACTCTGTGGGGTAAGGGAGGTCCCCTTCACCTGAGAAAATGGGAAAGGACACCCGCAGCAGGAGGAGGGAAGGACTCACAAACCCTGAGACCCAGAGGTGTACGAGTGGGCCTGCTTAGGGAGCGGCGAGGACAGGAGCCTTGGGCAGGAGTGGCAGCCGGGAGTCAGGTGACATGCGGGCGGACAGCTGGGGCACAGCTGACTTCTAGAAAAGCCGATGAGAACAGCTTTGCTGTGGTCAGTGAGGAGCGAGCGAGCCCCTGGGGTATGTGAGCAGGGTTGTGGCAGGATGACAGTGGTAGTTACAGCTTCCAAGAGAGCGTGATCTGACCAGGGAACACGCAAGGACGGGAGAGGCAGGAGTGTGGAAACGTGTCATCACCTTGGAAACGCATGGGGACACGCGTGTGCTGGAGCCCTGGCCACAGCCGGGACACACAGGGGAAGCGGGACGGGTTCTGGAGTAACTCTGGGCCTTCTCCTGGGATGTGGCCACTTGACTGAAGTGTCCTTTGACTGTGAGCTATATTCTAAAGGAAACTCCTATTCCAAAATGCGTGTGTCCTGTACCTCACCTACACTTTGTCTCATAAATTACATCTTCTCACTGTGTACCGTGGCCACGGGCCGCCTCCGTAACCCCAGCTTTGTCTCATCTGCTCCCTGTTGCACCCTCTTGCTCTGCACCTTGGCTTTGCCCTCTGCTTGGCCCGTTGTCTTGACCATCCTGGCTTTTCTTATCTCCTGTCCTGCCCTCTGTGGGGACAATGAAGGCAGGGATCTTTCGCCTTTCACAGGGGCGTCGCCATGCCCAGTCCTGCCTCCCAGTCTCCTTGCCTCAGTTATTCCACCGTCATCTCCCCTAAGTTAGAGGAAGGGAGATGGACAGAATTCTTTAACTGGACACCCCAGAATTCGTGCATGATATACTGAGCATGCAAGCCCCCCTCCAGAGCAGATGACACGCGATTCCTTAAAGGAAGTCTCTTCAGTAGCAGAACTGGGGACTGCTCTTCACCTTGACCCCTCACAGGCTGTTCATGGGTCCTAGGTGGGAATGTGGCCTTCCTTGTGCAGAGCATCGGGAATTCATGGGCTCGGGCTCAGCCCCCTGGACAATTACAGTGTCGCACTTTCAACTCAGAACCATAACACCGTGTGCTTGGGTGACAATTCACAACTGGTTTGGGGTATGGAGTTGGCTCTGATCCCTAACTGGAATGGAGAATGGATATAATAACCAAAAATGGTTATTATATGGAGATAATACATGGATAATGGGTATAATAAACAAAAGACAAATGGCCCCCAGAAGCACAGCTTTTCTTTAAGCATGACACAAGGGCATCAGGGGGAAATGAGAAAGGAGCCTAACAGATGTCATGTCTGAGTCAAGGGACACCCTCTTGGGGAAAGTGTGAGCCTTTTCACACCATGCAGGCAGCTCAGCTTTGAAACTGCTATCCTGGGCCTTGTCTATAGGATCCAAAAGCTTGTGGTGCAGGAGCACGCTTCCTGGAGTGTGTTCCAGTAATTCTTCCTCAGAGGACCTTCTCTGAAGGGTGGCTGTCCTGCTGGGGTGGAGAATGGCCCTGGGAGACAGATAAGGTGATAGTTAGCTGGTGGAGCCGATTGTAACTTACAGGTATAGGGAGGCTTTAAGTAAAGGTGGCATGTTAGAGCTGCCATAACAAAATACCGCAGACTGGGTGGCTTCATTAACAGGAACTTATTTTCTCACAGTTGTGGAGGCTGGAAGTCCAAGGTCAGGTGCCAGCAGGGTCCTAGGTGGCTTTCTGGTAGCTACCCTCTTACTGCTGTCCATCTGGTGGTTCCTCTGTGCAAGCACATCCTGCTGTCCAAATACCCTCCTCTTATAGGGATGCCAGTCAGACTGGAGTAGGACCCGTCTAAAGGCCTCGCTTTAGTTAACCATCTCTTTGAAGAACCTACTTTCAAATAAAGCCACATTCTGAGGCACCGAGGTTGGGCTTCAGCAGATGCGTTTTAAGGGAACAATTCAGCCCATAGCAGGTAGCCTGTGAGAACCTTTTCTTGAACACTAATAACCATCATAATATTATGGGTGTCACTTAGCATATGCCAGGGACTGTTGCATTTTTCATGTATTAGTCCAGCTCGTCTTCACAACAGTAGGTTGTATAGTTATAGGTCATAATTAATTAAAGATTACCACTTTCTTTTCTGAAAAGTGGCCAACTTCTCTTGGTATGGTTTTGTGATATAGTGAGCACCACAGCCTAGCACATGACCTGGGGTTCCTGTGACTTGATGTGACTTGGAATTATAGGAGAATCTTATGCTGATGTTTTGGTTGGTAGAAGACCTTTGGAAGTGCAAGGTTCCTTTCTCAGCCCATGATCTCCACACACCTGTGTCAGGTGACAGGACAGTCCCAGTGGGAAAACAGCAACCTCTTTCAGAAGGTCTTCCCTGAAGGATTCTCTCATCCTAGTAGCTGAGGTTCCACCCTCATTCATGCACAGGCTGAATCATCACAATTAAGACAGGAAGCTGTCAAGTCCAAGAGTCAGGTGGGAAACCCTGATGAGCACTCTTCCCCGGGGAGGCGGCGGCCTTCCATTGAAATCGTGGGTGTGTAAGACACACTCACACACCCTGGACAGCCCTCACACACGTTGCTGAGCAGTACTTACCAGCTAGACACCCATCCCTAAATCTTCTCATTAATTCCACTTATGGACTCTGCAAAAGCTTATTTCTGTTTACAGATAAAGAAACCAAAATTAGCTGGGGCCACAGCCCTGAGCCCCACCCTTCCCCTGTGTGGCCTTGAGCTAAATACTGAACCTCTCTGGGTGGGTCTCACTGGCCTCACCTATAAAATGAATGCTTACTCTCACTCTCCCCACTCACCTAGCTTAAGTGCCCCGCACAGCTGCTCAGAGGCATTTCACTCCTGCCTTGGAGAGCCCGGTGTGCCAGCACCGCCAGACACTTACGGGTGCTCGCGGCGCAGCAGCTCTCCTTGGCCTCCTGCCCCCACCCTCTTTTCTAGGGGCCCCAGCTACATATGCAACAAATGAACATACTCCTATGGATCCCCCATCCCCACTTAAAAGCCTGAACTCCCCCGTCACCCAGGGTAACCTGCAAAGAAACCATCACTTTTGCATAAGGGTTTACTTGCCCCAAGTGTGAGTCAACCAGCATCCGGAGAAGTGGCCCGGGGCAGCTGGGGCCACCCTGCCAGCTCAGAGGAAGAGTAGGTGAAGAGTGACACTGGGCCAGGAGTGACACTGGGCTTTCTCTCTCCTTTTTTTGGCCCTCCAGGAGGCTCTCTCGGTGGTGAGTGACGACCAGTCCCTCTTCGACTCCACGTACGGAGCAGCCCATCTCCCCAAGGCCGACATGACCGCCTCAGGGAGTCCTGACTATGGCCAACCCCACAAAATCAACCCCCTCCCACCACAGCAGGAGTGGATTAATCAGCCGGTGAGGGTCAATGTCAAGCGGGAGTATGACCACATGAATGGATCCAGGTAAGCCCGGCAGGCCTGTGTGGCTCCAGGGCCAAGTGTGGGGTTAGGAGGCTGCAGGCCTGCTTGCTTCCCGGTGTCTGAGTAGGCAGGTCTGACCTGAGTGGCTTCTGGAACTAGGGTTTCTGCAGCAGATGAGGCTCTGGTGCAGAGCCAGATGCCCGAGACAGTCTCTAGAGAGCTGAGATGACAGAGAGAGAAAGAGAGAGACCAAAGTGAGGGCTGTGGGTGGAGTGGGGCCAGCAAGCCCACCTGGCTCTCTGGGTCAGGCCTATGACCTCCTCTGCGGACCCTGTAGAACACCTACTTTGTGACTTTGTGTCAGGCCCAGGTACAGCCCCTCTTAGAGATAACTTAGCATTAAGGTGCTCCTCCCTGTCCTATTGAAGATGCTTGACCTCTCTGGATGGGTCTCACCAGAGCAAAGATGACCAAATCATTCTTGTAGTAAGAGTCCAACCTGACGACACAGGTGAACACTTCCAAGGGCTCGCTGTGTGAGGGAGGATGCTCCACACTTAGAAAGTGTGTTTGAAGTTGACGGTGCCAGGGCAGGAGATTGTGCTTGTAGAAGTGGAGGGAGAGTCCAAGGAGAGAAAAACCGCAGGGCCAAGGAAGAGCAGGCCTGGTGGAAAGGCTGCCCAGGCTCCAGTCTGGCTCTGCCCTCAGGCAAGCGATCTGTGTCTGAGCACCAGCTCCCTTCTTTCTAAAACAGCTCAGGAGGTCTCCCTCTTCATAGGCTTGTTCCAAGGGTTGCCTCTGATGCTGGAGGGAAGGACCCAGGACAGTGCCCGGGACTCAGACGTGCTGGGCAGTGATAGTGATCACCATGAGCAAAGGCTTGGGAGAGAAAACATTGGTCTCATTCACGAAATATCCGGTGATCCACCAGGCCTGTAGCACAGGGAGAGATACGTGAAAATAAGAGTGAGCCTCAAATGGCAGGCTGAGAAATAGAACTTATTCCACTTGCAAAGGCTGACTTTTAGCATAGACATGACAGTTATATGTCCAGAGCTGTGATTTCATACTGGAGAGCTGACAATCATTGTATACAGAGGGTGGGAAGGGGAGAGTCAGAAAGATAAGTTAAGTTATTACAGCCCTGGCCCATGTGGCTCAGTGGTTAGAGTGTCAGCCCATGAACCAAAGGGTTGCGGGTTCAATTCCCTGTCAAAGGCACATACCTGGGTTGCAGGTTCGATCCCCAGCCTCAGCCAATCAATGTGCTTCTTTTCATATTGATGTTTCTCTCTCTCTCCCCTTCCTTCCCTCCCTTCCACTCTCTCTAAAAAAAAAAAAAATCAGTTGAAAAAAAGATATCCTCAGGCGAGAATTAACACACAAAAAAAGAAGTTATTGCAATATCCCAGAAAGGAATGATAATGTTCTGAATGAGGATAATGCTGGTGATTTTGGGAATAAAGGAGGTAGAGACATGAGGGGTGCGTCAAAGGGGTAATTACCAGGGCTCAGGCCAGCAGATAGGGAAGGAAGCGTGGATGGGGGGAATGTGTGAGAGGAAAGAGTCAAAGATGACAAAGCCTAGATGTTCCCAAGGAAGATGGTGCTGTTAGCACCACAGGAGGTGGGAGCGGAAATGCTTTGGGGAGAGATGTCAGTGTTGCCTGTGAGAGTCTTCGTGAGCAATCAGTAGAACATCCAGATAAAAATGTCTGCTAGGCTTCGGAAACTAGAGCTCAGATAATATTCTGGGGCTGGAATTTAGGTTTAGGCATCATCTCGAAGGCGTTTTAGCGGTGAAGCAGATGAGGTCACCGAGGAAATGAGACTAGAAAGAGAAGAGAGAAGGGAGTGTGTGCGCGGCTGGGGGGGCGCCCTCCTCCTGACAGCCCCTGGTCCAGACCTGCCTGTGGGAAACCCAGACCCACCACGTCTCAGTCCCACTAACCAAAACCAGTCGCTGGGATCCCAGCCACCGTCTCCAGTCTAAGATTTCAGGGAGGCTCAGAGGTTCTGGGCCAGAAGCCCCTTAAATGAGTCTCTCCACAGAGGTAACAAAGACAATGTATTCCTCACGGTGTAGGTAGGGTGTAGTTTGTCAAACATTTTCCCATATTAGCTTATCAGTTGCTCCCCAGGCTCCTATGAGGTAGATATTATAATTACATTTTCACATATAAAGGCAATTGGGCCTTGAGGGGTAAATGACTGGTCTAAGGATTTAGAGGAGGCAAAGCAGGCACCAGGGCCCAGGCTCCCTGGTTCCCGGTCTGCGGGCCACCTCCCTGTCCCCCCTCTGCCTGGGTGCCCTCATCTTCTCATTTCTGCCAACACCCCCGCTCCCCAACACACACACACACAGCAAGGAGGGCCATCCAGCAAAGCCTCCCGCACTGGCCTGACCGCCGCAGCTCCCGATGCTTGTTGAAAATCCAGATCCCGGCCTGGGAGAGTCTGTGGTCTGTTGGAACCCGAATCCAGCCGCAGCTCACCTCCACCGCTCACCCCAGGCCGAGCCAGCAGCCCCTCTCCTAGGCTACCCCGTGGCATCTCGCCCTCCCCGCTTCCTCTTGCCTCTCCGAGGCCTTCTTCAGACAGCGGCCAGCGTCATCCTTTCAAAACACTTAACTGTCTTGCTCAAAATCCTTTACTGGCTTAGGACAAAAGCCAAAGTCCCTCCAGTAGCCCCACCACCCCTCTGACACCCTCTTTTTCACTCTCCTCCTGCTTCCCTCCTTCCCTCCACACCAGCCACACGAGACCTCAAGCACAGTCCTGCCTCAGAGCTTCTCCCTTTGGTTCCTTCTTTCTGGAACCTCCTTATTTCATCTTGTCATGTGGCTTTCTCCCTCACTTGTTTCAGGTCTCTGCCTGAATGTCACCTCCTCAGGGGTCTTCCCTGACCCCCTGACCTAGAACAGCACTGTCACTCCAGCCTGCCTTGATTTGTCTTAGCTCTGCCCGGCTCTTATCATGTCCCCCATTAATCGTGGGCAGGGCTTCCTTACTTTTACTGAGCACAGGATAGGTGCTCGATAAATAGTTGTTAAGTGAGCAAGTGAGTGAATGTGTGGCTAACCCGGTTCAGAGATGAAGACGCTTACTTGAGGTCATGTAGGGCATTAGTGTGTGAGCCCGCAGGACAGGGACCAGAGTCTGTTCGGTCTCTGCCTCAGATGGAGACGGTTTGTGCTCAACCGTCCAAGGAAGGCCTGAGCTCTCTAAGTTGCTAATCCTGGGCGAAGAGGTCCCCACGGAAATCAGCTTCAGAAGCGCTTGCCAGCTCACTCCTGCTCCAGTCGCAGCAGCAGCCAGCTGGAGGGGAGCAGTGTGGGAGCAGAGCGCAGATACCTGGCTCTGGCTGCACAGAGTGGCCCCTGCCTTTGATTTGCCCGCCTTGACCCAGACCATCAGGAGGTGACAGAGTAGGCTCAGAAAGACTGATGTACTCTCAGCCCCCCCCCCCCCGGAGAAACAAAGACGATGCAGCGGACTCTCAGAGCCAAGCAGGTTAGGCACAGTCATCGCCGGCACCTCATAAATATTCTCTGAGTGCTTCCATGTAAGCGGGACTGGTGGGCAGCAGGAAGTGAGGATTTTCAGAAAAACGTCTTTGCTTAGGATGCAACCAAGTCAGATGCTATTATTTGATCATGCAAAAAGCAATAACATGGTAAAAATCGATGCCAGGCTCTTGAAGTCTCTCAGCCTCTGCACTGTAGCTTCTTCTATCCTGAGTATTACTGATAATAGCACTTTTAATGCAAAAGATCTTCCCTCACTTTATTTTTTAAAATACGTTTTTGTTGATTTCAGAGAGAGGAAGGGAGAGGGTGAGAGAGAAATGCCAGTGATGAGACAGAGTCATCAATTGGCTGCCTCCTGCACACCCCTACTGGGGATTGAGCACGAAACCCAAGCCTGTGCCCTGATCGGGAATCAAACCGAGATCTCCAGGTTTACTAATCGACACTCAACTGCTGAGCCACACCCGCTGGGCCATCCTTCCTCACTTTAGATGAGAAAACCAGAGCAGAGAGGATACCATTTGGGATCTCTCAGCTTGTGGACTAGATTTTTGCTGTCCATGCAGCGGCCACGAGGCACGTGTTGCTTTTGAGCACTGAAATGTGGCTAATTCAACAGTGACATGTGCTCCACATTTCTAACACATACTAGATTTAGAAGACTTACATGGGAAAACTAGTAAAATAGTTCATTATTTTTTATATTGATTATGTTGAAATAACCCTTTGGCTATATTGAGTTAATATATTTTAATATATTATTAAAATTCATTTCACCTGTTTTTTAACATTTTAAACATGTGGCTACTAGGAAATTTAAAGCTATATATGAGGCTCACACTCTACTTCTCATGGACTGCACAGAGCTGGGATATTTTGGACTGTCCTGTGAGCCAGCATGACTTCTCTTCATGTTTGTTGATAGTGTGGGTTCCTGAGTTACTTCTTCAGGCTTACTGGGCCCCCGTAGGTGTTTCCGACTCTGGAGGAGGTATTCTGTGGGCCTAAAGCAACAGTGCCCTTCCTCCTTTTAACCACGTAGCAAGACATTTGAACAAATGTCCAGTGGGGAGACTGAGGAGCCCGAGAAAGCCTAGCTTGGCCACGCTGTGGGAGGTCCACTCTCTTTCTCCATCTCTTCCTGTTGTGGTTGTGTCTGTTAGGGTGAGTTGCTCTTCAAACAGCATGGCCATAGGTTCTGGGTTGGATGTAGACTTCAGCAACTTGATCCAAGCTGCGGTCTGCAAATAACTCAGCTGCATCCTGTCTCAACCATGGGCTGGGAGAAAACATTAGGGGAGGAAAGTGTCAGTTTATGGAGAGGAAATGCAAGGGCTTGCTCGCCTTGTGTGCCTGGCCTGTGGGACCTGCATTCAGTGTGACTCCGCCCACCAGGATCTGGAAGACCTTATTAGATACCTAGACACATCACACTTCATACACGGGAAGATCAGCCTCACACACCCTGCAACTCCTGCTCTCTGACTGCAAAGCACCTTCCTAAAGGGCTTCCTATGGTCGGAACCTTGCAATATGAGGCATGTTACACATTACTGGTTGGGCAGCCGTCCACAGGATTCCAGAGAAGCTATGAGCATCTACTACATATGGAGATTAAACTAGCAATAGGGGCCCTAGCTAGTTTGGCTCAGTGGTTAGAGCGCTCACCCATGGACTGAAGAGTCCCAGGTTCGATTCCGGCCAAGGGCACGTACTTCAGTCGCAGGCTCTATTCCTGGCCCCAGTCTAGGTAGGCTTGCTTGGGAAGCAACCAGTTGATGTCTCTCTCCCCCCCCTCTCTCTATTTCTCTCTCTCTCTCTCTCTCTCTCTCTCTCAGGAGCAATGGAAAAAATATCCTCAGGTGAAGATTAAAAAAAAAAAAAATTAAACGAGCTATTGGGTCAGGGTGATGGCTTTATTTTGGGTGATTTCCTTTCTTCTCTTGAAATTTGCTTTTGACTTATTTCGTCTTCCTTTCAAAACCAAAAAATCACGTGCAGGCATCTGTGCATGGATCCTCCAGAAATCCTAAGGCCAACACAGATTTGCTTAATTTTGTACAATGTACACACATTACATGGAAGACTCACACGACAGGTCCCAATGCAGCCGTGTGGCCTGGGCTGCCTTGAGACCACATGATCGGTGTGAGTGTTGGGCTTCCACTGATGGTGAGCCCGGGCTGTAGCTTTGTGGATCGGGGTGACACACCCTGAGTGAAGTCACCCTGAGTGCAATGGGAAGGTAGAGAACATGTTTGTTTAGTCTGAAGTGGTGCTCTTTGGGAGCAGCCTTTGAAATCTCCTTTTATTCAAATACCAGAGATTTCTCATCTTGTTTTAAATGGCTTAACAGTTTGCAGTTTTGGAAATCAGCAGTAGTCTTTGTAAAGCAATGTTCACTGAACGCACAAAAATAGACCAGAGGAGTAGAGAGCTTACATCCAATAGTGAAAATAAAGGACCAGGCAGCAAAGTCCTCACGCCCTTTGCTGTGGCCTCCCTGCTGTGGCTTTCTGGGCCACGGCTGAGATGTACATGGTCTGAGGCCACCCCTTGGAGCCACTGACTCCTCCCTGCTCTATTGTGCCAGCCCCAGACTCTCTCGTCACCTGTCCCCATACTATCAGCTGCCTGTGGGCCCCACCCCCATGCTAGCTGTAAGTGCAGGTTTCAGTACAAATTAGCCGATAGTGCAGACAAGCAGAATGGCCAGACACCTTCCCCTCTGTCTGTGTTCCCCCCCTCCCCTCTTGTTTTCGTCTGGCCCCTTCCCAGGCGCCGGCTGCCTCCTTAAAGAGCAGCCTTTATGCTCTGCTTCACCTGGACCCCCCACTCCCACCCTTAGCAGTAGCTGTGGAGCCCAGGGGCCACACGGGAGAAGGACACTGTCTGGAGGAAGCAGAGTGGCTGAGAACTTGGGAATGGAGGGGCATGTGGTAGGCCAGTGGCGACGGCACCCCTGTGCAGATCCTGGCTGAGGGGTCTAGGACTGAGGACGGGGCCCAGCTGGGGAGCAGGCGGGTACCCAGGGGCTGAAGGAAGGAAAGAGGAGGAATCGGACAGATGAGAGTTTCCATGGCATAGGAGGTGAGGGTCCAGCCTCTGTGCAGCTCCCAGCAGTCGCCCAGCAGGAGAACCTGGTCTTCACCACGGTTCTGATGTTGTCCTCAGGGCCTGGCGCTCTTGCTTCCTCGGGACCTACCTCCCCAGCAGGTGCCTATCTCACCGTGGTGCCCACAGCCCCTCTTCTTACCAGGCAACATACCCGGTAGCTTTTACCAAAGGTTTCCTTTTTTTCAAACATTTTTCTCTACTCCTGGCACAAGGGACTGGCCCTGCCACAGGTGCCTAAAGGGTTATCATTTTAAGGGTCTCTGAGCTTCTGTCTTCTCACCTCAGCATGGCAAGGGGTCAGTTTGGGCCTTGAAATCCCCAGAAGCCTGGCTGATGTGGAAAAGAGCTTTTTGAAACTCATCTCCCCAGCGTTTCTAAAGGGGAGAGCAGCCCACAGAGGAGCTCCTTTTCTGCCACCCCGCCCTTGGACACACTGCTGTCTGGGCTGAAAGGTCTCCCTCCCCTGCCCATGGCCTGGCACTCTGGCAACCCCACCCTCTGCCACAGAGATCCTAGCCAATGAAAACGTTGCTTTCTTGGTTGAAGGCCAACTTAATCCTCCCACTTCTGCTGCACTTGAGTTGTTTCATAATGGACAAGTATGCCGAAAAAGGCTGCCAGACCCTGGTGGCTTTGTGCGTGGTGCATGTGTATGCATGTGCATGTATGTGTGTGTACATGTTGGGGTATGCATATGTGCATAAATGTATATGTGTGCATTGAGGGGGGTGTATGAGTGTGCATGCATGTGTGCATTGAGGTATGCATATGTGTGCATGTGTATATGTGTATTAGTGTGCACACGGGTGTGCATGCGTGCATGTTGGGGCATGCACGTGTATGTGTGTGCATGGGGGTGTGCATGTGTGCATGTGCGTGCATGGGTGTGCATGTGTGTGTTGGGGTGTGTGTGTGTATGTGTGCACACCCCCCCTTGCCGTTGGCCATGAGGAGCCCAGTGAGCTTGGCCGTAGCCCAGGTCAGACCCAGGAACACGTCTTTCAGGGACGGCTTCATCTCAGGCCAAGTCCTTAAACTGCAGAAGGCAAAGGCCAACCCCTGGTGAAAAGTCCTGATGAGCTACTGCCTCCTCGCACTGCCATGGGGACATTAAACCTTCAACAGTCTGGGGCTCTGACGGCTGGCTCTTGGTTCTCTGCCTGGAAAAACAGTAGGCGAATACTAAAACCTTAAATTCTAACATGTGTAAGTTATACATCTTATTTTCATTTTCAGCCCATGTTCCCCTCTGTAAGACATCAGGAAAAAATTACCGTCTGACTTCTAATATCTCAGTGGAGCATTTATCTCCCAGCTATGATAAGTGATCTTCAATATTTTTTTCCTTTCAGATTAAGAAACAAATTCATTTAATTTTCGTTATTGAATGTGCTCAGCCTCCCCCGCCCTGCCCGAGTCCCCCCTGCAGGGCTGTTCTCCCTCTTCTGCATTAGTGGCTGCTCTCTCTGTGTGTGGAGCTACTGCCTCCAAGTTGCAAGATGCGAGAAACCTTATCTGGCACGACCCTGCCGCTTGAGACCTCATGATGGTCAGTCCCTGACCACAGCAGAGCGAGGTAGGCGGTGGCCAGGCCCTCAGAAGGGTCGGAGAGGTTATGCGGCCCAGAGTTGGGCGGCTGTAATCTGAACCTTATCTGAACCCCTTGGTCTAAAGGCTGGTTTGGAGCTCTTCAGAGAACTGACTGGTCTCCCAGGTAGCCAAGACCGGAGCTCCCTGCTCTGTAGAACAGCAGTGGCAGCTTCTCCTTGGCCTTCCAGTCACCTCCTTTGGTCCTGCTCCTGCCGAGTGGCTGAGTGGAAGCTAGGGCATGGCAGGATGGCACTTCCCTGGGCATGCTGAGAGGGTCTTTGAGGCTGTGCGTATGCTCTGGGCACCAGGTGGCCACAAGTGGGTATTAGCTCAGATCTCCAGGTGGCTGCTCATTGCTGAGCTGAGCCTCTCAGCACCCTCTTGCAAAATTCCAGGTGCTAACTGGGCTACGTACTCCAAAACCAGGTTGGATGATTGGCTCTGTCCCTTGGGCATCTCTCTGTACTTCCTCTGTGAGCTTGGTGGCCAGGGCTGGGAAATGCCACAAAGCCACAGCCTCTCTTTCAGGCTGAAGTTCTTGGATTCTATACCTCCTCCACGCAGCTGCCAGCTCTTCCGCATGTGTGTTTTGATAGGGAAGTTCAACGTTAAAGATGAGTCCTGTTTTCACCTCTACTAGCTGTGTGACCCTGGCCCAGTCACCTCACCTCTCAATTTCCTTAACCATAACAAGGAGCTAGTAACCTGGGCCAGGCCTGTCTTGGAGGGTTATTGGGAAGCTCAAATAGGACAGTGTATGAAAAATGTGTTGAAATGATATACACGCAATAGAAATAATCCGCTCAGGAAGCATCCATCGCTCATCTCCTGTACAAGGTTCTGTACAGAGCTGGCTACAATCTACATCGAGGTTACAGAAAAGTAATGTCACCATCTCAGGAGACTCCCTCATCCAGCAAGGGGACAGGGCACCTGCCAAGCAACAGTCACATGCATGACGGTCCTAGGACCAGAAACACTCTGGGGAGCCAGGTGTAGTTTGCTTGGCAACAAGGCGAAAGCGTCAGCCGCAGGCAGGTGGGAGCTGCGGTCCTGTACTGGGAAGCCCAGGCTCTAGTCTGAGGGCCACAGGCGCTGCCAAGAGTTAAGTACCGTAATTATAGGACCAGGCTGCGATTTGAAGGAAACTCTGGCGGCAGCATGGAGGTAGAAATAAGGCAGCATCCTCACCAGCATCCTCACCAGCATCCTGCACCGGGTGGAGCTGGGGAGGGGCTCCCTGTTGTCTGAGCGGTCAGCCGGGGTGAGCTTCCGGGCTGTGGGGACCCCAGTGGCAGTGATGACTCCCTGGCTTTGTCTCCTCTCCATCTAGGGAGTCTCCGGTGGACTGCAGCGTTAGCAAATGCAGCAAGCTGGTTGGCGGAGGCGAGTCCAATGCCATGAACTACAACAGCTACGTGGACGAGAAGAGCGGCCCCCCTCCTCCCAACATGACCACCAACGAGAGGAGGGTCATCGTCCCCGCAGGTACCGTGGGGGCCGGGCTGCCGGCTGGCATCCATGTCCTCACTCTCTGGGCGAGTGGGTGAAGGGCAGGCCATCGAAACATTCACAGGGTACCCTGGTCTCTGTGGAAGCGCTGAGTTCTCTCCTTTGTCCCCAGCTGCCTTCCAAGACAGTGTCCCAAATGTCACCAGCACCCTAAGGGCAGATCCCAGAGGTCTGCCCTCAAACAGGTCCCATCACAGACTCCGTGTCAGTGCCTGGTCCCATAGGGTGAGGCCGGCGCAGAGGGCAGGGGCCCTGGAACCCCCAGGAGGGCCCACCCTCCCCGTTAGGGGAAGGGTGGCTACCGAAGGCTGCCGTGCCCATCGGGCATGTGCTCCTGGCATCCACAGGGTCCCACCTTTCCAAGATTACAGCCAGCACTTTCAGTTTCAAAATAGAAAGAACTATATTTAACAGATGGAGTGCCTTAACATGTGTGCGGCACGTTATGTCATTCTGTAAAAATAGCCCATTTTTCCTAGGTATTAGTGCTGTTGGGTACAGAAAATAAAATCATTGTTCCAGCCTTCAGCGTATTGGCTGGACACTTGGGCCTCGGCAAGACCAGCAAGCTCAGCAGCCTGGTCCAAAAGGGAGTTTGAAAACTGAAACGTGGGGAGTCAGTGCCAGGTAGAAGGAGCTAGAACGTCCAAACCTTAAGCAGAGTGAATTATAGGGCAGAGATTAAAAGTCATTTTACCAAAATAACTCTACCCAAAAGTCAAAGCCCCTTCCATTTGGAAAAGTACAAATGCAGTTGTGTGAGAGGGCAAGGATTAGACAGCTCTAAGGGAATCCAAAGGCATTTGCTTCTTGGTCTCGAAGGTGTGGCTTTGTATGGGCCTCTCCTCCCCAGCCCTTTGTGTTTATTTTCCATGGGAAGCTGTGTCTCACCATCTCCTGGGACTACTGCTACGCCCATGTGTTCTGGGCCAAGTTCAAGGTGGTAGAGGTGGGAGGAGTGGGGACCAGGGAGGCAGGAGAGGGTGGGCTAAGGGGAATGTTTCTGTGCCCTAAGGGGCCTGAAAGGTGTTCACGAAGCATTTTCAGTTTCCCTCTTCCACAAGCATGTGAGCTCACAAGAGGAGAAAGAATAGCTCCCATTGATGGAGCACTTTTAGGGTGCCAGGCCATGTGTGAACTACTTTATCCACATTAGGTGACCTGTATCACTTAATGCTTGGTGTCCCCCAGGACCCCAGCTAGGAATGTCCAGCTCAGGTGCATTTGTCAGGTCCAAGAGAACCGTGTCTTCTCCTTTCACATAAGAAGAGGGCGGACAATGAAGCTGCACTGCAGTGGGCATGGTGGAGCCTCTCCATACTCCCCGCAGCCAAGCCAAGCCTCACCAGGCCCTTGGTCGTCTGGCATTGAGCTCCCCGGCCTCGCCAGACAGTGGCCACTATGGGAAGGAGAGCTTGAGGACTGAAGGGTTAGGGGATCAGAGATTGCCTTAACCAAATGTCTATGTCTCTGTAGACATTTTTGGGAGGGCACAGGAAAAAAGATGGCCAGACTGCTTGGTTGACCCTTCAAGTCTAAACTGGTGTTAAATTATTTTCCAAAAAAAAATCAATCAATCAAAATGTCAGTCTTCAGTGGGCCAAGGTAACTGTAGCAGTAATAATGAAAATAGTGTAAATTCCTATCAGGGGATTTTTAAAGCACTTTGTATAATGAATTCACTAGCTATGGATTTACTTCTGGCTCAGTCTTTAAGCATTACCCTCAGACATCGTGGCTTCCTGCAGGTCAGCCTCCTGGACATGAGGGAAGTTTCATTGGGCAAGTCCACAGATCAAAGCAATAAAACATTGGTGGAGGAACCGGTTGAATTTACTGTGGGATTTTGAGACAAGTATAAATAAGGACCGTAGTTATTTACCAGGTCCAAGTTCAGATAGGAAGAGACTGGGATTAATCATCCAGGAAATACATTTGGAAGAGGTTAGCATGGTCCACAGTGGAAGATTTATAATTCATTATGCTGTAACAGGAGAGAAATAATATTGTGATAGAGCTCCAAGCAAGGGAGGAAATAATAAAATAAGTTAAATATATGGTGTAACATCGAATCTGAAGCCTTGGATATTAAAAGTGAGCAATTAAGAGAAGCAAAGATCAGATGAAATAATATTCTGCATAATTCACTCCCCCCAGCCTGCTCCATTTTTCTTTAGAATTCTGAAATGGTGCAAAATTATTTCCAGTGACCTGTAGTCCATGCCTAATTGTTTCTGCCATGTACAATGAAGCTATAAGAAGAGCTCTGTTTTTGGCTTAATAGCAGAGAAAATCACAGGTGAGCTCAGGTAGGATTGTGAGAAGAGAGAAGAGGCTTTGGGTCGGGAGACCTACCCACCTCAACTAAATGAAATCCTGGGAAGACTTGGGTTAGAACCTGGCCCAGACTGGGACTTAGGTTTAGCTAGGCCTTAACCTTTCAAGACTCCACTTTCCATCTATAAAATGAAGATAAAAGCCATTTTGTAGGATGTTCTTGATAAGTGAAAAATAGGACATGTGGAGCAGCTGGCGCACAGTAGGCTCCCACATCTGGAGCTACCAGGCACTGGGTTGTGATATGATAGTCAGCAGCTGCCTGTGACCTGTAACTCCAGGTTTTCCCCTCCTCACCCTCTTTTTCCCCAACCCCTCCACCCTCAGGACAAATACAGCAACCACTCCATGCAGGGCCTGCTGCTGGGCACTTTGCGAAGTAGATGCAGCCACTTCCACCCCAATCCTCATGTGTAATAACCGGGGAGAAACGAGAACCCATGCCAGGGGAGGGTGACCAGCAGAAGCTCTGAGTTCCATTTCTGCCCAGAGCTTTCATAGACTATTAACAGGAGAGGGTGACAGGGTAGAAAGGCAGCCCAAGTATTCCCACCAAATCAACCTGTTAGTCAGCGAGGCCCAGGAGAAGCTGTGGCTGACAGCTGACAGGCAACGCCCAGTCTCCTCTCCTCCTCCAGGAAGCTTTCCTTGACTCTCCATCTACATTTACATGATTTTCCTCCACTTCTGATTGCTCCAACCACCGCCACCAAATCTGCCACTTAATTATGTGCTTTCTTACCTGAGTGCTTAGTGTGGACAGGTCTTTCATGAGGCCAAGACCATGGCATTTTCTTCTATGGTGAGCATATTTAAAGGCTTTATTGGATTCACTATTAATTGGTTGCCAAGAAAAAAGATGGCTTTGAGACTGTGCTAAGTGATGGGATATAAGGGCCTCTACATACGGTGGAACCTGCCAGACTCCCTACCAGTGCTCAGAGCGTACACATCACACACACACACACAGACACACACATACCCCTGGCTGAGAAGGACTTGTGAGAGTCCCAAGCAGAGGCAGCCTCAGTCCTTACATTACTTATGTTCACTCAAGGGCTAAAAGTTTTCTCTCTGACACCATTTCTCATCTTTAGGGACTTAAATATCCTAAAATGTTTTGGGGATGATCTGGTAGAAATTTCAGCCACAGCTGTTTCCAAAAGCAGAAAATGCAGGCTGGATCCAGGCTAAAAACCAACACCGCTGGGTCTTCCATGCGCTCAGATGGACTTGTGGGAAAAATGCACAGATGTGTTCTCTCTGTAGCCATCTGAGCGCTCGTGTTCTTCCATGAAATCAGTGTTCTCCAGATGCAGATGGTTTCCCTTTCCAGAGACTCTGGGCCCTGATCTCTGGAACTGTGTTTATTTTCATTTGGATGCCACCATTTCTCAGGCAAAGGTTTCAATCGACTTCCCAAAGCTTTAAAGAGTGTTCTGTCAGGATGTGTAGCGAGGCATCTGAGAACCTCCCCAGCGTGCTAAGTGGTTCAGGCAGCTCCAGATGCTCTGGACCAGATGGGAGCTCTGGGAGGACCATCTGGGAGGGAACCCATCTTCCCGGTGGGGGGGGCGGGGGGGAGGGGGGGAAGGAGGGGAGGGAAGGGAGAGAAGGGAGAGGAAAGGAGGGAGGGAGGAAGACAGACAGAGAGAGGCTGCCCAGGCTTGGGGGAGTGGGGGAGCCCCCTGCAGCCCTTGCTGACAAACCTTGTCCTCTGCAGACCCCATGCTGTGGACGCAGGACCACGTGCGGCAGTGGCTGGAGTGGGCGATAAAGGAGTACGGCTTGATGGAGATCGACACAGCCTTTCTGCAGAACATGGACGGCAAGGAACTGTGCAAAATGAACAAGGAGGACTTCCTCCGAGCCACCTCCTCCTACAACACAGAAGTGCTCTTGTCACACCTCAGTTACCTCAGGGAAAGTAAGTGCCCCGTCTCCTGCGTCGGGAGACCCCTCGGAGGGTGCGGGCCAGGTCCCCGGGGCTGGGAGAAAGCTCTGTCAGGCCCGTTCCCAGTGAAGACTGGCTCCCCGTGGAGCCAACGCAGGGAGGAAGCTGGGTGCCCTGCCCTCGGTGTGTGCTGGGCAGAAGCTGCAGGAGCTGCGGGTTTGGGCCCCTGAAGTTACCAAGGTCACTGGAAGCCCCGCAGACCCTGCGAGAGGGCTGAGCCTGCCCTGCAGTGTCAGGGGAAGTAAAATGAAGAGTGGAGGACATGTAGGGAGCTGAGGCCCAGAGGGTCTGCCGGAGGCCGGCCACACGCTTCCTGCGAGACCCCCTCCCAGAAACCGCTGTGATCGTGGAAACATGGATGCCCTGGCTGGTATTTTCCTGAGCGATGATTTCTCGTTCCTGCTGTAAATCTAGATTCATGGATTTAGGATTAGGGATTGAATGTTTACACATTAAGTTCCTCTTATCCTTGGGGTGACTCTGGCACCTCCTAACCCCACCTTTACGGCTGCCCACCCCCACCCCCTTCTCAGTTAAACAGGGGAAGCAGCAGGTGCCACAGGTGGGTTGAGATCTGTTGGGAGCTTCAGGAAAAAAACCTGTGGAAAGGGAGACTTTACGAAAGAAAGTACACAATTCTCCAAAGGAGTTCTCCACGAAAGGGCTTCTCTAGCACCAACAATCTGCTATGAATGTCATTTGATGTGAAACATACGCACAGAGGGGAACCTAACCTATTTAGGCCGCTAACAACCTCGGCCTTGATTCTTCATCAGAAGTCCGGGCCAGGTGGCCTGCCAGTGACCCCGAGTATGAAAAGATTAGTCTGTGGCCAGAAAAGTCCGTACAAAGATCAGGATGTTGAAGCTACAGGCAAACAGATGGGGACTCATCGTAGGGGGAGCTGTGTCGCAGTCAGCCCCGTCCAGGGTTAGGCCGGCGGCCTCAGCGCACAGCGTTTGCTGTCAGCGGCCGAAACTGCTGGGGATCTTGAAGGCGTCAGGCTCAGAGGGAAGGAGTTTGATGACTCTAAAGCCCCTTCAAAGCCGAGATCCGGGGACAGTGCCGCTTTCCTGGGCTCCTGGGCTCTGGGATAGTTAGCTCTTCATTCATGCCCGTTGTTCGGCGGGTCTTCCACTTGTAATTGGCCGTCTTGTTCTGCAACAGTGCCCTGCGAGTGGTGGGAACAACACAAACTGGCTTTAAAAATTTTAAATTTAAAAAACGTCCTCAGAAGTTTCCAAGGTGCCCCCGGGCTCTCCGGTCACCTCTCTGAGGCGTCTGGCATGCGGCGGGGGAGTGTGGATGACGCCGTATATGTTAACAGCAGAGCCATGACCTCATGTCTGAGTCGCTGCAACATGAGGTCAGCCCAAGACTCCACCATTTCAAAAAGGGGGCAATGTTCCACCCAGTTTTTTCTGAGCTTTGGAGAATGAGCATTTTCTAACAATCTGTATTTCTCAGCATTTCGGTTTATAGACTTTTTTTTAAAAAAATAGGGTCTTTGCACAGAATCTTGCAAGGACGGTAGCAGGGCAGGGCAGGAGTGGGAGCGGGCATGAGACCAGAGACCAGCAAAGCAAAGATGCTGGCCGAGCCTGCCTTTCGCGTTTCCCCGCATCAGGTGGCGGGAGGTCCAGGACTCACTGGCCCCTTTTTTCCTTTGTCCAAGAAGAGACGGATGGCAGCAGCTTGGGCCCAATGATTCTGGGCTCCAGCATGGATGCCCTTGTGGGGAAATGTTCAAGGTCATTCCGACGTGATGCGGGGAAAGCCCGTTCACGCCAGGCAATCCCACGCCCCGCTTTCTGGCGGGTCCGTAAACAACCCAAGTCCCCTCTAGGACTTCCTGTCACAGAGGTGCCGGAGCCACAGACCCTGAAGTAAACCACGAGGCCCAGGAACTTGGTGAGCTGGTCATTGGTAACCGCTGAGGAGGTTTTCTGTGGAAGGAGAGCAGGTAACGAGAGCAAAGGAGAGAGCAGGCGGTGGAGTGGAGGCCAGAGAGCGTGGCATTTTGGGGGCACTGGTAGCAGGGCAAGGAAAAGTGGGGGTGGCCTCTTTTTCCTTCTTTGTTTTTTAAGAATATTTGTGGACATTAAGGAAGATGCCCCAAAGTAATAAAAAGAAAATGAAGTTTCCAGAAGGGAGATTATTAGTGGAACAAATTTCCAGAGCTGAGAGGAGATGGAACAAAGTTACATATGATACAATGCTGGTGAAACAGCTAAATGGAAAGTGGCCTGCATTGATATAAAAACCACATCTGCCTACAAAGCACAAGTCGAAATGCCCATATCAGGGCTCCTAAACGCTCGCCCAGCACAGTACCGTGATAGTCTAGAGGCCTTTGGAGGAACCTGGACGTAAAATGACCTGCTAGCCTGGAAAAAGATTAGATTCATGCTTCTTTATCCTTGGTGTCTGCCTTCAGGTTCCAGCCCCTGGGACCCTGTGGCTCTGGGTGGCGGTTGACCGGCTAAACCGCCGCAGGAGGTCACGTGTCTGGTGGCCGTCTGCTGCCTGGATGGCTAGGAGCTCCCTGGCGTCCACCCGTGTCTTCAAACACTGTATTATTTTTCCAGACGGACTTCCAGCGGATGTTTTGTGCTCAGGCTGGGAGGCTGGAGCTTTGAAAGAGGCCAGCAGCTGAGCTGAGGCAGGAGGAAGGGACACTAAGGCCTCGTGCTTTGTCACCTGTCCTTTTGTTGAGGAGGGTGCGGGCTTCAAACATTTCTCCTCTGGCAAGAAGTGGGAGGGAAAGAGCTGAGTTCCTCCGCACAGAAGAGGAAGTGCTGTGGGCTAAGTCAGCCGAGGAGAGCCGGAGACCTCGGACCTGAGCGGCGTGTCCGAGGCCCCGCACTAGCTGCGCTTCCCCGCAGCGCCTGAGCTTTCCCGACTCTCGTAGGAAAAGGAAACCTTACGGGATGCGAAGCTCTGGCGTCTCATTTATACTTTCTGAAAGGTGCTTGAGCAGTTATTCTGGCTGTCTGGGAGGGAGGCTGTGTTTTAAATGTTAAATACCAAACTTTAAACTAATTTCCCAGGGTGGAGAGTAAACAGCAACGCCCCAAGCCCCTCTGCACCCTGTCTGACCATTCGGCAAGACAGCATTTACCCAGCCTGCCCACGGGTGCCAGTTCTTCAGGCCTGGGCTTTTCGGCTGTTCCCAATAGATTGGCTGCCCCCTGGTGCCTCGGTGACACTGCCCACACTGAAGTGGCAGGAGGACAGTGGTCTGGGACGATGCACAGAGCACTTAGGGTCATTCTGGAACCTCCTGAGGACACCAGGGCTCAGGTGCACATCTCCCCAGGGGTCATTCACTTTACATGGATGGGATGCCCCCTTGTGGACACCGCGTGGACTATTTATAATCCCCATTTTAAAGCTAAAGCAACTGAGGCCTGGAGTGCTTCAGAAATGGCTCAAAGGCAGCCAGCCAGGGAGAGCAGCTGGCATCTGAGACCGAGGCCTCTGAAGCCCCAGGCTGGAGCCAGGCGCACAGCCTCCCCTCTAAGAGGAGGTGACCCAGTAGGGCTCGCTCTAACCTGCGCCACACTTGTCTCCCCTTCTCTGCCTTACAACTAGCCTCATGCCCCTGGGCTTCCCGTTGAGAGCCAGACCACTTTCCCCACAGCATGTTCTGTTTTTATTTGTCCCAGGAGATAAATGCTTTCCGAAAACTTTCCTGCGGCCTCCTGGAATGAGGCAGATTAAGCCAAACCCATCACCACACTAACCGTGTCTTTCTCTCTCCCCCGCAGCGCCCACTCCGGGCCTGACTGGCGGCCCCACAGTATCTCTCTGGGCACAGCCGCTTGGCACGGGCCATATTTACAGCCCTGGGCTGCGGGAAATGAGATTGGGCGGGACCTCAAAGGAAGTGAGCGCTGTCCCCAACTGGCAGTTCAAACGCAGGGCCACTGGGGGGAGTTTGGGGTTTCTGGGAGCCCAAAAGGTCCTGGGTGGGGTGGCCATAGGCAGAAGAAAGAAAAAGAGTCTTTTTTCATTTTTTAAAGAGTTGGTTTCTATATGTATAACTGGGTCTGGCCTGTGAAAAATACCAAGGAACTGCGTTTTTAAATAGTGGCGGCACAAAAGGATGAAATATGTTGTGTGACAGGGAGGCCACCGAGAAGGTATCTATCTTGATTCTCATTTTTAATTTAAACTTAATGGAAAACACATTTTGCGTCTCGTGGCATTCCCACCGGCAGCTCAGATGGCCGGGCAGAGGTGATGGGTCCGGGCCGTTAGGCTGGGAAGTTTTATCCCTTCCAGGCCCCGGGGCTGACCAGGAAAGGAGACCGGGATCCCGCAGAACAAAAGGCCAGGTCTCCCTGGACTCAGTAGTCAGCCTGGCCCTGCTTCCCTCCTCCCTCCACCCTCCCCACCCAGGCCATTGACTCAGTGCAGAGAAAAGAGAGATCCAGATTCAATAGACAGACTGGGGGGGGGGGGGGGGGGGTCTAGAGAATTGTCCTCGAGACAGGAGACAAAGGCCTTGGCACTGGGACCGGTTGTCGCTCCTGCTCCAGGTGTCCCCGATGAAGAGCCTGTTAGGTGGGGGGATGCGGAGCTGAAGAAAGCCCCATTGTCGGGCTCTGCCCCACTGACAAGGCTTCGCTCTGCTCATTTCCATCTCCTTTCAGGTCCCCAGTGCTATCTCCAGGGCAGGTGGCCTCCGAAGTGGAGACTGATTTTGTCCTGTGTTTTCACATTGGAAAGCCATTCCCTTCTCAGCAGCGGCCACTTCAGTGCTGCTCAGGGTCCCAACTAAATAGATATACACCTGTATACGCACACTGCCACAAAACAAAGAAGCACGTAAACAGGTGTTTTAATTGAAGTGCGACACACAGAGAAGTGCAAAAATCATGAATGAGCAACTCCAAAGGGAATCCACTCAGCAGTTTAAATGCCCCCAGGGCAAGGAATAGACTAGAAGCCCCCTGTGCCCTCTCTCCATCTTCACCCCACTCTCCCCAAAGGTGACCACGGTGCTGACTTCCAACACTGTCGGTGAGTGTTGTCTGTTTCTTAGGGTTAGCCTGCAGGCTGCAAGGTCTGCTGGACCAGACTGGGCTTCCTGCGGCCTGGGCTTTGTGGCTGTGTGACCCTGGGCAAGTTACTTGACTTCTCTGAATGTTGAATCCCTCAGCTGTGGAAGGGCATCACGTGACCCTGGTTTTACTCAGCTCTCATGAGGGTTAAGTGAGAGGACAGATATAGAGCATCTGCCACAGTGAGCAAGCAGGGGTGCCAACCTCCTGTTCCCAAGTGCTGGCCTCCTCCCTCCTCGACTCCGCCTGTTTACTCTGGAGGTGGCCTCGGGAAAGACCGGGAGCTCGGCCGCACCTTAGCCTCAAGCAGAAGGAGCCTCAAAGCAGGAGAAAGAAACCCAGGGCCACAGAGGGGGAGGCCAGGCTCCAGGGAGGACCTTCTCGCATCAGAACGAGTCCCCTTAAGACAAGAGTGCGCTGTGCCACCCTCCGTAGCCTGGGGCACTGTGAGGATCAGGGAGGGGAAGGGAGTGCTGGTCCCTTGGGAGGCTCAGATGCCCCTGGCAGCCCCTCCTCAGGGAGGGCAGCCTCTCCTTCTAGGAGTGAAACCTGAACCAAGAACAGTCTTCAGGGCACAACCCTTTTCCTAGGCTACCATGAAATATGTATTTCATGCGAGCTTTGCCGAGGTCAAACGACCCTTTCTCTTGCTTTCTGGGAGTTTCCTGTGGAATTCACGTGTGCCCGAACAAGAACTTTCACCACGGGGAATGTAATAAATGTGGTTTATCTGAGCTGCGTGCTCTCAGCTAAATCTGCACTAATGACTCAGGCAGCCTGCTCCTCCGAGACCATTTTTCTCTATTTGCTCCAGCCGCGAGGTTGCAGCCTAGGGGAGAGAGTGTCGGGGACACAGAGACAGACATTCTTGGTCTTACCCCTGAGACGTTTTCCGATTCCCTTGGAACGTTTGGTTCCATTTCTTCACCTCCTTCCAGCCCTGGGGATTATTTCTCATTGCCAGAGAGCCCGTTCGTAACTCTGATTCCAGAGGACAAGCTAATGTTCAGCAAGCTCTTTATAGCCGGTTTATTGTGTACATAATTGTGGTGTCTGTGGGAGAAGGGATATAAAAATAGCAATGATAGTACCTAGCATTTATTGAACACTTATTTTGAGCCAAGGTCTTGCTGAGCGATTTATGTGTATCATTTTATTTAATCCCCGCAAAGCCGTATTTGGTGTTATCATTAGCCCATTTTATATATGAAGAGCCTATGGCTTAGAGAGATTAGCTAAACTGATGGATGGTACAGGGTTACTAAGTGATAAGAGGCAGGGCTAATTTTAAACCCTGATTTGCATAACTACTAATTAAGAAGAGGTTGTCCCAGCCTCCCTTTGTCCCTAATATTTTTGAGAATGCACTAACCAGAGGCACCTGGTTCTTGGATGTCGCACGCCTGTGACTGTCTCGTTTCTAAAACGGTATCCACGTAGCCACACTCCGGCATCCAGCAGTCTCAATCTCACCACCGCCCTCCTCTTTTTTGTCTGGAACTATTTCAGAGCTAAAATAAGTCACCCAGGCCAGAAGTCAGAGGTTCTAGGCAGCTGGATGGTTTTTACAAAGTTCTCTCTCTCGGCGTCTGGCTGGGAAGGGCACACATTTTCTCTGAGGCACGCAACCAAACGCCCACAGCTGGGCGAGGCAGCAGCTCACTCCTGCATCCCTGCCATGATTGAGACTAAAAATAGGAGTGTCTGCCAGCCCGTTCCCTGCTCCAAGCCCTGGCACCCAGGCCAGTCCGCTCGTCCCCAGGGAGCAGGGGGAGGGATTGTTGTGAAAGACTTGTTCAGCCTCAAGCGCCTATGTCAAGCTGGTGGCCGCGTCCTCTGTAAAAGCAGATTCCAGCCCCCGTCTTGATGGCACTTATTTAGAGTTTCCCCAGGAGAATGTGAAGGAGAATTGCAAAAAAAGTGCTTACATTTTACAAAATAAAGCCCTTGAATCTAAGGAACAGGGCTAGTTTTATGTGCAACAACAACAAAAAACTATCACGCCTTTATTTTTATATTTTTATTTTTAACCCTCACCCGAGGACATGATTATTAATTTTAGAGAGAGAAAGGGAGAGAGAGAAACATCGATGTGAGAAGAACATCAGTCGGTTGCCTCCGGTACATGCCCCCACCGGGGATCAAACCCACAACCTAGGTATGTGCCCTGATCGGGAGTCGGAACCACAACCTTTTTAGTGTACGAGACACCACCAACCATCTGAGCCACCCGGCTGAGGCAAAAACTATCCTGCCTTCAAAAGGCCTGTACTAGTGCCCGATACAGACTAGGGGAGCACTAAAGTTTCATTTTAAAAGATTGTCTATCAACACTCAGGGATGACAGGAAATCCAGGATTATGCCTCAGGTTTAGTTGTCTTCTCTTTTAGACACGTGCAAAAGGAGGCAAAGTGGCTCTTGGGAGAGCGGCCACCCCCACCCCCTTCCCAACCCCCATCACCCCTCCCCTGCAGTGACTCTCCAAGGGCCTTGCCCACCAGCAAAAGGACCTGCAGAGAAGCCCAGAGGCCAGCAGAGCAGGAGGATGCACTGTCTTCTGCTGCAGGGCCAGGAGACCGAGAGCGGCGGCCAACACTGGCCAACGCTGGCCCGTGTACAAAACAGAACAAAAACACAGAAGAATGTGCGACAGGCTGTGTCTCAGGCCTGCAGAGCCCCAAGTATGTACTCTCTGGCCTTGGAGTGTGCCAGCCCCTGCTGCAGCTCAACCATCATTTTCTGATGAAGAAATCAAGGTCTAGACATATAAAGCTGCTTACGGGGTGTTAGGGGCAGGACCGGGACAGGCCCTGGTGTGCTGACTCCCCATTCCGTGTTCCTGACATGACATGGCATGGACCCTGAGGAGCCCTGGGGCCTGAAGGCTGCTGGGGAGGGCTTGTGGGTGTCTGACCCTAACTCCAGGAAGCTGTGACAGTCCTCAGAATGGATTCCATTCATTTTTTTCTTTCTCTCAAGGACTCATCTGTCCCTCTTCCCCTCCCACTCCCTTCTCATCTCACCTCCTACTGTTCATCTCAGGAGAGTGTCTTGGTTCTAACCCGCTTTTGCTTTGCCTTTCAGGTTCACTGTTGACCTATAACTCCACTTCCCACGCAGACCAGTCCCCACGGCTGAGCGTCAAAGAAGGTGAGTCTGTTCTCTGAGGTCTTAGACTTTGCTATTGAGGGGGGTGTGGGGGCCTCGGGTCTGTGCACCGACCCTCTTGTTCCACGCAGCTTTTCTAGCCCCCAGACAAGACGCCAAAGCTCACCCTGCTTGTGCCACTGGTTGGAAAAATACAACAAGATTTTAAAATATCTTGTAATAATATCATAAAGATATGATTTGAAGTTGCTTCTCCATGAAAGAAAATGTGTTGGCTATAGGATGAAATGGATATTGCTCTCTTTCAGAGCTGAAAATTGGGGTTTCTCGGTGGAAGGTAATGAAATAAAGATTTTAGGGATTCTTGCAACGCTACATTTAAAAAAAAATTTAAACAAATTATAGTAATTCTAAAGTGGTGATTTGAGGATTTAGCCTAGTTGGTTCGGTTTGGCTGAGAGAGAAAAAAAACAGTCTTAGCAAACATTTTTTGCCAGTGACAATTTTAGCAAGCATTACAATTTCTCAACATCTTTATTTATGAAACAATATTGTAAAGATTTATTGCTCCAGGTACTGTGTTAGATTCTAAACATTTAAACAAGTGGATAGAGTGGTTTAAGGGAGCAAAAATGTGAATGAGAAAAACCCACCCCAGGCAAAAGAAAAATTCCTCGGAGGAGGGGACTTTTGTGTGGGGACTTGAAGAATGAATAGGAGTGTGGCAGGCATTCTCTCTGCCTGGTTTCGCTCTCCACTACTCTTTCTTTAATGCACATCTGCCATCATACAGAATGAAGACAGAATTTTAGTATTGGCTGCATTTCGAGTAGCACAGCATAGTATTTCAGAGAATCATAAGGCTCTTCTAATGGAAAAAACTTCAAGACCATTGGGTTCAAAGTCCTCACAGGTTATGGAGGAAACAGAGACCCAAACAGCCTGGATGCCCTGGCCAATCGCACCTTTGATCACACAGGACTTTGTGTTTCCTGTTAATAATTTATAATCAAATGATGACAAAAAACATAGTGGAGAAAACATACAACACTATGAGTCTGACTGTAAACTTCTGTGATTTTCATTTGCTTCTTTCTTCCCCCACCCCAGCCTCGGCCAGTCCTGATTATGCCACTGTTTGAACCTTTCCAGATCAGATGTATTGGAATTTGCCATGCAAACTAAATTATATTGATTCATTCTACACTCCAAGCCACTTTTAACTTGATGGCCTATTTAGCATCATGTTGCAAATGTCCGTAAGAGAGAAAGTGTGTCAGAGTAACACACTCGACTGGAGGTCAGGGCACTCTTGGCTTACTTTGGGGAAATCAGTTCATCCCCCAAACCGTAGTTTCCTATCAAATGAAGGAGCTGACTTAAGTCAGTTCAAGTCAAGCCCAGACTCTCGGAGCTGTGGCTTCTAAGGTGATGACTCAGGGGCCACAGAAAGTGAGCTCAGCCTTTGTTCAGACCGGGTCTGCTCCCAACTGCTTCAGTTAGGGAACTTCATTTACAGATAGGGACCCACTTCTTGGAAGGAGGGAAGGAAAGAAGAGAAGGAGAGAGGAAGACGGGCTTGGAGGGAGAGGGGAGAGAAGGAAGAAGGGGGGGAGGGAGGGAGGGAGGGAGGGAGGGAGGGAGGGAGGGAGGGAAGAGGAAGGAAAGAAGGAAGGGAGGAAGGGAGGAAGGGAGGAAGGGAGGAAGGAAGGAAGGAAGGAAGGAAGGAAGGAAGGAAGGAAGGAAGGAAGGAAGGAAGGAAGGAAGGAAGGAAGGAAGGAAGGTTGGTCGGTCACTGAAAGTTCCTCCAGCCCCACAGGCTAAGGCTGGCTGACAGTGTCAGTATAACTAACGAGACTCTGGGGCAGAGCCAATGAGATTATTTTTGATATTGGATTTAAAATACAGGTTTTAGGTTAGAAACTAGTTTGTCTGAGTTCAACTGTATTAGTAACCAACACACGACTCCCCCAGGGGTCTCCGCGTCCAGCCCGATCCTCTACCTGCCGCCCTGCTCGTCCTTCCCCGGGCCCTTTTGTGTACAGTGGGCGCATTTGTAAGGCCGCCGGGCTTATTGAGGCGTCTTGGGCGCAGCTCGCTCTAGCTGGGCAGCGGCCCTCTTCTGAAATGAATTAACTGTAGCATCCAGGCAAATGCACGCTGCCAGGATGGCATTCAGGTGGTGCCCGGCATTTATCTCCCCACATTGGCCCTGGCCTCTAGAGACGATTAAGGCTGCGCTTTGCAGGTGCATCTTTTGTCCCCAATAACGCTTTCCACTTGAGCTGTCCCGCTGCTCAGTTGCCTCCCCGCCTCCCCCTGGTGAGGTGGTCCCAATCTGTCTGCAGGGCCATCAGCCACAAAACAAAGTGCATTAGCAAAACAAAGATGTCCCTCCATTTCTCCCTCCTCCCCCCTGCGCTCTTCTGCTTTTCTCTAATCCCTACCCTTATTTCTTAAAATATTAAATGGAAAAATAAAGAGAACACATCCTACAGCCTTGGCTCCATCTCATTCAAACTGAGACTCACACAGAGCCCCAAACAAACCCAGAGTCCATCTAAAGCACCAAGCTGTGCGTGTGTGTGTGTGTGTGTGTGTGTGTGTGCACCTCACCCAGGGCAGGTGCTGGCATCGAGCACAAAGGAAAGAAATTCAGGAGATGATGTCTGTTAATGCTTCTTCAATGCGCTTACCAAATGAGAACGCCTTTTGACTTGAACATGGCATAGTCACCCCCCCAGCTCCGCTCTTGAAAATGGTTGCACTCTCTAAGGGTTGTTGGTGCCCAGGAAGGAAGACTAGCTTTTAAAAATTGACTTGTAACAGTCTTTAAGCCCCTTTATGAAATACTTTATGGTCATAGATTGGACTCAGCCCTGACAGTTGTGCTCTCTCCACCTTTGGTCATCAAGGCTCATGCACTTGAGTAATTACAGATGGAAGCGTTAGTTGTGCGTTTGTAGTAGCAGCCACACTGTCATCTGTGTAGCATCCTCTGATGCTTCAGGCACATCCGCGTGCTGGGCCTCTGCTCTCGGGCCTGGCACCATCCCTGGGAGGAAGATATTATTATCTCCATTTTGCAGATGGCGAAAATGAGTCTGGATGAAGTTCAATTGCTCACTGAAAGGCACTGGGTGACTCAGCAGCAGAGCAAGGACTCAAACCCAGGTTGTAGGATTTAAAATCCCTTGCTGCAGCCAGTCTCCCTGACAAACACAGCCTGTCCCCTCTGGCTGACTTTCCATGGAAACAATACCTGGCTTAAGTGTGGTTTGGGCAGAGATTTGAACTTTCCCCTATCATTTTTCTCTGTCCCTGCACCTTTCCCACCATCACCCCCACTTACGCCCCCATGCTAGTTTCTTTTCCCAAAGATGAATTCATGCGCACCCCCTACTTGGCACTACCCCCTAGTCCTAACTGCGCAGAGAACCAGCCGGTGAGATTTTAAAAAATACTGATGTCGTAGGCCCAATAGTGCATGACTCCACTCATCTGAGGCACCTTGAGAGTGGAATGGTGGCTCCCAAGGCCTGGGGGAGGGGACGTCTTGTTTAGTGGGACAGTTTCAGTTTGGAAAGGTGAAAAGTTCTGATTGTTAAGCTTGCACGTCGTGAAAGCACTTAATGCCACGGAAACATAGGCTGGAAAGTGGTCAAAATGGTCAATTCTGTGTATGTTTTACAGCAATAAAAATCATTTTTAAATACTGATGCTCAGATCCCAAACATGACCAATTAATTCAGAATCTCTAGGAGGAACATGTGGGCGCTGAAAAAAATTTTTTTATAGCTCCCGGGGTTACTCTGATAGTTTTCAGACAAAATTGAGAAGCCCTGTCGTGCGGTGCGGACACGAACTACAGAGAGAACACAAAAGTGTCTCAGAGCCACCCACTGGGCAGACGATTTTGACCTTTCCTGGCCCCAAATCAACCCAGCGGAAGACCAGCAGCGCCTTTAGTTTTACTAATGGAGGTGCAGGTTGAGTGAAGGGACCACCTGGTCACGGCTTGTCATGGATGGTGTCATAACCATTGCTGATTTGACTTTACATTAGTGTATCATTCATATCGCAGAAATTTCTTCCTTATATGTTCTCGTTCTGTGTATCTGAAAAGTAGATATGTGGCAACTTGAATTTATGGGGAGGCACGAGTTCTAGAAGTTAAGTGGCTTTTCCAAGTACATACAAGCCCTGGAGCCAGGCCCACTGACTCTCCAAACCTCATTCTCGCCTGCCCTGGGCCCAGGTCAGGGCTGCGCCTTGTTTTCGTGGTCAGCGCTGCCCCAGGGCCCTCCCCGTGTCCTCAGCTGGACACCAGGGTGCAAGGACCAGCAGCTTTGCCTGCGTAAACCCTCATTTCCTCAGGGTCAGGCTGGATCCGTTTAAATGCCTCTGACTCTCCAAAAGTCGGAGGATATTGAGCTCCTTGTTTATTAACTCCTGGAACTCATAAACCCTCCATGGCCCGTGGAGCCCTGAGCTTCCAGCCCCGGCCTGGGAAGCCGTTCAGGACTCGCTGCCGAGTGCAAAACCGCTTCTCCACGCGGGCACCCCGTCTGCCTGCGGAGCAGCCATCCCAGCAGTTGCCGCGGCTAATGGATAAAAAGTCTGGCCGCTGACATGCCACGTGTGGGAAAGGGAGCAGGAGAAACTGCCGCCTGTATGGTAGAAGGCCTGCCAGGCCCTGAAGATCCTGCTTTGGAGGGCCTCGCTTCTCCGGAGGAGGCTTCCAGATGGTGGGGGCCCATGCACACATAGTAACCCTTGCAGCTCTTCACTGTGTGCCAAGCACTGGCACGCCTATGACCTCATCTGTGCCTCTGCCATCCCCCCAGGACGGCCGGGCTAGCATTAACATGATCCCATTCTGTCGGTAAAGCAAACGGGACACAGACTGAGGACAGCGTAAATTTGAAACCCCCCAGATCTTGGAGCAGAGCGAGGTTCACATGGAGGGCTCTGGTGTTCTTTCCTTAATTCCAGCATCTGACAGCATCCAGAACGTTCTGTAATTAATGCTTTCGATTTACCAAAGGCAGGTGTTAATCTCCTGTTTCAGCATTATAACATATTGATGAAAATCTCAGGCTTTGAATGCAAACAGACCATGTGACCTTGGACAAGTCACTCCCTCTTTTCTTCTGCCTCAATTTCCTCATGTGTAAAAGGGGGATGATTTTAGTGGCCCTTCTGAGATGATATTGTACCCATAAATCGCTTAGCACAGTGCCTGACACACCATTGAGTGCTCAGTGGTAGCTCCATGAATTACAACAGTAATGATATTATTATTGCAAAATAATTAGAGTGTTTTTGAGGGGTCACCATATGCTAGCCTTGTGCCAAGGATCGTGAAGGATACCACACCATGTCTTACGGCGTGGTGATACAACAGATGAGACCACCAAGTTGATTAAAATCTTATTAGGGAGATACACGTATAGAACTCTCAAGGAGTACTTCGAATCTGCATATCCTCACGTAGGAAAACGCAGGCTACATACAGGAAGGTCCCTGAGAGTAATGAAGCAATGAAAGATTACTAAATGCTAACGTTGAATGTTTAAAAGAGACGTGAGGCCAGAGAAGGCATGGGTCCAGCCAAGGCCACACAGGGAGTGAACAGCAGGTGGCAGAGCTTGGAGTCACTCGGCACTGTAGTCAGGAATGGACCAAAGCCTGTGATTCGTGTTCTTCTCCACCCCATCCCTCCATCTATTCGTTTATGAAGAACCTACTGTGTATGGGACATTAGGCCGAGCCAGGAGGTATGGTGCAGATCCAGCACCTACCCGCAGGGGTTCATAGTCAGAGACGCAGACCGGTCAGTAATTAATACTGTGCATTGGAATACGGGGGACATATCGGGGGATATATCAACAAATGTTGCCATTTCCCGTGCATTTAGGTCCTTCACGGGCGGCCTTTCTGATTTCGTTGTAGAGGTTGATGAGGAGGCCTCTGGAAATATGCAGCACGGTAATGCTGGGAATGGATACTGAAAGGAAGGGACAGTGGTAGACAGCGAAGCCACCAGTCAGCGTGCCCCGGTCTGAGTGCCCGTGTGGGGGCTGTGGTGCCAGGAGCCGTATGTGTTCATGTTGGGTTTGGGGAAGGGGACCCAGGGGAGTTCCCGGGGGTGTGGAGGAGTGTGCCCTGCGGGGGAACCAACACCTCCGTGTGACATGAGCACACGAAACTGAAAGACCAGGTACAGTTGGATGTGTCACTGTGGGACAGGAAGCTGAGCAAAGGGGCGGAGGGCCAGGATTTGCTTCAGAATCACCAGGCGGGAGGGGGTGTGGGCGGCCGCAGAGCTGAAATAAGATGGGCAGGGCCCAGGGCCCTGCGGGGTCCAGGAGTTTCCTCTCTGCTTTTCTGTATCTTTGACATTTTTTACAATTGAAAAGATGCCCCAGGAAGTTTTGTTTTCATGGGAGAAATACTGATGAGCGCGGAACATTTATGCCCAAAGCTGGCCCCCTGTGTGCATCACACAGTGAAAGAGGGCAACATGATTTTGGGTCCCACATCGGGAGGGTGGGCTCTGGGCGGCCCCCGGGGGGGAGCGAGGGTTCAGATGTTCAGCATGGGCATGGGCTGTGCGCTGGTGCCCAGGCCCGGGCAGCGTGTGGGGGGTGGTCTGGAACACGTGCGCCTTAGGAAAAGGCCTGTAATCCTGTGAGGTCATCTCCTGTTATTTTTAGGGAGTAAATAACATCTCCCAGGCGGCAGGTTGTGTGGCTCCACAGGCTCTGTCTGTGTCCGCTAGAATGCGCTTGAGTCCGAGGGTGCCGAGGACCCGCGGGAGGGAGGGCCTGTTAAGAACGCCGTCATTATGCTTTACCTTTGTGATGAAACGCCTCTGATCCATTTTAGCAGAAGTCGGGATGACTGCTGAGTGTGTGTGTGTGTGCACACGTGTGCACGCTCACGCACTGTGTCTGTGGTCCCAAAGCAAGATTTATTGCTACAGAACAGACAGTAGCTTGCTCTTTTGGTTTTTAAAAAAATTCTTTTCCTTTGAAATTCCAGAGTTAATGTTTTGTCTGCTTTCGATCTGACCCTCTTTGGAGAGCAGCATGCTTTGTGTGCTTTTTATTTTTATTTTTTTCACCAGAGAAAGAGAGAGAGAGAGAGAAAGAGAGAGAGGGAAAGGGGGTGGGGGAGATAAAGAAGGAGAGAGAGAGAGAAAGAGAGAAAGCTGGAACAAAGAATCCTTGTCTGTAAACTGTAGCAGGCAGGAAACCCCAGTCCCCAGGGAACCCCGCCAGCCAGCCCGGTCCCGGAGTCAGACTCCAGCCCTCTGAATTCAATTTGACAGCTTGTCTGGGACACTTTCTAAGTAACCATTATCCTTCCTTTCTCTAAGTAAAAGAACTGTTATTTTTTTCTGCGGGTGTGCTGCATGTGCTCTTATCACACGTGTGTGGGTTACACGGCGACCGGGACACGCTTTCTCCCCGTGACTGCAAACACTTGGCCCGTTTGCGGAGACACGTGTAAACTTGCTCCCCAACGAAGCAAACCGCTAGCGGCGTTGTCCTGTCGCAGGTTCAGGGTTTTCTTGGGGCCTTTCTTCTTTTCTTTAGTTCCAGCTAAGGCACGAATTCCCTTATTTGAAGGAGCTCTTCCGTCTCAAGAATAACTCACGTCGTGCATGTTTTATTCCTTCGAGGATTTTAAAAGTATATGTACAAAAATATCTCCTAATCATCATTCTCTCAGCCTCTGTGATTGAGTCATTATTTTAAAGAACACGCCCCCGCACATCTCCCTGCGAGAGACAACTCAGAGGGACATGCGTGGCAGGGGGGCCCACAGGCACCACCTGGGGTGACCACCCAGATTCAAAGAGGGCCCCTCTCTCTCCTGTCTCCTCCAGTTTCTCAGACCAGGTGACTTCGCCGCCACAGAGTGAGGGACTGTGAGGCAAAACCAACCCTTCTGCTGTGGGCATTTGAGGGCCGCCCAGCTTCAGCTATGTGGGATCCCCAGAGGCACAGAAAGATCTAGATGGCTTCAGGGTCAGAGATGTGAATTGATTCCTGTCTAGACTGTTTTCAAACAGAACACGGAACGTCTCCCGTTCTCTCTTTGCCTCACGCATCCTTCAGCCCCTGTCTAACCCCCACAGCATCCATATTCTAGGAAGCCATTGCCCCCCTGTTAAGGCCCAGTTCAGATGACCTACCTCAGTAGGGGCTCATCCACCCCTTCCCTATGTGCTTTGCTTGGACTTACTGGTTTACAATTTAGCATTCAACAGATCCCATCACAGTGGTCCTTTGTCTTCCAAGACTTGGAGGTAGGAACATGGACAAGGCCATTCGATGGGAGAATGAACATTACAGGTAAAATGCCTTGGACTCCTTCCCAAGATGGTTGATCCACTTCACTCTTTGGCCCCTTTTTTTTTAAAAATCCCACCCAAAGGATGTTTATTGATTTTAGAGAGCAAGGAAAGGAAAGGGAGAGAGAGAGAGAAACATCAGTGTGAGAGAGAAACATCAGTCGGTTGCCACCTGCATGCACCCTCACCGGGGGCCAAACCCATAACCCGAGACGCTTTGGTACCCGGGACAACACTCCAACCAACTGAGCCACACCAGCAAGGGCCCTTTGGCCCATTTTTTATCAGCTTCAGCTCCCCTTGGAGGCCCTTCAGATCTGCGTCCCCTTGCTATATGTGCCAATGTGAAAAGAGGCCAAGGACAGAACTCAGCCAAGGAAAAGTGTTCTTGCAGGGAAAATTTAACTTCTCCTCACTCCAACCTTCCTTTCCTTGCCTTTCTTTGGGCCCTCCCCCATAACAATAACAGCTAACATGTATTAAGTGCTTACTACATGCCAAGAACTTCTCTATTCACTTCACATTTATACTTCATGACAACCTTATTTAGCTGGTACTGTTATCATTCCTATTTCACATGTGTGAAAACTGGGGCACAAATAGGTTAAGCCCAGATCACAACGCTAGTAGGAAGCAGAACAGGGTCTGTAAGTGCAGCCCCTCCCCACCCAGGCAGGGACGGGGCTCTGCAGTTGCCTCTTCCTGTTCCAGCTACCACACCATGGAAAGGCCCGTTTCTTCCAGGAAGCCGACATCATCTAGTTGTTCCGAAGATATGATTCGATTAATAGATCCCTGCTGTGGTCCAAAAAATCAGGAACCTGACTCAATATGCTCAGTTCTTGCATTTCATAAGGCATATTAGGTGTTTTCACAGATGTTATTTTTATTATGATGCTTTATAATTTACCTAGAATTATCCATCCTTTTGTATTTAAAATCACATTTAAAAAAATAAAGAAAAAAGAAAAGCTTTAGAAAAGGAATTCATATATTGAGTAATGCTCTATCAGTAAGGATTGCAATAAAGTTAATTTTTAAAAGGAGGGGGAGATGGATAAGCTCAATAAATCTAGATGTGAAATTTCTCTCAAATTACAATAGGTAAGCAATTTCCAGCCTCTATCAGCTTTATTGACCCATGGTTCTCAAGGAAGAAAAAGGTAACAGAATACTAGGGACCATTTTATTTTATTAAAAAAGAATTTTTTTGTTAATCTTCACCCAAGGATAGTTTTCCCCCATTGATTTTTAGAGACAGTGGAAGGGAAAGAGGGAGGGGGTGAGACAGAGAGAGAGAGAAACATCAATGTGAGAGAGACACATCAATTTGTTGCTTCCTGCATGCTACCCAACCAGGGCTGGGGATCAAACCTGCAACCCAGGTAAGTGCCCTTGACCTGGAATCGAACCCTCGACCCTTCCTTGTGAGGGCCAACGCTCTAACCGTTAAGCCACACTGGCTAGGGCTACCTGGGACCATTTTAAAGACACCTGCCAGGCCCGGCCAGCATGGCTCAGTGGTTGAGTGTCAACCTATGAACTGGGAGGTCATGGTTTGATTCCAGGTCAGGGCACATGCCCAGGTTGCAGGCTCAATACCCAGTAGGGGGAGTGTAGGAGGCAGCTGATCAATGATTCTCATCATTGATGTTTCTATCTCTCTCTCCTTCTCTCTTCCTCTCTCTGACATTAATAAAAACATTTTTAAAAAATAAAATTTATAAAGACACCTGCTAGGATGCTCCATCCACCCTGTTCAACTCCCTCTTCTCATTCATATGCACCCTAGGTTAGGTAAAGGAGCCCAGAAGGAAGATGTTCTTAGAATAAGCTCCTTCCACTGCTTCTGAATTTTTTCCCCCTACACCGCCCCAACATGGAATGTTTCATTTGAACACAGCAGAAAATAAATGTGCCTTTGTTGCTCTCCACTGGCACCCTTTCTGCCACCACAGTGTGGACCTCTTCTCATCCCTGTGCTAAAAGGGACCCAGGCCCCTGGTCCTGTTTCTGGATACTTAGAGGTTGCCACGCTGACCTTCCTGCCCTCCTCTGGCATGCTTTTTGTCTTTATGTTTATTAAAGTTGCTCTTAGATGCTCCCTGGAGAAATCAGGAACATAATAGGCTGTGGGAAAGGTACTTGGGAGCAACTTGACCTCCAGAACACCCTTCCAATTAGACTCAGCCAGACTAGGGCTCCTCCCACCACTGCCAGGGGGGCCTCCCAAGACCCAGAGTGTCCAGTGTGCTGGAGCTCCATCACTTCTCAGTGGCATTTCACACTTACTAAGTGGGCCGTTGGGGTTTTGCATTTCCAATTCATCTCCAAATTCTTAACTATTACTATTTTAGGCCTCCCATCTCTACCAAGTTTCACTTTGACTCAGATATTTCATCTCATTCCAGATAGCAAAGCTAAGACTCAAAATGAAATTGCCCTTGGTTGATGTAACTCCATTTCCACTACCATGTGGTTTTGGTTAGTAATAGAAACTGAAAGTGACCCCTGTTGGCTTTTTTGAGGAGTGGGGTCCCAAAGTATTTTGGAAAGAAGAGGCTAGGTCCGCAGGTGCTCCAGATGGCCCACTGGTGGCCTTCTCAACACAGAGTATTCCAAATGCATTTGTTTTGATAAGTACACTGATTTAGAAATTCTACAGGGAGGTTTTTTGAGGGCAGTAGTAGCTGGAAAGTATTTAAAAGAAGATTGTTTAGTCTCATACTCATAAACCAAATTCTATCTATCATCCATCTATCTGTCTGTCTCTCTATCTGGAGAAGAGAGAGAAGCTTTTCTCCCGCCAGACAGAGGTGTGGGGATTTGGGGCATCTTCTAGAGAAAAGTCAAGGCGGAGGCAGCATCATTTGTGATTTTAATATAAAAACTTCTCCCAAGTTCTTTTTATAGATGTAATAACTTCCCCTCTTCAGAGAAGCCTCTATCTCACATAAAAAAAGGAGGAATTTCTTTTGGGAAAAGATAAAGTCTTTGAGGAAGAAATACTGTGGCTAGAAACACTAACTAGGGCATATGTGGGCTTTTCCTCTCGAGCCTCAGAGATCTGTAAGCTGAGGGTCAATAAAAAGTTTGACATGCCTCTTTGATGAAGTTCAAGTTCTTGTGTCAGGCAATTAAGTGAGATTATTAAAATCTAACACATGTTTCAAGGCCCAATTCAAGTTTCACCTTCTTCAGGATATATTTTCCTTACTCCCAAACACTAGAATCGCTTCTCAGAATCCTACCACACTCACAAGCTATCCATGGACCTAGTTACTACAAGATTACCTTATAGTCCTTAATTGTGAGTTTTTTCCTGTATCCCTTTTCCAGTCCTGTAGCTGTTCAGTAAGTACTACTGACACTAAGGGATTCACTGGGGAAAGAAAATCTAGTCTCTGACCATTTAATTTAATATTTACTCAGTCCTTCTGCTTTCCTAAAGAACGAACCATAGGAAATTAGCTTTGGTTGACACAAAAAAGATTACCTTCTCATCTCCAATGAATTAAGCTCCGGGAAAGGATCGCAGTTCTAATTCTATAGGACACTTTGGAGTATATGAAGCATTTTCTCACCCAGGAGTTCACTTATTCTCAACGGAACCCTGTGAGGATTAACTAGGCTGTTTGCTTTTCCAGACTCTTAAATTTTAGAGGAATTATTTGTCCCCAAGTATCTCCCTTTTACAGATAGGTTAACTGAGACTCAGAGACATTAGTCGGTTGCCTAAGTTCACACAGCTGGTAGCTGGCAGAGATGGGAGGCAAACCGAGGAGTTCTGAACCCCAGTCCAGCCTTCTTTCTATTGAAAGAGCTGTTTCCCTCTTTGGAATGGATGAAAGAAAATTACAGAATTCTTTCCCATGAAAATCTATAGAGCCTTTAATAAAACTACGAACAGCCTTGTGCTTGATAAGATTTAGGTACCACCCTTCCAGAGAGATGAAAATTATTCTTGGTGTCATTCTGAAAAATCTTGGAGCTTTAACAGTTTTTGGCCTGCCTGTAAAAGAATGATCAGTCCTGCCCAATATCCTAGAGGAGTTTAGAGAAAGGAAGTTTTCATGCTATGAGTCATACTTTCAATTTCTATTAAAATTCTTATATGGCCACATATGATTTCTCTCCTGCTTCAGGCCTCCAGGCCGGTGCTAATTTGCATGTCTGGTTTAGATAATGTCTGAGGAACCTTCCAGTCTGAAAAGAAGCCTCTGATTCTATTATGTGAGACCATGTTCTACCTACCAGAATTGATGGTTCTTTTCCTTCAACTACTGGGCTCTTGTTGTGTGGATGCAGGACTCGGGGATGGAAGCATTTCAGGCTCACCAGCCAGGCCACGAAGATTGCATGCTCCCTAAGGAGGAATTCACCTGCCCACATTTCCCACACTGACCCCAGAGACTTGCCCTTTCTGAGAACCACCTCAGATCAAAAGACAAACATGATAAGTGTCGGCATTTTCAGATTCTTGATTTAAATGGCAATTACTCTGACTCTAAATATGCAAAAATTGGTGAACAACTTAATAGACTAGGCTCATCTCACCCTTTTGTGATCCTTCACCCAAATGTCGAAAAGATACTGTCAAATTTTTAAGCTAATTTTGTTGTCTTCCAACATAAAGTAATTCTCACTAGATAAAGAACTAAGTAGAAAGTAATTAACTTTCCAGAAGGGCATCAAGATGAATGTAGGGTGATCCAGGCACTTTTCAGAAGAAAATTGTATCCCTGTAGAGAGATATATTTTCATAATATTGGACCGGTCAAGTCTTTGGTCTATTTATTTATTTATTTATTTATTTAAAATATGTCTTTATCGATTTCAGAGGGAGGAAGGGAGAGGGAGAGAGAGAGACAGAAACATCAATGATGAGAGTCATTGATGGGCTGCCTCCTGCATACCCCAGACTGGGGATCTAGCCCCCAACCCGGGCATGTGCCCCAACTGAGAACCTAACTGCGATCTCCTGGATCCTAGGTTGATGCTCAGCCGCTGAGCCACGCCCAGCTGGGCTCAAATGATTTCTTTTCAGTGAGGCCCTCCCCACCCAGCACCGCTTACTCCCCTCCCCCTCTCTTCTTCCCCTCCATAGCACTCATCACCTTCTAATACACAATGTAGTTTACTGTTTGTCTGTAAGTTCCCCAGAGCGAGGATATTTGGCTATTGTCATAAAGTAAGTAGTTCCCCCTTTTCCATGAAGGATCTGTTCAAAGACCCCCAGTGGATGCCTGAAACCCCAGATAGTACTGAACCCTATATATACTATGTTTCATAATATCTATCATAAACTTTAACTTATAAATTAGGCACAGGAAGAGATTAACAACAACAGTGATAAAATAGAACAATTATAATCACATACTGTAATAAAAGTTATGTGAATGTGGTCCCTCTCTTTCTCATAATGTCTTATTGTACCCACCCCTTACTTATAGTAAATGGCCTGTTGTCACTTGTTTCGTGGGACCCCTTGGTACATTCAAACGGCCAGTACTCTTGAGCTTAGGGACCATCACTAAGGAAAATAAAGGTGACTTGAACACAAGCACAGCGATACTGGGACAGTCCATCTGATAACCCAAAGGGCTCCTAAGTGACTAAGGGGCACGGGAGAAGACACAGCTTGAAGATACTGGACTCAGGATGGTTTATGTCCTGGGTAAGACAGAGCAGGACAGTGTGAGATTTCATCACACTGCTCGGCATGGCACGCAGTTTAAAACTATGAAGTGTTTCTTTTCCATTTAACATTTTTGGACCTTGGTTGACCGTGGGTAACTGAAACTACAGAAAGTGAGACCGTGGGTAAGGGGGACTTCTGTATTCACAGCCCACAGAACAATGTCTGGCACAATAGTAGACATTCAATAACATTTTATTAAGTGAATGAATGTGTTGTGGGATATGAGCTATCAGTTAAGTTCAATAAGCTGGTGTTGGGGAAGGGGAAGAATCTTGGGGCGGGAGAGGGAAACAAAAGTGATTAAGACACAGCCCCGCTCAGTTGGATGAGCATTGTCCCCATGCACCGCAAGGTTGCCAATGTGGTTCCTGGTCAGGGCACATACGAGGTTTTGGGTTGGTCCCCAGTCCGGGTGCGTATGGGAGGCAACCGACTGATGTGTCTCTCTCACATCGTTGTTTCTGTCTCTCTCCCTCTAAAATCAATGAAAACATTTTTTTTAAAAAAGACACAGTCCCTCTCTTCCAAAAGATTATCACCAAGCAAGGGAGGTCCGTGCACAAAGAATTGCACCAGAAAGCTGAACAGGGCAATAAACATGAGACTCTTACAAGTGACCCTTGACCTATAGAACTTTGGAAGAAAAAAAATGCAAAAGTTAAATTGTGGAGCAGACACAAAATTGCATCCCTTGCTGCCAGAGAGCGTGAGAACAACCTCACTGCGAAATGTCAGCGTAAGAGGTTCAGATAGGGGCCCTGGGCAGGGGGTTGAACACAGACCACCTCTCATTTAACCTCAAGCCCTGTTTCCTAAGTGAACTGTTGGGTTTTCTTTTTTCCTACCTGGAATCCTCTTAAACCTGAGGCAGATCTGACCAAAAGAGTAGGCGATTGAGTTGTGTCTCCATGGCCCGGTGTGGAGGGGAGCTTGGGCAAACATCCAATTAATCTAGTCGGTATAAACTGCTTTTCTACATAAGGCTGGCTCAGAAATCCCACTTTGAGGCTTTATCAAAATAAAGAGGTCATTTAGACTTCTGTGTCACTTAGACACCGAGCCCGCAAGAGAAACAAAATAAAAGAGAGGCCCGGGCTCAGCAGGAAGCCTGCGTGACGACGGCAGGGCTGTGCTTGGCCGGTGCACCACTTGCCTCCCCAAACTTTTTGCATTTACAAACCATCCATTTTTTCGAGCATTTTCCTCATGTCTTTTTGTCCTTTGCACATATAATACCTCCATCGCTCTCCTCGCAGCGGGGTCGCTCTGAGCCCAGGCGCCGTTTGGATTCCAGGACGCAGTCCTTGAGCAAAGGAAACCTGATCCAGGATGTTTTTTTTTCTATGAGTTCCAAGTTTGAAGAAAGTCTTCCCTAGATATTTCCCTCCTCCTGAGGTCTCAATGGAAGCCAAGATCCTCTGTTGCTCTTTGGAAAATAAGATGCCACTGAGGCGAAGGCTGGGCTGCCCCTATAGGACGGGTTGAAATGAGGTGAGGACCCAGCTTCAGAGCCAGCTGCGCAGGATAATACATTTCTTCTTTTTTAAAAAATAAAATAAAATATGTTTTAATTGATTTTTAGAGAGAGAGGAAGGGAGAGAGACAGAGATAGAAACACTGATCAACTGCCCCCTGCATGCCCTCTCCCGGGGATTAAACCTGAAAACCAGGCATGTGCCCTGACCAGGAATTGAACCAGAGACCTCTTGGTGCATGGGAAGGAATGACACTCAACCCACTGAGCCACACCAGTTGGGAGATTTTCTCTTTTAAAAGAGAGCCACCCTTTATTCCAGTTTGGGAATCACTGATCTAGGATCACAATAATGAAACTATCCTTCAGCCTTTAAGGCTTCATATCCTTCCCAAGGCCTTCCTTGCTGAGCTTTTTAACCTCAGTTCACCATCATAAACCTTTAAGAGGTGCAAGTAAGATGGTATAGACTACATGTATATTGTGTATATTTCTAAACGGCATTTATCAAGTGCTTGTTTAATCTTCCTATTAACCTTATAAAGTATTTGTATTAATCCATTTTAAAGAAGCAGAACCTGAGGTTAAAAAGGGTAGAGGAACCTTTTGACAGAGATCACTCAAGAGAGCAAATGGTAGAGCTGGGGCCTGAGCCCAGGGAGGCCTGATTCTGAATGCCGCGTCGTCCCCACAGCAGCAAGGCCTGCCTGAGGGGAAGGACACCTCCACAAGGGCATCCTGCCCCTCACAGAAATGTCCACTGCTAATGCACTAGTTGCCTTTGCACTGTCTTTGAAGAGGAGGCCGGGCCTGTGGTTCAGACATTTGGTGTGGCCACCGGCAGGGGTTATGGCAGAGACAGTGGCTAACAAGAAGCTGGTCCTGAGTTGAGGGTTGAGAAGGTTCCAGAAGCAGAGCAGGCTCTCGCAGGTTGGATGCAGTGTCAAAGGCCTCACGGAGGAGAGCTCAGAGACAGCAGCCTGAGGTGGGCTGGTGGCCAGACGGGGCCATTAGAAGCCAGGACCTCAGAGGGCGAGGGGCTTTGGGAGACCATCTGGCCCAGTCCTCTACCAAGAACAAGGGTGGTGCTCCCCTGCGTAGTTCACCCCCCGAGAGTCGGTGAGGCATCTTCCTCTTGCTGGACCTGGCTCCCTCTTAGGAAGGTCAAGGCTGTGGGTCTCAGAGTCTGTCCTCTTTAGTCATGCTTTTCTCCCTGGTCACCCTCAATCTTCCAAGAAGGGAGGTCTGGATCTGATCAAGAGAAGCTGCTGCGCCCAGCACCAGCCGTGCCGGTCCCTTTGCTGAAAGGTCCGCATTCAGAGCTGGGCTCTCCAAGGATAAACAGGGCGAGGCGCTGCCAGCCTTCTCAGCACAACCAGAAATTCGATGAGAAGGTTCAGGGAACATTCATCTTTTTCCATTGAGTAATCGAGAGTGTGGCCATATGTCGCAAGGCGTGAAAAGAGAGGCCCTTGTGTGCGTGCGACGCTGCATCCCAGGCCTCCGGGTGAGGGCATGACAAAGTGGACAGCTGCGTGTCGCCCGGGACATTGGGCCTCCAAACAGTGAACCGCGGCCATCAGAGCAGAAAGCCACCTTTCCTGAGACGTTGGCCAGGCTTGCGAGACCCGTTTAAGCTTCACACAGAAACTGAGCTAACACGGGGATGTCTATGAGATGGTCAGAACCAGAATAAGCTCCTCCTTCCAGCAGGACTTTCAGAAAAAAATCTCCAAGTTCATATTTCTCCCCCCGGGAGGCGCTCCTGGAATCTAAGAGGCCATTTAGTGTCAGATTCAGCCACGTTGAGCATCACAGGATGGAGACACTGTTAGGGCCGCTGTACACGTGAGGGGAGTTCCCCAGGGTGCCCAGGGTGCATTGAACACATGAGGTGGGGTTCCCCGCCATGCCTGGCAGTGTTCTTCACAACAGGGTTCTGGTCTCTCTGCTGGGCACTGCCAGGCATCGTGGGGAACCCCGCCTCAGTATATACAATGCACCCTGGGCATCTTGGGGAACTCCTGAAACCACAACCTCCAGGCAAAGCCCTTTTGGTGACTGGTCTGGAAAAGAATCACACTAAGATTTGTCATCTAGAGAGCCAGGTGGCAGCAGCCTTCACTGGAGTCAAAAGTGATCTTGTCAGAATCAGGGTTGCCTTTGTGCTGACAAAGCAGTCTGCCATCAGCACAAGTTCTGAGACTGTCACCCATCCGCTGGTTGCCTTCAGTCGTGCTGCGCCCTGGCTGCTCCCTGAGCTCTGTTTTCAGGAGCCAGGCCCTAGAAGCATGTTCGTGGGTGGGGCTGGTGCACACTCAGGTGGCTGCGTGAGCCACACACCCACCAGAAGACTCCCCACGCCCCAAGGCGGTGGCGGGGTCAGGGAGCCCTGACACGGCCGCAGATAGTGTTTGCACAGAAACGCAAGGCCCTGGCTTAGCTCCCCGGTCCACGGCTTTTTCATTTTGGTTCTAGACATATTTCTGTTTGTGTGTCTGGGACGAGAGCTGACCACACTGCTCAGTTTTCACTTGCATGACAGTTAGTAGGAAAAAAACAAATCCTCATTTCAACAATGACACTGAAAATACATAAAGGAAAATGCAGGCCACTTCAGTACGTGGCATCGGGTCCCTGACTTCGCCGTGGGGACAGATTTTAGCCTGTGCCTGTCGCAGGTGGGTTGTCTATTATGCTCGGGGGCCACACAGGGTTAATACAGTCACCTGGAGACTGCGCATGTTTAGCAAGAAAGAGAGAATATTAGCCCATCCATTTGTCATCAACAAATATCTATTGTGTGCTTGCTCCGAGCTGTGCGCTATTCTAGAGGCTTGGTTATATCAGAGAACAGAAGAGAGATATTCAGGTGAGAGATGCAGACCACAAACAACGAACATAAGTTAACTGATTAAATTAGGTGATCACTGGAAAGCTAAGTAGAGCGTAGTAAGGGGTAGAGGGGAGGGGAGGGGAAGTTATGTGTATTTGGTAGGGCTGTCAAACATGTTTCTGGGTCTGAACATTCTTTAAGTATATAATAATTATGCAAACAATAATATTAATTGCTAACATTTTCCACGTCTGACTCGGTGCTAGGCACTGTGCCAGGTGTTTACTTGGATATCTCATTTAATCTCAAGGCTGCCTGGGTTGGTCAGACCTCCAAGGCACAATGCCAGGCCGGGGTTCCTGGCGTTGGCCTCCTCCATCCTTTGTGCTCTGTCCCTGCAGCAGGACTTAACTTCAGAAACACTGGCTTTCATTCCCATCTTACATTCAGTGGATGTCCCCACAAAGCCCAGTGCCCCCAGAGTGCATTCGTTCAACTCCTCAGCGATGAAGTTGGGAGTCCTTTGTAGATTCAGGTGCCAGTGGCAGGACTTTCCATCAAATAGTTGGGGATGAAAAAGTAATGGGAGGGAGGCTTGTGTTTGTTGCCCAGGTTCCACGCACTGCCCTGGGACCCTTAGCTAAAGACACCAGGCTCCTGCCTGGCCATTGCTGTGCTGTTGGCCGCTCTGTTAACTGCAGTGAGGACACCGTTCGGGCTGCTTGCTGGTGGCCTCTCTGTTTCAGTCGCTTTCTTTTTTCCCCATTAGAGGACTTTTGGGTTGGCTGGGACCTCCTTCGTCCTCTCAGCCAGGCTTTCCCCCACCCCCACCCCCAGGTGGGCTGTGGGAAACTCATGTCGTTGCAGCCCGAAGGCCCTGAGGCATGGCAGCCAAGATAGGGCTGCCCCACACGTCCCGCTAAGGCGCCGGCTTCAACCATGACTGTGCACTCAGAGCTACAGAGGAGCCCGGGGAATTCATCCATGCGCTCTGTAACTCCCACATGCCTGCTCCGTCCCTGGAGCTGGAATAAAAGAGTGGAGGAAAAGATGACAAGAGGGTGGGAAGAGATTAACCAAAGAACTTATATGCATATATGCATAACCTATGGACAGACAATAGTGTGGTGAAGGCCTGGGGAGGGGGTGGGAGCAGGGGGGAGGGGGCCACTGGAGGGGGAGAAAAGGAGACACCTGTAACACTTTCAACAATAAAGATAAATTTTAAGAAAGAAGTCAGTGGTAATGATAGCCATAGCCGTAATTTGGGCTAAAAAGAATGGTTCCGAATATAACAGCTTTACGTGGGATGCCAACAGTGAGTGAATGATTGAGCAGAAACACCGATTAGAGAACTTTGCGACAGATCTTATCAGTGCACTAAGTCAGAAGGCAAGTCAGGGCTTCAGATAACACACACCAATTCCTGGAACTTAGGCATTTGTTTTTTCTTTTTGCATGAATCTGTCACTTTCTATTCCACTTTCTGTTCTGCTCCTACTAGATTCACCTCCTCCCCCCGCCCCCCCCTTGCTCTGCCACCCTACACACCCCCAGGGGCTTCCTACTCCACCACGCCCTGTTCTCTTGGCATTGCTGCGTGCCCCAAATGTCTGTGGGCTCCCACTGTGGCCACCTGAGGCCACTCAGCTGGCCTAGCTGCCATCAACATGGCCTTGAACGTGCCCTCGGCCCTGTCCACTAGCCCTCTCTTCCCGCCGGTCCCGGTCCTGCAGCTGCCTCTGAGGTTGTCCTCAGACATCCCCGCATATCTCATTGCCCCTGCCGCCCTGTGCCTGTCTGCATTGCTCTCTCGACTCTCCAAGGACGTCTCGCTCAGCTCATATGACCCCAAGTACCCTCCCTTTTCCCTTCTTAACCTCCAGCAGCCCCAGTGTCTCCACCACTCCTTTGGTCCATTTACCCATATTTCCTCACAACCTTAGTCATGGTCTCATATTTAAATGCAGACAGAAGCACACAATACACCGCAGAAGTCACCCCGACATAAATCATCGGAGGCCTAACCAGCCTCCCGCACCGCAGAAAAATCTTTGAAGCACCTCACCTTTCCCTTGGCTTATACCAGCATCTCACACACCCCGCTGACCTCCGCAAGACGGTCCAGAAAATGCCCACGAGAGCCACCAACCTCACCCCAAGCTTGTAAACAAGTTAGGCTTTTTGTTTGTTTTTTTGTATTTTGTTTTTAAGCAAACAGAGGAATCTATTTGCAGGAGGAATTGTGAGAAGAAAAAAAAAAGTCAAGTAAAAATAAAAACAGGCCACTTAAATGAGTTGAGCTCTGTCTCCCTTTTGACCCCTCTCCCTGCTCTTTCCCCCCAGCCCCAGCCCCCCTCACTTTCTATTTGGCTTTTCATGCCAGTTGCTAAATACTGTAATTTAAAAACTGCACTGGCTTTTCCGGAGCAGGGAAGAATGTGCATTCGCACGTGGATTTTTCCACAAGAAAATGGTCCCCGTCTTTTGGTTTTTACCCAGAAACAATGAGAACAGACAATCCGATGGGCCCCCCCATCTCTGCAGCTCTTACTCTAATTTGTTCGAGGCTCAAGAGGGGTAGAGGGATGGTTTGTGTTTCACTCTGTCAGGCTGTTGTTTGATGAGGTTTGCGCTCCATTTGTTCGGATGGTTTTCATGGTTTCTTTGTTGTTCATGAAAAGACTTTGAAAGTCATAATTCTGTGTCCTTAAGCTCTCCTGCTGTTCCTGCTCAGTGTCACAAGAGGACTCACACCACAAGGAAGGAAAGGGGGACGTTTCCAGCCAGTTAGTGAAACCATTTCTGAGCACAGTTATGGAGGCCTGTGGATTTTCTCAAGAAAGAGGTTGGGGTCACAGATGTTCGGGCTCCATGGAGTAGTTTCCATGGCTATTTGAATGCAAGGCTCTAGTCCTTTTCAGGGGGAGGCATCTCTCCACCCCCTCACTTCTGGTCCCAGCTCCCTTCCTAGCCACACCTCTCGCCTTCTCCCTTTCTCTGTGGTCATCAGGCTCAGCCCCCTCCACTCTCAAGAGGAAAACATGAGGCCTAGGAGAGCCTGGGAGGTGCTCACACCTCTCACGTGTCATCCACAACATCAGGGTCTGAAGGAAGGAGCTGGAGTTGGCCACCTGAAACGTCATGGGCATGGGCTTTGAGACGCTCTTCCCATGGTGTCTTGAATGGACACTGAGATGGACACTGCCCAGCTCTTCAGACCTTTTCTCTTTCTATTTATATTTGTAGAAAGCTTTGTAAGATGTCTCGTAGATGCTGGAGCATTTGCTCGGCACCTGCCTCAGTCCATTGGGACTGCCATCACAAAGCACCATAGGCTGAGCGATTTCTAAACAACAGAAATTTCTTTCCCGCATGCCTGGGGTCTGGAAGTCTGAGATCAGAGTGCCAATGTGATCAGATTCTTGGAGTAGAGGGGCCTCTTGTGGTTTGCAGACTGCTGGCTCCCTATTGTATCCTCACACGGCAGAAAGAGGGCAAGCCAGCTCTAGAGCCTCTTCTTTGGAGGCCACTAAGCGGATTCCTCAGGGCTCCACCCTCACAACCTAATTATCTCCTAAAGACCCCACCTCCTGATACCATCACATTGTGGATTAGGTGTCAACCTATGAATCTGGGGGGAGCACAAACATTCCGTTCATAACATTAGCACAACCCTATAAGATAGATAAACCATGTAAATTTTAAGTTTCGTATTAAAGAAGTTTGAATGCAAGAATATCTCATGATTCATCCAAGGTCTCACAACACGTAATGCCGGGGACAGAACTCGAACAAATCCTCTGACTTCGAATTCGGGGTTCTTCTGTTATTCTGGCTTCCGATCAGAATGTTCATGTTCCTTTCACTCACCCCACCCTTACCCCAGGACAAGAGCACACTTCTGGAATTTAGTGGTTGCTAAAAAGTGATTGCTGAATTAAATTTTATTTCTCCCGATTGCTGAAAAATCATCTTCATGCAGTCTTTCTGCAAAGCAGGAGATGCTGATGTACGACTACTTCTTGTTTTTTCATTAGACCCTTCTTACGACTCAGTCAGGAGAGGAACATGGAGCAATAACATGAATTCTGGCCTCAACAAAAGTAAGTAAATGCCAGTCTGTCTTTGGGAAGAAAACATTTTTTCCAGGGACAAGGTGGAGAACAAGGTCATGAGATAAAAACGATAGGAATGAGCAGTGGTCTTCCTGTTTTGTGAGTGGACATCACAATTAATTGCCAGTGTAGGGCCTGTCAGTGATACTGGTTCCTTGAAAGAGAGTGTGGGGTTTGGGTTCAGGCCTTTGAGTTTGGTTCCATTGCCTTTGGTTTTAGAACTGTTGAAGCCAGAAGGTCTCTCAGGGCAAGGTTCTGTGTGAACAAAAGGTCACTGGGTTTGGGTTCTGTCATTTAAGCGGTGACAATGACCTTCTGTGACTTTGCTGCTCAAACTGTCGAAGCTCAGTGACATGGGTGTCACCATCCCCGTTTCCTGAAGGGCTGAGATAGAGAATAACCTGATTAGGAGGTGCAAGGGGTCTGAGACATCAATTTGTATTGAAGTCTGACCCCAAATCTCCCAGTAAGGAAAGGGGGAAATAGAATGACCCAAATCCCCAACCAGAATGTGTCACTCTTGCTATCTCTAGGAAGTAAAATATCAAGCACAAGAATGGATGTTGAAGGGAATTCTTTCCAGAAAGAGGTCGGGGTTACAAATGTATGCCCCAGCAATAACCAAGACCCCTTTCAATAATATGTGTGAATTATTTGTTTACTCTGTCAAGCACTTGGCTCACAAAGATGAGTCAGGCCCTGGCCAGCAGGGGAGAGCGGGCATCACTCTACCTTCTCCACACATCACTCTTTATTGGGTGGTATCGAGGAGGCCTGTGGACCTGGGGCCATCTGAGTTGACTCTAGAAAGAGAAGCAGGATTTGGACCTGCAGAGATTGGGAAGACAGACCCTCCCAGAAGTGGGGGCCAGGGACAAACATCAAAGTTGATGTGTCCGACAGTCAGTGAGGACTCCGGGTTCCTGAGGCTTAGGATATGTGAAGGGAAATTGAAGATGGACATTAATTCTGTAGTCAGTGAGGAGTCACTAAGGTTTTTGGACAGTGGAGTGCAATGGTTTAGGGAGAGTGAATCAGTTGAATAGCATATGATGGGTCAGTGGAAAGAGAGAGGAGCAGTGAAGATACCAGTCAGACTGAGCCTTAGAGCACGTGAAGACAATGCAGATCTAAATGGGGGACGGGAGTATGACAGGAATGGGACAGGTGCATGTGACATACCATGGAGTGAAGCTCCCCAAACATGGAAACACGGGGAGCAGGTGATCTTGGCTCAGATGTCACCTTCTCTTTAAGGACCTCTCTAAATTTTCTATTTAACAATGAAACCCACAGCCCCGATGCCATGTGTTTACTGTCGTTTATCTCTGTCTGCACCATTGACATTAAGTTCTACTGGGAGCTACTGGTTCGTTGTTGAACCTCTGGCATCAAGAACAGTCCCAGCACACAGTAGAGTCTAGATAAATACTTATAAAGTAAGGTGACTAGATGAGCAAATAGAGAGTGAGTGAGTGAGTGAGTGAGTGAGTGAGTGAGTGAGTGAGTGAGTGAGAGGACCTTCTCCTTTGGAGGCGTCTGACAAGCTGTTCCAGTCCCCTTGGGGAGCATGGCCCCACTGACCGATTTCCTTTCCTCTTGCTGCAGGTCCTCCCCTTGCAGGAGCACAGACAATGAATAAGAGTACTGAACAACGGCCCCAACCAGGTACCTGTCCCCCAGTGACCCTCCTCTGCCTCTCAGGCAGCCACTGAGTCCATGTGGCCAACTGAAGAGCATTTAAACGAAATGCTCACCTGTCATCACTTTTCCACGGAGAGTCTATATCGGACTCTCCGTAACAGATCCCTGAGTCAAGTACCAGCCCTGGAATCAGGTTGTTAAATACCAGAGGTGAAAGGAATATTAACGATGAAATGTTCCAACGCCCCATTTTGTAAAATGAAGAGGGGAAAAGTGATTTGCTTTAAGCCGCACGGCTAATTGATGAAGAGCCATAGCCCGTCCCCACTCCAAGTGCTCTCCAAGCCTTTTATGTTTCACCAACCTTGCTTTAAAAAACACCTTCATCCTGTGATGGGTCTGCTTAACAGTTTAGGCGGGTGGGGGGGGTTAAAACCATGTGACTGGAGACTTCTAGTATTACAAAGGAACTTAGAGACACCTAGGTCTACAAGTCCTTCAGTAACAATTCAATCTTATGATTACCCCACCTCTACTCGAATACTTATAGCAACATGGAGTTCACTACCTAGCTGGGCTCAATTCCACTAATTAAGCCAAAGTCCCCTCCCTATAACTTCCATTCAAGCTGAAATCTTCCTCCCATTCTATATGAAGAGCCCTCATATAGGGGGGATCTTGTGCCCACCCCCAAGGCCAGCTGTGTCGTCTTTATGTGACACAATTGAGTGAAGTTCTGAGCAAGCCATTTGCTTTGGGATGGACAAGCACTGTTTTCCATCTCCACTGCAGACAGAGCAATAGAAAATGGACTTACAGTTCATCAGGAAAGTTTAGAAACTCTAGACCGACAGAGGATCTGACACAAAGGATTTAAAGAACCTCCAACAACAACAAAGTCAGATGTGACCTGCCAAAAAAATGTTTGTTGTCATGCTGTGGGGATGGAAAAGGGTAGACTAAATGGCCTAACAGACTCTTGAAGTTAACTTATGGTTCTAAGTAGAAACCCAAAAATCGTGCTGATTTTTTAAAATTGCAATTATAACTATAAAAATAGCAAAATTGGACCAAACATTTAACAACGTGGCCAAGTTGTGATCCAGCTCTCTACCATGATTTCTTTACCTGAAAAATGGAGACAAACCTCACATAAAACTAATATTGCAAAGATTTTTTTATAGCTAAATAGTGACATAAATTTTAAGTAAACTGGGATACAAAAACAGTCACTTTATAGTTAAAATACAAATTCTGGTTAGTGTTGACATTTCCAAGCTTAAAATCACAGGATGTTGTATTAGAAGGGAAGTGAGGAATCCAGTAGCCCAACCACTCACTTTGTGGTTGAGAGAACTGATGCCCAGAGATGGGCCAGTGGGTTTAGTTTATAGCATAAGTAGGGCTAGAAACTGGGCCTCTTGGTTTCCCGGCAGGTATATGTTATGCTACCTCAGAAAAGCAGAGGAGTGTAAAGTTGTTAGTAATAGGTAGAGCTATTAAAGACTAGTAATCATTAGATCCTCGAGCCCGTTTAATAAACCATGTTCACTTTATTCACTATGGTGAAATATTAAGCAGCTCCTTTCCAAATAGTTTTGTTACTGTTTGAGATAATAACAGCATTATCTACAACTTTTAGATACCAAATATGAAAAAAAAAAAAAAATGCTGTTACTATCCCATGTTGTTTCTATAAAAACTGGGATGAACCATAACTGTGGTCAAGATCTCTGGGGTCTGCACATAAAAGCAGTCACATTTTCTGAAATCAGGCCTTCCTATGATGTTGAAATAAAAGTATAAACCCTTGCGGTATTCTTAGTGTTAATGCTGTTGTTTTTATACTTTTAATAACAGTGAAGCAAATTTCCTTTTTTGTTTCCTTAGATCCATATCAGATCCTGGGCCCAACCAGCAGTCGCCTAGCCAACCCCGGTGAGTTGACTTTGGCCTGCAGCGTTTTCTTTCCAGAATGTTCCGTAGCTTTGTGAGGTCACAGAGACCTCCACGCATAGTTCAGACACCTGGCTGGGGAGTAACATGTACTCCTTTCCTTAAAATATTCAACACTTGCTTCTCTAGTGTCCAAGTGAGAAGTCAGGGCTGGTTATTTGGTGCCAATAATGTCCACTAGCTGAGGACATTTCTGGAAAGCAAACGTATGAGCACTGCACACCTGCACCGAGCTTTAGATTAGTCATAAGTGGCACAGGGAGAAGTTCCAGGAGGGAAAGGCGGGGGTTGGAGAGAAGGGAACAGTTCCAGTGGACTCTGTTACCTGCCTGGTGCAAGGCCCAGGTGAATAAATATTCCAAAGGCATTTTATTCTTGATTTTAGAAAGCATTGCAAGCTATCTGGCCTTATGAAAGAGGTGTGTCCCTGAAAAGTTGCAAATAAAATAAATTTTACAATGTATTTTAAGGGCTTATTATCCAAAATAACCCTAAAGTGAGTTCTAAATCAAGAGCGCCGAGCGTGTGCGCTGATAGGCCCCAGTGCGGGAGTGAGGCCCGCACCCTCCCAGTCCAGGGAACTGTCACTGCCCGTGTCTCCAGGCCCATTCTTTTGCACCTGGCCATTTCTTTTCTTTTTTTTAATCTTCACCCAAAGATATTTTTTCCGTTGCTTTTCAGAGAGAGTGGAAGAGGGAAGGAGAGAGAGGAACATAAATGTGAGAGAGACACACCAAGTGGTTGCCTCCTGAACGAGCCCCTACTGGGGTGGATCAAGCCTGCAACTGAGGGATGTGCCCTTGGCCAGAATCGAACCTGGGACCGTTCAGTCCTTGGGCCGACGCTCCAACCACTGAGCAAACCCAGTTAGGGCCGTTGCCTGGCCATTTCTGCCCAGAGGTAAAAGAAGCCGCCCAGCTCCCTCTCCTGTTAACTTTTCTCTCGGCCAAGGTGCTTCCCTGTAGAACTTAGAGTTGGGAGCTGAGGCTAAGGCTCTGCTAAGGAGCATCCTGTCAGCTCACAGCCTGTGCCACACCCTCTCTCTGCGACTGACGGCAACCCCCTGGCACAGACCCTTACAGGGACATGCAACACCCTGGGGGACTCCATCACTAAGCAGGGATGGCCGGTGATGCAGGCCTTTATAGAAGAAGAAATTCAAAAATCTTGCCAAAAGGAGTGGCTGTGGCTTGCCCCAAATCACACAGCTAGTTCTGGGCGATTCAGCACCTCATTACCCACCGTGCATTTCCCCGGGCTTGGGGCAAATTGTTTTAAGATCGGACTATGCTTACATACCAATCCCAGTGGCTAATGGTAAAGAAGTCAACAATGAAAGGAAGGGGCTGCCAAGTAGATTCTGAATGCAAAAGGAAATACAGGGGTTTTTTGTTTCGGTTTTTAGTTTGTTTTTTTTTTACAAAGGGTGAGCGAATCCTTGCTTTTAGGGGATTGGACTCTGACTTCCCCAGGCTGAAATATTCTCTTTTCCCTTGTTCGTTCCACCGCCTGCAGGAAGCGGGCAGATCCAGCTGTGGCAATTCCTCCTCGAGCTACTCTCTGACAGCAACAACGCCAGCTGTATCACCTGGGAGGGGACCAACGGGGAGTTCAAAATGACGGACCCCGACGAGGTGGCCAGGCGCTGGGGGGAGCGGAAAAGCAAGCCCAACATGAATTACGACAAGCTGAGCCGGGCCCTCCGATACTACTACGATAAAAACATTATGACAAAAGTGCATGGCAAAAGGTATGCCTACAAATTTGACTTCCATGGCATTGCCCAGGCTCTGCAGCCACATCCAACTGAGTCGCCCATATACAAGTACACTCCTGATATCTCCTACATGCCTTCCTACCACGCCCATCAACAGAAGGTGAACTTTGTTTCTCCCCACCCACCCACCATGCCTGTCACTTCCTCCAGCTTCTTTGGAGCAGCCTCACAGTACTGGACCTCCCCCACGGGCGGAATCTACCCCAACCCCAATGTCCCCCGCCACCCTAACACCCATGTGCCCTCACACTTAGGCAGCTACTACTAGAAGCCTAAACGTCGGTGGCCTTCTAGCTGAAGCCCCAGCCCTCACACTTCCTGGAATACTTTGGACTCTAAAGGACACACGTGACCTTGACAAGAAAACAAAACTGGATGTTCTTTCTTGTTGGATAGAACCTTTGTATTTGTTCTTTAAAAACAAATTCTTTTTTTTTTTTTTTTTTTAATGTTGCTTCCTCTACGTTGAACAAAGAGATGGGTAATTCCATGGGCCAGTAGGCCAGTTTGGATTCTCAATCTCCTATCATCTTCTGAAAGGAATATTTAGATTACTGGAATAGTTGTTTCGTGGTTCTATGGAAGAAACTGTACATTTTCTTTATATTTTTATGACCAAAGCAGTTTCTTATCCACACACGGGTCTTACCATGGACCTCGTTGGGTTCAGTCTGATAAAGAATCACGAACTTTACCAGTTAGGCTCTGGTTTGAGACTCAGTGAAAATAGAGGCAGGAAGCTTATAACCTTGTTTCAGGAAGACCTAATTCAGTGGATGGCAACTGGAACATTGGTTGTAAGGCCAGTGAAGTTTTCACCCAACTGGAATTTAGAAGGAAGAACATGTGTGTGTATTTAAGCCATCATGGGCATTGCAAAATTCCTCTCAGTGGGCAACATGTACTAGGCAGATCATTCTCTCTAGAAATAGCCAAGATAGGAACTAAGAAATGTACATGCAAGCTCAGACATTCCTGAAAGACAGAGAATTAAATAACTTTTTTTTTTTTTTTTAAGTAATGACCGTGAGTCCCAGAGCTTTGAAAAGTCGTAGGGATTTCTAAATGCAAACAGATCCGCAGGCGCTGTGCGCTTGTCAGACCACCAGGCAATGATCACTCAATCAGAAGGCAACTTACTGTATAAATTATGCAGAGTTATTTTCCTATATCTCACAGTATTAAAAATAAATAATTAAAAAATTAAAAAGAATAAATAAACGAGTTGACCTCGGTCACAGATACAATTTTACTATCAAATCAGTCGGTGTTATTTTTTTAAATGTAATTTGTACATCTTTTGTCAATCTGTACATTTGGACTCTTTGTACGTTTTTATAGCTGGTTTTAAAAAAAAAAGCATAATGTGACTATTGCTGAAAATAGACATTTAAGTCACTGACTCACTAGAAAGAAAAGCACTGATTGTAGCTATTTATCAGTCAAGCAGAGGCGATCCATTGAAATCTTTGTGCTTTGGAAATGTTTGTAAATAACAGTCCTGCAATCATCGCAACCTTGAACAAGCAAACTTTCCCTTGTGGACATGAGGGATTTTCCCGCCCTATATATGCAATATATTTTTTAGATATTAAAATATATATAATTTTGCAGGTAATCGTTGACTTTTTTAAACTATATTAAGTGTTAAGCTGACAACTGTCCAGGAAGACTATGTTGTAAAATAACTTGACTAAATAAATTGTGCCTTCTTCTCCCAGAACTGAGGACATTGTTTTCTTATTTACCCGTCCAATAGGCCAAAGGGTTTTCCCAGGGGACATTTTTCTATTGACCACCTCCTTGTACCATGAAGACTTTCTCAGATGTACAAACTGCACTACAGTAGAAAGTACAAAATCAATGTGGTTTTGATTGTTGTTTGTATTAGTCAGGGTTCCCCAGAGAAACAGAGCCAGTAGGAGATGATATAAATATAGATAGATGATAGATAAATATAGATAGATAAATATAAACATAGACGTATAGATGTCTCTATATAGATACATATGTAGATACACACACACACACACACACACACACATAAAGAGAGAGAGATTGACTGATTGATTGATTGATTGATTGATTGTGAGGAATTGGCCCTACGTGATTTTGGACGCTGAGAAGTCCCCCAGTCTGCTGTCTGTCAGCTGGAGACCCAGGAAAGCCAGGCATGTACTTCCAGTCCAAACCTAAAGGCTTGAGGCCCATGAGAGCCGATGGTGTAAATCCCAATCCAAGAGCAACAAGAGAGAAGTGTCCCAGCTCCAGCAGACAGGCAGGAAGCATGGGGTGAATTCGTCTTTCTCCTGCTTTTTTCTTCTGTTCAATCAGATAGATTGGCTGATGCATCGGGACGGCAATCGACTTCACTAAATCCACCAGTTCAAACGCCGACTCGCCCAGAAACACCCACAAGTGCATACCCCGTGACCATCCAACTTAACACTTAAAATTAACCTTCTGGGCACCCTGTGACCATCCAACTTAATACTTAAAATTAACCTTCACACTGTTGATGATGTTTGCAGAGATTTCTGTTTAATGTTACTTCAATCTTCCTCCAGCCTAAAAGAGGTCCATAAGATGACAGCCAAGGCCACAGACAGTCTGTGTCCAAGAACCAGAACAAAGCAAACAGGTTGGTCCAAGATGGACCTTGTCCATCAGACTTCCTTCTGTTACATTCACCAAGCTCCTCAAACCCAAGTGGCCATCCTTCAGATACTCCAACAGAGAATCAGGTGCCCAGCTTCCTCTGGTCTCCTACCAGGATTTTACATGCTCCATGAAGATTTTTAAGGTCTTTTTCTTCCAAGGCAGACACTTTCTTTAAAGTGCTTCACTCTTAGGTAGCTTGTTTTTAATTTCTCTATTTTATAAAACAACAAAAAGTGAGGCTTGGAAAGTCCTTGATATGAGGAATTAGACCCACAGCATTGGCAACCCTATAATCTTCCCTTGGTAACACTGAATATCTTCCAGACAACACATCTACCAAGATGAAATGAGATGTGCTCCAGAACGGTGGTATCCAATTATTTTTAACTTGCACCTGGCCATTAAAAAAATGTGTTAAGCAAATATTCTCAGCATAAGCACACCGATTTATAAATCATCTACACAAGCTGTTACATTATTATTTATATTATAAAACAAACACAACATAGAAAATTTTAAAGAGTGATATAAAAATAAATTGAAACTGGAATTCTGTTTTCTTCCATTTTCTTTGTATTGTGTCTCTCCTGCTGTTGACACTCCCCGAGAAGGTTAGTCTTCAGAGGAGTAAGTGTGTGTGTGTATATCTGCATGAATTTTCCTGGGACTTCTGAGAAAGGAGAAAATAAAAACTTGGTATTAGCGGTCCGAGCATAGAAAGAGAAATGATGAAGGCCAGGTATGTTTGAGAATAGTTTGGCTGTATCCTTTTGAAAATCTCTACCTCAGCCAAGCACTGTTACCATCAGTCTTGAAATCTACAAAGCATTCATTAGGGGAAAATGGAATCGCATAAAGGATCCTCAGACCCTTGGGGCTTCACCTGTGAAGAGGGTTTTTTAAATGCTCTTGTTAACCTAAAAAATAAAAAGGCCCTTCAAAGTGAGCGGCAACAGCATTTATTGAGCTCAATAAGAATAGCTATTCTGGACACGCTGATTCAGGCAGAAGCCCAAATAATGTTCCAATTAGGACTCAAAAACAATGGGTATTTATGAGAAAGGGAAGGGGAACAATTACATCAATAGATGGAAAGTATTTCTATTGGTTCAGATAAAATAACACAGTGATGCTAATTCTAAACAATGTTTTTAATTTTCGATCCAGTAGCCATCAGCCCAGTCGTCATAATAACTGCTTTTTGTTATCTTTGCAAACAGTGTCTTAGGAAACAAGGTTGCTTAGGCCCAGTCCAAAGGCTATTTGGTCCTGTTTAAACATTCCGAAGATTTGAGACATAGACGTGCAAGGCAGTTCCCCCGGCGTGGCCGCTCCGGCTCCTTGTTAAAGTGGCTCTGTTAATATTATTGTTTACAGCCAATTTAAATACTGACTTACGCTCATCACCTCTATTAAGTCTTAGAACTTTGGCCAGATCTTGCCCCTTGAACTTGTTTCCCACTTAAGAAGCTACTGCACTCGCTAACAGGGCCCGGACACCATTTTCTACTTAGAAGCATTTGTGAGGAGGAAGGGCTGGCATTTGTTCCCCTGTGGTGCCCAGATTTAAGATTTACTAGCTGACTCGAGGGCATCCAGCTGGCTAGTCGCAGAGGACAAACAGGATCTCTGCCCTCCTGGCTTCCAGTCCAGTATTTTCCCCTCTCCACCATTCTGCACCTACGCCACGAAGTTTATTTGTTCTAACCAACAGTATGAGCCAAGAAGAGGGAAGCATGGCCCAGCTGTGGGCAGTTCTACTGCAAATCAGTCTTCCCCGCAGTTTAGGACACTGGCTAACAGCCCTTTTGAGCTGGAGGTCATATTTTTAGTGTCAAAAAAAAAAAAAAAAAATACTGTTGACTTCCAACCTAAGGAAACTATATTTTCAATATCTGCTGTTTTGCAACATGTTTATTAGTCAATGACCACCAGAAATTTAATAACACCTAAAATCATCATTATTTTACTTAACCGGTAATATCTCCATGCAACTGAAAGATGAATGTGTACCATGTTCATTTAGTCCATCCGTGGGTAATGCACAAGGTGTGGGCCGTCAGATGGCGTGTGACTCGTTAGACCAAATGAGATCAGGAGGTTGGAGAAGACCGGGACGGAGAGGAACATCTGTCTGTCCAAAGCCAAGGTGCTGCTGGGCCAAGGCCACGGTGCGGGAGGAAATAAAACACAAAGCAAAACGAAACAAAGTGCAGCGCCTCTGTAAGTCATCTGTGGACTTGGCTTCACCCTCTGCGTCCTCTACTATCTACTCATCAACGGCCATGCTGTAAACACGTCACCTGAAACGCTCTTGAGAAGATACCCCGTGGGGAGGCAACCCTGCAGCCTGGCTGCCCGGCTCCCACCTGGCCGGGGCTCTGCCGCCAGAGCTTCCTCCGCGTTCGCAGCAGGGCTGGGCTTGTGTCCAGCCCTCCCTCCCCAGAGGCCATAAAACGGTGCTTAGGATCAATGGGCGAGAGAGGGGAGGCCATAAAGAACCTGAATGGGGGGCCAGGGGATTGGGTTCTGGTGAATTAACAGAGGCTGCAGCTCGTATCCAGGAAGAACTCTGTGTTTTGCAAAAAGCACACGGACACTTCATCACGCAGAAAGCTACTGAAGTTGACACTGCGCTCCCCCAGCCGGGGAGCAGGCCCCAGGATTAGCAGAGGTCGGCTGATCTCAGGACTACAAATCCCAGGCTCCCTTGGGGGACGGACACTTCTGAGAGGAAGTGGGTTCGCCAGGCAGGCCTCTGGGGTTTCAGCCAATTGAGGACGGATGTGAAGGGGAGCTTTGAAAAGGAATGTGGGCTCCCGGGCCTGGGGTCTGTCTCCCTCTCACTCTCACTTGGCCTCCTGTCTAATTGTTTCAGTCTGTCTGAGCTGGTAAATTCCTCAGCACATAGTCAATTTACACTTCGCTTAAAAGCTCTAGGGGGAGACAGGAAAAGTTTCCAGTGAGACCACTCACTCACCTCCAGTTGCTAAACTAAACTTCAGATTTTAACCCAGTTGCCTCCTGTGCTTTCTCAGTGGGAAGAGAGGCAATTTAGGTAGATAGACGTGCAAGGATGTGATGCCGGAGGACCCGGGTTCAAATTCTGACCCTTTCACCTACTGGGCAACTGTCTGGCCCTACGAACTGGGGAGCTGAGCAATAAATGTCTCCTGCAAGAGCTCCTGCGAAGTATCAGATGACACATGTGGAAAACCCTTATAAATTACTGTACAGGAAGTGGATATATAATCACCATTATCTGTGGGTATTTGCTAGGTTTTTTCCCAAGAACGTTTATTAAATCCTTGTTAACTGGGGAGCGCACCGAATGGGGAGCTGAGTACAGTGTAGATTTTGTTTTGTGGTCAGAAAGGCATTTTCCAAATGAGTGAAAAGTGGGAGTAATTGGATTTTCCAGAGAGCCATTGCGTTTTCTCTGTGCCCAGCCCACCATACCCCTCTTGGGGATCTGCCCATCACTGGCTCCGTGTGCACCTAACGTCGGGGAGTGCGCTGCTGAGCTCAGGATGCTGCAGGTAAAACAGGATTGTGACGAAGGAATGCCAAAAAGGCACTTTGTCACAAATGCTGGGCTGGCTTTTTCAATGGGCTGAGAAATAGAGGTGGGAGCTGGGGTTTTATGCTTAATAAGCCTGAATCCAGATCGTCTGCACTCAGAGCAGCCCGTAAGCTCCACGAGAGAGGACATTCTGTCTATTTTGTGTGCTGCACAGGACTCAGCACACGGTAGCTAGTCAGTAAGTAAATGCTGAATGAACACATAAAGAGCAGGATGGAGCCCCAGAGACCTGGCTCCGAAGCCCAGCATTTCCACTGCCCTAATCACAGCTCACTGTCTCTGTGTTTGAGTCTCCGCTGTATCAAACAAGATTAATGTCATAACTGTATACGGTTATGGGAGTTACGTAAGATACTGTAAGTAAAAATGTTCTATATGTTGAAAAGAACCATGAAAATGCAAGATAGTGTCTTGGTTGATAGGCAGGTCCTCCTTGTCATTCAAAACCCTGCCCAGCTCTCTGTTCCGCTCTGATATCATAATATTAAACCATACCTCTCTATTTTATTGCATACCATGAATGCATTTTTAATTTTAAAATTTGTAAAAGCTTGATATGTCACAAACTTCTAGAACAGTTGGAACAGTACAAAGAACATTTGTTATTGAACCATTTGAGAATAAATTGCCCACCTGATGTTTCATCTCAACCAAGTACTTTAGTGTGTATTTCCCACAGGGATGTTTTCCCACGTAATCCAGTACAATCATGAAAATCAGAAAATTAACATGGATGGATTACCACCACCGAATCCTCAAGCGCCATTCGCTCTTCACTGATTGCCTAACTGCTGTCTTTTGCAAAAGGATCCCATTCAGAAATATATTTTGCATTTAATTATCATGTACCTTTAGTCTGGGACACTCCCAAGGCCTTTTCTTGACTTTTAAGACTTTGACAACTTTGACTATTGCAGGCCAGGTATTTTGTAGAATGGCCCTCAATTTGGGGTGATCTGGTATTTCTTCATGATTAGATTTAAGTTAGGCGCCTCTGACAGATACCAGGAGTGATAGCTTCCTTCTCATTGAGGCCGAATGTGGCACACAATTCAAACTATTCCATTATTGGTGAGGTTTATTTTCATGATTTGATTATGGGGGTGTCTGCCAGGTTTCTCCACTGTAATGATACTCTGTTCCCCTTTGTACTGAATAAGTACTTTGTGGGAAGGTACTTTGAAATTATGCAAATATCCCCTTCATCATCAAATTTCAGTGTATTCATTCACTTATTTAGATCCCTAAGGACTCATAGTTTTCCATCTTTCTCGGTGAATAGGAGAAGTTATCATTATTTATTCTGATGATTACAGTGTCCCAGTGGAAGACCATTCAGGCTGGTTTCTGTGTCCCTTGCTGTGCTCCCAATAGCCCTTGAGTACTTATTTCCTCAATAACACATTTGACTGTCCTAGCCCCGGAGTCAGTCATTTCTCCAAGGATTACTGATGCTTTTTAGTAAAAATTACATTTAGAAGCAGATAGGTGTGCTCACTTGTATTGCAGTGTGCTGCTCCCAGGCCTTCTCAGTGGACAGAGCTAGCCAGCATATGCGTATTTACACATACGCATATATATCACATATACACACGCATATACGGACACTTATAGTCATACATAAGCTGCATTAGCCAGGGTTCCCAGAGAAACAGAACCAATACATAAGATATATATACTCAATAAGATATATATACCCAGTAGGGTATATAGATACACCCAATAGTTTATATATATCTTATTTCCATAGCAACAGTTAGTTGTTCATATGGAAAGTAATATAATAATTAATAAATAATAATACAATAAACTTTCATGTACTCACAACTGTAAATCTACTTTTGCCCAGCCCTGTGTGTGTGTGCGTGTGTGTGTGTGTGTGTATTTATTGTATGTATTGGCTCATGCAATTGTGGGCGCGAGAAGTCCCACAATCTGCCATCTACAGACTGAAGAACCAGGAGAACAAGTTCTGTAATTCGGGCCACACGAGTCCGAAGGCGTGACAGTGGGAGGCCCATGGTGCGAGTCCCAGTCCGATTCTGAAAACCCGAGAACCAGAAGTTCCAAGGTCCGAGGGCAGAAGAAAGTGGACATCTCAGCTCAAGCAGAGAAAGCAAATCCCCCTTCCTCCCCTTTCTGCTCTATTCACCATCCGTGGCTTGGGCGGTGCCCACACGAGTGAGTGTGATCTGCTCCACTCAGTCCACCGCTCCCAGTGCTCAGCTCTCCTGGAAACACCCCCTCAGACACACCCAGAAACATGTTTTACCAGCTCTCTGGGCATCCCTGAGCTCAATCAGGTTGGTGCATAAATTAACTGTCATATATGCAGACATTCATATCCATATTATTTTTATATCTATCTACATATACTGGAAACCCGGCGCTCACTCGGATGCATCCATTCCCAGCCTAACACCACAGAGTTCACCCTAGTCCCTCCCTTTCCCTATTTGTGATTCTTTTACTTGACAATGAGAAATATGGTTTCTACTCAGTGTAATTATGTGCTCATTTATCAACCCCACTCTGCTGTATCCCCACGCCCATGTGACACGTTCCCTGTTTCTCTTCCTGCCTTGGCTCTCAAGTCCCACCCTGCCACCCCCACAGCGTGGGCACCCTCCCCACCCTAAACTAGGCTGTGCTCCCACATGGGTGTCCTCCTCACCCTGCTCAAGCCCTGACTCCGACGGCAGGCTGCGTCCCCTCCTCCCCTTCGCTCCACCTGACATGACCACCACACTCCAGAACACTCTACGTGGATGCCCCTCTCAGCTGTCCAGGCCCTGGTACCACTGCACACTGGCACTTACCTCGCTCTGTTCCACCTATGGCTTTAAGAATAAATACTCCAGGATGGGAAACAGAAGGGAAGGAAGGGAAAGAAAAGAGAAAGAAGGGAAGTGGGAAAAGGGAGATCTATGAATATACATTTAAGATGGCACTGATCTCATTGATGGGTGCGCATGTAGCTGTGAGTGGAGACAAGGGACTACAGGATTCATTAATTTGTGGGTTTTACCTGCCTCTGCATTCCCCCATCCAAATGTGTGTGTGTGCATGCACAGACACGCACACAAACACAAGGGCACACACACACACACACACCCCTCTGCACCTTTGGAGATGCAGAACCTGAGACCAGAGAAAGGGATGGGAGTTAATGCGGGAGGCTAACGAACTAGGAGCTGGCTGGGAAAGCGGGCTAGGTGGAGAAAAGGGAATAATCATCTTGTGCTAGGTGTCCAGGGCAGAGACTGGAAAGAGGCAGAGAGTGGGATAGAGCTGGTGAGCCTGGAAAAGCAATGCTCTGGAATCGCTGCCAATGGTTTTGATAGAGGCCAGGGGAGCGAGTGGCGTGACTTTGGCATTACCTCTGGCAGATACGGTAATAGAGACCCAGGACCTAATCCTGCCTGAATGTCTGTGTCGTCCCTTAGTCTATCAGGACACCAAAGGCAGGACTGTATCTAATTTTTTCTTTTGAATTCCTAGCACCTAACAAGTGTCTGGCTTTAGAGAAGGGTCCAGTTCATGCCTATTGTTTGTCAAACTGCATCCACTGGGCAGAAATGTCCAAAGCCCAGCTGTCCAGTGGTTCTGAGAGGCAGGGCGAGGGGTCTGCTCTGCTCCATCCCTGTTAACTCCAGAGATGGCTAGAGAAAATAAAACACAGGGCGAGACAGAGTGTGAGCCCAGAGCACTGTTATAATTTGCCTGGAGATTGTTGCCGAGTCAGGGTTTTGTATTGTGATATTGCCCGAGGCGCTGGCTTTCAGAAATGTTTAATCAGGCATCAGGAGTATTCTAGCACTATTTTCCAGACACCCCAGCCTTCCCTGACAACTTTCTCTTCCTCTGCTCTTCCTGTCTTTTTTAGAAACTTCTATTTATTCAGTGTTTATCTTCATTTTAAAAAATCATAATAGAATATATTACCGCCAGGAACCAATTTGCATCAAGCATCGGTCTGAAAACTTTAAAAGGCGCAGAATGCAAACTCTATGCTGAGGTATTCGGTCTATAAAGACGAAACATGAACTCTCCACTCATTTCTGAAAAGCACAGTTGGTTGGATTATAGCTTAAACATGCCTTTCAAAGAGTATTCCTGATGATTCTCAGTCTTCCTTTCACATTGAATCTTTCTAAACCTCGGAGATTACCTGATCAGAATCCAAGACACAAAACTCCAAAGGATCTAATTTTCCAAGTGGCTTCAATCTAGCAACCAAATCTTAGGATTGCTGCTCATGCTCACAGCCCTCGAAGGAAGGTTTTGGACAGATGGGAGTGAAGAGGGAGCAGCAGAGGAAATCGGGATTTCCGTCCACATGACGAATTACATGGCCATGGACACAGTCATCTCTAAGCTGCCCCGCACGCCTGGGAGACGTTCGCTTCTAAAAGATGCTGGCTCCTTACTCATGGGGAACTTTGGCTAATTCCAAGAGGGACTTCCTGAGTAGGGTTTCCAGAAAACTCCAGGAGTACCATAAAAATCACATTAGCATACAATGTGCACTTAGGTTGAATCTTACTTTGCAAGAAATGTCTAGTTTTCAGGAGACCCGTTGTTCAGTTTGTTGAGAGTTAATCACAAATGATCCCCAGCTTTGCATTGACAAATGCCCAAAAGACAACGGAGGGAAAGCTGGAGTCGAAACTGTAGCGTGGCCTCGTAGCTCACATGCAGTAGGTCCCAGGAAGGAGTCTATTCCACCTCCAACATTTTGGGTAATCGCAGCAGATGGACAAATGTCCTTTACGCATGAGGGCCTGCTGATTTTCCTGGGAGAAACTATGATAAAAAGAGGGACTGGTACTAAGTTTTCCAGGATGTAGGTATAACAATCTTAATGCAAAAATATTAGTCTACTCAGAGTCACAGCATCTTCAGAAGGTGAAAAGCACCCTCCCTAAACCCTCAACCCTACTGGTCTCTGAGAAAAAACATGGAATTTCCTGGTCTTGGTGGATTTATGACCAAAGATGCAGCCGCAGATGACCCGGGTCATAAGTGCTGGCTGTACAACAAATTCAATTATCTTAAATTCCAGCACACCACCCTTCTTCCTGTCCCTTGACCCTTTCTCATCATAATCTTTCCTGGGCCATCAACCCCCACCAGAGCATCTGAGCCCGAGTTTAATCTCTCGTCGAGCTCAGAGCTCAGAATCAATGCTGGGGACATCTCAGCAGAGGGAGAGAGCAGCATTCCTGTCAAAGAGCAGTAACATCCGCTCAGCCCCAGCCTGGCCCAGCCAACACAAAGACCAAGTCAATCGGTTGCATCCCCTCTCTCCAGCCATCTCCAGGGATGGAAGCAACAGCGTTGGGATCTGAGATGTTATTTTTCAAGGCTTCCCAGTAGATGTTCTGACCCCACAGAGGGCCTTACAAACAGATAAAAAAGGAAAATTCTCCAAACAGTTTTGTCTGCGGAGGCTTTAACACTGTTGTGCACACGACGTGTCTATTCTTGGCGTGAATAGACACTCCCTCCCCTGGGTATATATGGTTAAAGAGCATCCCTACATTGCTTAGACTTCACAGAAGGCAGGGTCTTTGGGTGGTAAGGGACAGGCACTCCCTTGGGCTTCTCTGAGTACTGGGAATTTACTGTGAAATGCTCAAGGGGATGAGGGAGACAGGAACGGTGTAAAGATGGACAGACAGCCTCGTGGATCCTGAAACAAAAGAGGTACTAGAGTCCAAGGAATTCTAGGTCCCCGTGACTAAAGTACCCTCATCACATCTCCTTACCTGTTGTCTCACTGCCATGGCCTGGTCTCCATATTTCCCACTTAATGCGCCTGCCTAATTGCTTGCTGAGCTAGTTAGGGTCCCCTCAGTCTCATCACCTCGAGGTTTAGCTGAAGTCTATGGATTGGCTGTCCTTGGTAAGGGCCCAATGGCAGTGGCCAGGAGGATCACATGGTACTCGGCTTCTTTCCGAGTGGGCCTGGGGACCCTGACTGGCTGGCCTAGGCCATCCCTACTGCCGGACCACGCCAAGTGTGGGAAGAAGGGGAGCAGCATCTCCTAAGAAGGGAACCCCAAGCCCCAGCTTCCAGGACTTACTTGGTCTTTGTGCTTCACCCAGAAATCTTGAGTTATGTTATGGAAAGTTCTAAAATGTCACATTACAACAGGATACTGCTTCTCCACCAGACCTAGACTGAAATATGACATTTTGGGGAGGAAGGAATGAACATTGAACATTGCGTGAAGTGCGCTATCCATTTTCATTTAACCCTTACAACCACCCCATGAGGTGGGTGTTATCAAGCCCGACTCACAGTTGAGGATTCTGAGGCTCTGAAATTATGTTAGGAGGTGTTATGGAGCCACCAGCGCCTCTGACTCTTCTCCTGGACACCTGCCCCCGGGGACACAAGCTGGCCCAGAGGGACAGCTGTTTCCACCTCAGAGCTGAGACACAAAGACCTTTACACTTTTCAAAGCATCTTCACACTTCCTTTTTCCCGTACACACATCACCGCGTGTTCTACCTCTGTCCTTGTTGACTGTCTCTCCCCACTGGAAGGTAAGTTCCATGAGGACATGGTGTTTTCCATCTGTCCCTGCTGCACCCCAGCACCTAGAGCCATGCCAGCCCTGGTTGGTGCTTGGCCTATGTTCTCCCACCAATGGTGTCCTGTGTGACAGCCACAGTGCAGGTGAGGCCTCGGAAGCCCCTCTGAGGATCTCCAGCGCTGGGTGCATTGGGCTCTGCTTAGTTCCAGGATCCTGATTTGACAAGGTGGACGCTCTGGTGGACAGAAGAGGAAGCTCTTGTTGTTTCTAGAAGTCTCCTCAGCAGCAACATTTGGTCCATCAGAGAAAAGTTTTTAATTTGTTTTGAGAAAAGTTCCTGGAAACCCTCCCTCACCCCATCCTCACTCCGTGCAGAGAGGAGAGAGAGAGCCAGGTCTCAGGACAGACAGCTACCTGGCCCAGCTCTGTCCTGACCACCCAGGTCCGCAGGCCCCCCTTCCCCTCCTCCCTGCACCCCCGCCTGGCCCTCCCCCAGTCCTCTGTGAATCCAGCCCATTTACAATTCCCTTTGAAAAGGTCTCTGTTTGGGTGAGTTCCGTGGGCTCTGCCTAGAGCGGCAGATTATCTGAAAATAGGTGTTATTGATTACAACCAGGTGGTCTTTATGGAAAGGGGTCCACTTGAACCAAAATAAATATTTGCCCGCACAAAGAACAAGGCTGTCCCTGTGGCGGGGCCGGGGCGTGCTCGAGGCTCTTCTGGCCCGGGGCGCGGGCTCGTCGCTGCACAGCCCGGATTGTGTTTCCTCAATGGGGACAGGGCGCGGGGGGCGGCGTGGGGAGGGGGGCGCGCGCGGGCCCTCGGGCTCCCGCGCCAAGGGCCCGCCGCCCAGGCCGACTGCGGGCTCCAAGCCTGCCCGGGCCTTGCAATTGTATTTTCTTTGGCTTTCTGGCGCGCTCCTTATTATTTATTTCTTTTCCCTCTGTTTTATTTTTATTTTCAAGTTGCCGGCAGGACTGGATGCCGTCCATTCACCCCGCTGCCTTGGAGCGCGGCGCGCAGACGGCCGGAGCCGGCGCAGGCTCAGCCCCACCGCCCACCGCCCGCGGGGCCGCCGCCGGCTCCCGGGGAGGGCGCAGCCGGGGCGCGGGGGCTGGGGCTGGGGCGGGGGGCTGGGGCTGGGGCTGGGGCTGGGGCGGGGGGCTGGGGGGAGGGGTGGGGGGGGCTGGGGCGCTGGAGGCTGGGGCTGGGGGGTGGGGGGAGGGGGCTGGGAGGAGGGGTCGGGGGTCTAGGGGGAGGGGGAGGGGGAGGCTGGAGGGCGGGGGCAGAGGGGCGCTGGGGGGCGGGGGGAGGCTGGGGAGTGGGGGACTGGGGGAGGCTGGAGGGCTGGGGGAGGCTGGGGAGCTGGGGGAGGCTGGGGAGAGGGGCCTGGGGCTCGGGGGGCTGGGGGGACTGGGGCTGGGGGGGCTGGGGGGGCTGGGGGGCAGTCCGAGTGCGACGTGGAGGCAGGAAGGCAGCGCGAGCGGGGCCTGGTGGGGAGGGGGCTGCGCGGCCCGGCGCAGGGGTGGCCTGGGGGGCGCGGAGGGCAGCGCAGGATGAAGCCTGGGCTTCAGCTGGACTGCGAGGCCCGTCCCAGACCCGGGTTCAAGCGACCTGGCTGTTACAGTGTGGCTTTCTTGAAAAAAGGATGGTAATTCAGGGTGAGATTTGGGGGCCAGTTCACGAGGAAGCTGAACCCCTGCCCTTACCAGGGCCCCTCTCTGGATCTCTGTGCTAACTGCCCCTGCCCCCGCCCGGGTCAGCACAGACCTCCTGCAGGGGCGCCCCCGGGCGTCCCTCTCCTCCTCCCAGGCGCTGAGAAGTCCTCGCTTGTTTGCCCTTCCAGGGTGCAAACCTGCCTCTCCAGGGCCAGTGGTGCCTGGTGGGCCCAGGGGGCAGGAAAGGGGGGGGGCTGTCTCCTCAGCCGGTGCAGGGGGGCCATGATCTACATGTTAAAGAGGCTTTGAGCAGGGACCTCACTCCCACTCCCTGCAGCCAGAGTGGGGTGTCCAGTGCCAAGGGTGGAGGTCTGGAGGCTGAACCAGCCATGAAACACAGGAAGCAGGAAAGGCCTGACTGAGCCGTGGGGAGGCAGATAGAGGAGCTGGGCTCGGAGAGAAGAGCGCTGGGAACTAACCTAGAAGACTGGCAGTGAGGGTCCGATCAGGCGAGGGCAGAGGCTGGGCACACAGGGGCTGGGCAGGGGTAAGAGAATCCGCAGCTATGAAGACCTGGTTTTGCAGACCTGGCACTACCCCCCGCTCAGGGACAAATGACAGACTCCTCCCCGGCCCAGGCATCCTCTCTGAAGACATTCCTGGTGGCTGCTCCGAGCTAGTGCTCTATTGCTGCCAGTGAGCCAAGTGTTATTAAGTAGAATTTCAGGACAGTGATGTCTACTTAAAAGCATCTCTGCCTCTGTCTCTCTTTGGCAGTGATTTCCCCTCCTCCCCAGATCTTAGCAAGAGCTACCATTAAGTCCCACGTGGCCTAAGCAGTATGCGGCTGGCCGGTCCCTGGAGAGCTGGGACAACTTCGTAGTCCAGAAGGGGACCCAGGGCACATAAGGACACTGCAGGCGCATCATTCCTCCTGTGCTCCTCAGTCCCCCCCCCCGGAAGTCGCTGCTGAAAGGAAACCTTGGGTACCTTGCAAAGCAGTCCCCCAATTTGTGAGAAAAAGATAGGTTAGTAGTATGTAGAGGATTCTTGTCCGCAGCCACAGTCACCAACCTATGAGCACATTGGTGGCAAACAGAAGCAGATTTTTTTAGAGCTAAAGAGGACCTCTCAGAACATGTCATTCTCTGATTCCACCATTCATTAGAAAGCCAGTGTCTGGCACACAGGTTTTTGGAGTCACCGAGGGCACCTGAGGTCCTGATTCTGGGTCTGCAGGGGGTGCCCAGGGCTTCTGCACTTGTAGCAAGTGCTCTCGGTCGATTGCAGACACAGCTTGGCCGGGCAGACGCCCTCAGTGGTGTGCTGGTGGATGCTACCAACAGGCTCTTAAGGGGGGTGGGAGCAGAGGGCCTGATTTGCAGTATTTGCTGATTTCCAGGGTATAAATGCTTCCACCATGGCCAATGTCAGGAAACTGATGTAAAAATACTGAACTCAGAGCTGGGAAGAGAGGCACCCAATGGGCTCCTGTCACTTGGGCCCTCCTGAGAGACCCACAACAACTAAGTGACATAGCTCCTTGAGGGCAGAGCCAAGAGAGGAACCTGGACTCTGGGCTGTGACCCTCACACCACACCTCGCTGCCCCTTATTAGCAGAAATCATGAGCTCAGAGTCCAGGGGCGGGCCCCCCACACTGGAGCCTTTGTCCAGGGCCAGGACGCAATCAGGAAGCAGAGCAAGAGGCAAGCTGGTGTCTGTCTGTCCTTCCTCTTCACTGTGCGATGGAGTCATTAAGAATGTGCTGGGACTGAGCAAGAGCCGAGTGCCCAAGTCCTGGGGCTGTGTTCTTAGGGGGGAAAGTGCAAGAGACAAGAGAATGAGCCTGGGAAATGTGGGTAGAGTCTTGGCAAATTCCAGAGGCTGGACAGAAGGCATTTGCCAGCTGGCCTTGGACGGTTCTAACCAGGGCCTCAGAGACACCGTGACAGCTCTGCGATGGGGTGGACAGCAGAGGGAGGTCATGCTGGGAGACATGGGACAGGAGAAGGGCCTGGTTCATTTTTGTGTGTGTTTCATTCAGAGCTGGAAGTAAGAAAACAACAGAAATGAAGTTCACAAGCAAAAACAACATTATATTACAAAGGAAGCATCTGATAAGGTCTTTCCAAACCCTCAAGTTCAGAGAGGCTGCTATTCTCAGGCCTTCCCTTGAATGGAGTCAGGTCTCTAATTGGTCAGGCCCCTGCTGGTCCTTCCTCTCTCAGAACCCCAAGTCACAGGATCGTGGATTACAGAGTTCAGTTCAGAGATGAGAACACCCCGAGGCCCAGAGAGGTAACATAACTTGCCCAAAGATTGCACAGCTGTTTATTAGCTCAACAAGTGCCACAATCCAAATTTCCTAGGTCTAGCCCAGGCCTAGATCTTTATCTAGAACCTTAGATACTATATGTATACTATATCTGTCAGTTATCTTTTGTTTAACATTATTATAAAGGAAATGCATGGCTATAATAGAAAACCTGTGAAATATAGAAGTTAAAAATGCCCTGGCTGGTTTGGCTCAGTGGTTAGAGCATCAACCCACAGACTGAAGGGTCTCAGTTCCGGTCAAGGGCACACACCTGGGTTGCAGGCTCCATCCCCAGCCCTGGCCTGGGGCACATGTGGCAGGCAACCAATCCATGTGTCTCTTTCACATCGATGTTTCTCTCCCCCCCCCACCCACTCTTTCTGAAAAGCATGAAGGCTCGAAAAGTCCCAGGGCCCAGGGTGTAACCCCACCCCAAGGAATTAAATCAGAAACTTGGTGTTGGGAACAGCAAGCACTAGTGTTTCTTGAGGCCCCCAGGTGATGCCAGTGTGTGCCACGGTTGGGGACCACAGGCCTAGAGTGTCCCTTGCCTGTAACTTTGCACAGTTGGCTCCTCTCATTGGTCAGTTCTCAGAGTCAGCTCCTCAAGCAGGCTTTCCTCAGCCCTTCACCCAAAGCAGGCCCCTCCTTCCAGTCCTTCTCTATCCCTCCCTTTCTTAATATTCTGTGTGGCCTGTCTCATTATGCAAAGTTTTCTTAAATGTATGCATGTTTGCCCGGCCGGGCGTGGCTCAGTGGTTGAGCATCGACCTAGGATCCAAGCGATCGGGGTTTGATTCCCGGTCAGGGCACATGCCCGGGTTGCGGGCTCGATCAATGACTCTCTCATCATTGATGTTTCTATCTCTCTCTCTCCCTCTCCTTTCCTCTCTCTGAAATCAATAAAGATATATATATTTTTTTAAATGTATGCATGTTTGTTTATTTTCCATCTCCCTCCATTAGAAAGTAAGTTCATAAAGGCGGGGCTCTTGACTCTCATTTTTGTAGCTGTATCCCCACTGCCCATAACAGTCCCCAGAACCATAGGCCCTCAAAACACATTTGATGAATGAATGAGTAAATGGATGAATGGAGTTGTGGTTACTCCTTTGTCTTTCTTCATGTATATATAAGCATATGTGTATACATACATGTGCAACAAAATTGTACCTCTTTAAAAATACTTCAAATTTAAATTTTTAAAAATTTTAATTAAAAAATAGTGTTGCATATTTTTTTAATGGTTTCCTCTTTTATTATAATAATGCAGCTTATTTGCAAGGGCAACAGAACAGGTTTACCGGTTTGTAGAATGCATTCATTGTTATTTCTTCTGGGTATCATTCATTAAGGTGCACAATCCAGTGTAGCCTGGCCAATGGTAAAGGGGCTTTTACTGGTGTAACTCGTAGGACGGTGGCTTACATCACTCTCTTACTGCTTTGTAATATTTGCTGGTCTAGACCTTATCGGACCTTTAATGCATTATGACTTAGAACTTATCAAAAATTAAAACCCTTTTTCCACTTTCTGGATTTTCTCTTAATGATGCGTCCAAAGACAGTAACGCTGATAACAGCTCTTGAAGGTTTTTTTTCCCTGTGAGCCTCATTGAAGTATTTTGGAGAATATTTCTAAAGTCATACATTTCACGCTGATGAAATATATTTATTTTCTCTACACCTTATTTTTTAAAAATAGAATCCTAGTAAGGTAGTTTTGACAAAACCCGATTGTGCACAATTTAAGGAAACATTTAGACTGTCATTTTAATCTTTTTCAATCTCGAGGCTTACTATTACTATGCTACGATTTTCTGGATGCTGTAATGTCGTCAAAGTTCGCAGCCTAGAAGATATGTAAAGATCACCTCGCTTTTGTGTGTGTGTTTAATATACGTAAGGAGAGTGGAGATCAGAAGGGCCAGGCCCTTTGCCTGCGATGCTAAAGAGAGTTGGAGGCAAAACAGAAAACCGGGGTCTCTTTGCCTTTCAGTCGCATATTCTTCCTGCTGCGCCACCAGCCTCCTGAACCTGCCGATGCCTTTTATGAAAATCATTTCACAGCCGAAAGACGCCTCCTGCTCACACTCGCAGGAAACGACAGTGTTTGGTTTCTAAACAGTGTTTCATAGTTTAGATTCTCCCTTCTTTCATTTGACGTTTTGAGAACATTGTCCAAAACCATGACCCGTTTTTAAAAAGTGATTTGCAACGTGTTGTGCTCTCATATCCTGGCCTTCGGACATATGTTTCCTCTTCCTGGCGCACCCCCCCCAGATCCTTACCCTCCATGCCCCCACCGTCTGACTCACTCTGTGCCTCAGGTTTCACTGGGCCTGCTCCTCAGGCTGGCTCCCCGCGGTGCCCCAGGCTAGGTGAGGACCCCTGCGCCCCGCGTCCCCTTCCACAACTGTGTTTCCTGTCAGCTGCCTCCGGACGTGAGCCCCGCCGGGCTGCCGTGTGTTTGTTTGCCAGCGTGGCTCCGGGACTCTGCTGAGTGCCCAAGTACTTGTGGAAAGTAGCAGAGTGTTTTGCCCTGTTAAGGTACAAAATGCATTAACCCATTTCCCTGTCGCGGTGCACTTAGGTTTTTCATCGCCGCAAATAATCCGGTGGCAGACAGCTTAGCGTGCATCTTTATGTGAATGGAGCTAGTGGGTGTCTGCAGTAAAAATAATCCCTTAAAATAGAATCTTGCTTTATAATTCACACGTGTTTTCCCAATTGCTCTTCCCCACAACCTTGTCTGGTTATTATCTATCTTCCAGGTGAGAAAGCTGAGGCTCAGAGAGCTTAGTGACTGGCCAAGTTCGTAAGGAGGGAAGAGGTATGATTGGAACCCAGGCCTCCAGGAGCCAGGAGTTGGCCTATTATCAAGGAATGCCCGTGAATTTTAACACAGCACGACCTGTGCTTGTTGGGTGGGTTGTTACTGCCTCCTCAGCTTGTTATCAGGATTAAATAAGTAAATATATATATGTAAAGTTTAATACATAGATGTATAACCAGCTCTGCCTTCGCTAACCACATAGGGACCTTGGGCAAGTAGCTTGATCCCTGAGCCTCGGTCTTCTCACCTGTGAGAGGGGGATAATAATATTATTTCAGCTTTTCTGTAGAGAAAACATAAAGCACCTGAACTCTGGTAAACCCCTTAATACATTGTAACAGCTCTCTCCTCTGCCACTCTAATCTCTGCAGCATTATAAACCTCTACATTTATATCAATTTAATTTTTCTAAGTCGTTTTATCATAGTCGTTTTACACAGTCGTTTTATCAGCCCAGCAATGATGAAGTGACCCAGATGTTTTATATCTCTCTGTTAAACATTCTAAACATTACAATGGCTATTGGGGAGTTTTCTGAGATGCCCGAGCCGCCTTCCTAGCGCCTGACTGTTGGATGGGGGAGGCCGGCTGCTTTCCAACCAGGACACTTTCACTTTTGGGATCTGGAAGTGGATGGCGCCACCTGCCGGCCAGAGGCGCGGCACTGACGGAAAGGGCCCCCTGCTTACCGTCCAGGCAGCTTTCGGAGGCTGCCCTCCCTCCGCCTTCCTCTCCAGGCAGTTGAGCGATGCCTGTTACCTGTTTCTGCTCTCCTGGTCACCTAGTGGAATGCCTGAAGCACAGGCTGGGTCAGAACTGGCACTTTCTGAGGTCCATTAAGACACACTGGACAAGCCATTTCCTTCTGGGGCCCCCACTTTCTCCACGTGGGAAATAGCAGAGCAGGACGCTGCACATCTGCAGCGGGGGCAGGAGCGGCGATGGGAGGGAGGTGAGGGGCTTGTCTCAGGATGAAATCAAGGCTGGGCAGAGAGAGTGAAGGGTGGGCCTAGAGAGTGGGGATTGGGAAGCCCAGGCAGAGGGAGGAAGGCACAGTGCGGGCCGGCTCCACTCGCTCCGTCTTCGCTCGATCATCGGAATCATCATTTCAGCCTCACCATGGCTCAGACCACTGTTTATCGGGGGCCTGTCAGGACCGTGCGGGTGCCTTACGTATTATTTCATGTTATTTCATACTATTGTCCTGTAGCAACCCTTTGAGGTACGTATGATATTTATAACTGGAAAAGAACAGTTCAGAAAGCTTAAGAACTGGTTTTAGGTAACACAGCTCGTCGATGGGAGGCTGAGTCTGACCAAGTCTGTCATCAAACCTCAACACTGTTCTCCTGCCTTCAACTCTCCCCCTCTGTTGCCTGTGTTTTCTCGCGTGCTTTCAAACGGGGTGTCCTTGGAGGCCGCCCCAGGTTCAGGCCGCCCCCAGGGTGAGGGGAACCGCGAGCCATCACGGTAATGACGGTCTTTAACCACCACTTTTAGTTTAACTGAAAGCAACTTGCTGGTGGTCCAAGCACCCCACTGATGAGTGCACTGTCTGCTTTTCACGTCATGGGTGCAGAATAGAGATGAAGCCACCTCTGGACCCTGGAGACCAGCCTCTCACCTTCTTCCCAGGCTCCTTGGATGCCAGGTGCAAAGGTAGATGCACATGGTCTCTGCGTCCCCCAGGATGTGGTACCTTCTTTGTTCCCTAGCTCGCACCCTCTGGTCCTGGCAAGCAAGCTTCTGACTTGGCTGTCACCTCCTGGGAACAGTGACCCCCAGGCATGAAGTTTGTGGGGGCCTCATGAAGAGCACTGAGCTAACCAGAAGGCTGGAGCCCTGGGTGCTGGCCCTGCTGCCCCCTCACAGGTAGGTGGCTTGGGCAAATCAAGGTCTGAGCATATTTCTTCCCCTGAAAAATGAGAGTGGTAACATTTCCACCCCAGAAAGCTCGTTTGCACCTCTGATTGCTTCTCCAGTCCATCTACACAACACCAGAGATGTACTCTAAAATGCTTGCCTAATCATGTCATTGTCCCCTCAAAGACTCCAGTGGTTACTGATAGAGCCCGGATCTCAACTCAGATCTGACACCAATCCTTCCTAACTACACATTGCTATTTCCCTTCGTATGCTAATGCGCATCGCCCCCCAGCACATCACCTCCCAGTTCATCACCTCCCAGCACATCACCTCCAACACATCACCACCAGCACATCACCTCCAACACATCACCACCAGCACATCACCACCAGCACATCACCTCCAACACATCACCACCAGCACATCACCCCCAACACATCACCACCAGCACATCACCCCCAACACATCACCTCCAACACATCACCTCCAACACATCACCCCCAACACATCACCACCAGCACATCACCTCCAACACATCACCACCAGCACATCACCCCCAACACATCACCACCAGCACATCACCACCAGCACATCACCTCCCAGTTCATCACCTCCCAGCACATCACCTCCAACACATCACCACCAGCACATCACCTCCAACACATCACCACCAGCACATCACCACCAGCACATCACCTCCAACACATCACCACCAGCACATCACCCCCAACACATCACCTCCAGCACATCACCTCCAACACATGACCACCAGTACATCACCCCCAACACATGACCACCAGTACATCACCCCCAACACATCACCTCCAACACATCACCACCAGCACATCACCTCCAACACATCACCACCAACACATCACCACCAGTACATCACCACCAGCACATCACCACCAGTACATCACCACCAGCACATCACCCCCAACACATCACCTCCAACACATCACCACCAGCACATCACCACCAACACATCACCACCAGCACATCACCACCAGCACATCACCCCCAACACATCACCTCCAACACATCACCACCAGCACATCACCACCAACACATCACCACCAGCACATCACCACCAGCACATCACCCCCAACACATCACCTCCAACACATCACCACCAGCACATCACCACCAGCACATCACCACCAGCACATCACCTCCAACACATCACCACCAGTACATCACCTCCAACACATCACCACCAGCACATCACCTCCAACACATCACCACCAGCACATCACCTCCAACACATCACCACCAGCACATCACCTCCAACACATCACCACCAGCACATCACCTCCAACACATCACCACCAGCACATCACCACCAACACATCAGCACCAGCACATCACCACCAGCACATCACCCCCAACACATCACCTCCAACACATCACCTCCCAGCACATAGCCTCCCAGCACATCCATCACCTCCCAGCACATCACCTCCAACACATCACCAGCACATCACCTCCAGCACACCACCTCCCAGCACATCACCTCCCAGCACATAGCCTCCCAGCACATCCATCATCTCCCAGCACATCACCTCCAACACATCACCAGCACATCACCTCTCAGCACACTACCTCCCAGCACATCACCTCCAACACATCACCTCCAAACACATCACCACTAGCACATCACCTCCAACACATCACCACCAGCACATCACCTCCAACACATCACCACCAGCACATCACCTCCAACACATCACCACCAGCACATCACCTCCAACACATCACCACCAGCACATCACCTCCAGCACACCACCTCCCAGCATATAGCCTCCCAGCACATCCATCACCTCTCAGCACACCACCTCTCAGCACATCACCTCCAACACATCACCACCAGCACACTGCCTCCCAGCACATAGCCTCCCAGCACAGCCATCACCTCCCAGCATACCAGCTCCCAGCAGCCCCATGCATATGCACATCCTGTTTGATTAGTCTGGGATGTGTACCCACCTGGTCGCTCACCTCTCTACCCCTCCCCTTCCCACCCTCCAAGTCTTACCCATCTGTTAAGCCCTGGTCAGCTGCCATCTCCTCCAAGAAACCTGCTCCTGTCTCTTCTGTCTTCTTCACCTCTTTTATCTTACTTCAATTGTAGCATTTTATTTATTAACTTTTTAAAATATATCTTTATTGATTTCAGAGAGAGGAAAGGAGAGGGAGAGAGAGAGAGAAACACCAACGATTAGAATCTTGTCATTGACCAGCTGCCTCCTGCATACCCTCAACTGGGGGTCTTGAGGGAATCGAGCCTGCAACCCAGGCATGTGCCCTGACCGGGAATCGAACTGAAATCTCCTGGATCCTAGGTCAATGCTCAACCACTGAGCCATGCCCAGCTGGGCTGTAGCATTTTATTGATTTAATTTATTTAATTAATTTTAGGTGGAATACCTGTGCACAAGATTTTACGTGCAATGGTGGGTTCTGGACCCTAATCAAAAGGTGATTATCCAGAATGCCCCGGGAATTGAATCTTTCTCTCCCTTGCAGAGACCCCAGACCATGTTTTAGAGCAGGATGTTTCTCTTGAGAACACCTATTTTGACGTTAATTCCAATGAGGTTCGATCCTTGGAGAGCTGCTCAGCCCTGGCCGATTGTCTCCCACTGCGAACCCTGGTTGTGAGCGCCCAGCTCCTTCCCAAGCTCCGAAGGCAGAGTGAGCGCTGCAGACACTCTGCAAAGGGAGGCAGGCTTCAGGAACGCAACACAGGCACAATCTCTCCCGCTCCCAGCAGCAGGCCAGGGGCCTCTGCAGCAAGGTCCCCCAACTACTGCGAAAGCATCAGGAAAGTGAAGGCTGCGAGGGGAAGTCCTTCCTACAACAGATGCTGGTGCTGTCACCAACGACCCCGTGTAGTGATCTGCAGGCTATATGGTCATGTGAACAGAACAAGGCAGGTCAGTGTTTCTAAAATACTACCTTTTGTGTAAAAATGGGGGGATATAGCTAAATATGTATTGCTTATATTTTTCAAAAAGAAACAGCAGCATGACAAAACTAATAAAAATGGTCACCTTTATATAAAGGAAAGGAATAGAGGTGGCACAGGAGGAGAAATGAGTTTTCCAAACTCTGTTCCATGATTTTGAAACCGTATAAATTCTACTCATAACTAATGAAAGAAAACAGTTAAATCAAAACAGGAAAATAATGAACACGCTCCAAGAATTGGAAATAAGTGGAAATGAACGTAACTCTATGTCAGGTCGGTGCATAATCACGGAGGACGATTTCAGGTGGATTTAGAGCAGTTTGCTGACTGTGAGATATACTGTGAAGGCTTTTCTAAATCCCTAATAATTTTAAAACTGTAATCAATAGTTTTATTGTTAGCAGTAACGTCAATATCGTTTTTTGGCAACAGTTATAAGCATGTTGCATGAGGCAAAAAAATGACTTCCTCCCCAATCCGCAGTTCTCCAGTTTAGCTCGAGTCCTCTTGGCCGGTGTCAGCGCCTAGGACCCTCTGTCGCAGTGGCAGGAACCAGCCTGTCTTCCTCCCTCTTGTGTCTCCAGGGCCTGGTTCATGGTAGGCCCTCCATGAGAACCTGTTGGGCTGAAATGAAGCTCAAGTAACCAGGATTCTACTCAAATTAGCTTATCCAATATCCAAGAGGCCTCTGAGACCTGTTGCTTATCCCTGGAGGCCTCCTCTGTTCTTGTCATAGCACCACGCAGGACTCTTGGCCTCAGTCTACCCTGTGGACCAGAGCTCTCTCCTTCTGCCCCTTAGCTCCCAACCCATGTTCCCTTCCCATTTACCCATGTCAATAGTCATTTACTTTTTTTAAAAATTGATTTTGGGGGCGGGGGGAGAGAAACATCGATTTTTTTGTTCCACTTATTTTTTTATTCATTGGTTCCTTCTTGTATGTGCCTGACCAGGGATCGAACCCACAACCTTGGCGTATCAGGACAACGCTCTAACCAACTGAGCTACCCGGCCAGGGCTAGTCACTTACTTTTTGCAAAGGGATTTTTACATCGATTATTTCATTTAACCCTCTCCTTAACCCTACTTTAAAGCTCCGTTTTACAAATAAAGAAACTGGGATTTGATGACGTTACCTGTCAAGGCCCACTGCTGGTGAATGATGGAGCTCAGTCAGAAGCCCTTTGGGCAGCTATGGATTCCAATCCATTGCTAACCATGTTGGCTTAAGCAAATCATTTATTAATTCTTTCATTCGCTGACTCAAAAACCATTTATAAACCATTTATTGACTGTGTGAGGCACTGTGTTGGTGGTAAGAACACAGAAGTGACTAGAGAATATATACACCTTTCTACAGGGATAAGCGAGGCTCCATTTCCCATCTGTCGAAATGAGAACAATAGGTCTTAGCTCAAAAGAAGGATTACTCAGAGACTGAGATAAAACAATACCCATATAATTAAACTATGTATTTATCATATATGTAGATATAGGAGGACAGTTTACACCAAAAGGCTAGGCAAATCTTTGGGACACCCATGATACTCCCAGATGCCAGAAGGACAGATTCACTAGAGGCCCTGGCACAGTGCTCCCTCTTTCTAGAGCATGTACATGCAGAGGTGGTTGCTAATTTGGCCCGGGCTTTCCCGGTGCAGAGCAATGAGGAGTCTCTCCCACAGTGTGAGACAGAACCAGGAACGTGCGCCAACTATCTGTAGGGTCCAGGTAAGTGCCTGACACCCCGAGAGTGTTCTCACAGGTGATCCACGTTAGGATGTCGACTTGAGTGATTTTAAACTCATGGGCTTTCAAGACAGATCGATCTGGGTTTGAGTCCCACCCTATCCTTTGCTAGCTGGTGACTCTGGACAAGTTCCTTACCTGAGCTGCTTCAAGTCAAAAATAGGCGCAATACTAGGCCCTCATAGGGTTTCTGGGAAAGTTCAATGAGGCCATGTTTACAAAATGCTTATTGCAGAAGCTAGCACCTAGTGGGAACTCAGTGAGTAGCCCCTACAGCAAGCTGCTTCTGCTATCACAAGTCTCGGGGCCTCTCCCTCGCCTGCAAGATGCATTTCCCTTCTAGAACATCCAGGGCAGCCGAGGAGGTATCGGATGGAGAAGCAGAAGTGACCACACCAGTTCCTACCCTGAGCCCCGGCGCAAATCTCCCTCGGCAGGGCTCAGCTCCAAGGAGTCCAGCTGGGTGCATCTGGCTGGGGAGATTAAATTATTTTTGAATTCCTAACTGAATGTTCTTTTAATGGAAACTTAATGACAGGCATTGAAATAGATTTCCTCCATAACCCCCCTCCCCGGCGCCCCCCTCCTCGAGGCCCTGTGTTGCGCAGTTCCCGATAACCTTTATTCCCTACCCCTGGACTTTTATCTCCCCAGTGACAAACAGCCCTTGCTGGACAGAAAGAGGAAATTCCAGTCATTGTTCTCAAACTTCTGGCTTCCAAAATAAAATGCTCTATCTCCCCTGTCAAGCTTTGATTGACACCCACTTCCTGTCGTGGCAGACAGCGGCCCAGGGGCGGGGCCAGGCTTCCTTTGCTTCAGAGGTTTCCAGAACTTTCATTCCAAATGGGGGAAGATTCCCCAGGCTAGTCACAGAGTCACCTTGCTGGGGACCCAGCTCCCTTTTGATGAAAAGTCCCCAAGGCAGGCGCCCCTCACCTGCCCACACAGTCCACCAGGGAAGCTGTTCGGGGGCCTGTTCCCCAGCCAGTAGCCATGGAGACAGACACTCTGATCATCTCACTTCTTAGATTTGGCAACCAAGAGAGGACCTTTCCCTCACCCTTTCTCTCTGGAGGAATCAATTCTTAGACAGTCTCCCAAATCTCAACTCGAAACATCGGAGCTTGAGCCAACCTAAGTCCAGGAAGATAAACCAGCATCGGACTCTCCAAGTCAAAATCCCCATAGCAACAGAGATAAATCAGGCAAGTCGGGCAGAATCCGCACCAAGGGAAACTCTGAACCTGGGCATGCATCATGGGGTGCAGTTGTTTGTTAGGGAATAAGAAATGCTGCGTTCCTTCAGCATTTGTATAAATGGATAAATCGGTAAGTGTGGTAATAAGGCCCACCAGTAGCAGCAGTGCTGATGTAGTCAGGGCCTACTGGGGACAGCGGCCCACACTGGAATAAACAGCCTGCCTTTAGCACCGCCAAGTGGGCCTTCCCGAACCTTCTGTTTCCCATGAATTTTCTTGACTCACTGAGCTCCTATGCTCTGGGTAACCTTCTCTCTGCAAATGTCCAGGATTTTTATGCTGTTTGGGGGTTCCAGCCACCCCTTAGGCTGTACCTGGTAGAGGGGCATTTCCAAGGGCTTTTTCTGATGTCTGTTAATGGTTGCTGGAGGGTCAATGGGAATTTACATTAAAAAGGAGACCCCCCCCCCCAAGTGGCAGAATGCCTTAATTCTAATAAAGGAGTATTTGGAAGCAGACAAACTTCCATCAAACAGCCCAGAAACAAATGCCAGTCACAAAGCTTCCAGTTGTAATTCGGCATCCTTAACAATCAAAAGAAACAGAGTGTTTCCCCGGTTCCTTTTACTTCCAGCAGTCCCCAGGCACGCTGCTAATGAGAGGCACAGACCAAAAGGAATGTGTTCTGATGTGAGGGGCCCGAGTCCGCTCGTTTCTCTCCAGCTTACAAAGGGAGGAGAGTCCTAAAGCCTCATTACAGTGGGCCAGCAGAGAGTGCCAGCTCCCTCAGGCCTGAGATACCTGGTTTCCTTTAGCTTTATCAGTAGATTAAACTGCGATGCCAACACACAGGCACAGAGTAACATGCTGTGTGGGCCAGCTGCATCCACTGTTATGCCCACTGACTAATTGTGCAACCCTGAACCAGTCAGATTGCCCACTGGTCTTGGTCAGAAGCATCAGGCTACGTAGAGGGACCTGTAGAAATGCAACCCCAGGCCCAGGCAAACAAAGCAGCTGCCGCCCTATGTGCCCAGATGCACACTGGAGGGATGCACTGGAACCCCGCAGGAAGGGGGTGTCTGCAGCCGAGGTCACTTCCTCCTGGGGGGGCTGAAGCCCAGGCAACATCTGCATCCTACTTACCAGCCTCCCAGCCCTCCCGCCGCTGCCAGGAGAAAGCCCACCCTCCGCAAGAGGATTGCCATCAGTTGGTCTGTCACATGGATGCACAATGACTGACACTTTTAGAGAGAACTTGCAGTTTCAGAGATTTAATATATTAATCAGCACACTGAAAACATTTTGATTCCTGAGCAGCTTTGAGTACCATCCTCTCTAGAATACATTCAAAATGACATAGGCGGGGAACTGAGTAAGACATTCACAGTAACACCGTCCCCTGAAGATCAGTCCTTGCAATGAGTTGGTCCCTGTTAGGAAGATGCAGTACCGGCCCTCAGGGAAGGGAAGGCCTAGCACTTTCCAAACTGTAGGGTGCATCCCAGCCCTCTTCCCGTCACGCTCTCCTTTAGAAAGGGCATTTCAGCACAAACCCAGGCAGAAAAACACAAAGGTAGCTTTTCTCAGACACCTCGGAGGCACCTTCCCTTCTAAACTGACTTGACCCCTTCGGACTCCTCACCGCCTTCTTGGGAGATCAGGAGGTACCTTTTTAACGTATTTGTAACCCTTCACCCCACTAATACAAACTGAAAGAAATATCACCACTATTTTCAAACCAGGCATTCTTTCTTGCAAGAAAGTGTTCATTGAGATTCTGGATGGCGATCTAGCTTCTTTCTAAATATACCACATGAGAGCATTTGGGCCAGAACCCAACTTGGGCAGCAGAATGTGGACACACCATAAAGCAGGCTGGGCCCAGTGCTCCTCTCCACGTTGGGTGTAGAAACACAGAATCATGGACTGAGCCGTCCTTTGCTCCTCCAGAAACGCAGTGCGACCAGATTGAGGTGGGAGCTCCAACGGCCTGGGCTCGAAAAGGTCAGAGCCTCACAGGTGTCCTTTCTGTAACAGTCTTTTCTTATTGTCTGTCATTGGTTCAGTTCCTCCAACTCAGGAGACAATTTTTCCTTTGATAACAGTCAATGTTAAAATAAAAGTGACTTGCAGATGACATCATACTGTATATAGAGAACCCCAAAGATCCCACCAGAAAACTACTAGAACTGATCAAAGAGTTCAGTAAAGTAGCAGGATACAAAATAAATACCCAGAAACCAGTTGCATTTCTATACACCAATAATGAACTATCAGAAAGGGAAACTAAGAAAACAATCCCATTTATAATTGCATCTAAAAAAATATCTAGGGATAAATTTAACCAAGGCTATAAAAAAACCTATACTCAGGAAACTGTAAGGCAATAAAGAAGAAAATTGAAAGACATACAAATAAGTTGAAGCATATGCTGTGCTCATGGGTAGGGAGAATTAACATCATTAAAATTTTCCACACTACATTTATATATTCAGTATAAGTATCTATAGATTCAATGCAATTCCTATCAAGATGCCAATTGCATATTTCACAGAATTAGAACAAATATTCCAAAAATTTATATGGAATCACAAAAGACCCAGATGCCCACAACAATCTTGAGCAAAAAGAACAAAGTTGGAGGAATCACACTACCTGATATCAAACTATACTACAAGGCCATGGTAATCAAAACAGCATGGTACTGGCATAAACACAGACACATAGATCAATGGAACAGAAGAGAGTTAATTAACATTTGACAAAAGAGACAAGAACCGACAATGGGGTAAATATAGTCTATTCATAAATGGTGTTGGGAACATTGGACAGATAACATGCATAAAAATGAAACTAGACCACCTTCTTACACCATACACAAGAATAAACTCAAAATGGATTAAAGACTTAAATGTAAGGCTTAAAAACCATAAAAATCCTATAAGAAAACAGGCAGTAAAATCTCAGCCATTTCTCATAGCAGTATTTTTTCTGATATGTCTCTTTGGGCAAGGGCAACAAAAGAAAAAATAAACAAATGGGACTAAATGGGATCAGACTAAAACCTTTTTGCCCAGTAAAAGAAGCCATCAATAAAATAAAAAGACAGCCCACTGAATGGGAGAACGTATTCACCAATGGCCAATGATACATCTGATAAGGGTTTAATATCCAAAATGTATTTTAAAAAAACATATAAAACTCAATACTTCTCCAAAGAGGACATACAGATGGCCAATAGACATATTAAAAGATGCTCAACATCACTAATCATCAGAGAAATGCAAATTAAAAATCACAGTGAGGTATCACCTCAAACCTGCCAGAATGGCTGCCATCCATAAATCAACAAACAACAAGTGTTGGTGAAGAGGTGGAGGAAAGGGAGCCCTCATGCACTGTTGGTGAGAATGCATATTTGTGCAGCCACTGTGGAAAGCAGTTTGGAGTAACCTCAAAAAAATTCAAAATGAAACTGCCTTATAACCCAGCAATTCCACTTCTGGGGATATATCCACATAAACCCAAATGCTAATTAGAAAAAATACATGCACCCCTATGTTCCTTGCAGCATTATTTACAATAGCCAATATCTGGAAACAGCCCAAGTGCCCATCAGTAGGTGAGTGGATAAAAAAATCTGTGGTACATTTACACAATGGAATACTACTCTGCCATAAAAAAGGAAATCTTAACTTTCGCAACAGCATGGATGGACCTGGAAAATATTATGCTAAGTAAAATAAGCCAGTCAGAGAAAGACAAGTACCATATGATTTCAGTTATATATGGAATTTAATGGACAAAATCAACTAACAAACAAAATAAAAACAAACTCAGATATGAGAACAGAATGATAGCTTCAGAGCAGAGGGGGCTTGGAGGTCTGTGTGAAAAAGGTGAAGGGATTAAGAAAAAACACTCATAGACACAGATAACAGTACAATGATTAGCAGAGGAAAACTGGGGCGGAGGTAGGTAGAAGGGGGTAAAGGGGAGATAAATGGTGATGGAGGGAGACTTGACTTGGGGTGGTGAACACACAATACAATATCCAGATGATGTATATAGAATTGTCCACCTATATAATTTTATTAACCAATGTCACCCCAATGAATTCAATTAAAATTAAAATAACAAATAAATAAATAAAACGGACTTATCTCTTATCAGTAGAATCAAAATGAGAATACAATTTTTCCCTGATTTTATGCAAAGTTCATAACTTCTTCAAGGAGACTTTTGATTATTTCATCAAAACCATTGCATGATTTCCAGTAGCCGTATTCAAGATTCCCAGTGAGCTCCCGTGACTTCTACACGCCAGCTTCCTACAATACAATGCATGTTCTAATGCACTAGCCTCGCAGAGCTACGTGTCTTGTAGGATCACGGTTAAGGAGTTCAGGGGCATTGTGCTGGTGGACCTGGAAGGTTTTTGTCTATTTTCATAGCCCCAAACTGTTGATTGCTTCATAAAGCTTCTAGTCACTACGTATGCCCAAAGCTTTGCTTTACTTGTGTTGAAAAGCCACTGTCACATTTTAGTGTCATCTGTCTCGTTGACTTCTGACAAAATGAAGTTGGGGTTGTCATAGCCTCTCTTCATCTTGGCTCTGGCGTCTCTCTCATTGTAAAGGCACATGGCGCAGTGAGGGGTGTCCACTGCCACGGTCTTGCTAAAGTTGTGGAAATCCACTCGGTATTTCCCTTCCTTGGTCTTGGATACTATGGGAGCAAAGCGGTAGCCCCAAAGCACCTCTTCTGGGACGTAGGATGTCCGGACTTGGCAGGTAGCGCTGGTCGATTCCACGGTGCCGTCTAAGAACACCACCAGCTCAAAGTCCTGCTGGGGAAGGGTTTCTGCTGCCATGTCGAAGAAGGGGCTGTTGTGATCAATGATGTGATAAATTGTCAGTGGGGAGATGAAAAACAGGTTTTCATTCCCAGCGTCAACTACAAAGTTGATGTTGGTCTGGTCCAAAATGATGGTCTCTCCTTCGGGAGTGACCGTGGTCTTCAGGAGCTTTCCATATATGTGACTGCCGATGAGGAGGCTCTTCCTGAGGTTGGCCACTCGGATCAGGAGGCAGAGCTTCCCACCCCGCTTGCTGATCACTGCGTTCTTGCTGAACGTGATGGTCTTGGCGCGTTTCTTGGGCCTGGAGATCTTGGCGAGGATGGCACCACACATGAAAGAATTGATGATGACGCCAAGGATGGACTGGAAGATCAGCAGGAAGATGGCAGTGCCGCATTGCTCTGTCACACACCTGAATCCGTACCCAATAGTCACTTGAGTTTCCAGAGAAAACAGAAAAGCTGAGGTGAGGCCGTTGATGTTATCCACACACGGGGTGTGGTTTTCGGATGGGTGGAACTCGGGGAGGTCCTTGTGAATGTAGGCCACAGCGTACCACAGGAGGCCGAAGAGGAACCAGCTCCCCAGGAAGGCTGTGATGAAGATGGTCATCTTGTATCTCCATTTGAGGTCAAGCACAGTCGTCCAAATGTCCACGAAGAATATGAACCTCGTCTGCGCCTCCACGTTGCCAAACTCTATGTTGCACCTTCCGTCTTTGGAAACCAGCCTCGCCCTTCGCCGGGGATGCCCAAAAAAGCGGGTGATGAACCATTTCCGAAGATGTTTGAACATCCTTTCTGTCAGCACCTTTGTCTGAAAACACATCAAAGAAAAACAAAACAAACAGAATTATATTTAGAGCGGTGGTGACGTAGGTGATGTCACATGAAGAGTTGCCTATGTGCGAAAAGACATTCTAAGCAATCTGGGTTCCTGGCCGTGTGGGCAAGCTGACAAGTTTATTCTGGATACCACGATACTATTTTCATTAGACACTTTCCAGCAGAAGGCCATACGGCCTAAATATAAAGAGGAAAAGTAATTCCAATGAGATAGAAATGGAAGGAAATTAGGAGGGTTCCTGACCTTAGTCTCACACAAACTTAAAAATGTGATAACCATCCAAACCTGTACTATGATTTTTTAATATTATTCTCTCCTTTAAAAATGAGCTCTCCTTTAAAAAAATAAGTTTAGCCTTATATTAAGCAAAAATATCTGTGAAAGCAGAAGCTTGAGGGACTATTTTCATTTTTTGTAACATATAAAAACAAGTAACTATGAAAAAACAGCTCATCAAATACACTACCTAAACCATCTCGTCTACTGCTCTTGGTACTTTCATATCAAGAGAAATCTTGATTCTATTCAGTTCTCTCATTCATGAAATGAAGGAACTGAAACTCAGAAAATTTCATCCAAAGTCATGTACCTGAGGAGTGGCAGGAGGGCAACGAGAGCAGGAGGTTCCTGCTGTCCTTCCAGAGGAAACTCTACCCCACCGCGTCTCAGCTATGAAATTTTCTTTTCTAAAGTTAAATTTCCCTGAAACATTTTAAGACAACTTTTAATCAACTTCCTTTTTGCTTTCACGCTCGACGCTGTTTAGAAAGAAGTTCCTCAATGCAGTTTGGTGGAGTCCTGCCATAGGAGCTCAGAAGGTTTCTCAGTGCAACTACAGGCCTGTTTCTACTCTCTCTTCGTGATATGCCAAGCTCCCCCCAAGAGTAGCATCATAGTCACCATCAATATCCTACACTTCCTTCCCTGCTCCTGAGCTGAAGGGCTGGGGGGTCCGACTTAAATAGTAATGCTCTGTGATGGCAGGACCATGTGTTCTTCAGTCCTCTGTCCCAGCTGCTAGCACAGTCTATGTATCAGTATTTATTAAAAAAAATAAATGAAATAATTCAGTGAGTGAATTAAGCTCTTCAAATGCTATCTGATCAATGGTTTCTTATTGATGACATTATTTTGACTTGACATTTTACAGCAAAAAAAAAAAGTGAAGGGATTTTCCCCTAAACAGCCAACAATGATGACTTAGGAGTCATGAACACGAGCCTACCTCCTTCCCTAGGTGTGCCCACCCCCACTCTAAGGTGGCTCACCACGGTTAGCAATGTCTTCGTGGTATTTTTAATTAAATGCAAATATGTTTCTAAAATAGATTTCAAAACCCCCTTCAAAAATGTGTTTATTCATACAAACTAGGAAGCGAAACCAACGTAGTGATAAGTTTTAAACAAAACTGATATTCCACAGTTTCTTGCCCATGTTCTTAAACCAGGTGAAGACACCAGAAGCCAACACCAAGTAGAAGTGAAGAGAAAGCCACAGCTGGGGTGATTTGAAATTTTGAGAACTCGTTCTAAATATGTGTTTTAAAAATGCTACCAGGAGAGCAAACAGCAGTGCCTGCCCTCTCATCCCACCCAACCCTCACTGACCGCAAGTCCCCAGAGAGTATTAGGTGATGGTCGCAAGTCAGACTCATGGAGGGAGACACAGGCTCCTCTCTTCCCGGCCTCTCCCTTTTCTCCGCACACACGCCCTTTAGCCTGGCTTACATTCACGGGGGACTTTCTCCCTTTCTCGGGCTCCTAGATGCTCATACTGTTTAAAAAGCTCTTCACAGAGTGCCTCTCACTTAAAATAATAAATTCTAAAGCCAACATTTATCAAATGAATCCACATTTTCCCTTCCGTACGTTTTCATTCCTGAGACGGCTCCTAACCCACCAACTTCTGAGCACCCCCTCTTCTCCCCCAGTCCCTCTTAAATTCATTTCGCCTTTGAAGATGAAGAATATTTTGGGGGAGTGAGGAAGTACCCCCTGACTTATCTCTCAGATAGGTTTGGTTTCCATGCCTAGATTATTAATAAATATTATCTGCTTGGCCTTGCAAAGAGCTGAGGCAAAAGCACCCGGCTTCCAGTGCTTTCCGCGGATGGTTGGCACTTACCATCGCCCTAAACATGCTCCTTCCTGAAGCATCCATGGCTGGGGAGACAGGGCAGTGGTGTGGGGAGTTGGCCTCCGTGTGCAGGCTGATTTCTTTTAGACCCAGCTTAATATATTTCAGTCTTTGGTCAGTGGACTGATGCTAATTTATATTAGCTTGAAAACACTTCATTGGATAGTGGAATTGTGTGGTTTGAAGCAAAGCAATTGTTTGTTCTCAGCCCCAGCCCCAGCCTGGGTATGTATTTTATCTTTTCCAACCTCGCATGGCTTGAATACCGTCATGCTAAGACATGACAAACCACCGGCCGAGGTCCCTGGGCAGCAGGCACGTCGTGTTCCAGCATTTCTCTCCTCTCCTTGCCACGCTCTGTGGCTCGCCCCGAGTTTCCTTCGCCTAGGCCGTGCCCAATAACTTTCACCAGAAACAATTAGCTGTCACCAACCTCCCAGCCTCTCCTCTGAAACACCCTGAGATACTGAGACGTCCAAGTGCTCACCAAGACACAGGTGAACACACAGACATAGATAAGTGCATATTCGTGAGCTGAGAGTCAGCTCACACCAGGGAGAAACAAGATACCGTGTTAATCTCTCTGCACAACAGTCCCTGTTACGTGAGAAACTGAGATTGAAGAGCAGCCTTTATGGTTGGATTTATTTTGTAAAACCTGGCATTTATGAAAGGTACTTTTCACATGTACTGTTGTTTTATTTATTCAAAGAGTGAGAAGAATCATACCTAGAGAAAGCAAGACTACAAGATGAATTGTTCCTCTAACCAAACCCCTCATTCACACGGCAGTCGCATTATACACGGCACACACCCAGCGGTGCGTGGACAATGGCACTTAATCCAACCACAGACAGGGCCAATATGTACTTTTTAAACTATTGGGTGATTCGAGATTGGCCCTGGCGTCTGGGTTATGTAACACGCACAGTTTTTAGGTTGCTTTCTATTGAAATCAGTAAATCTTAATGGCAAGCAAAGGGCTGTATATTAGCTAATATTTACCAAGGTGTCCTGAGTGGCCTGGCAAAGCAAGTGAATGATTCAGGAATTCAGCATTAGCACTCTGTAAACAGCCCATTCTCAGAAAATAAACTTTTTGTAAGCTTTCCAAACAGTGAGTGTATGCTCAGCATGTAGGGTTTCAAAGACAAACAGAACTTCGTTCCTGTTCTCAAGGGGCTCACAGTCGAATAGGAAAGCGAGCTCCATAAATTGCAGTTACAATGTGGCTGGTTTGTAGAATGGCCCAAAGGAACATCTTTCTTAAGAGATCTCTGTTAGATGGGTGTCCATCCCCTGCGACCACACTTCAGCTGGCAAAACACTCATTGCCTTTACGTGTGCATTCGTGTATTAGTCTATTGCTCCCCAACCCTGATATGTTGACACGGGTACGTGTGCCAGGCACCACGAGAGACACCAGGGAAGCAGTCCTTTACCAAATGGACACAGTCCTCTTCACTGTCACCCTGAGGAAGCTGCCAGGCCCGTGTGGGGGTGGGAGATGCAAATGATCTGAAGAACAGCCTGTGTGAAGCGAGCCAGGATAGGAAACAGTGGGAGTGCTCTGGGGGGCACCTCATCTGAGGGGCAGAGAGGTGCCATTGAGGCTAAGGCCTGAAGGTGGCATTCAAGGTGCACTTAGTAGGAGCTTTATACATATGTGTTGACTGAAGATAAATAAATTAATCAATGTATGCATGAATGCAATGAGTTTGCTGTCACTTACATGGCTCCCTATAGAGATATTTTATTTTAAAAATATATTTTGATTGATTTTAAAGAGAGAGGAAGGGAGAGGGAGAGAGAGAAAGAGAAAGAGAGACATCGATTGGCTGCCTCCTGCACTCCCCCTACCGGGGACGGAGCCGGCAACTGGGACGTGTGCCCCGGCTGGGAATGGAACCAGTGACCTTTTGGTTCATGGGACAATGATCTGAGCCACCCGGCCTGAGTGCCTATAGAGGTATGTTAGAAAAGACGGTCCTGTGCGTGTAGAACTAACCACGCTGCAGCGCTGTGTTTGTGACCCAGGCAGGGGCAACGGGGAAGAGAGCCCGGAGGAGCAGAAAGAAGTGCAGGGGACAGACCACAGTGCTGGGGCCCTGACCGGCGAGGGCCCGGCGCCTGGCACACCAGGGGAGGTGGCTCTGTTGTAGGCCTGGAGGAGAAACTGGTAGAGAACACCGGTCTAGCTCTGCTCCAGAGACATCTCATTGAAATTCTGAGCAAGTCTGAAGTCTCTTCCAGTTAGCAGCCCTTCAAATTCTTTTTTTTTTTTTTTTTTTAATGTATCTTTATTGATTTCAGAGAGAGGAAAGGAGAGGGAGAGAGAGAGATAGAAACATCAGTGATGAGAGAGTCATTGATCGGCTGCAGCCCGCAACCCGGGCATGTGCCCTGACCGGGAATCGAACCCTGATCTCCTGGATCCTAGGTCGACGCTCAACCGCTGAGCCACGCCCGGCCGGGCAGCCCTTCAAATTCTTGAAAACAAACATATTCTCCTGAATCTCCTTTTCTCCATAAAAATGCGCTCTTTGCTCGCATGCAACAACCACGGCAAACAAACCCTCATCATTTTAAGTGAGGTGCGTAGGTTTATGCTCACTGATGATGTTTTAAAACCCAGTACAGATGCTGTGGCGTTGCAGGCGTTTGTGCGAGAACACACCGCTACGAATCTGGGGGTTCCCATGTTACTTACCACACTGCTTCCTTCTTACCGCAGGGTGCTCAGCAGCCGCTGCGTCAGAGAGAGTGGGGCAAAGAGACAGTGCTTCGGTTACCTCTTCTTTAGAATGATAAAGGCCATCATTTCTCCGAATAGATGAAAATACACTTACTATAGTCCACCTTTTAGTCAAACCTCTCAAAGCTCATACCCAGCTTAGTTCCCTTCAGGACATTTCTGAGTCAAGATTTTATGTCAGAGGTAGAAATATGAGTATGGGGCCTGAGCGCAGAAGTCAAATGACCTTCTGTGGTCCCCTTGCCATGGCCCTGGAGACCTAACCATAGAGAGGCATGGAGTGGGACTGTGGCACGTGGTCTCTGCCTTCTTAGCCAATAGAATTGAGCAGGTGCTCTATTTATTGAACACCTATCACGTACGTGGTGCTAAGCTAGGGGACCAAAGAGAAACAGTCCCTGCTCTCAAGTTGCTGCAGGGTGAAACAAGTCAACAACCACAGTGCAGCAGGCTGGCTGCCCTGGAAGGGTTGAGAACAGGGTTTTAAAGCAGCCACCAAAGAGGAGACCCAACTGGCCGGCGTCAAGCTGGTATTCTCCAACACACCTTTTCACGGAGCTCAAACAAGTACACCTGCCTAGCAGGACTTCCTGTTTTCTATGAAAATGGTCTCAGGCTGTTGGACGATAGCCACCCAGCTGGATTTGCAAACCCTCAGAGCCCCGAGGAGCTCCTCTAGCCCCTGAACTACCCTTTTCGTGTCTGCAGCCTATGGTGGGCAGAAGGCGCCGTTTCCCTTTTGTTGGGTAATCCTGAGAGGAGTTATCTGGGATGTCCTCAGCACTATCAGGCTGCTCGCTTGGGGTCAGCGTGGGTCTTTAATTAGAACTTGGCAAGGCCAGTGGAAACAACGTTTCCTGGCCTGGTGGGCATGTAAAGGGTCATCTGGACCTCAGGACCCTTCCAGCCTAGATTGGGGGATGTGCTTTAGGAATGTCCCCACCCTTGGGTGAGTGTCTGCACAAGCCCTCTCTACGGTGGAGCTCCCAAGTCAGCTGTGTCCAGGATGGGAATGTCACACAGGCTTTCCTGGGCACCTGCCTGCTTCCAGAGACACAAGCTTGGGAACAAGAGTCAGAGACTCTCCAGGTCTATGGGTGTCGGTGGTCTTCCAAGTCACACTGTGTCCTGTAGGTGTCTCCCAAGCCAGCTGGTCCAGCAGCATTGTCTGAGTAACTGCAGAGGCGTGTCATGCGCGGAGACCAAGAGCAGATGGGAGACCTGGTCCGGGATGTTCACGGCACAGGTCATAACCACAGGAGTGTGGCAGTGCGGACCGAGCTCCCGCTTGAGGAAGCACAGATGTGGGTATTTGAACCCCAATTCTGTCACTTAATGGCCAGTTGACCTGATCAAGCCACTCAGTTTCCTCACCTGTGAAATGGCTCTAATATTTTCAAAGGTTGTAGTGTGTTTTAAATGCAATCACATATGTAAAATTCCTAAAACACAGTAATTATGCAATAAATAGTAGGAATTGTTATTATTAATTCAGAAAGCTTGGGGAGCAGTTTGACCAGGAGTCCCTGACCCAAGCCTTTTAGTGTTTAGTACACAGAATAAAATGGGCTGTGTTGGAGATGACAGCCAAATAAAGGAGCCCGTCCTCCCAGTGTGGAACAGAATACCTGGGAGTGATAAACCTGTTTTTATAAGTGATTTGTCTATAATTGGGGCAGAAGCCTTATCTTGGAGGGGCGAGAACAGGAGAGAGGGAGTGAATTGTGGTTGGCAAGGCTGCACAGAGGCGTGGCATCCAGGGCAATGCTGTTCTTCTCTCACATAGACAGTAACTAGGATTTGATGGCATCACTGATAAAGACATGTGCCCACAGAAAAGCAGAAAAGCAGCCTGGCATCAGGGAGCTGGCCTGGCACCCACAGCTAGGTCTTGGTGTTTTCCTGTTGAGTACAATTCCACAGAACATCAACATCAGACAAGTCCACTCCATAATCACATCTGAACACAGACAAAACATGAACATTGTCCAAACCACAAAAACCAACAAATATCCCCCATTCTGGCTATAATGAAGGGACCACTGCATCTTCACCGTTAACGGCTATGGCTTCACACCAGTCTTCTGAGATGTATCAACATGTTCAATCATAGAATTACCCCTACTTCCTGCCATCTAACCCAGAGCAAAGTATTGTTTCCTTAAATATTACCCGTGTCACCTAAAACCAGCCCAAATCCTATTTCAGTGCTTTCTAACATTCTCTCAGTGAGGTTCCCCATGGTTCCTCAAAGCCATTTTGCAAGCCAATGGGCAAAAAACAGTTTCATTCTATTACTTCCAGAAGTCACACACACATGCATATGCTTTGTGCATATGTTTGCTTTTGTATCAGAATGTAAAGAATCAAGGACACAACCAAATTTAAATTAAAAAGTCATTAAGATCAGTTAAAACCTTAAAGTCAGTTAAGATCGGTTAACTTAAGTCAGCTAGGTTCAAGTTCAGGCCTTAAATTCTATCTAACTGGTTTACCAGGGCCATTGGTCATCCTGAGATAATTATACGCTCACCCCAGGGCCCTGTATCTCTTCCATGGCACCAACAGCAAGTGTAGGGAGGTATGATGTCCCATTCACTGCAGCGAGCCCGGGAGCTAGTGAAGCTGGACCCAAGCCAGGTGTCTGCAGGGCCCTACCAGCCTTTGGAGGCAGCACGTATTGCTGTGGGGTCAGAAATCTATGTCTTAGAAGCTGACACTTATTCTGGGTCTGGGTGTATTTTCAGTATTGTTTCTGTACTGTTCTTTCTAATTGTTTCTAAAAGTATTTTGGAAATGCTAGTGTGTCTCAGCTATGCAAACAAGCACCAAAAGGGGTACTTCATCTCTGCCTTATTCAGAGTTTTAAAGAGAGCAACATTTCCCTGGGGTGGTAACAGCAGAGAGAGCCCCACAAGCCAAGAGAAACTCACAGAGTTGGATCTACTTGGCTTCTATTCTAGGAACTTCCTAAGAATTCTCCTCTAAACTTCAGGAGTTCTGCATCAGACTGAGCCAGAGTTAGGGTAAGAGCAGGCAAAAGTGAAGACGCACAGCTCAAAACAAATGAAGAGAAATACCAGGACTGAGAGAAATCTCCAGAGAGTGTGAAATGGCAATGAAAACTGCCATGGAGAGCTTCAGACCCTGCTCCCGGCAGCAGGAGACAGTTGCATTCTGTGTGAACAGCGCCCCCTAGAGCACAGTGCAAATGGTATCCCAGGAGCTGTGAAATCACCCACCCCCGGAAAGCTTATAGTGTGGGCCAGGCACAAGTGCAAAATCTCTTACATGCATTAACATATTTAATTCTCACAGCAACCCTAGGAGGTAGGGACCTGAGATTCAGAGAAGCTAAGCAATTTGCAGAAGGTCACAAAGGAGAAAGCTAAGAGGGGAAAAGATCTAGAAGAACCTAGATTGGCCTGAGAAGCCTCTGCTTTTAAGCCCTATGGCATACTCAAAATAGTTAATAAGCAATGTAGAGGGGAGGCAAACATTTACTCAGAACCTACTCACTATGCACCAAAAATAGTGACTTTCCATAGATTTCCTTACTCAATGGAGAGATCACCTAAGAGGCCAAGAGCCTGCAAAAGACCAGATCTCTTTTAGAGACTGAACTTGAAAGGGAGTGAGGGCCTAGATTAGTGGAGAGGGGACAGGTTTCCAGGGACAAGGAGGAGCGTGAACAGAAGCACAATAAAAAAGGGAGAAGCCTAGTATATGGAAGGGTGAGGGCCCCATGGAGAGGGCACAGAATCGCCTGGATTAGATCCCAGGGTGCATGTTGGAGGAGGTCACAGGCCCTGATGGCACGAGAAGAGCCTTCTGGTGCCAGGCAGAGTTCGCGAATAGTGATGATGCTAAAGTAATTAGGAAGCGGCTGAGGAGGCAGCTGCAGATGTTGTTCTGTTGAGCACTGTGCTTGCTTTGGAAGCTTCTAGAGATCGTCCTGGCTTGAGCTCGTTGTAGGCAATGACCTGAGCTATGGGAAAGCCATCTGCCATTTGGAGGCATCTATAGATATGTACGGTGCAGTTAGTGCACCTTCTACAGTCAGAAGTGTGTTGTGATGGTGACGGCTAGTGCGGGAGGATGGGGAGCTCCCCCAGTGGATGGGGAGCGTCTGCCAGGGAGGGCGAGCCGAGCCCTGTGGACTCGCTGCTCTAGCAGAGGCCAAAGCACCCCGTCCTGGAGTCAGTCAGCTTGGCAATACCCATCAAGTGCCACGGTCAAGGTTAGGTGGCTGACTGGGCTACAGAGGCGGGAAGACACACATTGTCCCAGCCCTGCCTCATACCAACAATAGGGACTTGGCAAGTGGCTCAGCCTTCCTGAACCTGCCTCACATGCTAGTGACCCTGCTGGGAACACCTGGCCCTCTACTCTCCCCTCCAGGCTGACTTCTTGGTTTCAACTTAAATGTCATTTCTCAGAAAGAGACTTAGATGTCAGTTTCTCAAAGAGAAAGGAGTCCCTGACCGCCTCCTCCCCATTTAAGTCAAGTGTCTCACCCACCCTATAATATTGTACTGTGCTATTAACTTTTTATTTGTAGTATTTCCAGTGATTTATAACTTATAAACTTACTTTTGTGCTGGTTTGGGGTAGTGGTCCCACCCATCTCCTCCACTGCTATATTTCCAGTGCCCACCTAGCTCAGTGCCAAGCATAGAGTAGATGCTCAATAAATATTTGCTAAAGAAAGAAGTAAACACAGTAAAGTGGGAATGCCTCGAAGTACTTGATTTGCACAGGGGCTGTGGAGAGGGTAAGGGAGACGACCACCACTGTCCAGTGGTGGGACTTGGTCTCCGAGCTCTCGCAGAGGACGGAAAATTGGGTTATGGACGCTTTGCCTAAGTGGATTTGGCTCCCTTGTAGCCTGGCTCACCCACTGGCTCGTTTACTGAGAAATCAAGGGAACATCAAGCCACTTGCCTTTGTCTGAAGAGATGCAGGAAGTTATATTCAAAGTTTCATGTACAAGTGGCACCTGGGGTGGCCGACAGGAACTGCTGGGTTTGGAAGTCCCCTTTGGGCTTGGAATTTGCCAAGTTGCCTTTGTCAGGACTCAGATTGGGGTGACACAACAAGTGTGGTTCCTGTCTGGAGAGAGAGGACAGGTCCCTACAGAACCCTGGGTGATATTTCAATCAGTCTGTCCATGCAGGAGACACTCTTAAAAAGGTGAGCTCTGCCTCCATTGGATTCTGACTTTAGCTCAAGTTCCCAGACCTTGGCGTGCACTCGAGCCAGATCTGAGGGTCATTGTCTTAACTGGTGAATTCCAGCCTCTGACGAACTATGACTGCAAATTAACTTAACACAACGATCCAAAGGCTTTTCTAGTCTCATGATCTTTGTTCTCATTAATATTTACAAACAACTCCACTGTACTGAAAATATCAATGTATGTGTCTAGGTGCATAATCTTAAACTGAGAGCAATATACGGTGCTCTCAAAAGACGGCATGTCAACAGAACCTGCTTGCACACAGTAAGTCATATTACATCAGGATGTGAGATATTTAATGGAACCTTTACTGAATTATTTTACAAAGTGAAGAATAATTTTTGCAAGTAAGAGAATTATCCTCTCACTTGCTTACCTTGTGAAAGTATGTGTGTTGGAGGGAAAGTTTGTTTTTGCTAAAAACTGGGCACATCTGCAATGAAATAATCCTGAAATATTATCTATCGAGCCCCCCACCTCAAATGACCACTGGAGTTTAATAAAAGAATTTAAGTGTTTACAGAGTGTTGTATTTATTATGTGTCTAGAGCGCCTGGTATTAGCCTGACCTTCTAGTTCTCTGTGGTTTGGGTTGTTATAGCATCAACTCAGTCTTTTCAGCCCAGAAATGAATGAATTCCATGTGGACCGCAGGCCCTGAATATACTTCTTTCTCTGTGTTTGTAACAAGCACACTTTGTTTTTAGGAAAGCATACAGAACTCCAAACCTTGGTAACTTAAAAAAATTGGGGAATAATTGAGCTAATCCTTAAATATAGGCACAGGGGCACTGGGATTCATGATGCTGTGCCCACAGCTAAAGGAACTGTGTCTGTGTAGCCCAGCTTTGGTAGACATGAGAAGCGTCGGCACAGAGCACCAGGTTCCTGCGTTTAGAGGGGATTCTGGATGCCTTCTGGTCAGTCCCACATTCTAGCTCATGTCTGAAGTCTCCTTGTCACAGTCCTGTCCAGTGGCCCACCAGGTAGGATTTGAGAAGTGCATATGTGGGTTTGAATTTGGAGTCAGCCACTCACTAGCTCTAATCCTAGGTCCTACGTAACCTCTCAGCCTTCCCGTTTCTTTATCTAAAAACTAGGACCCTTCATTTCTATCTTACAGATGGACAGAAAGAGTGCAGACAGCACTTGGACATGGAGATTGCTCAGCCATTAACACCTGCCTATAATACCACCTTCCAGCTCTAATCTCTCCTTCAGGCTCTGCCAAGCGTTGAATGAGAGATCCAGTGGTGTCATTATTCGCGGTGCCTTTAACCCCGGGCTTCTCCGCACAGCGTCCAGGCCGCAGTAGCATCACGCTTCCCGGGAAGGCGGGTGACGGGCACGGCTCCGGGACAGAGCACGGGCCGTGGACCAGCCCGGGAGCCAGTGCTCCTGCCGGTTCCGCGGCCCTGCCGGGGGGCTCTGGGGGTCAATGATTACCAGGCTGGCTCGGGTTCAGCCGCATTAATGGGGCGGCACGTCACCCACTCTCCCATGTCCAAGTGCTTTCTGAGAAAGCCCCGGAGGCAGAGGGAAGCAGAGCCAGGAGTCTGGGTGACTCTGCTGTTCCATGCCACAGGGCCGCCCTTGGGCCCAACCTGGGTTCCTCTTGAAAGGGGCGCTTCTTGTCACGGGGCAGAGCTCACCCAGGACGCCCTCTCAGGACAGGACACTGATGCAGAGACCCCGCGGCATCTCACCAGGCTGCCAGCTACCCCAGCGATTGTCTGGAGCTGCTCTTTCCCGATTCTCCTGTCTGCCACTGAGACAAGGAGGGTGAGCAGGACAAGGGGGCACCCGGCCCCCGGGCCCTAGAGCCATGCCAGCAGGGCCAGCGTGGGCCCTCGCTGAGACCCAGCTCCCGGGGAAGGCCGGTGGAGCCCTCAGCAGACCCGTGACGCACTTTCTCTCATTCCTTTCGTCTCTCTTTACTCGGTGGTGTGTATAATGACCTGGAAAAGGTGAAGTTAAACTCTATTTATTTCCCCGTATTCGTCCTTCTGTCATAATCAAATCCAAAGAAGCTTTTCTGTCTCAAAAACGTTACTTAGCTTCTCTGAGCTGCAGTTTTTCATAATAAGTCGGTGATTATAATGCCCATTTCTGATGAGCATTAAACGGAAAATGCACATGGTCACGCAAAAACATTTACACAAATGTTTATAGCAGCACCATTCATACAGTAACGGCCAAAACGTGGAAACAACCCAATCGACTACTGAGTCCAGAAATAAAACGCGGCATGTAGACACAACGGAATATTATTTGGCCATGAAAAAGGAGTGCTGATACAGGCTCAACACTGGAGGCCTTGTAAACATTGTGCTAAGTGAAAGAAGCCAGGTATCATACTATTCCTTTCGTACAAATGTCTATAACAGACAAGTCTGTAGAGAAAGCAGGTTAGGCTGGCAGCTGCCAAGGTGTGGGGAAGAAGCGAAGGGGGAAATGAGTGCCAATGGGTGTGGATGTTTCTTTTTGAGGTGATGCCAATATTCTAATATCAATTGTGGCGATGGTTGTGCAACTTTGTGAATATTCTAGAAAACCAGTATTGTGCATTTAAGTGGTTGAATTGTGTGTCATGGGAATTATATCTCAATAAAGCTGGCACAGGAAAAATACATGTGTAAAATTGTGTGTTACATAGAAGGGAGTCAGCAGCCTCCCTCTCACCCACATCCCTCCTTTTCATCTCTTAGTCTTCATTCCCCCCCCCCTTCCCTTTGTATTTCTTCCTCCAGACCAGCCAGAAGCACAACCCCAGGCCCTTGTTGGGGCCTCAGCTGAACTTGGCACCTCCCTCCAGTAGCAAGTGGCCAGTGATTCTAGACGCACCACCATCATAATTATTTTCTGCTCACAAAAGCCTGGGGGTACAGAAACACGTTTTGCTTATTCTAGGACTTAAACGAAGCTCTGCTGCTTATGGAGAAACATCTCTTCTCTCGGCGTCTGTGGGAGACATTCTTCTTCCCCCCTGACCAGGTGGTGGTGGCGCGGGGCCAGTGAGCAGAGTGCGGACACGTCCCCCATCCACCCTTGCTGAGCTCCAGGGTAGTAGAACTGCGCACAGGATGGCAGCTCCCAGAGCTGGCAGCTCCAGGGGGAAGGCCCATCTCAGCTCTGCCCACTCAGCCCTCACACTCCCAGGGCCAGAGGTCAGGCTAAAGTCAAGTGCTTGGGAGCCCAGGTCAGCAGATCCCCAAAGCATGGAAGGCCTGCAGGCTCACGGACTCTCTGATGGGATGTCCCAGGCGGGGCTGGAGGGAATTCATGTGGCCTTGGCCCCCCCTGCTGCACCTCAGCCCTGGCCTCACCTCGACCTCCCGCATCGCTCGTCCTCTCATAGGAGCTCAATTCCATTCTGTCTCTCTGCTCCCTTCAGTACGGTTTTTAATTTTTATTTTTCTAGCATTTTGTTCCTTGCCCATAGCCCTAGTTCTATTCCTGGAGTTTAGCGACATTAATCATCCAATTCTTATTTAAATAGACCTCCCTGGACTAGCCAAGGACCTCCAAGATAAGCCAGAATCCCATGGGACCATGTCAAACCTCTCACTGCCCCACATCCCAGTACCATCCCCTCCCTCTGCCCCCACAAAGGAGAGATGAGGGGACAGGAAGCATGACTGACAGCTGGGCAGAGAGCTGTGTGGAGTCCACAGTCAGGGCCTCTCGGGGGGTGAAAGAAAAGCACCCACCGTATGTTCCCAGAGCTTGGCCCTTTCTCAAAGGCAGGATTTGGGTGCTTCCTGAACCAGGGCACCATCGAGAGCAAGAAAGAATGAACCAGCCACCCCATCTCTGTGTTCAGTTGCCTACCGTTAAAAAAGCCTCCCTTGGATTAATACAAATCGGAATGACCATGTGAGCCAGACTGGGATCTTACTAAATATCACAAATAGCTAATGATCTGGGGGGCAGGAACTAAAGTGTAGCCCTGTCCTATTACGAGCACTAATTCCTCAGAAGGGAAGCGGGCCTGTCTACCTGGGGAATGCGTGCAGGCGCCCCAGAGTCTCTGGCCTTGAGCACGTGGGCCGGAGTCTGACCTGAATTCCAGCTCTGCTGCTGGCTGGTGCGTGACTGAGCCGGCTGCCTGTGTCTTTACAGAGCTAACTTCCCAACATAATCGATGAACCTGGAAACAGAATAAAGTAAAAGCTAATAAAGACCTTGGAGCTCATGGTAAGTTGTTTATGTCTGCTTTGGAGAGGGGGGGAATCAGAGGGAGTTGTATATGACTTGCTGCTCTGCCCAGACCTAAATTTTCCCTTTTCTTGTCTTTCTACATTCCCGATAACTACTCATTTTCAGCAATGGGTTTGTCCCCACATCTTCTAGGCCTGGCGTGGCCTTTCTTGGGCTGCACTTGGCCTTGTGCAGAAGAGAAGATGAAGGAAGTCCACAAAGAGTTGTGAAGAGATGGACAATCGTCCTCAGCGCTGACCAGAATGCTGGCTCCCGAGCACTGGGGGTGGGGGGCGAGGTTTGCCCTGTGGGCAGCACTGACCGACGGCACATCACCCCCAAAGGCCAGCGGTGGGGTTGGCAAAGCAGAGCTAGGGTTGAACGGGTGCCCCAAAGGTAGAGAAGGGATAGGCTGTGAAGTGGTGGAGACCTGGCTTTAAACACCGCTCCTTCTGCTCATCAACAGGATAAATAGCTTTGCTTCTCTGAACTGACTGCTGCTCATCGAAATGGAAAGATGGAGGTAAGAGTGCCCACGTCACGGCGCTGCTGCGACAGGGCCCGGAGCGAGAAGCCCCGGCGGAGGCCCCAGCACAGGGATACCTCCTCCGTGCAGCCAGCTTCCTTCCTTGCTCAGCAGGGCTGAGGAGCCCAGACGCAGAGGCAACCAAGGGATGAGCTGGCATTTGGGGAATAATTTTAACTCTCAGGTCTGGATTTGAGCAGGCAGCTGGCTCTCCCACCAGACCCAAGGCCAGCCTCGGAAGCGCCTTCCTGAGCTGCGGAGGAAATGCTGGGAAGGGTGCAGAGTCCTGCCTGGGCAGATGCCAGGCCTCGGAAAGCATCCCCTGGCTCCGTATCCCTGCCCCCGCCCCCCGGCTCTTCAAGAAAGTGCTCCCACCAAAGCCTCTGGCCCGGGGAGGACAGCGGGCCCTGGCAGCTTTAAAGGAGATGTTACGAGGAGCATTTTTGGTATAAGGAAAGCCCAGGGAGAGAGAGGTCTTTGTTCATCTGGCTGCCAGGGGAAAATTAACAAGGGGCGGGGGGAGGAAAGGCTGAGGATCAGAGAGAAGAAGATGGCTCACAAACGATGAGATTAGATTAGACCACGAAGATCCGATTGTGCCAGACCAATTGAATTTCCTCGGAGGTGAGCGTGGCCAGCCTTCCAGGGCCAGAGGCAGCTGGAGCCCAGGGCCTGGTGACTGACACCACAAAATCCCTCCTCTAGAGCTGGTGGCCTGTGACCTCGGTGCAGGTGTGAGAGGTGCACCCTTACCTCTGGCATCTTAGGTGGAAATCCCTTCTCTAAAAATTGTTTCTTAGCAGCCTCTTTTTCCTTTTTAGCACTTAATACAACTTATTTTACCTTTATTTGGTTGAACTCGGGTCATCCTCAGCTCTGTATGTGCCACAACACCCGCTCCTTCAAGGGAAACCCTGATTCAGTCCTGAAGCCTCTTCTTTCTCTCCCCCGCACCCAGCCATCAGCAAACCTTGCCTGCTGTTTCTACAAATAGATTCAGAACCCATCTGCCCTCTTTGCTCTGTCTTCCCGCTGCCACTTTTGTCCACAACATTGGGATTGTTGCTTCGGCGACAGAAATCACCTGCTTACGGACCCCTGTGCTGTCTCTGTCTCCTCCCTGTGAAACACTGCCCTTCGTGTCGCTCTCCGGCTTAACCTCTCTTCGCTTCCCCCTGGCCCTTGTGACCTTGAGACCCTGTGTAACCCGGGCTCGGCCACCCTCCCAGCCCCACCGCATCTCACTGTGTTTCCACCAGCTCTGCTGCCCAAACGTGCCCATCCAGGCTGTCTCTGCCCTGGGCACTTGCTGTCCTCCCTGGGGACTGCCCTGCTCCAGGTCTCCCCGTGGCTGGCTCCTTGTCACCTCATCTCGGGGCCTTCAGCATCCATTCTGAGGTGGCACCACCGCCGCAGTCAGCCCTGCCCCTCCACGCAGTTTTAGCTTCTGCCCAGCTCTCGTCCGTCCGATGTCCCCTTGACATTTGTTGACCTGCTTACTCAGGGTTCACTTCCTATCATCTTCCTTCTGCCAGAATATGAGCTGCAGGTAAGCAGCCCTGTTTCCCTCTGCGTCCCCAGTAGAAACTTTACAAATAGTTTTGGATTAAGTGAAACTTCAAGTCCTCCCCTGGCTCCAAGTTTCACAGGTGTTCAGACTTGGTCTGACCTGTCCACCACTTTATAACAAACTCCACCCGTTAGGCCTCAAAAGTCTCTCGAAAGAGAGAGGAAAGAGAGAGGGGGGAGAGGAGGAAGCAATTTTCCTTTCAGTTGCAGCTGAATATGTTTCTTACTTGTTTGCCCAGCTAACAACCAAAAAACTTCCAGCGATGGTGTGGGAACTGCACGTGGTAGGGTCATGGTGCCAAAAACACCCATAGGTGCAGGACACCGTTTATCGCCTTTATAAGCATCGTGTGCATTTGTGGGCGTTTTCCTCCCTCTTTTAAAATTAAGCTTAGGTTTTCTGCAGTGTGTAGTGGCACGTATATCTCATATATTTCAAACTCAATGTGGTGTGTGGAAATGTACCTAAGAAACGTATGCGCTTCTGAACATTTGTCCACATGATCCAAAAACTACCTATTCTCAGCCGTTAATTAGCAAAGGGTTTGAAAGTGCAAAAGCAGCTAAACCATGTGCCAAAGCTCAGAGAAACCGAAGGACATGTGGGTGAAACTTGGAGAGCAAATGGAGTGGGAGACCGAGGGGGGCTCCGGGGCGGGCAGGCTGGCAGAGAGCAGTGGCAAAGAGGAGGCCAGGAAGGACACACCGCTGACCAAGCAGAAGTCCCCAGAGAAAGCCCCGCTCTCTGTGGCGGTTTGCAGAACAGTTGTGAGCCCCGAAACGAGGGACACAGGAGAATGGCAGTTAAATAAGTCAGCTGCGGCCACCTCTTTTTACTGACCGTTGGCTGTTGCTAAACGACACGGGGCTGACACTGCCCGCAGTGACCGTTTGTCGGGTGAGTGAATTGATGAATGAATGGAAAGGGGGGAGGGGGGTGCCTGTCAATGCTATTTGAAGAGGAAGAGACAAGATAAATAAAAGTAACTGGCAACTAATGAATGTTCCACAACATTTTCTCGAGGGTAGTTTAGTCTGAGGGTAGTTTTTCCTCCAACCCACAGATCAATAATAATGTTTATGAATCTTACTATGTTCCAGGTGCTCTCCATGTGTAAAATCCATGGTTACAACTACCCTGTGACCCAGACAACATCATTGTTATTCTCAGTGCAAAGAAGAGAAAACCAGAGATCAGGGAAGCTGAGTTACTGATCCAAGTTCACAGAGCTGGAAAGTGCGACCGAGCCGACTGTCGTTCCACCTGGTATGATATGTGTTCACCTGAGTCTAAGTATCGGAAGAAACTCATTAAAAACGAATCCCTTCCCAGTGACTTGCGTTGGCGCAGATGGAGGGCTGGTGGCGTGCTCATACCAGCCAACATCACCTGTCACAAGCGGTTGGAGGCACTTGGCAGGGTGTGGGATTCTGCTCTACAGGATTGGGGTGGGAGGGTTGGAATTACTGCAGAGGGAAAGGAACAGACACTTTCTGAACGTCTGCCCCTGGTGGGGGCTTTGCAGAAAGTAATTCATTCATTCCTCATAGTGACCCCATGAAGTGCCTGTAATGACCTCTATTTACGAGGGAGGGAACTGGGGCTTAGAGAGGTTAAATAGCTTAGGTGAGGCACAGCTGGATGGGACCCCAGGTGACACTGGGTCCTTCTACCACAAGTCCCTAAGGGTTTGGCCCGTAGATGGGTGAGTTCTGATCTAAGGTAGGGGAGGAAAAGCAGTAAGGCCGAGGGAAAGGACAGCCTAGCCCCACTCCCCCCATTCTGCTTCCCCTTCTCTCCTTCCTTGCTGTCTTTCTGTCGATAAATATTTATGGAGAGTCTGTCACATGCTGGGCTCTGTGCTTGGAGCTGGGGCTACAGCATTAACAAGACTGCTATTCAGGGAGGTGGAGAGAGCTAGACAGATAATAAAAAGGAACCAAATAAACAGGGCAATTAGAGATTGTGATAAGGCTAAGAAAGCCGCAGTAACTAGGGTGACCTTGAAAAGTATCAGTAAGTAAAAGGGCATGGGTGCTCATGGGGGGGGGGGTAGCAATGCCAGGACGAGAGAGGACAGGTTCTCACGCAGGCCGGGGACAAGCTCAGGCTCTGCCCCCTCTCCGGCCTGTGACGGGCTCTCCACTGACTAGACCATGGACTGAGCCCCTCACAGCCCCTCCCCTGGTGCAGTGATTCCCTCGCTGGGACATGGGGGTCACTTCGCTGGGGCCTGCCTGGAATTGTTTGAAAAGCAAAAACATGCTATGCACCATGTCTGGGTTACTTCTGTTAACTCTGGGGCAGGGACAGTCCACCATGTGAGGCAAAACCAGCATCATTCTGTCACTGTCCTGCCTTCTCTTCAAGGCCAGTCACAGGCAAGGCCTAGACAAGGCTCAGCATCTGGTCTCTAACCACCAAAGTCAATGCAAGGCATTTACTGCCCCTGCGTTTGGAATTGACCCTGCCCGTGGTCTGGCTGATAGAATCCCTGGGGGCCCCTCACCTACGTGGCTAAGCTGGCAAAGCCAGGAACTTCCGCACGCGCCCCTCTGGTAGAGGAGCCCTAGCGAGGGGATCACAGAGGACTGCCCCCCAAAGCAGCACTCGCTCAGATAGCACCTGAGGACAGAAGATGGATGCTAGGTGACTGGGGGGATGGGGTCAGTCGAGATGGCTCCATGTGGAGAAGTGAGCTGGAGCCTCTAGGACAGAACAGGAGACATGCTGCAGTGAGGAAGCTTCGAGCAGCAGGGCAAAGAGGGAGCAGGGCCCAGAGCAAGAGGAGGGGGGTGCCTTGCCTACTGGCTGCCTGGTGTTTACCGGCCCGGGATCTCTGGGCTGGAGGAAGAAAGGAAGCTGTGAGGCTCATTTGTGGGGCCCATACAGGCAACCTGAAGACAGGCTTCAGCAGGGAGTCAGCCAGCAGTGCCTGTCCCAGGTCTGAGCCTAAACTGTCGTTAGAAACATATCTCTGCTCCCTTTAGCCTTAGAGAGTGTGGGGTCACTGGGAACTCCTCCCTGTGGTGCAGGAACACAAAACCAAGAGTGAGGGGCTCAAAAAAGAAACCTCCAAGGGCCACTGCCATGCCATGCCTGCAGACCTGATGCCCTAAACTACCTTGGGGGAGATGGACACAGGTTTCTTGTCACTGTAGAGAATGTGGCCAGCAGCTTATTCCATTGTCCTCTGGAGTCAGCCCCTGCCTCTCAACAGCTTACAGACCCAGCTTCCTCCTGATACCCAACCCCAGCCTTGCGATATCTGACTCTATGTCATTCTGTCTTCGGTGGGTATGAGAAATCCAGTCCCTTCTTACGTTAGAAAGCAGTTTTGGCCCACAGCCCTCGGCAACCTTCTCAAATGATGGCCTGTTTCCACTTCACTTCCCTGTCCCTGCAGTCAGACCGTGGGAAGGAGTTGGCCCACTTCTGGCCTGAACACTGATCTCCCCAGTCAGGTGGCTCCAAGCCCCCGCCTGGGCTGGGCCATGTCCCCTCCCCTCTCCACGCCCCTTCCCTCAGAGCCACGGGACACCTAAAGAAGCATCTTTGTCTGTGAAAACCCACCATAGGCTGTACAACACCAGCCAAAGGAGCGTGTGTATTAACAGGAAGGGGAATTAAGTCCCAATCCTGTCCACAGTTTCCTCCGCTCCCCCCTTTCCTCGGTGGGCTCTGTCAGCTTGGGTCTTGGCAGTGGAGCATCTGTGCTGGCTGGGAAGGAAGCCTTGAGCCTCACACACAGTGGATTTGGACAAAGGATTCGCAGAGCTGGCCCAGGTAAGCCTCCTGAGTTAGATCTCTCAGGGCTCTAGAGTTCTCTCTCAGAACTTCAGATGGGGTCGTTGGGAGAAAAGATGAGCCTTCTCTCCTCAACCACCCATCCCACTGGGGCTGGTGAGAAACAGGCTGGGTCAGAGGGGCCCATCAGGTAGAATGTACCTGTCACTCAGCCTGCCCTCCCAGGTAGATGGAAACTTCCACAGGAGAGGGACTGTGTCTTTACCCTTGAGCACAGCCTGGCCTTCCCCGTGGGTTTTCTGAGTGACCGTGACCGTTCCTGTGACTTGTCTCTGAATCCAGCTCAAGCCCTCTACTCCATGCGTAATTCACCGAGGCCCACCTCCCAAAAGCACTGGAATTCCCTGGCCCTCAGTGGCCCCATGTGCCTTCCAGCACAAGACTGGGGCCACGTGTATCCCTCCCAACATCTCACCACTGGGCTTGGACTCCAAGGGGCCAAGTTGCAGGGAGTCTTTTCCTGTGAGAAGCTAACAATGGTTATTCATAATTTCCCAGTTCTGTCGAACCCTTCAAGGACAAATGGCAGATCTGGATAGAGCCAGAAAGCTCCCAAGAATTTAATCAAGGGCAGCGAAGCATGAGTCTTCCCCTAGGGGCAGTCACCTGAGAGCGCAGGCTGTTCTAACTGCAGAATGGTATTAACCTGTTGCTTTCAATTGTGCTGTGGTGCACATTTAAATCTGCTCCCTGGGGACATGTGGCTTGTGGATACACCCCCATAGACACAATTCCTGAATCCGAGCCCAGGAACACGGGTGTTTGTGCAATTGGAAGAGAGGGAAGGTCAAGGACATTGGGAAACTGAAAAAGAAATGGAGTTTGAGGCTTGTAGTTTCACGGAGCATTCAGAAAGCGTCATCTCTCAGAAGCAGAGGTGGGTGACATGCATCCAACGAGAATGCAAAGTTTACAAGGTTTGATACCTGCAGGACCTGGCATGGGGCACACACACACACAGGCACACACACACATAGGCACACACACACTCACACGCACTGAGACAGTCTGTTGCACACTGGGAACAGGTTTAGGAAAATAACAGGCTCCTTTGAGTGAGGAAAGACTGATCCAAAGAGACGCTGGGAGAATTCAGGTTTATAATTTTCCTGGGGACTTCGAGGAAGTCACTGTATTCATCTAGGCCTCAGTTTCTCCATGGGACAATGGGTGAGCTGGATGTGACGAGCCCTTAGAATGATTGCTTAAAACTAATTTCCGTGCTCTGTTTTTGAATGTGATGATGTTCGACTGAGTTTTATATTAACAGCTCGAGCCCTTTGCAAGAGTTTCCGAGAAGCAACGGCTTGCGGTGCAGCATCTTTAGATTCCCAATAGCCTCTGCGTTATTTTTGGCTTCTTCCTGCTATCCTAACAGAACCAGGGAGCCCCATGTGTGTGGGCATCACTCCCTGTGTTTGCTCATGGATTCTGACAAGGCAGTGGCCAGGTCTGCAACATTCATCCTCTGAACGTCCTTCATGATAAACCCAGCGAGGATGGCTTAGGGTCAGTCCATCCGAGCAGAGGACGAACTCAAGTGACCCCTTTGACCTTAAGGTTATATTTTGTTTATGGCTGACTTTTCTAGGCCTCTCCTTCATATGTAGCTTCACTCTAACTTTTCCTTCACCCATTTTTTTTTCTAGAAGGTGTTTGTATTCTGTTTTGTTTCCCCAGTTTCCACACACTCCCTGCCTGTTCAGGAAGATTTATGAAGTTGATTGAGCCAACTACTTTCTGCCATCTAGAGCGGAGCTAATATTATTCATGAATCACATATATTCCAGGAGACAGTAGACTGGGGACAGTAGCCTTCTCACTTTTGGCTCTACACTAAGTCATCACAGCTCTGTACTTTCTTTTCTCAACCTGTAAAGTCAGAGTGATCTTACTGGCCCCAGAGTGATCTTATTGACCCCTTTCTCAAGCCGACCATCACCTCCACTTCTGAATGTGCCCAACTGACGTGGGGAAAAGAGAGGTGGTAAACAGAAGTCTTCAAAACTAATGACTGTGGTCAACCATCCTCAATTAATTATTGAGCAAACCTTGATTTTTGTGCCAGTAAGTTCATTAGGAGTGACTCGAGCCAGCAACACATGCGGATTCTGGCTACTGTTCTTCTAGAGCCTTAAACACTTACAGCAGCTAAGCTGGAATCACTTAAGTGGCCAGTCTGAAGTAAGCAGGTCAGGAACTAAACCCCAGAGCGCTGATTTTTCCAGATATTCTGAACTGCGCGACCTCACTTAATATTTTAAAGCCCTTTACCATACCTGCCCAGTGGAAGGAGGAGGGATGGGTGGAGAACACTGGAGTCCAACACAGGTAAGGCTTAGGCCCAGCCAGGCCACTTTCTGCCTGTGTGATGTGGCTCAGCTTCCCCAGCGCAGTGCGCCTGGTGGGGTACAGAGATGCGGACACCCTCAGCCTCACCTAGGACCGAGGCGCTCACTGTGCTGAAAACGCACAGACAGGATGCATCTCCAAGGTGCAGGAGACAAGTGAGCACGGGCTTGCTTCTGAGGAGGAGAGAGCTGAAAGACCAGCCCCTGCCCCACCCAGCCCCTGACTCCCTCTACCATCTGGGTGCCGTCAACTTGTCTCACTGTGGCCAAGAGGCCAGGGTGAATATGGGGGTGGGGGTAACATTAAAAAAAAACGCTCTTTTCCATTAAAAGTTTGCTCAGCACTCGGACTTCAGAGAAGTTTCCTGAATGAAGTCAGTACACTCTCAGGTTCCTGTTTCAGAGCCACAGGAGGTCCCAGCAGCCAGTCTGCCACCAGACCCTTGTGTGCTGCCTCTGAGCAATCTCTTAATGGGCTCCCCCAGCAATGGTCTACCTTGTGCTGTGCAGACAAAGCAATCTTTTAAAAACATGACCTCACGTGGTTTCCCACGACCGTCAGGACACTGCCCAGGCTCCTCAGCATTGCACACGAGGTCCTTCATCACCTGGCCTCTCTCCCCCCTCCCCATTCCACCCACCCCAGCCACGCTGGCTTGGTGTTCCTTGTACATGTCCCTCTCTCATGCCTTCGTATTTCAGTAGATGCCATTTGCTTGCTCTGGAATGCCCTTTCTCCTGCCTCCACCAGGCCCCATCCTGCCTTCCCGAGTTTAGAATCATACCTCCATGAGGTCTTGTGTAGGCAAAATAGGATGTCCTGTGTGTGCAATGATGAGATCATGGCTACACTGCAGTGTAACTGTACCATTCGTCACGGTAAATAATTTATCCTGCCATGGTTAGAACCTGTTTCCACATACATACCCCCCAAACTGTAAGTGCCAAGAGAACAAAGCTATTCCATAATTGCCCGGGACCTAGCACAGTTCCCAAAACATAGTGGATGCTGCTCTTAAGTTTATTGACAGGAAAACGATATCAATAATGACATCAATGAGAAGGGCAATAATGAAGGGAAGAAAGACCATAGTCACCATTAGCATCTTAAATAATAGAACCAGGAGGAGTGAAAGTTGGGTCACACTCAGAATCAAACTTCCGAGGCACATAGCCATCCAGTGAGAACTCCAAGGAGTTAAGAAGCCCGCGGCCCATGGAGGCCCCGGGGCAGGAAAAAGGCAAAAGCATCAGAGTCAGAGGGGAAACCTGGGGAAGCCACCGAGCTGTAAAAAGGTCCAGGGTAGATCTGTAACCTAGTGAAGAAAAATGAATTGCTGAGAAATGGAGAGGGTCATGCAGGAGAAATTCCAAGTCTCAGCTCTGCAGAGCAAAGCATGCTGGGCAATTATAGCCTATCAGATATTTTTAAAAATTGGAGAAAACCTAATGCCACCAGCAGCACCACAGCTCCAAAAACTACTCTCTAGTGACCCACTCACTGTGCTTCTTTGCAAGTTCAACCCTGCACCCCCTACCCCCTCAAAAAAGCTCTGCTGCTGGCTGGTCCCTTCCCAGATACCCCTCCCCCACCATTCTTGGGAAAGCCAAGATGAATTAGTGCAGCTACATTTTCACAGAATATGTAGCATAAGACAGCCCAAGCCGGGCTCATGACGGAGGGGCACCCACTGCCAGGCTGGGTGAGCCCTCGTCTACCTCGGTCTCCTTACCACACACGCGCACTATGTGTGCCCATTCTGTATGCCCACAAAAGAGAAAGAGCCCACATTTCCCCCTTAAGCTTGACAACTGCAATGGACAAACTTCCTTTGCGCAACTGTTCACGGAAAATCTACAAGACAGATGTTTGGGGAACGTGGGTCCACGTTCTTGGGCTCATTGGAAGCGGAACAGGAACATTCGCACACACAGAGCATTCGTCCCAGCAGAATCCAGGCAGCTGAACAAACGCCGGAAAACCCAAATGCACTCCCTGGGAGTCGCGCAACATCACATAAAAGGAAGGAAAGGCATTTTGGTGAAGGTCAGTGAAATGTCTTACTAACGCCTTCCCCCCCGGGTGAGCCTTAAGCCTGTTCAGTCCTAGACCTCACCAGCCCCTGCACCCTCTGCCTTGCTATATGGGAAGGCCTGAGAGAGTTTCCGCTATTGTGCAAGTCTTGCAGCAACGGAAGATGGAAGATGCATGCAGCTAGGGCAGAAACTCTGCACACTTGTCCCACCAAGAAGAGAGGAGCTGGCCCCAGGCATGAGGCGGCCAGAGCCTTCAAAGGCCCTTCAGCTCAGGACTGTGGGATGGCCCCGGGAGGGCAGGATGAAGCTCACAGCTCATAACTCACATGTGACCAGCACATCAAAAGCATCAGTGAGTGAGTTTAAACCACACCTTTATCCCCTGGGCAGGGACGGACACTCTGTTTAGATTTGAGGTGGGAAAGAGGGCTCCGTTTCCACCAGAATTAACTCCTATTTTCCTACAAAGGGGCATTGAGGCATTTCTCCTCCTTACCTCATGGATTGCTAGAGTGAATATTGAGACAAGAACTCAATTTCTTAGTCCCCAAGAGAGCAGCTGGATCCTCGATGTGAGTGGGTCCTTGCGCCTTTGATCCAAGAGGTTGGGTGGCCCGGGCGAGGGTGCCCGAGGCCCCGTTGGTTTTTATGAGTCCGCGGGTTGGCTCAGACAGGCTGCCTACGCATCTGCAGGCAACAGCTCTCAAAGAACACAGTTTACTTTAGAACCGGATCCAACAAGAGTGGGCGTGGCAGCAAAGGGGCCAGATACACCTAGGTGTTGAGCTGCCGGGGCTAATTAAGGGGGACTGTTTATGGAGCCACGGCTGGGAACCAAAGGCCCACTTCCTCAGGCTGACAGTGTCCCATCAAAGGCGTGAGGTGGGGCACACGTGCACCTAGGCGAGGTGCTCCCAGGTGGGGACACTGGGGGGTCCCCGAGGAGCCCCTCCAAAGTTGCTCCTGCTCAGTGACTCGTTCAGTGGCCATTCAGGCTGACGTGACCATGCCCTGGCCATTCATCTGTCTCCCTGGTTCCAGCACAAGGGGGGGCCTTGGAGCAGAGACTGTAGAGGAAAGCAGAGCGGGAGCCAGGCCCTGCTACACCAACCATGTCACCTGGGGGCGAGTCCCTCGCTTCTCACCCTCCAAGGCCTGCGGTGGGAGTGAGATATTGTATGTAATGCATTTGCGCACACTTGGCATTGGGTAACACCCGTGCAAACCAACATACCCCAAGTATCAGCTTTCTTTCCTCCTTTCCTCCCAATCCCCTGGTGTTCTCTCCCTCTCTCTCTCTCTCTCTCCCTCTCTCTCTCTTTCTCTCTATTTGCTCTCGTTTACACTGAGGGAGAGGAGGTCTTATCTCACACCCTCCTGCCTCGCTGTCTTTTCAGCATCCTCCCCTGGGATGGTGTTCTCCAAGGTGTTCACTGGCGGCCGCCAGAGCAGCAGGAAGCAGCCTCTTTAGTAAGCTGCCATTCTGTTTTCATGGAGCAGCAGGGGCTGAACACGAACAGGCCACACATCCCTTCACTGCCTGTCTCCTTCTCCACTGAACACACAAGACGCAGGACGGTACCGGGCACCACGCTTCCCAGAGCCCGCGCGGCTGACGAGCAGGGGAGGCTGCAGGGTGGCCCCAGTGATTCTGGCAGCCCTGGCCACACAGAGCGAACGCATCATGATTTTCACAACTAGGAGAAAATGGAAACAAATGCACAATTGAATTTTTAAATTTTTCAGTATACAAATTTTGTGCTAACTTTGTTAGTTATTCCAAAGCATTTTATTTATTTTTTTGATGTTATTGTGAATAGAAGTGTTTTATTTTTACTTTATTTTTTATTGAATGGATTGGAGTGACATTGGTTAATAAAATTACATAGGTTTCAGGCATAAAATTCTATAAGACATCATCTGTATATTGTATTGTGTGTTCGCCACCCCGAGTCAAGTGTCCTTCCGTCATCATTTATTCCCCCCTTTACCCTCTGCTACCTCCCCCCACCTGCCTTTCCCTCTGGTAGTCACCATGCAGAAAATGTTGTTTTCAAACACTTATAAGTATAATCAGTTGTTACAGTAAAAAAGAATAGCGTAGTTGTAAGTAAACAGCTTACAGTAGCATTTCCCATGTGAAGTTCGATTGTGAGGGAGCTATTCCAGGGAGCAGCGGGACCACAGGGGGGAAAAAAGAAGAGGAGGGATTCAAAGCTTGTGCTAACCATGGCTTTTCCCCTCCACAGAAGGTCTCCTGCGAGCATGCCCCTTCCCACCCTTGTTCCCCTGTCCCCAAGCTCACCCCTGTCTCCAAAAATACCTCTTCCGTGCTCCACTGTGTGGTCTGCTACTACTTTTCCAGATATTCCACCCCACCTCTCAGGACAGCCTCCTAACCCCAGGTTCACCCCTCCCCACCTGTGAGCATCTCCCGAGCCTGCTGTGGGGCCCTGGGAATGCTCCCTGTCCAGCAAGTGCAGCGTGCATGGGTGCTGGGTCCCTGGCTGCTGCTCTCAGAAATGGCTCAGCAGGGTGCCGGCACCAAGAGGCCACTGCTGGGGAGGAGGGAGCTCCTGAGAGCGACTCTGGCCGGAGAACAGAACTCTGCACGGCCTTGTGGAGCCCTCCGCAAACTCCAGGGAAGGCTGGGATGTGTCAACCGGCCCTCCCCCTCCCCTTCCCTCAGGTCAGCCTCCCCGGGTGGCTCTCCCAGCTCCTGCCCTGCTCCCTCGCACCCCATCTATGCACTGTTAACCCCATCCTGGTGTCTGCTTCTCCGAGGCTCTGGGCTGGCACCTGGGCTGTCCCCACCCGGTGGGAGCTCTCAGGGGCCTTCAGCACGTGAGACCTTGGGGTCACACAGGACAATCTCCAGAGCGGGGACCCAGGAAGGCCGACTCCTGCGTGTCAGTTGTGGGCCTGCCTCTCACTCTCCCGGTTATCCCCAGTGTGAAAATACACACACCTCTCGTAGATAAACATTAATTCCCCTAGACGGACGGCACAAACCTGAAATGAGGAAAATAAAGGTTTTCTAAAGTGCCCCATTCATTTACCAGGCGGGTTCCTCAAGCACAGCAGGACCAAAAGTCCTATTATGCAGATCAGGTGGTTGTGTGACCCCAGCCCCCGCCCTTTGCCCCCACCTTCAAACAGCCCCGGGGACCTGCTGGAAAAGCAAAAGAGGCTGTTGCTAAGCAACAGGGAGGGCCAGGCTGGTGGTTCTCTCTCCCAGATGCAGGATCCTGCTTATAATTCGAAAGTGAAGACTTTCGATCCGGTGGAACCCTGCACTTTCCCCAAACCTGCAGGACTCGTCTTCTCAGTCTCTCCCCTACCCGTGGTCTTCCTGGAGCAATTCTGCTCCTGCTGCCCGCCGGCCGCTCCCCCACCTCTGCTCTGTGCTCTCCAGCTTCCCTGGCCTTGTGCTAATGCTGCTGGGGTCCCTTGGCATTTACTCGAGAAAGCGCTGGGAACCTCCGCCCCTGTCTTGAGCTGCAGGACCAGGTCCCTGGAGTGGTTTTCTTCAAAGAAATCTGGAAGCTTTCAAAGACATTCTTCTATCATGACTAATTTCTCAACAGGAGCAATCTGGATAAACAGGAGCCTTTAGAGGTGCCTGTCTGACTCAGGGGAGGACAGGGAATTCCATTCACACAGGGACAAGCTCTGGGGGCCAGCACCCTGAGCAGGCGCAGGAGCATGGGGCAGGGAACGCAGGCAGGACTCGGCAAAGAGGGCCCGAGGCTTGGGCCCTAGGAGTGGGTGCAGGATGGACGGCCGGGGCGAGAGCGGCCAGTCACAGCAGTGCTGCCAGGACATGTTCTCCTGGTCTGGACAAAATATAGGGAACCACACGAGGTGAGCGCCCTGTGTGTGCTGAGTGCTTGGCACAAGGCATCTGGGTTCATCCTAACAACTTTAGGGGTTGGAGTTATTTTAATCAATGTACCGATACAGAGGTAAAAACACTCATCTCTGGGCACACTAATGGGGTCAAATTCAGATCCACCTGTGACCCCAGGTTCCGCCCACCCATTACCTCGTTGATAGGACTATGTGGGAGGTGGACACCATCTCCCAGGTGAGGGAACACAGGTCTGGTCACTGGCCAGCCTCTGCTCTGGTTACAAAGCCGCTCTAACTGCATCTCCCTGATACAGTACAGATCTTTGCAAAGCGCTGCACTCATCTTTTCAGGAATCCGGAGGCTGCAGACTTGGCCCGTTCCTCTTCCTGCCAGGTTTTCTAGAAAGAGACCCTGCCCTTCAGCAGTGTCCAGAGGCCTTCTGGATGCTCAGAAATGCTTGAGAGGCTAAATAGATTTTAGTAGGTTCCCTGTAGCAAATGCTGGATCAAAACTAAGCAGCAGCAGTGCTTTTTCACATCCAGCCTTTGAGATAAACAGAACCTGCTGCAGGTTGTTTCCCTCCGGCAGACTCTGTAATGACCAGGACTAGATTCGATGTGTCTCCCAGAGAACCAACCCCCGCCCCCCTCAGTCCTGTGGACTTTTAACCCTGGGGTTCTCAGACCTCTGCTGTCAGTGGGAAAGTGACCAGTCTCTTTCTTTAAGAAGAGACTGGTCAGTTCTCCTGGTTCCATTTCCTCGGTAGAGGGCCTGCCCTCAGATAGGTTCCACCCACAAAAAGCAGGAGTGAGACACGGGGTGAGGTCCGTAGGTAAAGATGATAACTGTCTATTTTCAGCTCTGCAGGTCACAGGCACTTGCTATTCTGTTTTTTTCTGTGTTTCTGTGAAGGAGGCAGGCAGAGGTGTATTTCTAACCCTCATTTTAGAGATGAGGAAATAGAGACTTGGCAGATCTATTCCTGCAGGGCCTTGAACGCCCTTCCAAAAGGGACCTTGGTGCTGGGGTTAGACCTGGGCTGAGACTGAGCTCAGTTACTGTGTGAACTTGGCTGTACCAGTGTGTCTAACCCCTAAATACCAAGCCAGAAATCCAAAGAGCATTGCACCCCCTCCTCCCCAGGGAGCTGGCTCCTTGGAGTGGAAAGAGAGATTCACAAAACCCTTGCATTGAAAGGGGATTTAGAAGGCACCTCTGGCTTGCCCACCTTTCCTGTGCTTTCCCCCTCAATGACATCCACCCAACACTCCAGACTGCCTACAGTCTTCTTAAAAACCTGGCCCTTAGAGCCCAGCTCTCTAGCGGTGGAGTCCAACCAGCCAACATGGAACAGGACCATCACCTCCTTCATTCTAGACATAATGCTCTTATTAATGCCCCCCTTAGTACTCATAGGGAGCTAGAGGTGACTTTTGTCGTTTTGTTTACAAATGTTAAACAGTCCACATGTCTCCCAGCCTGCACATGAAGGACTTGTTTCCAGCTGACCTGCACAGGGCCATACAGATGATACGTAGAGGGCCCAGAACTCAGACCCAGGACTCTGACTCCACTTTGCTACGCAGGTATAAACAATTAAGCAAATCTCAAAGACAAAATACTCCTCCAATATCCTTCCTGGTCTCCGAGCACCCAGGCCTGGGGCAGGGAACTTGGTAAACCTCAGGGAGGACCCCAGATCTCCTCTGCACAGCACCCAGGGTGAGTGCCCTGGGCGTGGCAGTGAGACCACAGACGGAGTGAAATAGAGCCCTCTCCTCCCGTTTTGAAATTTCTTCTGCATTTCTCTTCTCTTTGAAATGTTTGCTTTATAAAACCTGAGAACTCCTGCAAAGAAAGCAAACACGGGAAACTTACTGTAAGTTTAAAAAATATAATTATATCAAAATAACTCTTTGGAAAGGGTAAAAAATATATATAGGTCACCTTAGCACTTCGACTGAGAGGCTGTCTGGTGGACTGAAGTGAGGAGCACACACAGGCAGGAAGACAGCCCAGAGCCCGGGGCGCCCGCACCCCAGAAACCCTGCGCTGCCCTCTGAAGACGCCACCTCGCCGCCTCCCTGACCTCTGTCCCCGCCAGCAGCAGGAGGAAGGCTGAGGGCTGCCCCCAGGAACCACCCCGAGCGGCATTCAAGCCTTTCTCCCCTAACCCTTGCTGTCCTGGTTGGCACGTTTCTTGCCCATTACCCATGAGCGCGGCTTTCTCCCTCACTGACTCGAAGCTTCCAGGAGGTAGGTTTCCTCCAGGCTTCGTTGCTTCCTCCTGAATTCCTCGAGCTCTAAAGCTGCAGAGCTTGACACCTTGTGCCACGAGTGAATGACGACTGAGCTGAGTCCCTCTCTCCTCTGCCCTGCACAGCCTGCTCATGTGGGGAGCCTGCTCCCCTGTAAAGCACTTTTCATCCAGGGGGTTTCTGCTGGCTGGAGGGCTCCCAGACAGCCTTGCCTGGACCAACACGCACAACCACGGGGCCTGGGCCAAGGACAGCCCTGAGTGGCCACCCCCGGGGTGCTCAGAATCACACCTCCACTCTGAAGACCAGCGGTGGCCACCTGGTCACAGAGTCCGGATGCCGTTCTTCTCTGGGGCAACAAGGGGCCCTTGGAGGAGCCCTCGCGCTCCTCTGGTCATGTCTAGACTTGATTATGCCCAGAGTTGCCAGATCCCCACAGAGCGCAGTTCAAGGCAGGACAGCTGAGCAGAGAGGAGGGGACGGTCAGTGGCCCTGTCGTCACACTCCTCTGTTGGGGAGCTGGTCTGAGGTGGGGACATGGCAGGGCGAAGGCTCAGAGAGTCACACTGGGGGCATTTGGAGAGCCAGAGGGCAGGGCCCAGGGGCCTCCAGTTCCACATCAAGCGACACTGGCCAGTGGTTTTCCAGGGTCACTCATGTCAGTGTCTTGTACACTTTGTTCTAGACTCTCGGTGGCTCACACGCGTCCCCACAGCATCAGAAGTCAGGACAAATATGCTCCCACGGTCCCAGCTGGTCACTCTCTGTGCTCATTGAACACTCAGGGGGCGAAGGGGGAGGTGGCAGGTGGCAGGTAGCAAATTCCCTTCACACAGGGACTTGGCAGGGACTTTGGCCCAGGCTCACATGTTTATAAGGGTCAACCTTGACTCGGGCATGCAAACCCAGCTCTGGAAATCGCCAGCTTCTGCAATGACACAGTGCCATGTCCTGCACAGTCCAGTGGCCTTGAAGTTGACCTTTTCAGCCACATTGGCTGCCTTTTCCCTCCGTGGTGACCAGCCTGCATCTCACCACATTGCTCATAGTTCCACCCAGACCTAACGCTGTGAGAGTCTTCAGGGCCTGTAGTCCCTAGAGGATGAACCCATAACATCTAAAACTTGGGTTCAAAGAGCAGGTCCCACTGTCCTCCCACTCAACACCCCTCCTGTCTCTTGGGCCCCGCTCTGACTTTGGGTGCTGGGTAGTGAGGATTTCATTTGGGGGAGAAAAACTGCTTTAGAATAAGTGCCCCAAACTTCAAGGTGACAGCCTCAGGGAGCTCGAGTAGTAGGAAAAACACTGAACTTGGAATCAAAAAGTCTGGGATTGGGGACGCCTTTGCCACCTCCTAGCAAGGGGCTGCTGGGGTAGTTACACAGCATCTCCAGGCCTCAGCTTCCTCATCTGAGAAAAGACAAATCAGACTCGCCTTACACGATGTTGTGTGAAAGAGCCTGGTTGCTAAGTGCTGTACCAACACCACCATGATGGTGATGATGGTGATGGTGATGATGGTGATGACGGTGATTACTATGTGTAATACTAAGGTCAGATATGACCAGCAGAGGCCATGCCATGCTCTCCTCAACTGCGACATGGGGGCAGAGACAGTTGTCTCGGGTGGTCCCGGGGACCGCAGGGGATGTGGGCACGGAGGTGTTGGACGGCAGTGTTGGGTGGCTGGGGTGCTCCCTGGAGCCTGGAGAGCACAGGCCTGAGCTAGGTTTGGGTTCCATGGTGCAGGGCTGTGCCCACCTCAGACAAGAGAACCCCAACAGAACTGCTCCTCCTGAAAAGGGCCTTGGCATTGCCTGTAAAACAACCACCACAGCAGCCTCCCTTCATCTGCCTCACCTTTGTAAGCACTTTTGTGAACATTTTCTTATCAGGGAGAGTAGCTGCAGAGACGGGTGAGGGATGGCCTGGCCTGTTACCCCAGCTGCCTTTTGACCAAAACAGAAGTGACCCAGGCATGGGCTATTTCTCTCCCCAACCCCACCTGTGCAAGCCTCCCTCCCCTCCTGACCTCGCCCCTCCGCCCCGGCTCACCAAGCAGAAGCCGTGGGTGCCCACTCCAGTCCTGGCCCACAGACCCTCAGCAGGAGAAAACACTAGCCAGCCCCTGTCCCCAGCGGCTTTGGGGCTTGATTTCATCTTTTGCAGGAGGACGCTGGGGTAAGTGACTGCCTGGATCCCTGGAGATAAGGGGAAGCTTATTCTCGGGGAACAACTGCCTGGTATTTTCTAATGTTACTACCATCGGAGGCACGTGGGCTTTTCCTGTAGCCCTCTAGAGCTCAGGTCGTTCAATCCCCCAGCAGGTGTGCCCAGTGTCACTCAGAATCCACCCCCCCCCCCCCGCCCTGGTGAAATCTCACATTGCGAGAGTGTCAAGGGAAGGACTGAGTGGCTGTGGGCAAGGAGACGGGGTGCAGGGAGGAGAGAGTCTGAACCCCAACCCCTCTGGACAAAGCCCAACCCTTTGGTTCTTCAAAGACTGAACTGATGATATACTTGGGGGGGAAAATGGCCCTGGGCGTGCTGTGAATCAGGCATTTCCTAAGGAAAGCAAGTCTCACTCAACAGACTTCAATACTTCAGCCCGCTGAACATGACCTGCCCCCTTGTTCAATAGCCAAGACCAACAGCCAGCCACCCAGTCAATCTACAATGAATGCCCTTTGCTAGACTCCAGGTTCACCTCTCCATGTTCTAGCCATGACATGGCTTCCCGCCCACCTCTCTCCCTGTGGGGAGACACATGTTGACCATGTAGCATGGGAACCCTAGTTCCCAGCATAGCCATAGTGCTCCCTATAAATGAATGAGTTAGCAGGCTCGTCTAGATGTTAGGCAGCTGGGATCTGATGCGTGTTCTTGGGAGTTAGTCGTGCTTAAAATCACATGACTGGCCCTGGCCGGTGTGGCTCAGTGGTTAGAGTGTCAGCCTGGGGACCAAAACTCTGCAGGTTTGATTCCCTTCAAGGGCTTGTACTATGTTTCGGGTTCATTCCTTAGCCCTGGTCAGGGCGAGTGCAGGAGGCAACCAATCAATGTGTGTCTCTCGCATCAATGTTTCTCTCTCTCCCCGCCCCCCCTTTCACTCTTTCTAAAAAACAAAAAAAAAAAAAAAAAAAGGAAAAAATATCCTTGGGTGAAGATTAACAACAAAAATATCATGTGACTGAATTTGCAAAGGGGACCTTGACAAATGTTCCAGGCTGCGTCACCTTCTGGGGTCTCTTGAAAGACAACTGATTTGACCTCAGTGGAGACACACTTGCATCGCCATTAGCTGTGTGCCCTTCCTGTATAAGCTTGTGTAACTATTCGTTTAACTGCTACCACAAGGGCAGGCGTCCTTGCAGGCCAGGATCACAGTTTTATTCATCACTGCACGTCTAGAACCTGGCACGCGGCCCCCTGCATAGCAAGGGGTCAACAATGTCTGCAGATGGGTGATTAAAAATGAATGGCTTGAGTATAAAGCAGGTAAATTAAAGGAAAGCTTCTACCTTTGCTCTCATCTGAAAGCCCAGTAAAATAACCATTTTTAAAAAGGCATTAACCCTCAAGGGTAAGGATGACTGGACAGGAGACAATAACAACCTTTTTGAAAATCAGAAAGCAGATGCATTCTACACTTATACAGGGGAAAAAAAAAAATCACACCCAGGAACGGGCACAGCTTACACCTCAGAATCCCAAGGTGTTGGCCGTCTGCAGCACCGTCTCCCTCTGCGAGCGGGGGCTGAACGACAGCTGAGAGAAGGCGGATCAGGTGAGCCTGTTCAGGAAAAGCAGTGGTTAGACTTCCTGACCCAGCCCAGGCAAGAAACTTCTCCTGGACCTTCATAGCACAGGACAGGAGATTTGCTCTCTGGTAGGGATAAAGCAAAGGGCCTCTGGATGGAGGGACACACAGCACCACTAAGGACTAGCTCATCCTTTTAGTCCCCCCAACTGAGGACTAAGGGAACGTACCCATAGCAGATGTCGAGGCTCCCAATTCTCTCCTGCAACTTGATTCCAGAGGTGGGCAGTCAGGACCTGGCCCTCCAAGCAGAAGGTTAAGAGAGTTGTTCCTGAGAAACCTGACTACCTCCCTAAAAGGAGAGACTCCTATCCAGGGTTCTTGCAATGAAATGGCCCAGAGTCTCCCCCAGGGGGCCTGACAGTTGTCAAGCCCATCTTCTGGCCCAGGGCATGCTCTTCACAGGCTACCAGATATCTGAGCAACTGAAACAAACACATGAATAAGTGTCTCGGAGGAAATAGATGGTGCAGGGAGAAGAAATCTTCAAATAGAAAAGATGCTTCCAAAAATAATAATAAACGAACTTTAAGGAAATAAAAATAGGGGTCCTCGGAAATTAAAACATACAGCAAAACCAAAAATCTCAATGGAAGGAATGAAAGGAAAAGTTGAGGAACTCTTCCAGAACATAGAGCAAAAACAAAAAGAGATGAAATTGGGAGGGAAAAGGTAAGGAAATGAGAGGTTTCTGAGTGACAGGAATTCCAGAACGAGCACATGGAGAAAAAAAGAGGAAGGAAATCATCAAAGAAACATAGCGAGAAAATATCCCAGAATGAAAGGCAATGATAGGAAAGTCTACCCAAGGCCTGGCACTGTGGGCATACGTAGTCTGCACCAAACCAAAATCACGGTGACATTCCAGAGCACTGCAGTTAAACAGGAGATCCGGCTCATTTTCAGAAAGGAAAAAGAAGACATATGAAAAGATGAAGCATGAGCCTGGCTTTGGACATCTTTAACATGTCCAAAAGTTGGAAGAAAAATGACGACGTCTTTTAACATTCTGAAGGAAAATGTCCTGTTTAGAATTCTATACCCGGCCAAACTGTCAATCGAGTAGATCAGAGATATTTTCAGATGTGCAAAGTCTCAAAAAAAATTTACCTGGTATGCTCTCTTTCCCAAGAAACAACTGTAGAATGTGTTCCTGCAAAGGGAGAGAGTAAACCAAGAATGAAACACACAGGAGCCACATGAAACAGGACACAGCGCAGTAGAGAGGTGAAGGGAAAGAGTGGCTAGGAGGCCTGCTGTGCACCGGCAGGGAGGGCCACCTCTCCAGACCAAGGGGAACTGAAGGCTCCAGGGGCAATTACTCCAAGACATGAAGTGAGTGGGACACCTGATGTACCTGGACATCGTGAGAGGAGACTGAAACCATCAGAAATTTTCATTCAGATTGGTGATGAGAGCAAAGAAAACTGAGAAAAGAAAACCACAAAAATGAGCGGCTCCAAGGAAAACAAAAAGCCGTGCAGAACAGAAAAAGTAGTCTGGTTTACTGTATGGATCAGCAATGAGGAGAATTTCGTAGACAAAATAATGTTAGGCCTGAATATTTATCCAACCAAAGTGATGATATGACTCCTTTGGGAGAGGGGGAAATAGTGAGGGTATGAATGTGGGGGAGGAAGGAGAGCTATGTTCCCATCTTCAGTAGTAGTCTCTAAAACGGAAGCATCTAGAAGCATTACCACAAGAGTGGCTTTTAGGGATAGTGGTAAAACCAAGGGAAGAAACAGCCCAAAGAGCTGAAAGTGGTAGCCCTGGAGACTGGGACAGGGGGAAAGAGGAGACCTGACTCTTTTCCTATCAAACCAGAGCAATGCGATGCTTTGAATATATGCATAAATTACTTTAATAAAACAAAACTAGAGATAAAAATGAACAAATGAGTAAATACACAGGTGGGCACAAGCAGGCTTACAGTTTTGAGTACATGAAGCAGAGTTTATTCCTGTATTATTATTTATTAATTACTGTTATTTATTTGTATTACAACTGTAAACCTACTTTTGCCCACCCCTGTGATGCAATCCACCGAATGAGAAATCTCAACCACTAGGTGGTGCTATTGGCCACTGGTGGAAACAGTGCCAGGGAAGGACCAGTGCTTGCCGGTCAGTATTTCTAAGGAGTTTTCTGCAAAACATAATAAAGTGAGATTTTTATCAATAAAGTCAGGAAGGAATAAAGTTGTTTACTTTTTAAATTTCAATATCCCTTTTCACGGAAGGGGAAGAAAAAATCATTTCCCCCTAGTGGTGCAATAATTGAAAGCTCAACTCCCGGAGACAAAACACAGTCGTCTAGCGGTTGAGTGCCCCGCCTTCTAGAAGCTCAGGTGTTGATCCAATAAAATCAGCTGTGCAGCCAGTTGTGGTAAATGCCCCTCAGGGACCTGGGCCTGAGCCCTGAATCAAGGAAACTCGGGAATGGGAAGCTTGTTTTAGGAAAGCCGACGACACTGTTGGTGGTGCTGATGTCAGAAATCAATGAAATTAAGCGAAAAGTGGTTTGGGGGCCCTCACGTGAAGGGTGGGGTGCTTCCCCACGTGGGAAGCAGAGGCGGGCGCGTTTAGCTCATCCCACCTCGCTAGCACCTCCGACAGCCTGAGCAGTTTGGTTTCTCTCCTTAGCTCTGCTGCCTTGACTTTCCTGATCTGCGGTCAGCAGGAACTGCGGGCCCTCATTGCCTGCCCTCTGCGATGCTGAGCGCAAGTCTCATTAGATAACTCCCACTAAATACACATTTATTCATGAATGAGCCTCTACACTTTTATCTTTTCAACCTGGTGCCACCACACTGGCCGGGCCATCTGCCAGCCACTCCAGTCACAACTCCACGTCTCATCTGGACCCTCCTCCCGCCTTGCCCCCATGTGACGTGGCCCAACTCTGGCGTCTCCTCTCCTCTCTGCCTCCCTCCAGATATTTAAACCAGCCTGTCTCAGGCTCCTCCTCTCAAAAGATGGCATTCCAGAATCTACACTCTCCCCCCTCAGCTCCAGACACCCATTCCTGCACCGACCCCCCTCAGCTCCAGACACCCATTCCTGCACCGCCCCCCCTCAGCTCCAGACACCCATTCCTGCACCGCCCCCCCTCAGCTCCAGACACCCATTCCTGCACCGCCCCCCCTCAGCTCCAGACACCCATTCCTGCACCGCTTCCCCCTCAGCTCCAGACACCCATTCCTGCACCGCCCCCCCTCAGCTCCAGACATCCATTCCCTCCTCTTCTCAGACAATTCCTTTTAGGGGTGCATTATGTCTAAAATCAAATTCTGCATCTCTCCTTCCAAGCTACCTGCTCTTGTGATTTTCTTCTTTCTGCCATCAGGCACACATGCAGCCTGTGAGCATTTACGGAGTAAAAGGCATGATGCCAGACACTGGGAATTCAAGCGTTTTTAAAAACAGGGTCCCCCCCTCCAGGAACTTGTAGGCTGCAGGTGGAGGAGAGAGGCAGGTAATGGAACCCCCAGTTCCCAGTGGAAGGGGCAGTGCGGACACTCAGCATCCCTGGGGACTCCGGGGAGCTCAGCAACAAGCCAGCCATTCTCCCCCTGGTCGCATGGGGTCTTTCTCGGCTGTGTCTTCCACATCGTGCTCTCTCTCAAACCCCCATGTGCGTGAGAACCGCTTGGGGACCTGGTTAACGTGGAGCTTCTCTTCGATCAGGATTAGAGTGGGGCCTGAGAGTCTTTATTTCTTACCAGAACCCAGGGGCCGGCGCTGACGCTGCTGGACTGTGGCCACACTGTGAGTCGTGAGGTTCTGAAATTCACTATTAGGAACTGTGACAATGAGAAGGTTCATTACTTGTGTGAGCCTCGGATTCCTCATCTGAGAAGCAGTGATAGCGCTACCCCCCTCGCCAGGTTGCTGGGGAGATGAAAAGCTTTTACTTATGAAGCACTTAGCAGAGCTCAGCATGTTGCAGGCACTCAGCTAATCAGAGCCACTTACCATCACTTCCCTACACTTTACCTGCCCTTGCTCCCAGCAGTGTCCCCCTCGCCTCCCCAGGCCTTTTCTCACACACCAGCCCCCTCATGTTCAAATCCTACTCTTACTTCCCAGCTCACTCTAGATGCCCATTCTCTCTATAGCCAGATGCCAGCCCCCAGCTCCTACTCGCCAGGCTTTGTTGCATTATTACCTGATCTACACCATTAGGCCATCCAATTACCACCTACAAATTAGAATCCCAAGTTGTGACTTTGTCGGTTGACTTTTCTTGCACCTAGACTGACCTCCCACCCCTCAACTAGGGTGCAAGGCATTTCAGATCAAAGCCCACTGTTATACTTTTTAGCTTTTTTCACAGAGCCCATCAAAGCATCTCACATACAGCAGGTCTTCGTGAATCAATTAAAAGTTTGTGGATGTAAAAATACTTATATGTGGCCAATACTCACTGACTAAATGTGTGTGTGTGTGTGTGTGGTTTTAGCATAAAGAAATCATGAGAAACACAAAATTCAAGTAATTTACTGACTTTCTCTCCAGAGAAGAGGAGGTGACCCAGGGCAGAGTCAGCGGGGTTTGGTGATGTCCTGCTGTTTTTTTTAAGCTGAGTGATAGCTTCACGATTATTTCTTATACTGTTCCCACACCTTTTTGTATCCTTAAATGTTGCAAATTAATATTTATTAATTGACTCATATCTGCGGTTTGTACCTGGACCTATCAACATACACAACTAATGGATGAGGAATTCTCCCGACGGGCAAGAAAATACTTAAAACATTTGTCTTAGAAGACTTTTTGTTAGGACTTCGGAGTATTATTCAACGAACTCTTTTAATTAATCTTTCATCTGGCTGAAGATATTTATGAGACGTTACGAGCCTCATGAATGCAAATGGAATTTCTATAAATCATCTCTTGCTCGATGAAGGAACGTAAGAGAAGCAGACAGTGGTGGACAGAGGCAGGGCTCTACGCTCTAACTGACACGAGACCCCCCCAAATTCTCCTTTGCTTTCCCGGCACTGCCTCATCAATTCTCAGACAATCAGAATAGCATCTTCCAAGCCCGGAGTAGTTCTTCAGTGTGTCCCCTATCCTCAAATGTCACCTGTGCTCTTTGGGAAACTTGAGCATGGAAAAGTCTGTCTCATCTAAATCTGCATAAACCAGTCAGGACTGGAATCCCCATATTTCTCATTTTTCAGGTCTAGGCCAAGAACTGGACCCAGGCATTCTGTCTCCCGGTCCAAGGTCCCATCACTGTAAGAATATTTACAAAATGACATTTATACACCACCCTACCTTTTGCTTCAAAGTTAGCCCCCCATCAGGGCAGAAGAAATGCATGGCCTTTATGCTGAATCCCAGGTCACTGTCGCCCCAGAAGAGAGCACCTCACAGGCTCAGAAATGTGTGTCGTGTGTGTGTCACCAACCATGGAGCTGCACAGCCACCACCTCTCCCAAGAACCAGGAAACGAAGAACCTAAGAACCTTCTTCTCGGTGTTAAACCCTCAGATCAACATGTCATGGGCGAGCAGGAAGACAGGCTCAATCCCCTAGGGGACTAATAGGCTTCCTGGGTAGTCAGGGCCAGTGCGGTCACACTGAATTATCGCACCCTCTGCAGAGAGAGGGGAGGGCACCTAGGAGGCAAACCCGGACAGGGCCCACTGCCACTGACCCTGGGGAGGGTGCACATTGGCGTCGGCATAAGCAGTATCCAAAACCATCGAGAATTTTTATGAGTTTATTTGAGCCAAACTGACAATTGTAGAGAAGCAAAATCTCAAGGGAGTGGAAAAAATGCTCCGGAGAATGGCAGTTTTACAGCTTATTTTATGCTTTAGAATCAAAGGAGGAGACATGAGGAGGGTTACAGGGAGACCACTGGTGATAGGTTGGGGAGGGGGCAGGAGCCAGCAAAGCAGGAACACCTCCGGGACCGGGTAAAGAGTAAAACAGAGGGACACACACTTCTTTTACCCTAGTAGGTGCAGGATAGTTAATGAGTAACGTTTACAGCAGGCAGAGATGGCACGCGGGGAACAAGCCAGCAGTGAGGGGCTCTGTGGTCTCTGCCCCGGTGCCAGCTGCTGTGCCCTGAGGGGTCTGGAAAAGGAGATTTCTCTGACATTTCAAAGGTCTGTTATTTTAGGTGCACAGGACAATAGACAGGCTCACTTCAGGTAAAGATGATCCTTGTCAAGGAAGCTACGGGCCTGGGACGTGACTGCCTGCCATGACCCGCTTTTAGTCAGGGATTTTTATGTTCAGACCGTCCTGCGCGGTTACCCTCGGTCTCTGAGTTTGTGGGGCCCCCGTGCAGCCTCCCCTGAGCTTGCCGGGTTTTAGTAGGCGGCCCCTTTGCCTCCACGCTGGTCTGCGGGGGCACTAAGAGGAGCCCCAAGGTTGCCACCACGAGGCTTGCCTCCCTGAAGCCCTCACGCTGCTGTGCTTACAGGAGAGGACAGGCTTGATGCGCCCCAGTCCCAGCGACAAGCATCTGTCCCCTTGTAATTTAATAAACCTTTCTCTTGCTGTTGACAGTGTTCACGCGATGAATATTCATTGAAACCTGTGCTAGGTGCTGGGACACAGCAGGCGGCCAGACAGTCAGAGTTCCTGCCTGGCGCAGCCTACAGCTGGGTGGACACTGGTCCCACAGGCTTGATCAGCTGGGCCCCCCCCCCCCCCCCCCCCCCGCTTCTCCAGGGGAAACACAATCAGGGCTGATGGCAGGAGTGTTGAACCAGAAGGCTGGGCAACAGACAAAGAGGGGCCCTAGGGAACACCGCCAGCTAGGAAGGGCCCCCTGAATGGTCCAGTCCCTAGAGAAGCCTGCCCGCCCCACAGACAGCAGCCCCCCCTTTGCAGGGCTGTGACGGCTGCAGCAGCCCTTCCTACAAGTCCCTGAAGTAGTGAGTAGATGCAGGCCACCGTCTTTCCGGGGGCGGCAGGCGCCCAGGGGGAGGGCGGTGGCGCCGCCGGGCCCGCAGCGCCCGCAGCTCCGCGGTGCCCGCAGCTCGGCGGCGCCTCGGCCGCGCAGGGACGGGGCGAGCGCAGGGGGCACTTCCCGCCGCTGCCACCCAGCCAGCGGCCACCTGTCGCTGGAGAGACGGCCCGGGGCTGAGCAGAGTCCGCCCCGGGAGCCGCAGACCCCTTCCTGCCTCTGGACCGGCTCCACCTCCAGCCGGCGAGTCGGGGCGCCCCAGACCCTCCCTCCACCCACGGGAGCGAGGGCGTCCAGACTGCGGCTCCCCCAGCGCCCCAGCTCCCCCGAGGCCGGCCCCCCGCTGCTCTGCTCCGGCTAAAGAAACGCCACGAAATGCCGCCAGCCTTTGCCCCGCGCCCGCGGAGGCACCGAGCGGCCCCGCGCGCTCCCAGCTTCCTTCCCTCCTAGTTCTGCCGTCCCGCGGGCGCCGCCGCGCCCCTCGCCACGCGCGCCCGCCCCGCAACCGGGGGCGCTCACGCTCACGCCCGCGCTCCCACCTGCACCCGCGGGCGCTCGCCCCCGCCCCCCCCGCGCCGCCCCGCCCCGCGCGCAGGGACCCCCGCGCCGCGCCCGCAGCCCCCGAGGCCCGCCCAGCGCCGCCGCCTCCGGGCGCGGGGGGCGGTGCCAGCCCGGGAGCGCGGGTCCGCCCGCCCTGCCCCCGGCTCTCCCTCCACCTCTCCCCATCCCGGGCGCTCGGAACCGAGGGTGTCCCCTGATCACGTGGGAACCCCGCCCCCACCCCCACCCCCACCCCCGCCGCCCTCGCCTGTGGCCCTTTAAATCGGTTATTACGCATAATTACTAGGAGATCCGATGGTACTGGGGCAGGAGGGGAGGGGCACCGGGGAGGGGAGAGGGGGGAGGGGCACTGGGGAGAGAGGGAGGAGGGGGAGGGAGAGGGAGAGAGGGGGGGACAGAGAGGGAGGGAGAGAGAGGGAGGGAGGGAGAGAGGGGGGGGACAGAGAGGGAGGGAGAGAGAGGGAGGGAGGGAGAGGGAGGGAGAGAGGGGGGGAAGGAGGGAGAGGGGTAGGGAAGGAGGGAGGGAGAGGGGTAGGGAAGGAGGGAGGGAGGGAGAGGAGTCTCCCGTCGCTCTCACCGGAGGAGGGAGTGACTGAGGGGCTGGCGAGGAAGGGACAGGATGGCTGGAAGCCTCTGCCAGCAGGACCCGCGACAGGGAGAGGCTGTAGGCAGGGTGAGGCTGTGGTAATGGCTGGGGCTGCAGCGTCCCCTCAGGGGCCCCAGGCGCCCCTGCCCCGCCTCTAAGGGACACCCCAGAAGTTAGCATCAGTGGCACTTTGGAAGCTGCGATCTCAACAAGTAAGTTGCCTTGCTTTCCTGCCCCTTTCCTCCCCAGCTCTCCAGACGTGGAGGGCAGGACGCACCCTCAGGGCGCCCAGTGCCCCTAGCAACCAGCTTTTACCGGGAACCAGCCTGTTGGGGAGCCGGGGGCAACGGAGAAGGGTTTAGGGTGGGTCCAAAGTTCAGCCGGGAAGCCTGGCTGGGGAGTTTGGTATTTAGAGGACTGCAAGGCTGAACCATCTCTGTGCTGGTACAGAGCAGGGATTCCTGCCCCCTCCGTGCCCCCTCCGTGGTCTGAGCGGCCAGGGCTGCAGGGAAGCGGCCCTGCCTTCAGGTGGGGGTGTAGAGGGCGGGGGTTGGGCTGGAGCTGCCTCAGCCTTAGATCCTCAGCTTAATCTTGCATGCTTTTAAGTCTGGCCAAACTGATGGCGTGGCCTGGCTATTTGTGCCCTCTCCCGGCAGGTCACTTCCTGCGTGCCTCCCTATCTGCCTTTCAACATCTTTCAAGTTGTTCAGAAAGGCCAGGAGTCAAGTCTCCACGTGCAGGGAGAGGGAACAGGGCCATTATTCCCATTTTCCCAAACCCATGGATCTCCCTGGAGGGTTGTCCGTGCCTCCCCTCAAACAGGGCTCTCCTCCCTGGCTCCCCAGACGGCACCTGACCCTCAAAGGTCCAGGGCTTACCCCCAACTTCAGCTCAGGTAAGACCAGTCCAGCAATGCCAGATCGGTGGGTACGTGAATGCTCGATTTGTATCGGACTGTGCCTAGTACTTGGCTCTCTTTTGATCCTGTTAATGGGACAAATATTAGCATCCTCAGTCTCCAGGGGAGAACTCGCAGCTTGGCCAGGCTGTGCAACTTTCAGACGCACACAATTTACCAGTGGGATTCCCACCTGGGTCTGAAGCCAAAACAGAGCAGTTTTCATCACTAAGCTGAGCTTCACAGGGCTTTCTGGTTCACAAAGCCCTTTCCATGTGGGAGGGAGGCGGTGGAAGACGCTGATGGTTATGGCACCAAGTACAGAGCTGGACACATGTGTGTGACTTAATCTGGACCCCGTCCTGGGGTAGAGGTCAGTTATTCCACCGGCTTTAGAGAGTCTGAGCACTAAACCCTGTCCTCTGACTTCAAACCCAGTCTTTCCACTATCAAACACTGGTCCTGGAAGGCGTCTGGCCTTCCCAGATTCGTGCCTTTTCCTTGAACCCAGGCGTAAATCCCATCGGCTGGCTGAATGAGGGCCTGGGCTTCCGAGAATCTGGGAGAGGAACCCAGCAGAGGCAGTGATGTGAGGGTGAGAGAGAGGCCCCTGGTCGGGCTCTGACCCAAAGAGCTTGGTCAACTTGACCTGGATCTTAAACTCTTGCTCTGACCTGAGATGGCATCGCTGTACTCAGTGGGGTGCAAGGGTGCAGGGCGTGTGCTTCTGGGTAATAATATCAAGGAACTGTCACTTACTGGATGCTTACTGTGTGACCTTAGGCATTTTGTATATGTGATGGGATTGTCTTTTTCTTTTCCCATCCGCTGCTTTTCCCATTGCTCATCTCTCTACCTCACCTCATTCCCACACCCACAGCATCCTGTACCCAAACTCTCTGCAACTAAGGTCATGGGGTAGAGACTTATAACCTGAGGCTAGGGGGAAAAAAGACAAGCCTTCTTTTACCTTGGAAGGAATTGGGGGGGAGGGGCATTTATCAAGTGTTTATGCCTTTTCAGACTCTGTTCATTAATTAGGAGATTGATAGTAAATTATTACAATGGCCTGAATTATCAAAACAGTGCCAGGACCACCTTTGGAAGAGGAGAGATCACAGAGAGAACTTTCCTGCACATTCCACCAAAGCACAGTGCCCCCCCCCCCCCCTTGAGCCGTGTTCTAGGTTCTTTCTCTAGCTCTCGGACCGACAGAGAGGGGCTCATGCAGACACAGGTGCTCCTGTCCTCTCCAAAAGCCATGGTCACTGCTGGCTTTCCTCACAGGCCATGTCTCTTAATTAAGCAGCTCTCCTGCATTAAACAGAAAACATGTGAGCACCATCCAGCAGGCACAGCAGCTGGAGGAGGATCTGCCTTTTAGGGAGATGAAGTTGGGTCCCAGTGGGATCCCCAACATGGGTGCCCCTGAGTCTTTCCTCTTGGGTCCAGCAGAGATTTTGTGTGACTCTGCCACAAATGTCCTCTCAGCCCTGGGCCCCTGCAGACTGTGCAGCGAGCTCCCCCTGGGGCCTCTGCAAGCGCCTGCCTGGGTGTCTGTCCTGAAGGGGCCCTGGTCACCTGGGGTGAGAACCCTGCAGCGGACGAGAGAACAGAATGCCCGTTCTCCAAGCTTCATATCAGCGTCTCTGTGGGTGAAGTCACAAAGGGCGCACTGAGCATTCACATACTTAAAAACCACGTCTGCTTCTGTTTTGATTTTAAATCAGTTCAACCACCATCTATTTGATCACCTATAATGTGCCAGGAGTAATTAATTTGTGAAAACCTTGGAGTGAGACCATCCGAGCAGGGTTGTGCCTTCCACATATGCTATGCAAAGCTTCATGCTCTGAGCAATGCTAGTTGAATACTCAGGCCGGGGGTGGGAGGGTAACGGGGAGCAGGGGGCAGTCCAGGATCCCATCTACAGCTGGCAGGGGCCGTTTCCACCTGTCTGAGAGCCAGCGGTGCTCCTAAGAGAGGGCTCGTCCTCAGGTGTGAATCAAGACAGTCGTCAGCCATGGAGGAATTTTTCTGTCCTGGACGAGACAGGAGGACTATGAGTTCAGATGCAAGGAATTATAGGGAGACATTTAAAAAAACATACTTAGATGTGTTTTTCTAAGACACTTGTGGAGTGGCTTTCTCTGGGATTATTTTAAACCGGAGGGGACAGCCTCCCCTCCCTGCAACCCTGCTGCCCAGGGGAGGGATGAGGGACAGAGCGGTGGCCCTGCCACCTTGACATTCTGATAAGGGAGCTATTCTGGTCCCCAGCGCCCGGGCTGGCAGCAGCCCTTGCCAACAGCTGTGTCAAGTTAAATGTCAGAGCCAGGTCTTCAGCACATGACCCTGGAGATCCTGGCTCGTGTGCCAATGTTAAGTTCCATTATCATTCCAGACCAGAGCGGCCCAGGGGCAAAGGTCAGGGGTCATCCGACCAGCCTGGCAGGTGGCAGCAGCACTGCCTAGTCACCAAGGGTCAGCCCATACAGCGGCCAGAAGCTGGGTTGGGGTGACGAGGGAAGTGGAGGGGGCAGAGAGGGGTGACCTGCTCGACGGGGCTGGGTGCGCCGCCCACCCCTGTATCTTGTCTCACGCTCCCGGCCCCTGCCTTAAACTCGAGGAGGCTCCGGGGGCATCCTCCTGCAGTGCGTCCTGCTGCTCACAGGGTAAAGGGATTGGGAGCGAGCGCAGAGAAGAGCCATCTGGGCACAAACCTGTGTCCTGTGCCTTGTTCTCAGTCCCTCCCCCCCCAGGATTGTTCTACTGAGCACGCGATGCGTAAAGACCGGCCAGGAGGAGGGTCGTGAAAGCCTCAGGGGTGAGGTGCTGGCTCTGCTCCAGGAAGCTCGCCATCCAGTGGGGACACAGGGTGTCTCCCCCAAAATGCATACACACTTTAACAGCTGACAGCTCGGTTTTGAAAATGAAATGTATTTTAATAAACACTGCCTTTATAATTAGTCAAAGTGTGTGTATACATTTTTGGGGATACCCTATATATATATATATATCCAGTATATATATACTTATGCATTATATATACATTAAATATATGTATGACATTAAATTATTATGTATATATACATATATACACTTATATATATACCAGAGTGTTATATATATGTACATATAAATATATGTATAATGAAATATTACTAGACCATAAAAGGAATGAAATCCTGCCATTTACAACATGGAGGGACTAGAGGATTTTATGCTAAGTCAAGTAAGTCAGACAGAAAGAAAAATACTGTATGATCTTATATATAGAATCTAAAACTCATAGAAAAAGAGATCAGATTTGTGGTTACCAGAGGCAAGGGGGGGAGGAAAAATTGGGAAAAAACCCACATCAGCACAAAGATCTCTCATTGTTGCCTTTTTTATAGCCACACCTGCTTGCCCCCACCCCACCCCCTCCTTAATCCCTGGCAACCTCTAATCTGTTCTCCATTACTATAATTTTTGTAGAATGTTATATAAAACAGAATCATACCGCTGTAACCTTTGGAAACTGTCTTTTCCCACTCGGCGTAATTCTCTGGCGATTCCGCCAGGTTGGCGTGTGTGGGTGGGTGTGAGCTGTGTAGTATTCCACGGCGTGGATGTACCACAGTTTGTTTAACCACTCACCCCTGAAAGACCCCTGGACTGTTTCCAGCGAGGAGCTTTTATAAATAAAGCTGCTATAGATATTTGTATACTGTTTTTTGGGTAAACCTAAGTTTTCACTTCTCTGGGATAAGTGCCCAAGTGCAATTGATGGTTCATGCGGTAGTTAAATGTTTAGGGGGGTGTGTGTGTTCTTAAAAAAGAAATTGTCAGACTGCTTTTAATTTGCATTTCCCTAATGACTGAAGATCTCTTCTCGTGCTTTTCTGCCCTCCATTGATCTTCTTCAGCTAAATGTCTCTTCATGTTTTTTTTCCCATTTTCTAGTTGGAGTGTTTGTCTTACTGCTGAAATTTGAGAGTTCTTTATATATTCTGGATACCAACCTTTCTCAAACACGTAGTTTGCAAATATTTTCTACTACTCTGTAGCTTGTCTTTTCATCTTCTTAACAGGGCCTTTTTCAGAGCAAATAATTTTAATTTTGGTGAGGTCCAAACCTATCAGTGTTTTCTTTTATGGACCAGGCCTTCAGTACAAGAATTCTTTGCCTGTGTCGATCTCATAGAGTTTCTCCCATATTTTCTTCTAGAAGTTTCATAGTTGTATCTTTTACATTTAAATCCATGATCCACCTCTGAGTTAATTTTTGTATAAAGTCTGAGCCTTAAAGGGTCAAAGTACACTTTTTTGTCTATGGATGGATGTCCAATTGCTCAAGTACCATTTGTTGAAAAGGCTCTCTTTCTTCCACTGAATTCCTTTTGCACTTCTGTCAAAAATCAGTTGGGCGTATCTGTGAAGGTCTATTTCTGGGTTCTCTGTTCTGTTTCATTGATCTGTGTGTCTGTCCCTCTGCCAATACCACATAGTCTTGATCACTGTAGCTCTATAATGTTTTAAAATTGAGTAGACCGATTTCATCCATTTAATTCTTTTTCAAAATTGTTTTACCTATTCTAGTTCCTTTGACTTTCATATAGATTTTAGAATAACCTTATCGATAGTTACCAAAAAAATTGTGTGTGATTTGTATCATATTTACATTAAATCTATAAATCTATTAAATCTATTAAATTTGGGGAGAATTGACATCTTTACTATATTGCATCTTCCCATCCATAAACACAGTTTGTTTCTCCATTTATTTAGAAATTCTTTGATTTCTTTCACCAGCATTTATAGTTTATAGCAGTTCTTTTTGAGCTGCCATGACTGTGTGCCTTTGGGCATATCACTTAGTTTCTCAGACCTTCATTTTACTTTCTGTAAAATGGGTGTATAACACTACCTTGAAATGGCATGAAAAAGGTCAAATAAGACAGCAAATGAGACGTGTCTGACTGTAAGTGTTCAATGACACCCATCTTCACTTCTACTTCTCTGTCTTTTCTTTTCCTTCATTGTTTTCTTTATTTATTTATTTTTTTTTTTCAAAATATTACAGATGTCCCCCTTTTTCCCCATTGACCCCTTCCACCCCTTCCACCCCCTCCCTAGTCCCTCACCACACCACTGTCCGTGTCCTTGGGTTGTGCACATATGCATGTAAATTCTTTGGTTAATCTCTCCCCCCACCCTCCCACCCCCCTCTTCCCTCTAAATCTATTCTGTTCATCAGTTTATTAAGTTCTTTAGATTCCACATATGAGTGAGATCATGTGATGTTTGTCTTTCTCTCTGGCTTATTTCTCTTAGCATAATATTCCCCAGGTCCTTCCATACTGTCCCAAAGGGTACGAGGTCCTTCTCTTTACAGCTGCGTAGTATTCGGTGGTGTAAACCATCGCTGATCATCAGAGATGCAAATTAAAACCCCAAAGAGGTATCACCTCACACCCGTCAGAATGGCTCCATCAACAAGTCAACAAAGGACAGGTGCTGGCGAGGGTGTGGAGAAGGGGGAGCCCGGGTACAGGCCTGGTGGGGGTGCAGACGGGTGCAGCCGCTATGGAAAGCAGTGTGGCGGTTCCTCAAAAAATTAAAAATGGAGCTGCCTTTGGAGCCAGTGATCCCACTTCTAGGAAATATTCTAGGATATATTCTAGGAATATATCCTAAGAAACCTGAAACATCAATCAAAGAATATATGCACCCCTAAGTTCCTAGCAGCACAGTTTACAATAGCCAAGATCTGGAAACAGCCAGCACCCATCAGGAGATGAGTGGATAGAAAAGCACCTTGTTTCCTTAGCCTGCTCTCATTCTGAACCCCTGACTCAAACTCACTCCGTCCTTCCAGCTTCTCACCGGCTTTTCCTGGTTCATTCCATCTCCATGACATGTGTCTCCTTCTTATTTGTTGGGTCCTTGGGGGGGCATTCCCTTCTCCTTGTTTTTCTCAAACTTGGAGTCTGACTCCATGGCTGGTCACCCTGGGTTCAAATGCAGACAAACCCCAGCGGTCTGCTCACCATATCTTCTGCCTCAGTTCCTTCATCTATCAAATGGGAACGACAGAACCTATCTCGTATCTTTTCTGAAATGATGAAATGACTGATCACATATAAAATGCAGTCTGTCTGGTACATGGCAGCCCCCAGGAGACCTCAGCTCTCATCAGAATTTTACCCATCGCGCCGTGTCTCTGGTCCTCTCTCACTGGCTCACTGACCTTCTGTCACATCCCATCTTTTTTATTTGCTTGTAAATATATTCATACTCACACCATCTCGCCCTCCTGATCTCGGCTCCTCCGCACTCCTCCCATCTCTAATTCCCTAATCGTCACTGATAAATTGGCACCAGCCCAGGAAATATGTCCCTTGGGCTGCAGAGAGGAAACAAGTGGTTTTTCATTTTGATTTAATTATTAATCCCTTTTATTGTTTAATGCACAATACATACTCACAGTGCAGGGTTACAATGAAGAGCGTGTAGCCTAACTGCGCTGCTCCCTTCCAAAGAGACAAGAGGCTGGAAAGGAAAAGCACTGCATAAACAGGTACAAACCTGGAGGAAATGTAAAATGAATCAATTTGATTTTCATGCCCTTTGATTCCTAATTTTTTATACATTTTCCACAGGGGCTTGGGAGGGTGAATCTGAATCATGGCCAGTGAGCCATGGCTAAGCAAGTATTAAGACAAGTAGGTGTAAAGACCCCGCGAGTGGCCCACAGCCGCCTGCCAGGGAGGGAAATGAAATATTCCATCGTAAGCCAGTGAGAGCCGAACCAGTTGAGAACCTTAGTCACAGCGAACAGCCTGTTCCATAGGCGAGTTACTCAATAATTAGCTACGCATGAAACATTAAATTGCTTGAAGGGTACTTGCATGTGATTAAGCCTTTCAAATCCACATTCCATACGTAGAATTAGGCCTAATTTTGGCCTTTTAAAAATTGCTGAATACATTTGGACTCATGTAGATGCACTCAAATGGATCTCTTAAATGCCATCAAAATGATCTTTTTGTCTCCCTATTACTTTCTCCCAAGAGTTGAGCTCCTCAAGCAAAGGCCTGATCTGTCTGCTCCCGTTTCAGGCAAGAATTCAGTCCACCCAGAAGTGAAACACCATTTAATTCTCTGTTTTCCTTTTTATCTTTACTGTGAACTCTCAGTATTTTTGTTTCTTTAATGACAAAGCAAGTGTGGGCTCAGTCCACAGCACTTCCATTAGGGGACATGTTTCTCTCCAGATGCGGTGAAACAATGCTCAAGGTTGTTACTTCCTTGGGCTGTGGTGGAGACTCCTCCAAGGACACAGTTCAATGAGCTTCCAGTGAGCTTCCCTTTGTCCGGGCTTCCCGAGGCTCCGAAGGCCCGGCTCGCCTTCTTGTGCCCCTTGAAGCACCTACTGGCCCCCTTCACTGTCTAGCGGGAAGTCAGGGCCACCTGCTGGATCTGTTGTTAAATCTCTCAGTGTCTGTAATACATGAACTCCACATTCAGTGTTTCTGTGTCTACAGTGTCATCGTTGAGGGAGTTGGCCAGGACTTGGTGCCCTGGGGAAGCCACACTATCCAACTGTAAAATGGTACTAATATTACAGGACCCTTATGAGCCCATCCAAGAGTTCTGAAGGGACCTCCACAGAGAGGCAAATTATCATTATTATTCCATAATAATCCCATGTAATAATAATACTGGTATTATTTCATACCTCATACCTGCTCTTAACCTGTAATAATTCGGGTAAGGGGCCAAGTGCATTATTCTGGTATTTTGGCAGGGTAGGATCTCCCTGCTAAAGAGGCAGCTATTTCATTGATATAATGATGCCTGTGGATATTTCCATTTCTTATATAGGATGGAGACCCAGGGTAGTAGAGACCTATGGAACAAGGTGTGATTCAGAGACAAGAGAGTCAGGATTATAGCTCAGGACCAAGGACTTGCTGTTTAGTGCTCTGGACTTTGATGGGCACTGACTGGGAGAGTGAGAGAGCTTGGGCTCTGCGGCCAGGCCAGTGCTGCTCATCAGCCGTGTGACCGGGGGCCAGTCCCCTGCCTGCTCTGAGTCTCGGTCTCCTTGTCTGTATAGTGGGCTCACGTGTTCACTCCACAGGGTAGCTGAGATGGTTACGTGAATTAGCATATGTAAGGCACTGCCAAGGGCCATTTGGATATTTATATCATTCAAGGGCCATACAAAATTATCAACTTAAAAATTAGCTATGCAAAAAGCTCCTAGATTTATTGAATTCCAAGTCCCGCCTATGGTTGCCTTGACAGGGCCAGACCAAATGATTTCAAGGGCCATATAGGGCCCTCAGGCTGGACATCCCCCACCCCTATCCTAAACAATGACCCCACCAATGCTAAGAACCAGGTTCAAGGGCTCCCCTTTCAGGGACAGAGGCAGCCCCAGGACGGAGACCCCGGATGCCCGAGGAGGGGAGACCTGTGAGGCCCCAGGGGAGGTCATTCTGAGCATCAGAGCCCTCGGCCCCTGGGGTTTCTCACCTGCCTTATCCAGTGGCACCCTTGCAGAGGCCTCAGCAGCTCAGCCCTGAGGAGCATGGTGTGAGGGCCATCCCTGGAGATGGAGCGCCCCATCTGACAGCCTGTTTCTCCATCCACCTTGTCCCCGGCTCTACATTCCACTGAAAGCCTTCACCTGCTCCTGGCACACACACCCCCATAGCCACGAGACCCTCTGCACTCCTGAGAAGGGTGCCAGTTCACCTTGGCCAGGGCACACCCCACAGAATCCCCTTTCTCGGGTGCTCGGCGTGGAGCAGAGTTGATAGGGGTGCAGGAGTGGACATTCCGCGAGCTCCGTGAGCCCATGACCCCAGGAGCATTGAGAGCATAAGAACCAGCTCCTGTGGGCTGCTTCCACCCCCACCCCCCCCAGCCACACAGCCCTATCTCTCCAGGACGCCCTAATCGCTGTACACAGCACCCATCACATCAGAGCAGAAACAGCCCCCGAGGTGACCTGACACCCCCCTAGAGGGGGAGCTCCCTCCACCTTCTCTGGGTATTTATAGTCAGCAATCTCTCCGCCCTGAGAGGCTTCCACCAGCAGCGAAGTGAAGGGAATGCCAAGCCCAGCCTCTCCCCACAGCGCCGGCAAAGGGCGTGATCGGAGAGGGGAAGGCAGCCAGGCGGGGTGCTCTATAAGAACCGGGGTCACGGCAGCCGCCTGCAGGATGAAGGGGACAGTGTGTGTATGTGGGGGTGGGGGACAGGCTGTGGACAGAGACAGGGCTGGTTAGGACCTGGAACCAGGATGGTGGAAACTGAAGGAGCAGCCCATTGTCCCTGCTCTGTGCTACCGTGTGAGTCCCAGATCAGCCTTCTGACTTCTGACAGCAGACAGGCTGTGTTCATGGTGGACTCGGTGCAAACGGGAGAGCTTTGAGAAATATTGATGTTGCCGCGACTCTTAACACCGTGCTCAGCATAACTCAAAGGACAGCCTCTCATGCACCTGTGAGGAAAAGCCTCTCCCAGCCCAGGAGCCCAGAGTATAAATTGGCAGCTGACAGACTGAATCAGACTCACAGATATATTTTCTTAGGCTAGCTCATTGTTTCAAAAACTGATGAATTCGTTGGCAACATTTTTAAAAAATAGTCTTCATTTTTAGCTTTTCTGGAAAAGGAAAGCAGGAGATCTTGCAGCACCAGCTCTACATTCTTGCATGGCTGGAGCTTCTGGACCTAGAATTCATGTGTGTTCAGCTCGCCTCAGTCTCCACCACTCCCTATTGTGTCCCCAAAACCCAGAGCAAGTTTTGATTGCATTTACCACATGTTCATATAATTGCTTTTCCTAAAATGAAGAGAATTATACCTTTTAAAACCTTTTTCTCTATCAAAGATATGAAAATGAAAGTCAGACAAGACCTCACATTTGAATAGAAATAGGAAAAATGTATCATGCCATCAGCAAACACCCACAGTGTGCCTGTGCTAAGAGACCTATCTCATCTGCTTTTGTATTCGGCAGAGCTCAGTACCAACCACATGGGTCTGGTGACTACGATGCACACTCCACCTGGCTAAAATATCCATGAGTGACAAGGGTCGCCCCTACTCCTCACAGAGGCAGACATGCCTTAGGTAGAGTGAAATCCAGCCCTGAGTTGGTACAAATGATATTGGTGGCTGCTAGTTAGTGGTCTCTTCCTTATAAGGGGCCATATTGTTCAAAGAGAGACACTCCTGGGAGTTAAAGGGACACTCGGTGATTATTCCAGAACAAGAGATGTTAGCTGAGACATGTGGACACCCTGTGTCCTTGGAGCAATTAGGGACCTGGTCCTTCAACTAGGTTGCCTGTTAAAACGGCCTGGGGTCATGTCCTTAAGCCTGGGATTCAGCACGGCCCCCAGCTCCCAGCTAACTGCGCCCAGGGTGAGGTCTGGCCTGAGGACTAGCAGTATCTACATCACTGGGAGCGTCTGGAAAAACTGCAGACTCAGGAGTTCATATAAGAAACGTCCAAACCTGTGGAGTTTTTATGAGTTTATCTGAGCCAAACTGATGATAATTGCCGGGAAGCAAAATCTTAGTGGACTGAAAAAAATGCTCCAAAGAATGGCAGTTTTACAGCTCATTTTATACGTTAGAATCAAAGGAGACATAAGGAAAGTTACGCGGAATCCACTGGTGATAGATTAAGGGAGCAGGAGAAAGCAAAGCAGGGAAATCTCTGGGATCAGATAAAAAGGCAAAATAGAGAAACCCACACTTCTTTTACCCTGGTGGGTGCAGGATAGTTAATGAGTAACATTTGCAGCAAGCAGAGGTGGCCCGGGGGGAATGCTAACAGTGAGGGGCTCTGTGGTCTCTGCCCTGGTGCCAGTCGTTGTGCCCTGAGGGGTCTGGAAAAGGAGATTTCTCTGACATTTCAAAGGTCTGTTATCTTAGGTGCACAGGACAATAGACTGGCTCACTTCAGGTAAAGATGATCCTTGTCAGGGAAGCTACAGGCCTAGGACGTGACTACCTGCCGTGACCCACTTTTAGTCAGGGATTTTTATGTTCAGACCGTCCTCTGGTTGGTAGGGCCACCATGCAGGCCTCCCCTGAGGTTTAGATGTGGCCCCTTTTTGCGTTCACACTGGGAACCCCGGACCTACTGAGTCAAAGTCTGCATTTCACAAGATCCTGTGAATGGAAAGCAGGGCAAGGCTGGTGCCGTGGCTCCCACTACCCCGTCCCCAGGGCCTAGCAGTGCCCAGCTCGGGGCCCCGCACAGCACCGACTGGCAGCACCGTTCATGGGGGTGTCACTCACAGTGAATCTGTGTCAGTTTCCAAGGGGCTTTCACGCTCAGTGTCTTCTATCACCTAGGTATTTTTTTTAGCTCAACTTCAAAAAGTAAGACCATAGACTCCCACCTAAGTTGATAAGGACAGATAGCTGCAGAGTGATCAGGGTTGCAATTAAAACACCTGATGGGTTTTTAAAGATTTATTACTACCGGGCTCTTTTCCATTAAACCTCGGCATACACTAAAAAGAGGGGTTGCTCTTGTCTCAAGGTTGGGAACGTTGAAAGCGGGGGAGGGAGGGAGGAACCAGCCCAGGAGTGTGATTTCGACACATCACAGGCTCTGGGTGGCTGAAGCCACTGGCTGACCCCTCCCTTGGCTCAGACGGGCTCAGACACTGGCTTCCCAGCCGCCCTGCTTGGTCCCCTGGACAAGGCCTCTGTCCCCACTCGCAGGCTCCTCCTGGCCCATCTCAGCATCACGGGGGAGGCCAGGCCACGTGCCTGCACGGCTTCCCTCACCTCCCAGCTGGCTGCTCTCCTGGAACTAGAGGCAGAAAATCGGCTAGAACTGCCCTTTCCAACCCAGAGGGCATGTGTCCCGTAACAGCCTGCTGAGCGAAGGGCCACGTAAAGCCAGGCTCATGGCTGGGCACCCAGCGACCCCTGATCTCTTGCTCCAGGCTGCTATGCTCTGGGCTCCCCAGCTCCCTTGTTTAGGGCTTCCCACCCCTGCCTCTCTCAGGGCTCCTGGTCCCAGCCGTCCTCAGGGCTCCCCTGTCCCCACTGCAGGGCTTGGAGTACCCTGGTGCCCGTTGCGCTCTGGGGCATCCAGACCTAACTTTCTGGAGCACCCTTGTGACAGAGTTTTGTTCCCTGGGGAAGGAGCGGCGGGAATTCTTAACACAAAAGTCCATTTCAATGGATGGCGTTCGTTAATGTATCATTTAAGACATACTGTCCTTTGATCTTGCCCCTTTCCTGTCCTTCCCCACTTGTGTTTTTATATCAAAGAGATTAAAGTACTTTGTTGGACTTGAAGCTCCGTCTTTCCCAAGAGCTTTAATCAAGTCTCAGCACAGCTTCCCACTCAGGGACACAGGAAGGGCTGAAGATGAGAGCAGAGAGGGCCTCTAGGAGGTTTAACAGGATTTGCTCAAGCCGGTGCCTATCCTGGTCCTGCGGAGGGCAGCTGTGGTGCCAGCCCCGCCAGGCCACAGCCCCTCTCTCCGCCCCCCCCCCCTCAGGCAGTGCCCACGGACCCTGGGGTTCAGAGGGCAATGCTAGACTATCAGCCACACAGGGCTGGGCTGCATTGTCTAATTCACTGCTTTAGCCCCAGCTCTTAGCACAGGAGAGGGACTGTAGTAGTTGCTCAGCTAATGCTTGCTGGACAGACGCATACATTAATAGAATGGATGTTGAAAATCTCACAAAAGAATCTCTATTGTCCCTGAATATTGTTTTGACTTGATGGGCCCGCAGCACTGGAGACTGAGATTTCTAAAATGAGTATTTCAGCGCTGGCTGGGTGGCTCAGTTGGTTGGAGCATTGTCCCGTACGCCAAAAGGTTGCGGGTTCGATCCCTGGTCAGGGTGCGTACAGAAAGCAACCAATTGATATTTCTCTCTCACATCGATGTTTCTCTCTGTCTTCCATCCTCTCTCTCTAAAAACCAATAAAAAACATATCCTCGGGCGAAGATTAAATAAATAAAAAATAAATAAGTAAATAAAATGGGTATTTCACTTGCTCTTTGAAGAAATCTGGGTAGTAGAGGCCTCAAGCCTTTCAGCTCCAGGCCTGCCCTGCAAATCACCCACTGCGGGGGGGGGGGGGGGGCAAGATGCTTTTTCCATACTTAGAGGGCTTCTTTCTTCATCTTTAAAATGGGGTTGATGGAATATTGCATTAAATTTCAATTCAAGGAGAGTTGATGAATATATATTTGCATTTATACTTATATTTATGGTTGTATTCAGACATTCTTTGCCTGGATCCCCTGGCTCTGAGGGCTGGACAGGCAGGAAATAGTATTTGAGTTTTATAGAAGTAAACTGAGGCAAAGACAGCAAGGACTGTTTCTTCGGATCACAGAGAAAGTCTGTCGGGAGCTGAGCAAGACTCTGATCTCACCTGGGTTGAGCGAGGAGTTGCTTCTGCGGACAATTCCAGCCACCTGGAGAATGGGTCCCGGTACCAAACTGCTGGGCACGAAAGTCTTCCGATCTGGGCTGAGTGTCCTAGAAAACCTTTTTCTGTTGCCAGGACAGCACGAGGCCTTTTCCTACAAGAATATATGAAAGTGTGTTTAAAAATAAAGAAGGAAACAGTGCAGAAAATCAGCAGAAAGCTGTTTTCCCAAAAGAGCTGAGGGCAGGAGAGCGTGTTTTCCCAGGTACCTGGCCAAGGAGCCACTTTTGTGGGCACTGTGCCTGCCCTGCCCAGCACCAGGGGTGTAGGGAGCCCCTAGCAGCACTTGGGTTCCAACAGCTGAGGTCCCCAGGGGTACACAGGGCCTTGGGATTCGCAGCATGTCTCACTGTTTCTGGGCATCTCCCATCGAGTCTTCATTAAAAGGTCTCCTCCTTGGGGTAGAGAAAAACCATGCTTGGATCCCGCAAAGCAGCCCCGAGCGCGTCCCTCATTTGTCTTTGTAACTGTGGAGGCAGGGAGCAGGTGGCCCTGTGCAGAGTGGGAAATAGGCTACAGATGTCTGAGACTAACAGCCCTTCCTGTGACCCTCAACATGGTATCTTGAAATTGCTGCCACCACCCCGCAGCAGACGACAGGGTCTGTTGGCATCACCTGACTTTCCGTGGTGGCAGAAAGCTCCCTTGTGCAGTCAGTGAAGCAGCTGGTTCAATGGTTTAGAGAAAAACTCATCCAGGTTGTTCCTCGGGGACACAGTTTCCAGGAAAGGCAAATCCTGGGAAAACAAGAAAAGCTTGTTTATACAGATGAAGGAGGGCTGAATGGTAGTATCCCCGGAGGTGACTCCTCCCAGGATCAGCAGCTCATAGAACTTTCTAGAGGAAGCAGCTCATCAGTCTAAGCAGGAGCCATAGAACATTCACTCTGCGGGCCCTGTGTAGGGTGCTCTGAGCTCTTAGGCTGGAGCCACGAAACCGAGATCGGAACCTAACTCAGCCACTCAGGGCTTGAGCTTCATTTTTCTCATCTGAAGGTTGGAGATAGTACCAGCACTTGTCTAATAGCTTTGTTGTGAGGATTACAAATGAGCTAATGGATAAAAACTTCCTAGCACAGTGCCTGGATCATGGATGCTCAGAAATTCACCTGCTGTTATTAGCTGCAGATTCTCATGCTCGCTCCAGCTTTGTTAGTGTCTTCAAGCCTCTTAAACGGGTGTGAGCAGAGTATTAGGAAAACAGACCGAGGGCTACAGGTTTCTGGGTGTCTCTTTCAAGTGCAGCATATATTCCAAAACCATTTACAGCCTTTTTAAATTTTACTTTTTATTGAGATATAACGGACATATAACATTGTATTAGTTTTAGGTGTACATATAATGATTTGATATATGTATATGTCACAAAATGATCGCCACAGTAGGTCTAGGTAAAGTCCTTCACCACAGAGTTACAATATATTTTTTCTTGTGTTTAGGACTTTTAAGAGCTACTCTCTCAGCATCTTTCAAATATATGATGCAGCATTAACTACAGTCACCATCCTCAGGACTTACCTTATAACTGAAGTTTGTGCCTTTCGAACCCTTCACCCATTTCACTCACCCTCTCACCCACCCTGCCCCTCCCACCTCTGGCAACCACCAATCTGTTCTCTGTATCTATGGGTTTTGTTTTATTTTTAAATTCCACCTATAAGTTTACAGCTTTTTGAAAATCTTGGAGCATTAATAACTTGCCCAGCTCAATTTCTTGGAGGGCAAGGAATTACTGTAACAAATGTTTAATGGTGGGTCTATACAGTGATCTGTCACATCAGTAAGTGTTCAGACAGCCAAGACCCCCCACTCAGACAGTAAGGGAGACCACATGGTGAACCAGACACCACTCTGCCTTTTCCTTTCTGTCTGCTGCTAAGATCTCAGATAAAAAGAAGGGACACAGGGAGATACAAAGGAAGGAACACAGGTGTGGGCCCAACGGGGTAAAAATCCTAACATCAGCTCTGCCACTTACTTGTTTGGTGGCCCAAGTGTCACTTAACCTCTTCGGGATGTTTTCTTATCCGTTTTAATTTATTCAATAAGTACTTTTTGAGTGCATAGAATGTACCAGGCTATGATCTGGGTGCTGGGTGCAAAACAGACACAAAACTGTGCCCCTGCGGAGCTTACATTCTACTGCGGGGAAATAGACTATTAGAAATAAACTGATGCACAAGCAAGCAGGGTGGTGTTTACAGGACAGAGGTGATGAGGCCTTACTCCACTGGGTTGCTGTGGTGGATACAAGTGACGGTCCACGTATATATAACACACAGGGCCCACGGTAAGAACTTAATAAATCATTGCAATTGTAATTTTTTAAATTGCTCCCAGATTTCTTTAACTCCTTTAAACACCTCACCTATAGTCTGCGCCTAGGAGCTGTTCATTTATTCGTTCAACAAACAACGACCGACCCTCCACTCTACCTAGACCTCGTACCAGTCGCCAGGGACAGCAGCCCACGATGTGGGAAAACATGCTGAGAACCTCAGTCGGGTGGACGGTTCACAGCAGAGAGGCCGGGAGCCCAGAGGTGGCCGTGACCTCGAAGCCTCGTGCGTCTGGGCGTCCGAGGAGTCCTCCCCTCTGATGATGTCTTTTTTTTTCCTTTTTTTTTAAACTCAGGCGTCCCGGCGATGGCTGGCGATTCTAGGAACGCCACGAACCGGAGCATGGAGATCGGCGTCCCTCCCGGGGACCCCAGGAAGGTCCCCAAGCAGGCGCGCGACGACGTGCCGGGGGCCAGGGCGCGCGCGCGCCCCCCGGCGGAGGGGAAGCCGCCGCGCCAGCGCTACATGGAGAAGACGGGCAAGTGCAACGTGCACCACGGCAACGTGCGCGAGACCTACCGCTACCTGAGCGACCTGTTCACCACGCTCGTGGACCTCAAGTGGCGCTTCAACCTGCTGGTCTTCACCATGGTCTACACCGTCACCTGGCTCTTCTTCGGCTTCCTCTGGTGGCTCATCGCCTACGCGCGGGGCGACCTGGAGCACGTCGGGGACCGCGAGTGGGTGCCGTGCGTGGAGAACCTCAGCGGCTTCGTGTCCGCCTTCCTGTTCTCCATCGAGACCGAGACCACCATCGGCTACGGCTTCCGCGTGATCACGGAGCAGTGCGCCGAGGGCATCGCGCTGCTCATGGTGCAGGCCATCCTGGGCTCCATCGTCAACGCCTTCATGGTCGGCTGCATGTTCGTGAAGATCAGCCAGCCCAAGAAGCGCGCCGAGACGCTCATGTTCTCCCACCACGCGGTCATCTCGCTGCGCGACGACAGGCTCTGCCTCATGTTCCGCGTGGGCGACCTGCGCAGCTCGCACATTGTGGAGGCCTCCATCCGCGCCAAGCTCATCCAGTCGCGGCAGACCAAGGAGGGGGAGTTCATCCCCCTCAACCAGACGGACATCAACGTGGGCTTCGACACGGGCGACGACCGCCTCTTCCTCGTGTCGCCGCTCATCATCTCCCACGAGATCAACGAGAAGAGCCCCTTCTGGGAGATGTCTCGCGCCCAGCTGGGCCAGGAGGAGTTCGAAATCGTGGTCATCCTGGAAGGGATGGTGGAGGCCACAGGTAAGGCGCCTCACCTGCCTTGGCCCCTGCCAGGAGATGGGGACCTGGGCTGGCACAGTGCGGGCCCGGGAGGATCGTCACTCAAGAGAGTAATATCAACAGCTAGTGTTCCTGGAACCCTCCCAACTTCCAGGCGGGCTCTGCATTTTAAACACCGCATTCCGCGCCCTCCCGCGCCCTCCCACGCCCCCTGAGGTAGTGTCCCTTCCGTCACAGGTGAGGAAACAGAGGCACAGGCAGGCGAGTTACGTGTCCAAGAGACGGGCTCCTCGGTTGTCGGGCCAGGATGCACAGGGAGGCCGGGACCCCGGGGCGTCACTGGTTTCCAGCAGGCCGCACCGCCTGCCTCCTCCCACCCTGGTGCAGGTATCCACCCAGAAAGAGCTGTGTGAGCAGATAACTTCGGGGAATCCAGGGTTAAACAAAGGGACCTGGTTCTCAACAGCAGGTCTTCAAGGTGTCCCCATGCTATGACTTGGAGATGAGGAGAGGAGAGTGAACAACATTGCCCAGACTCGGGGATCCCCAAAGACTCAGATCCTCTTTATGAAGAGACGCTGATGTCCCAGACCCACAGGCGGCTCACTCCCCTCCAGCAGCCTGCCCCAGCTTCTGGCTCAGGGAACACAGGGTGTGCAGAAAATTGTATTCACATCCGTGTGCACCTAAGCCATGCCTCTTCACAGCCAGCCAGGCACCTCCCTGCCCAGCTATCGACTCTTAAGGGCAGCTGGCAGCTGGAGTGTCCACGTTCCTTAGTCGTGCAGGGCTCTGTGTGGGGCTCCAAGGAGCCCCGGGCCTGAAGAGTCCAAGTCTGCATTTCACAGATATGGAATCTGCAGGGGGCAGCTTCGCCTGTCACAAAGTTGGGCCAACAAGCCCTCTGCACCTCGCAGAAAGCCGGTTGCTGGGTGGGAGAGTCAGACAGGGGCGGCCACAGACTTGCCTGCGTAGCCAGTGAGAACTGCCTGGGGATGCAGATGGGCTCCAGGGGCGTCTGCAGCCAGGCTGCTTGGCCCTCTGCTGGCCCAGAGCCCGGCCAGGCAGCATACGGTGGCAGCCGGGGGAACCCTGGAGCTGAGGACAGTGGGGACGTCCCGCTGGAGCCTCCCCAGCAGGGCTGGGCTCACAGGTCACACTGCCCTTGGTGCTGGGCTCAGGGTCAGAACACAGGCAGAGTTTCTGGAGGAGGAGCTCAACTCCAAGGTCACAAATGAGGGCTCAGGTCAGACACGTGGGGACAAATAGGAAGGCGTTGCCTTGCCGACTCCCTGGCCACCCTCACTGCCACCGGAGGCAGAGGGAGTGGGTGTTGAGCCTGCCTAGCTGGTTTCCTTCATCTGGCCTCCTTCAAGGTTGGTGGCCTGCAGTTGACTTGCTCTACCTGGAGACCTTCTCCCTGCCATGACCTGGGTCACCCTTGCTGCTGTCCCTGGGACTACAGGAAAACCGTAGAGATATTTGTCCTGATCTCAGCGACTTGAATGGTTTGATGGCCACACGATGGAGCCCAGCCGCGTGTGCAGTGAATTCAGGCGCAGATCTGGCCAGCGGAGCTCTGCCGTAACCTGCCTCTGAGAGTTGTCAGCATAGTGAGAATAGCAGTCTCACGGGGTCCAGGGGGACTGAGTGATTAAATGAAATAACACCTAAAGCACAGTGTCTGGCGCCTAGAGGGGCTTCTGTCCTTTCCAAGCATATCGGAAGAGAACTGCCAGGGACATAATGCGGGATCTCTAGCATGGTCCACCCAGGATGGGGACAGAAGAATGGCAGGCAGAACCCCAGAGACTGGGCCACAGGCTCCGTGGAGGTCCTGTCCACTGTCTTTCCTGAGGCCCAGAACCTGGGACATCTGACCTGACTGCACCGAGGCTGATCAGTACCCTGCTTGGGTCCTCACAGCTCTGCTGACGCTGGGGTTGGGCAACCAGAGGCAACAACTAAATGGCGAGGCCTGACCCAGGCAGCCCCACCCCCACCCCCAGAGAGAGAGCGGGCTACGGGCCCACAGTGTGCGGGTGCACTGGGGTGGCCCAGCACGGAGCACAGACTGGCGCGAAGAGCCTTTAACCTGGATGGATTTTTGTGAGACCCACCCAGAGAAAGGCCAAAGCTGTAGCCAGCTTTCCCTTCAGTACCCAAAGAGCACTTGCTCATCCCTTCCTTGGCCAGGAGACTCAATATCAGAGAACTGCTTTTACCTTACCCCGAGCACAGAGGCTTCCCCATCCATAAACAAAGCTGCCCTCCCTCTCCAGAGAGCAAGCAACCCCTAAAAATAACACAGGCATGCCAGGCTGAGAGGACAGGGACCAGAGGCACTGGAGCATGCTCAAGTCAAGGAGCCAGCTGTGTGAGAGAGAGAGAGAGGTAGGGGGGGAGAGAGAGAAGGGAAGGGAGAGGAGTCTTCTGCCCATATGTGTCTACTCAAAATAATCCCTGTGTGTCCTGAATGCCTGTCACCTTCACTCTGAATTTGTCTTTGTTCAAACTTTTCCTGCCTCTTTTCTTGTCTCAGTCTTCTAGACCTCAGTGCTGTTTGTAGGAACGACGTCCCTAGCTCCGGCTGTCGCAGAATTACCCATTCCAGGCTCTAGGAACCTATGCCAGAATCTTGCATTTAATTTTTTATTTTCTGACTCCATCACACTTTGAGCTCATCCAGGGCAAAGACTATTTCTTATTTAGCTTTATATCTCCAATGTGCTTAGCACAAAGTAAATGTTCAGCAAACGCTTGATGAATGATCAGATAGGAGATGGATGATGGATGATGGATGCTGGGTGGATAAATGAATGAGGGATGAGTTAATAGATGGATGGGTAACTGGGTGGTGGGTGGGTGGATGGCTGTGGCCAGCTTTAATGTACGTGCCCTCTTCTCCAGGCATGACGTGCCAAGCACGGAGCTCCTACATGGATACAGAGGTGCTCTGGGGCCACCGGTTCACACCAGTCCTCACCTTGGAGAAAGGCTTCTATGAGGTGGACTATAACACCTTCCATGACACCTATGAGACCAACACGCCCAGCTGCTGTGCCAAGGAGCTGGCGGAAATGAAGCGGGAAGGCCGGCTTTTCCCATACCTCCTGCCGGGCAGCTGTGCTAACGCGGAGCTGGAGGCAGAGGCTGAGCAGGACCGAGAGGATGAGCCCGAGGCGCTGAATGGGACCCAGGAGACCAGGGGCTTGGTGTGAGGGCTGCTCTCTCCCACAACCTCCGTTCACTGGCTTCTGTGAGCTCAGATGCTGCAAAGCCAGGGGTGGGGTGGGGCGAACTATCTGAGGGTGGTGTTTGGGGGCCCAAGAGCCATCAAGGCTCTGTGGGGGGGAATAATATATCCAGTCCCAGAACCTCTCAGCTCAGGGCCTCTCCAAGCAGGTGACCTGCTGCCTGGGACCCTGCAGCAATGCTGCCTCCTCTCTCCCAGCCTCTGTCAGTTCTGGCTAAGGGCCAGGCCAGGATGGGTTTCCCCACAATGAAAGTTACCACATGGCCTCTGTCCTCACACACCTCTCTCTGTCATCTGGCCCAGAATCACCTCCCTCCTCAGGTCTCACAGACCAACCAGCAGCCCCCTTCTAAGGGCTGACACTTAGAGAGGGTAGTCACCCCTTCCCCTCATTCCTACCAGCCTACGGCTCATCATGGATTCAAGGAGGAGAGATTCTGCCCTCCTAGAAGCTCGGTGGTCCATCTTAGACTGAGGTCATAGGCCTGATGGGTTAGGGTCCATCCAAGTCATGCAGGCACTGCTCAAATCTGAGACCAGTGACCACCATTGGGAGCTGCAGAGAGCAGGGGCCTTGCTGGTCTCTCTTTGTCTGGGAAGGGTGTGTTTTCCCTCTGCTGAGCTCTACACGTCAAACATAGCCTGCTGGACAATTGACCTCCTTAGAGTGACTCTCAGAAGGTGGCCTGGGCCGCAGAGCACCTCTGAGCACATGGACAGCATCTCAGCCACTTCCAGGCCACCCCGATCACACTGTGCCCTGCACCTCCCCCTGAAGGGAGGACCCAGAAGCCCAAGAATCTCAAAGTACTTCCAGCCTTCACTGTGGTTTCCTTTCCAACTCTCGGCGATCTCGCAGTGGGCCAAGGAGAAGGAAAGCACACCTTTGGTCACCAGCGAATGAGGGGCTGGGAGGCAAAAACGAGAGGTGATGCGGAGGCAGCTGCACCTTCAGGCCCAGGCTGGACCAAGTCTCCGCTGCTGCCAAGAAGCCCGGGGCCTGCCCTCCGCAGGCAGGGGTCTGAGAAGGTGGCTGGGCTGGGAGAGCAGGGATGGTGCCCAGGGCAGTGGGGGGGGCTCCTCCCATCTTGCAAATGGGGTGAGGGAGTCAGTGGGGAAATAAGGAGGGGTGACCATCAGGAGAGAAAAGAGCAAAGAGCCTTAAAGCTGACAGCCTCAGGGGCTTGTCTTCTCCAGTGTGGATGGCTCAGAAAGAGGACCGACGGATGGACAGACCGACAGTGCAGGTTGTCATGTGGATGGATGGACACGTCTGGTACATGCTGAGGCAGACAGACTTCTGATTAGCTAGAGAGAGATTTCAGATGTCCCCTCACCCACAATTCAAACAGCTCTCAACTGGCCTTTGGAGATAGAAGCGTCCTCCTGCCCCAAAGGTGAAGCGCCTTCTCCGGGAGTCCGAGCAAAGCTGCAGGGAGGCGGAACATTAAGGCAGAGCAGAGAGAACTGCCTTTGGTCTTGGGGCAGGTGAGGAGTTGAGAGAGGAGGCAGGCAGCCAAGATGGGACAGGCCACTCATGGTTGCCACCCTCAGGGCAGGGGGACCTGTGCTGGTCCACAAAGGCTGGATCTTGGGGGTGTCTTCCCCAGGGGCATGGAACTCAGCCAGGATCCCAGGCATCTTTCTGTGGTGAAGCAGGTGTTGGAATGGATGGAACCTGCCCTCAGGGGAGAAGGAAGCAGGCAGCCTGCAGCCCCCAGGGGGAACTGCACACAGTTAGGAATCTGAGCAGGGAGCCCATTCCTAAGATTGGAGGCCTTGGGGTGAGGGAGCTGCAGCTGGAACTTACCCCAGGCCAACAGATCCAGCGCTTACACAGCAAGCCTGCTGCCCCAGCCAGATCTACAACCTGCCTTAGTCACACCGATCAGTGCCTGCAGGTGACAGCCCTCAGTGAGGCAGCTAAGCAAGGACAGGAAACCGCAGGGAAAGTAGCCTTGTAGCTGGGCTGGGGCCTGGGGCCTGATTCACACCTGCCTCCTCGCTGTCTGATGTGAGCCTCTCCAACTGGCGCAGGAGATGCTCTCCAGTCTCTGTCTCTGCAGTGGCCTCCGTGAGCCCAAACCACATCTCTCTGCCAACCACAGAAGCTGTAGAGGTTACAGAAGTGGAAGAGATCAGTGCAGCCCTATTTCGAAGCTCCCTGAGAGGCCAGAGCCCACGTGAACTGAGATTAGTCCCATACTAATCCAAGTGTGCACATTAGCTGTTTTTCATGCAAACACAAATGCAAGGCCGCCGTTCATTTCCCTAGCAAAGCCTTCTCCATGGCCGGTTGCTCCAACTGAAGCTTGACAAGGTCTTCGGATCATTTTGTGGAAGTTCTTGTATAAACATGGACTTACTAACTGTAGTCTGAAGACAGAGCTTCAGTGAGTCACTGTAAAACATGTGCCTGCTCACCAGCCACTGTGGGTCACAGCCCTGAGTCGCATGGCTGGAGTCCACCCATCACTTCTGACGGCTACAGAGAGTAGAGCCAGGCTGTAAGGTGGGGCCACGGGTAATTCCCACAGGCCTCAACATCTCCCAAATCCCAAGCGTCATCTCCCTGGTCAGGCCCTGAGCGTATTGGGAGCTAACTCCTGCCTTAGCGCCTGTGACCTTCCTCTCTGAGAACAAATCCCCTGGAAGGGAAAGGCCCCAGGAGCTCAGAAGAAGGTAAGTTCCCATGGTTCTCTTCTCCCCATCAATCTGATACCTGACTACCCAAGGGACCCTGTTCCCAGGCCAGGTAGAATGGGCACTGCCCATTATTCAGATGCCATCCTGGCTGGCGGTCAGAGCCCCCCCTCTTGTCATTTCCTTCTACTGCTTTGAGACCACGGCTTCAGCACTTGGCTTTGATGGAGGAGAAAGAACCTTGTCTTTCTGGGGAGAACCCTCCCTGCTCAAGGTCTGTGCCAACTGGGCGCCTTCTTTCACATCACTTATCCCATGCCCTGCCTTCCAGCAGGCTGTGTGTCTCCAGCGAGTCTGGAGCCACAGAAACTTGAATTTTTTTGTATTGATGATGCCCAAAACAAAACCAGTTGGCCTGCTGTCTTTTAAGAACATGCCCCAAATGCATCTCTGTACACACACCACTTACTGAGCGCTGCTATGTGCCCAGCGGTGGGCTTGGCACTTCACCTGGGTGATTGCATTTAATTCTTGAAACACTGCAGAGAAGCCCTTAGAAACCCTTTGTTTCCAATGAGATGACTGAGGTTCAGAGATGTTAATTAGTTTGCTCAAGGCCACACAGATAATGGCAGGTGCCACGCACCTCCCAGGCAAACACAGATGGGCCATGGTCCTGCAGAGCTCTCGCATCTGGGGCACATGGCTGAGCTTGGGCAGCAGGACTAAGATGCTCACTTCTTCTGGGCTGGGCTGGGCTGGGCTGGGCTGTGTGGTAGAGCTTCAGCCTCCACCCTCCAGCAGGATAATTGGGAAACACCTTTCTCTGCTTGCTAGGAATTCATGAGCTGTGAAGAGAGATTAGGTGGGGACCTACTGCTTCAGGAAGAAGCCGGTTCTGCTTGCCTTGGGTTTTGCTAGTGACATCTCCTTAAACTGCTATGTCAAATCTTTCTCCCTGTGTAGGACTTGTCAGTGTTCTTATTAAAAGGAACACCACTGCACTGCTAAAAACTTATCCAATAAAGTGGATTTGATTTTACCAAACTCTTTCTCGTCTAAGCAGATGACCATGGGCTTCCCATTGAAATGTGTTGCCAGTTTAAGCAAACTCTTCCTTCTTTCTACCCGTCTGAAAACTCAGTAGCGACACCTAGACTAGTGCTAGGGTGAGAGTGCGGGTGAAGGTGGGTGAGAGGAAACGGAGTGAGGAGAGCTGGACCGGAGGCAGGGCTCAGGGGGCAAAGTGCGGGCAGGGAAACAAGACAGGCAGAGTGTGAGCAGTGTGGATTGTGGATTCTCATGTTAGTTCATACATTCCCTCCCCCAAACAACTTCCATACCTTCTTGTTTTTAGTGATTTTTTAGAGAGAGAGGAAGGGAGAAGGAGAGAAAGAGAGAGAAACATCAATGTGAGAGAGAAACATCGATTGGTTGCCTCCTGCACGCCCCCTACTGGGGATCGAGCCCACAATCTGCACATGTGCCCTGACCAGGAATTGAACCAGCAACCTTTCGGTGCACGGGATGACACTCAACCACCTGAGCCACACCGGCCAGGGCTCCACATGTTCTTTAATGTTAATTATTCAGATCTACATTACAAAGGAATGAGTAGCTACCAGGTGCCATGTTAGGGAGCCCTTGGACTGGCATTAACTAGCAAAAGGGGAGATATTAGCAAACAATGAGGAGGGGGCAGAGGAAACTGATGTTCATCATTGGCAAAGGACGTCAGGATTTTGGAAGCTAAGGCCAGAAGTCTCTGCTGAAAATGCCACTAGTACAGAAGAATTGAAATTGGCTTCTTTTCTGCTCGAGTTGACCCAACGGGAATTGAAAGGTTCAGACTTACAGAGAGGTTAACTGAAGATCCCTCACGTGAGCCATTCTGAAAGGCAAAACAGCTCACCAGGCTTTCATTTAGACTGAGAATCAGTCATTTAAGTTGTGAAAGGCCGCACAGCACCGGTGCGTACGGGAGGTTTCCCGTGTCTGGCCCGTGGTAACCGGGCGGGTATTAGTTTGGGCTGCTCTAGCAAACATCCCACAGACTGAGGGCTGAGACAGCAAACATTTATTTCTCACGGTCCCGGAGACTGGGCCTGCTTCCTGGCTCACAGAGGGCCATCTTCTCCCTGTGTCCTCACACGGTGGGAGGGGTAAGGGACCGCTCTAGGGGCTCTTTCATGAGAGTGCCAATCCCATTCATGAGGCCTTTTCCCTTGGGACTTACTCACTTAGTAAAGGCCCCATCCCCTAATACCAAAGGGGTTAAGGTTTCAATTCTGGGGGGCACACATTCCGTCTACAGCAAGGCTTAAGAAGACTAGTGCCTGCAGCCTAGGCCAAAGCAGGTGCAGGGCCTCTCCGTTAGCACTGGGCAGAAGAACCTGGCGATGCAGAGGGCGGAGCAGCCTTCACGGTGGTGACATAAAATAAAAACATACGCAAAGGGCAGGGCTCAGGGATGGTGGGCTGCCTGCTGGGGGGAAGCCTCTTGGCTGTGGATCACAGTGCAGAGACTGTCCAATATCAGAGGGGAGACACCACGTCGGACGGCAAGAAGCAGGCCCCTCGGTGGACTCATTTGCGGGTCAAGCCCGGGTTGCAGTGTGGGGAAGAAGAACTGTACACACATTTCTAATGAAAAGGAAGAATCTGAACATTGCCCTCAGCAAACCCACCTGGCCCCAGAGGTCCAGACTGTGCCTGTGCCGTGCCGGTCAGAGGACCAGCCTGAGACACACTCCCTGGGTGTCCTGCAGACCCTTCGAGGTGCCAGCCCGAAAGCGTGTTCACTTCTTCATGGCAAATAAATGCCTCGGAGTGCGTTTCAGAAACAGAAATATTGCTGACTCTTTCCTCTAAGGGACCGTTTACCTCTACTCTGAGCTGCCACTAAGGTGGCCTTGCCTCCCGTAGTTGAGGCAAAAAGCCTGAGCCACAGAGGAGGAGCTAGTGAGAACCGGGGCTCATTGGCATATGCGCCGAGCTTCTTTCTTCCACCCACGGGGGGAGCCTGCGTGGAGAAGTCAAGGGCTGAGTGGGGTAAGAAAGTAGGTGATCGGTGACAGGTACATGCATTTAGGGTCCCTTTAGTGCACACCCTGATGTCACTGTCACGTTCCACGTTGCCTCCTAAATAAACACACTCGTGGAGGAGGCTGCAGTCAGCCTGTGCGACTGGAACCCTCCCAGCGGAACCGCGTTCTCTCTGAGCCTGGAGAAGCCATCAGCGCCGTCACTCAGGAATTCACCCTCCATCTGTCCCCCTCACAGAGGCAGGCAGCTGGGCCCGGCCCCTGGCGCAGATGGGCACGAGGGGAAGTGCTTGCTGAACCCGGCTGCACCCTGATGCATGGAAACGTGGCTGCCTGCCTCCCTGCCCCTCCTGCTCAGGAACTGCGTGGGTGGGGCCCTCGCCCCCCCCCCCCCCAGGAAGCCCAGGCTGGAATTCTGCGCAGTGGACATGCCCCATCTCCAGGGGGCCTCACAGCCTGTCACGCAGAAGGGGAGACTCCTGTGAGGGGCTGCTCCTCTTTGCTTGTCCCCCTAAGTCCCAGTGGGACCACAGTAGCAGGAGAACCCGGCCTTCAGTCCAGCAGCCGTCCATCTGCCCATTCCCTCCAGGCCCAGGGGACCTTGGAGAGGGGTTCTGAGAGCCAGCTTGTTATGTGACAGCATGGGGCCCACTCTGCACCATGTTCAAAGCATCTTGGACGTTGCATTGTCTCAATTTTCCCAAATGTTCCTTCATTCGACAAACACTTATTGGGCACCGCCTACGTGCCAGAGGCAGGGATAGGCGCCACGGACTCAGTCACGATCAAGACAGATACTCTCTCCCCCCGTGGAGCTTACTGCCTGGTGGGGAGCGAGTAGAGAGATGAGAAAGTACACAAACGAAAGAGAGGGTTAGAGTGTGCAGCGGGGCCTGCGAAGGCAACAGATGCTACTGAGGCCAAGGACAGCAGGGTGCAGCTGAGGGACGCAGCGGCTGTCTCTCCAACGGGGCCCTCGGAGCTGAGGCATAAAGCCTGAGCGGGAATGAACTGATCCGGCAAAGGGGTGCGAGGGAGGGGTTCTGCGCAGAGGGAGCAGCGTGTTATAAATGTCCTGAGATAGAAGGAGGGAGCCCAAGAGGCTTGAGAGGCTGCGGCCCTGGGAGAGGGGCAGCGGAGGGGTTCAGGCCCTACCTGGCTGGAGGTGCAGCTGTGAGCGTGGACTTTGTTCCAAGTTCAGTGGGAAGCAGAGGGAGGGGTTTTATCAGAGCGGCGACCCTATGCTGTTCTACGGGGTGTGGGCCAGACACACGGAACCTTTCGTCCCCCAGGGGTCACACTGGGACGCTTTCTGAGCTGCTCAGTCTGGCTGCTCCCAACCTTGGCCTCCAAGACCGAAAAGCCACAACTAATTCTAAATACTCAGGAGTATGTCTGAGCCATTCTGAACAAATTCATTTTAAGAATTATTGCACATTTCTTATGTGCCAGACGCTGATCAGATGGTGTGAGGACCCTTAGAAGTGTCGCAAACCACACCCACGTGCACCTGCAGCATCTCCCACCTGTGCCTGGCAACGGCCTCACGGAGCCGCCCGCGCTGGTTGTCGGGCTGCGTGGGGCGACTTAAGCGCACCCAGAAAGCCTTCCTGGTGCACAGCACTGACCCTGCAGCTCACGCCACGTTTGCTCCAAACAGGCAGCAGGCTCGTCTCACTGCAGCACTTCCAGGCCGCATCTGCCAGGGAAAACCAGTCTCTTCAAAGCCACTGAAAGATCGGCATTATTTAGGATCACTATCTGGTTAAGAGCAAAGAATAAATTGAAAGGGGCAAGAGACTGCCTTAGGGGGCCAGTTGGATGAGAAATGAGGGCAACCTGGCCTAAGAAGGCAGCAGTGGAGTTGAGGAGCTGTTGATGGATTTGAGAACGGAGAGGAATAATTAACAAAATGATGGATCCTGGGGAGAGGGGAGTGTTGGGAAGGACGCCGGGCCTCTGGCTTGCAGAGTCCAATGGAGGGCTGGGTCATTCCTGAGCCTCGCCGCCCTGGAGTGCAATCAAATTGGGGGGTGGGGGGTGGGGGGTGGAGAGGGGAAAACTGGTGTGAGTTTGGTTTTGGATCCTATGGAAGAGCCATGAGGTGAAAACATAACAGGACTGAGAACATGAAGCGATGCTCGTTTATCTGCAGAGCAAGTCCTTCAGAGTTCCCACTGCAGCCACCTACTCGCCCCAAGGCGGCCAGCGTCCCAGAGTTTCAAACGAGAAGCCGAGAAGCCGTCCTCAAACAAGAGAACCCCGATGTTTCATGCTCATACCCCCTTCTCTCCCAGTCTGGCCTCCCTTTGTTCTCTCTTAGGCCTTCCCGATCTAGCTTGCTCTGAATTTCTCTCCTAATTACTTCTTTCACACTGTACCTTTGCAATTCCTTTTTATCTCAACGGCCCATTGAAATGCCTTCTTTTCATTTTGGAAACTTTCCTTTAAACCTGCTCGCATCTGGTTGGCTTCCATTGTGATGTAGGTCACAGCTAGCTTAATTAAAAGAGTGAATTTCAATATTGTCCTTTCAGATCTGCATTTTCATATCAACTAGAGAAAAGACAGTTGAATCCTATGAAATTGCTGGCGGGCAGGAAGGGAACCAGTGGCTGCTTGTCAGTATGAGATCTCAGGAGGAATTCTTCACAGATTAGCCCTGGGCAGAGAACTTGGATTATCAACTGTTAATATAAAATCTGATTCCTACGTTACTGCCCCTCACATCACCCATCCCCTTTAATTTATATTCACTGTGCCTACTCCGGAAGATAACCCAGAAGCAGCCTGGGATGCAGTTTCAATGACCTGCCCCAAATAGTTCCACTGTGTTAATTTTATTTTATCCACTTAAGGCTGGTCTTTGTGTGTCATGAGTTAGTGCCTTTCACTGCCCAGGTATCCATCTAGCACCACTCTTCCATTCTCAGGAGAGTTGTGCTTCACATTTCTATAGGAAAATGCTCAGCCGAGTTGATTATAACGACCATTGCCTTACACACTAACTTACAATTAGAGTTATAAGGCGAAAATTGTACATGGATGTTAGTCTCCTGCGGTTGCATTGACAGGTCACCGCTAGCTTCAGACACCACACAGGTGAGGAGGGAACGGTGTTCAGGCAGGAAGCAGCTTTGTCTGAACTTCGAGTGTCAGCACCGTCTTGGAAGGAAAACAGCCTTCCAGTCAGGGGGACCCAGCTTGAACCCGAGTCTCTGCTGTGGAATAGCGATAACTGCCTCACAGACGGCCACGGAATTAAATGAGATTTCATGGGAGGGCCCCACACAAAGTGGCATCTCTGTGAACATCGGCTCTTCCTTTCACCTGGGGCCACGTGGAGGGAAAGGAACCGTCTTTTCTCCCCTCCTCTCCCCTCAGGCCCACCCTGGCCTCTAGCCTGCCACCAATGAAGGCGTCCCAGCCTGTCCCACCCTTCTCTCTTGTCCCTCTTCTTTCCCTTCACCATTCCACTGTTTTCCACCTAATTACTGGCCTTCCAAGAACCTCGGGCCAAGCTCAAGAGATGCCTTCTCCTGGACCCGACAGCCTGCTCCTGTGGCTGTTCCTGTGGGCAGGGCCCTCCCTGACCCCTCAGGACGCGCCCTCCTGCCTCTCTAAGGTCACCTTGGCCTTTCGCTCAGTCTTTCACTCCCAGTGATCTGCTGGGAACCTGGTCTACTCTGCCACCTGGTCCGCTCGGCCCGCACCGCACGAGGTCCTCACTCAGGGTTCACAGGAGGTGTGTGACACAAAGTCCCGCCATGCTTCCCACACACGTGGCAGGGCAGCCGGGCCGCGCTCCCCCGTTGGCTAACAGCGCCCAGCTCCCCCTTCCTCCCTCACACGGGAGGATGGATCCGAGGAGGGCTCAGCGCTCACGAATCAGAAATCACGAGGGGCCAGCCACGCTCAGAGCAAAGGTGCCTCCACGCAGGAGTCCGGGTAAAGAGAAAGACCTTACAGCTCCCTGTGCACATCAGGACTTCAGCCCCTGAGTGACGCTCAGAGGCAGACAGGTGTCCTGCTAACAAGGTCCACATTTCTCAGGAGGGTAGGGCTGAGCTACCTGCAATTAAGAAAAGGCACGAAACAGAAGCTCAGGGTGGTGGCCTAGGAGAGCCTGGGGTTTTGACAGCATCCCTGGCTCCTGTATATGTCCTCTTATCCTCATCAAATGTGCCAAACACACACAGGAGCAGATCTCAGAAGCCATGAGAAGGTGCTAAGAAGTGATGAGGTGTGAACACTATGGAGGGCGTGCGCCCCCTGACAGGCATTCATCAAGCTCAGGAAAGACAGCAGGGAAGAGGGGTGGCAGGTGGGAGGGGGATGACCAGCCCCAGGCAGCACGGAGCTTTCCTGGGTGTCCACGCAGGAAAATGTTGACTGCAGGCACTTCACACCTTCAAAGAACTTGTTCATCACATCTATCTTCAGCATTCTAGGGCATGGCTCAGATAGTGAGGTAATGAGGAAAGATAATATTTGAAAAGTGCTTAGAACAGCGCCTGAAACATAGTAAGCATACGTGTTAAATATAATAAAACAATAGCAATAATAATAATTGTTATCCAACAAGCAGGACAGATAAGCCTGGATTTGAATAATGTACTTGCGGTTTTTCAGAGTTACCTACTAATAAGTCATTTAAACTCTGATCTCTGGGTCTTCATCTGAAAAGTGAAAATATCCCTGCTTATCGTGTGGGGTTGTTGTCGGGTTGATATAAGATTCTATTGTAAAGCTTGGCTCAGCCCAGCAGGACTTCACAGCAAGGAGAAGTCTCCCCAAGGTAAGGAGGGTCTTCAACAAACGCAACCCCTTCACCCCAGGAACTTTCCCATAAGGCACTGTGACTGGGAATTTTCATGTCAACCTGGTTGGGCGATGGTGTCCAGATATTTGATCAAAGACTATTCTGGATGTTGCTGTGAGGATGCTTTGGATGAGATTAACATTTAAATCAGTGGACTTGCCCAGCCAGGCGTGGCTCAGCGGTTGAGCATCGACCTAGGATCCAGGAGATCGGGGTTCGATTCCCAGTCAGGGCACATGCCAGGGTTGCAGGCTACAGCCGATCAATGACTCTCTCATCACTGATGTTTCTATCTCTCTCCCTCTCCATTCCTCTCTCTGAAATCAGTAAAGATATATTTTTTTTAAAAATAATAAAAATAAATAAATAGATCAGTGGACTTTGAGTAAAGCAGATTGCCCTTCATAATGTGGTGGGCCTCATGCAATCAGCTGAAGGCCTGGGCAGAACAAAAGACTGCCTCCCTCAACCAGAAGCAAGAGCCTTTAGGTGTGAGCTGAAGCATCAGCTTTCTCCTGGGTCTCCAGCCTGCTAACGGATTCTGCAGATTTTGGAGTTGCCAGCCACGTGATCACATGATCCAATTCCTTATACGTGTGTGTGTATAAATATGTGTATATTTATATGTGTATGTATTATAAAAAATATATATATATACACATATACATTATACATTCTGTTGGTTCTGTTTCTCTGGAGAACTCTGACTAATACAGACACAAAACTCCCTCTGCTGTCAGAGTGATTCAAACTGAACCAGCCTGTCTACCCAACATGGAAGAATCCCTGAAACGCGGGGCTTGACTGCTAAGGAGAAGGAAACGACATGGTCGCATGTCTAGTGTCAGTGGCTGTTTGGCTGCCTAACTGGGCTTCTATTCTGATCATTGCTGAGCCCACACTGATGCACACAATGGCACTGTGACTCCAGAAAAGGAAGGCCTAGAGGGACACATTGGAGGGCAGGAATTAGTTTTTCCAAAAGTATGTGGAGTCCTTGTTATTGACCAGACGTGCTAGAGATGGGACAACGGCAATAATGAATTTAATTGAATCTAAAATACAATCCATTGTAATGCACACTATAGTGTATGTACCAAGAAGACAGGAAAAAAAATCTTCAGATTTCAGAGATGTCAAAATGGGGAAAAACGTATCATAAAATGAATAACAGGATAATAATAGTAATAATAGGCTGTCCAGGACTTAATATGGGCAGGCACTGTACTGAGCACTTAACATGTATTCATTTATTTAATATCACAGCAAATCTATGAGGTAAAACCTGTTATTGGCCCATTTTACAGATGAGGACACTGAGACTCAGGCTGGCTTCAAGCAGCTCCTAGGATTTGAACCCAGGTAGACTGGCTCCACAGGCCATGGTCTCAACAGCTCTGTAAGAACAAAATTAGGAGACTGCTTATTCCAAATCTGTCCCATTGTCTGGGGTCCTGCTGAGCAACCCACAGCCCATTCCAGAAAGCTCAATGTCTGTCAATCAGCTTGGCTGCAAGTGACCACTCTTCATTGTACTATTAGCTTTTTCGGGAAGTTTAAATAAAATATACTTACAGCAGTTCATGACTCGGTCATGAAGACACTTTGTCAGATGGCAAATTTGAGGAGAGGCCAGGACCCAAAGATCCTTGAGTGGGTTACTCTGATTTATTGAGAGGACATTAAATCACCTCATTTGCTCACAGCCTGGGCCCATGAATTCACTCAGTAAGCATTTATCACACACCAACCAGGTATTGGGCAGTCACTAGGGACCAAAGCTGGCTGGAGTGGAAGAGAGCACCTGTCCCCTGCAGTTTCTGTGAACTTGGGGACAAAAGCTGAACACTTAACACTTAGGAAAAAATGGAAGCAGAATCAAGAATTACCCTGCAGCGTAGTTTCTGGGATGATTTCTTCTTCTCTGATAGTTTGTCTCCTAGGTATTCATGACATCCTGGCATTTCACCTCAGCAGAGTGATGACGCTGCCACTCTGGTTCCCATGGAAACTGAACTAAGGCAGGAGGAACAAAAGGCTCTTCAAGGTCATCAGAGCAAAGGAAAGTGGAGATGGAGACAGCACATAACTGGCTACGCTTCCTCCCCTTCCCACTGATGGGCCTTCCATCCGCCCAATATGTAGAGGCTCCCGGCCTTTGGGGCTGCAGTTTATACAGGGCCCAAGGAGAGGAGCTTGTGCCTTCAGGAAAATGGGCCTCTGGGCAGCCCCAGCCCAGTGACCAGGCTTGGGGGACTGGGCACACTGGCTCCTGGATGCCTCCTGCCTCAGCCCTGTGTCTGGCCCCTGGAAACACACTATGTACATGTTTTGAGAATAAATGAATGTCCTACGTGCCCTTCCCTTCCTCAGAGCCATGTAGCATCCAGTATATCATCTTCCTCATTAGCTTCGGGAAAAGGCTTCTTGGAGCCAAAGAGTCAAGGACAGCTGCTCTGAGGGTCACCTGCTCAGAGAGCAGAGCTCTGACGGAGTTGGAGCCCCAGGCCCTCCCCCGCATGCTCCTTGCCACACCTTCCACTGCACAGATTCTCCTTCTAGCTCTTCCTTGCTTAACACCCATCCATGAACTTGCCCTCCTTGCAAAGGCCCAGGCTGTTTATCAAGAAAAGACCTTCCGGCTTTCCAGCCACCAGAATCAAGAGGAGGCTGCCCACCCTGGGAGTGTTCATCAGGCCTATGTCCCCCAGCTCTGTCCAGCCCCAGAACACAGACAGGTTGCCAAGCCCAGAGGACCCTGCCACTGCGCCCCGGCCCAGGCGAGGCTGGGAGTCCGGTACAGACCTCGAAGACCGAGCAACCTCATGAGGACAGAGCCCTCCCGAGCCCTCCCATGGTGACTGGCAAAGACAAGTTCATGAGTCTCCTATGGTTTTTATTAGGGTCCAGTAAAAACCGGCTTCTCTCTCAGGCATCACCGTGGGGCTCTGGTGGTCCACTAGCTGGGACCCTGCCTTCCAGAGTCTGCCTGAAGCTTGAGTATATCTGAGCTCACCCTGGGTAGTCCCTGTCTGCAGAAAACGGGACTTGGTGGCCGCAGCACTGGGGTGGTGGAGATTACTGTTATCGTTAGGGTTGCTTTATTGCTTTCAGAGTTTTCCTTGATCACTGAGGGGGAGGCCCATCCACCCAGAGTGGAGGAGCATGGCTGGGCTATAACCACACAACTCAGATGCTTTTGCAAACTCCAACCGAAGGTCATCTGGCCTGGGGAAGAGAGAGCCATCCCACCCCCTGAGCCTGGCTCTCCTGAGAACCTCCATTAAAAGCTCTCAGATTCAGAGCCCTGTCAGTAACTAGCCAGGTGACTTCAGGGAAGGCAACAGCCCCTGTTTCCACAATTGCGAAGTGTGGCCCATAATGATTCTTCAAGGCTTCTTCCAGCTGCCCAATCTTATGACTCTCCGGAAGGAAATCATATTAATGATTAACATTCATTCATTCATCGGGGCCCAGGCGGAGAGTTGAAAGCTGCCTGCCGGAACCGCAACTCCCTGCGGGGCTACCCAGAAACGGGGCGCCTGCTGCCCAGCTGGAGGTGCGGGCTGTGTTTGTCCCGACAGCCAAGGAGGCCGGGGCAGGGCGGGGGCGACAGGAGTGGCAGAGGTGGGACAGGGCCTGCAGAGCAGGCGCCGGGATCCGGCCCTCTGACAGCAGCCGCACATGCCCCCTCTACCCAACCCTGTCACTGTGCCCGTTTCACACGTGAGGCTTGGGGAAGTGATCCGATGTGCGCAGTCACAGCTGGGTAGAGTGAGACAGGATTTTGATCCAGACAGTCGGCTTCAGAGTCCATACTCAGGGACGGGGCCCAGAAAGTCCCTGAGAGCTCCGCAAAGGTGCGCCCCGTTAGTCTTGGTCCCAGCTAGAAACAGATGGCGCCTTCAGGAACTGCGGGGGCTCAGTCAGAGGGCCCTTCACGCAGAGGAACTGCGGGGTGGCATAGACGCTGGAGCTGAAGAGCCAGGTGAGGGAAGGTGACCTGAACCCGGCAGCCACCCCGGAGCTGTGGCCTCCCTAGAGGGATGGAGGCCACCCGAGCCAGCAAACGCTGCCCCCTCCACCCTCGGCAGCTCTTCCAGTGGCCAAACCCCACAATGCGGGCCGTGTGGCCAGCACAGGGGGAGCTGATGGGGAGCGGGAGCGAGCAGACCTGGAGGGACAGCGGAAGACATGGCACGCTGCTCACGACCCCCACAGGAGGCCACTGCTCCCTGGATGGGTCGCCAGTCAGGCAGCCTCCCCAGGACGCCCCTCAGGAGGAGTGTCCAGCCTGAGCCTGGGGCCTTGCACAGCTGGGGGGGAGGGGAGAAGGGGCCTCCACGGTGCCGAGGAACACGGGGAGGCGGCCAGATGGAGTCGGAGGGAGCTGGGGCAGGGAAAGAGGTGCACAGCTCTCCGCTGCTGATATATTCCCCCTGGGAGAGGATTCCCCACACTCCCCTTGTCCCTCGCACGGGCTAAGCCTGCTCCTCACGCTCGCACCACCTGTTCAATTCCAAAGTCTGGAATTATAATCACAGTGCGCAAGAGCAGGCTGTTTTCACCAGGGTGCAGGATGCTTTGCTCTAGCTTCTGTGACATAAAAACACGTTAGGAAAGCATATGGCATCTACCTTATTAAATATTCCTTGAAAAAAAAATAAAGTCAGGGGTCACTGAATGAATAGAGAAGGCTCAGGGCCTGGGGAAGAGAGAACCACCCCACCCCCTGAGCCTGGCTCTCCTGAGAACCTCCATTAAAAGCTCTCAGATTCAGGGACAGCGACAGATGGGAGCCTGATGGGACACTGTCCTGGGCCTGAGTGGGTGGGGAGGGTGCAGGCCGCCCTCCACCTCCTGCTTTCCTGTCCTCTGCTCTCCGCTGGGCGGCCCTCCTCAGTCCAGGGCAGCCGCCCCTCTGGTGCCTCCCGCAGCCCCCCTGGGCCCTCCCGCAGCCCCCGTGGGCCCTCCCGCAGCCCCCGTGGGCCCTCCTCAGTGCCTGGTGGCGCCTTCCTGTCCTCTCTCGCACAGGAGCTCGGCAGGAGCTTTCTCTCGAGCAGGTGCCTCCACCAAGAGCCTGACTCCCGACAGGCCTGCCTCAGTGTCCACACCTCCCGAGGGCTCCCCGGAGGAGGCCACTCTGCACCAAGGTGTTGAGAGGAGAGTCCAGCAAAGGCCACCAGGGCCCTCAGGAGGCGGACAGAGCAGCAGGCGACATGTGTTCCAGGCCCGAAGCTGAGACTAATGGAACCGCACATCTCAGGGTAAGAAGAACAGAGACCATGGTTCCCTCCCCGCCCCACTGCGAGGCAGACACTTCGGCCAGAACAGCCAGTTTGGTGAACACTAAGCTAAGTACCTTCCATGTATCATTTCTTAAAATCCTTCTGCAACCTTATGTTCTTTCCAAATTTAATCAAGAGATAACCAAACCCAAAGGGAGTCTGCCCAGTGGCGCCCGATGGGAAAATGGAGCCAGTGTCATCAGTGACTGCACCGCATCCCCAGGGCGGGTCTCCCCCAGCGGGCGGGAGGGCCTGGGGCACCCTCAGCGGACACTCGCAGCAACGGCGGGGCACCTGTGGCCGGTGTCGGCTGTGACATCCCAGTATCAGAAGGTTCACCCACCGTGAGCCAAAGCAAGAGAGGCGGGGAGAGCAAGGGGCACAGAGTCCCCTCCTGCTAAGCCCCCAGATGAAATCCTGGGGACTGGAGAGGTGAGGGGCAGAGCTGGGGACAAGAGTGGCCACGGGCCGGGTGGGAAACAGGGGGCTCATTGTGGGGGGGATAGTGGGCGACACAGACAACAGCTTTCTCCCCCCTCTTTTAGCCCAAGACAATGACGCTCTCTGCTGACACCGGCCTTACTCTTTGGAAGACGAGCTCAGGATCCGCAGGGCTCTCTGCACGGCCTCTTGGGACAGTCTCGGTCCCGCCTCTGCGCCTTCACACAAACCATTCCTCTGTCTGCGGGGCCTTCCCGCTGCTTCCCTCGCAAGTTCCGTGGGTTCCCTGGCAAGTTCTGTAGGTTCTGTGGCCAGTTCCGTGGGTTCCCTGGCCAGTTCCGTGGGTTCCCCGGCCAATTCTAAGGGTTCTCCTGCCAGTTCTGTGGGTTCTCAGCCAGTTCTGTGGGTTCTGTGGTCTGTTCTGAGGGTTCCCCACCAGCTCTGAGGGTTCTGTGGCCAGTTCTGTGGGTTTTCCGAGACAGAATAGGAAGTATTTCGAGGAAGATTTCACTAATCACCTCCAAGCCGCATTCAGCCACACTCAGCAACGCCTCTCAGGGCCACCAGGCCTCTCGATTGCGAGACCGGTCACCCGCAGTCCAGTAAGTGGACACCCAGTGCACGTAGCGATTGTATTTATTGCCTCGCAGCTCTAAACACACCCTTCAGTGCCTTGTTCTGTGATCATGAAGCTGGAGCCTGTGGACATTTCTCCTTCTGCCATCAGATGCTGTCAAGCTTGGGGGGGGGTCAGGGGGCACTGAGGGGACACTGCTGGAAGGGGGCCCCTCTCCCCTCTCCCTAGTCTGTGCTTCCTCTCTGCTTGCCGGTGGCTGCGGCTGAACACCCAGTGGTCCCAGCGGGGCCGTGGCACCCAGGAGGCTGGCCAGTCCTGGCCTGCGGTTCCCTGCCCACCCGCCTTGGTCTGCTGCTAACCCAGCGAGAAGCTTACAGCCTCCCAGTCCCCACCCGTGTTTCCTTGCCCTCAGTTGATGGGGGTGCAGGTCTGACCAGCCGTTTCTGAACGTGCCCAGGCCAGCTCAGAAGGGGCCCAGAGCTCAGTCCCTCCAGATGTGACCTACCGGGCTTTGGCCTCTCCTGGAGGTGCCTGCAGGCCCTCTGTGGGCAATGGCTGAGTCCTCCCGTCCTCCGCAAGCTGACAGTGGTGGGGACAGTGGCGGGAGCAGCCAGAGCCTGCCAGTCCCCCATCCCCAACCGGTGCCGGGGGGGGGGGGGGGGGGCGCAGGGACGAAGCTCGCAGCATCGCAGGAGGCCTGGGGCCAGCCTGCAGCCAGCCTGCAGCCGCGCAGGTTTTCCTTCTGTGCAGATTGTTTGCACGCGTGTGCTGGGGTCCGGCGTTTCTCCTGAAAGCTGATGTTCACGCTCCTCGCCTCTTCCTCGGCTTTCACGAGGCCCCTCTCAGGGACAGGACGGCACCGCCAGGAGCTCAGGAGGCCGGTGCGGAGCAGCAGGGCGGGTCTCCCATCAGCGTCTGGGCCCGGAGTCCAGTGTCTACCCTGCAGATGGCTTTTCCAGGCTCCCCTGCCGCCTGGAAGCCCTGGCCTTCCTCCCGAGCCTGGCTCACGGTCGGCTCCCTCCCGTCCCAGTCCCCAGGCCAGGCGGAGAGACGTGGCTCAGATCCCAGCTGAGGAGACCAGGGAGATGCCGAGCTTTCTCTGGACTTGGGCCGCCTTGTGCTGAGACCAGCTCCGGGTCAGCTTGACTGCGGGAAGGGGGGCGCTGCCTCTGGACGAGGCGTGACCCGCTGAGGACACTGTCGCAGGCAGAACGCTCCTTGTCCTCCCTAATGCGTTTCCCACTTTCGGGCGTGCGGCCCCTTCTCGGACCCCAAACCCCTTGAGGTTCCCGTGGTGCAGGCCCTGCTCCGGTCCTGGCAGCCCCTCCCCGCCGCTCTCATTGCCCTGGGAGGGGGCGAGCCTGACGCAGGGAGCACTCGCCCGACAGAACCCTGGGCTCCTAACCAAGCCAGAGAAGACATCCCGCCCCGGAGCACTCCCGTTGCTTCTCAGAAACTCATTTGTGTTCTGGGAGGTGCAATTCGTATTTCCCGGTCTCATCCCTAAAGCGAAAGCTATAAGCAGGCAATGAACAGGTTTTGCCCAAATCCGTTTTCCAAAGAGCATGCGATGGAGAGGACTGTGCGCTCCGCCCAGAGCGGCTCCGACCTCGCCGTTCCTCCAGCAGCCTGGGAGCAGAGTTGTCAGAAGGGGACCCCGGTCGCCCCCCAGGCTCCCAGCCCTCGCCCGACACCCCCTTCCAAGGCCCCTCCCCTAACGTAAGGGGAGAGAAAGTACTTGGCGGTGTTTTACCAGTGAGCAGTTACTGTCGCTTAAAGATTGTGAGCCACGCGTGACACTTCTCTCAAACCTTGTGCTTCCGTGCGACAGGTGCTCTTTTACAAGGCCTGGCCCCCTAGACAGGCTGGGCCGACCGTCGCTGGGCAAAGGAGTTCAGGGTGTAATTTGCAGACTCGGGCACCACGGCCCCGAGGAGGTGTCCTGCTTCCTCCCCTTTGTCCCCCGCTAAGCGGTGTTCAGCATTTCCGTTTTCACAAGAGAATCATGAACTCAAGGGTCTTAGGCCTGGTCCGAGCTATAGGAACATGGGGCTTTTCTTACTGTTGCCAATTACAACCGGGAAGGCCAAGATCCAGGCGTTCCTCGGCTTCCAGCCTAATGCCGTCTGGTCCCTGACCCTGAATGCTGGAGTTCAGGCCCTGAACGGAAGAGTGGACACGCACAGGGTTAGAGAGGTGAGTGCATGCGGCCAATGGCGAGCATTCATGCCACGCCAAGGGGGCTGAGAGGCCCTGCGGCACAGGGCCCTGAGAATGCCACTCGGAGGTGCGGACACGCGTCAGGGGCCTGGGGTGCTCCTTCACAATGCTGACTCCTGAGGCCCACTCCCAGATCCACTGGATCGGGGTCTCTGCGGGCGGGCCCAGGACTCCTCATATTTCCAAGATACCAGGTAATTTTTATGCACACTTTAGTTGGAAAATTGGCACCATTGTTCGAGAGGTTAATTCAAGAACCTAAGCAGGGGGATGACATAACCAGATCGGTCCTGTTGGCTGCACTTTATGGGACGAATTTTAAAACCTGGAGACCAAACAAGGATGGACGACTGTAATGCTCTAGGTGAGAGCGGTGGGGGTCTGTGGTTAGCCCCCGATACTGGAACTGGAGCAGCACTAGGAGGTCAGCTCTACAGTGTCTGCATTCAGCGAGCGAGTCAATCAGGGGTCAGCAGGAAACTGCAGAGAAAGTGCGAAGGGGGAAACTCTCAGGTGCATGTTGAGTTTGCAGGGCCTGTGGGGCACCCAGGTGGGAGCTCTCCAGGAAGAAGCCGGACTGAGGTTTGGAGCTCAGGAGAAAGTTCTGAGCAAAGGATACCAATGTGGGGGAAAGGAAATCCTTGGCATGCCTGTGATTTCCCAGGAAGAATGAGAGAGCCGGGAAAAGAGCCCGAGGATGAATCTTTAGGAATATCAACACTGAAGGGCTGGGCAGAGGAGAAGCCATCCAATGAACAGAGCTTATTATTAGGGAAAGTATTTTGTGTGTGGCCAGTATGACTGTAGATAAATTTAAATGTTAACAAGACAGAACATTTTGGTGGGTAGTGATTGGTAAATACGGTTCTATTCAAGTGTCATCCCAGGCTAGTGAATAAATTTACTTAATTATCAAAATGGGATGAATGCAATAACCATATTTAAATGTTCCAGGTAGGCCCTGGCCAGCGTGGCTCAGTGGTTGAGTGTCATCCCAGGCACCAAGAGGTCACGGTTCGATTCCCAGTCAGGGCACCTGCCGGGGTTGCAGGCTTAATACCCAGTAGGAGCAGCAGGAGGCACCAGATCGATGTTTCTCTCTCACCCTTTCTCTCTAAAAAATCGATAAAAGCATAGATAAGATAAAATAAAATATAATATAAAACAAAATAAAATAAAATAAGTTCCAGTTCGGAGCAGGAGGAGAGAGGCCTGAGCTGGGTGGGAGAACAGCTGTGTTGTCTGTGAGACTCCGGAGATCCGGCCGTAAGCAAACCCCCTCCAATGAGGCTGCAGTCCCTGCACACTGAGAAAGTAAAAATTCTTTCAGTCAAGTTGACTCCAGTAAGAAATATCCCTAGCCAGTTCTTTCAGGCATGAGTGCAAAAAAAAGGCAAAAAGATATTTTGACAAAACCAGCGGCAACTGCTTTTCTACACCTCACGTTTAAATGGGAGCAGGAAGGATATTTATTTAAATGTCTCAGCTGGGAACAAATGGATTCCCCCCACCCCTTTCCTTCTCTGTGCGTACGTTGTTGCTAATAATTCACAAAATATTTTCCTGTTGATAGTTCAGTCCCAAGTAAATGTTTCGCCACGATTGCCCCTTAAGAAAAACCAGAACACACATGGAGTGCTCTACCACGCCCGGGAATTTGTTCTGAGCCCATTGTTGATTTCCACCCATTTGTTCTGTGCAAGCCTGTTACAGAGTAGACACTATTATTCTCATTTTCCAGAAAAGTACAGGGGTAGGGAGGTCAAATGACTTGACCAAGGTCACTCCACACCCAGGCAATCTGACCGCTGCACCTGCTCCCTTGCCTATTATTTCACACCACTTTCAGTTATAGGTCCAGGTGGCTACAATAAATGAAGCTGTTTAGATGACGCGGGGGCGTTTGATTTTCTCAGAGGAAGCCTGTGACAGTCAGCAACTATGGATTTTATTTTTCTGATAAAATCAGTGAGGGAGGCAGAATTACTCATGTTTCTTCTTGCTATTAGCTCCGTAATATACGCACATGTCATTCCCTGACCTTATGCATAGTTATGACTTTGGATGATTTTCACCTGCCTGGTCTTAGCTGGATTCTGAATTCTCGGAGGCTAAGAAATGCATACTTGCAGCATTCGGGGTGCTAGCGTGGAAGCCGATGATGCATTTTTAATGAATGAGTCAGGTAATGATGGGAGCTCGAAAAAGCTTCTTTTAGTTGCAAAAATATTTTCAGTTATTTTCCAAATTGCCTGAGTGGGGAAGTCTAAATCTAAAATATGTTTTAGGGATTAATCTTCATTTCTCTTTTAGCAGATATTTTAAACACATCTGTATAACTCAAGAGAAATGTATCTATATAGACACAATGTATTTTGAAAGGGCTCTATGAGATCCATAGTATTAAGAGCTTTTAAAAATTTTTTTTAAAAGAACAAAATTTCTTACCTTAGCCAATCTCTGAATCAAAGGGCTGCAGCTGAAGGCTGATTGTTGTCCAAGTTACCCCCAAACTCTTGTGCCCAAATACTGCACATACCTCTCCCTCCCTCCTCCCCCCCTTAGATTTTAATATATTTCCTCAATATTCCTAAAGCACGAGACTCCAAATTCTCAAACTGTAATTCGTTGGAACCTAAAACTCTTCTAGGCCCTGGCTGGGTGGCTCAGCTGGTGGTTGGTGTGGCATCCGGTGCATCAAAAAGGTGGCAGGTTTGATTCCTGGTCAGGGCACATACCTATTGTGGGCTCAATCCCAGGTTGGGGTGCACGCAGGAGACAACTGATTGATGTCTCTCTCTCTCTCTCCCCTAAAATCAATAAAAATATATCCTTAGGTAAGGATTTAAAAAAATAAAAATTAATTTAAAAAAATAAACCTCTTCTAGGACTGGGACCTTGTTATGCTGAAGTCAGGTTGCTCCGTGGGGATCTTAAGCTTCCTTAAGTCTTACCCTCAGTGGATTTGCTTTAGCTGGGAGGACCTATCTCAGCGGGGTCCTCCTGTACAGATACAGCCGGCTTCTTAATAGACACGATGGAAGTCAGAAGACAATGGAAAGAAAGTAATAACCAGCCTACATACAGTGAAAATGTCTCTGGGCAGTAGGAATTAGAAAATGAATGGGAACTGATGCTTTATTATAAGTCTTGTGATCCCATTTGACTTTCAAAACTAATTACCTGAATGATTTTTATCACAGAAAATTTGTTTTACGGATGACAGCTACTATAATAGTGGTTATAAATGCGTACGCTTGCTTGAAACCCTCTGTGGAGGTACTGGAGTCATTCGGACACCCTGCTGGACACATCACCACCGTTCACTCTTAAGCTACTTCACTGTCACGTCACAGAATTTTCTCATATGTCACTTCATCTGTCCCTCAACACTCCTGAGGTGGTCACGACCGCAATTACTCTTCCCAGTTACAGATAAGGCAGTGAAGGCTGCAGAGGTGGAATAACTTAGCCAAGTCACATGGCCAGCTTCCTGTAATCCTCTGTGGAATCAGGTGGGTATAAATAAATTAATAACAATAAGTTGTTATTAAGAAACTGCGACTAAACCCAAAAATTCCTGACGCCTTGCTCAGATCCTACTTAGTGAGACAGTGTGTCCTCACATGTGCTGGGAGGAACTGCTCCATGAGCAAATGTTCTGCAAACACTAACCGCTCCTTCTAGGAGGCGCTGGTGCCTGTGGTGTGGTGTGGGCCTGAGAAATCCTGCAGTTCAACAAACCTATTTAATCCATTATTTCCTATACTTTGGGATCATGCAGTCTTTTGGGGGTGGGGATGGGGAGAGTCCCATTAACACTGAAGATTGTGAAACAAAACTTGGGCAACAGGTTGAGCCCCGGGGAAGTGCGGGAGTGGTGGGCAGAACTGGAAGGTTCTAGAATGGGGACTGGAGGGAGAGCTCTTCTCCAGAAGTGCAAGCGAAGGTGCGAGTTCTCCGCCATCAGAGGCACCTTAGCGGCCTAGACATCTGCATGTTTAGGAAGCTCTGCGGGGAAAGCTGCCGGTGCCTCCGAGGTGGGACATTCGGCCCAGGTTCCAAAGTCCTGCCCAGACGCCGCTATGGAAACAGAGAAGCCAGGCTCTAAACATTTTATACTATTTCCTTAAAATAGCAGAAAACGATATTTGAGAATTTAGAAACATAATCACCCTTAGCCTGGAAGCAAAGCCCCCCCGGAGTCGCCTGACGGTGGCACTTTCATCCAGGCCTGCGTGTCTCAGTTCCAACCTCACCTTCCTCTTTCCGTGCCGGCTGCAAAAAGCAGCTGCGGGGTCGCTGCCCTTAAAGGCTCCTGTGTGAGCCAGCGAGGCGGAGAGAGGCCAGGACGCAGCAGCCCCGGAATCGCATCGGAGGGGGGCCCAAGGGGACCTTCCCATAAACAGGACGCTTGAGAATTAAACGTGTGGCAAGAGCACCACCTGGTGGCTTCCTCAAAATAGGCCACGTTCCACGCAGCGGGCACGGTCACAGACGACAGGCCTTTCGTGGAGGGCTGAGCTCGGGCAAAATAAGAGTTTTCTAGAGTAATTGTCCCCACGGCCTCTTCCTCTCTTTTTATTTTATCAATTACAGTTTACATCCAACATTACTTTGTATTAGTTTCAGGTGTACAGCACAGTGGTTAGACAGTGCTGTGCTTGGCAGAGTGGCCTCCGGCATTCCCAGTACCCGCCTGTCCCCATACGTAGTTATTACAATATCAATGACTATATTCTCTCTGCTGCACTGGACGTGCCCGGGACTCCTCTGTAACTGCCCATCTGTACTTCTCAGCGCCTTCACCTTTTTCAGCCAGTCCTTTCGATGCCACCTAGCACGCGTTGTGCATTGATTGTGGTGGGAAACACCCGAGTTTATGATTATTAGGGTGCCAAAGGCCGTCTTGACTCTTGAATTTCTATCACTCTTAAGAAAATACTAAAACATGTAGAAGTAGCTTCCTAGGGGCAAAGCAAAAGCATTCGATGTTGCACTAAAAAAATACTTTGCAACACTAGTAACCCGTGAGTATTCCAGCTCAGCACACTAATACCATCAATCTCTTACTTTAAAGGGCTTCCCGGGGTGTTTCCACCTTACAAAGATGGACACCTTCTGCCCCCTCTCCTAGCGGATGGGACCCTTGTCCAAAGACCTCCTTCCCCCCTGGGAAGGTGCCTGCTCACCGGCCCTGGCTCGTCCTGAGTGGCTCGGCGACATTCAGCTCGTCTGTAGCCCACTACAGTGTGGTTTCAGTAATTCCCTGACCTTGTCTCAGGGTCTTGTTTTTAGCAGTTTCCCCGGGCTGTGATATGACTGTCAGTAACTCACGTACGTGGAAGGATCCGAGCAGAGCGCCAAGGGGCATGGCAGGCGTCGGCGCTGCCCACTGCCACCCAGGCCGGCCCTCCTTCCTGGCGCTCAGGAGATGCGCCGAACTCGCCCGCTCCCTGCGGTGGGGCGGGGCCTCCAGACCAAGTCTGGCTCATGAGCCAGGAGCAGGGACAACTCATATTATTTCTGGGCTGCGTGTAAACCGCTCGCACCGGCCGCCCCGTGCTCTCCTCCCTTGCCCACTGGCCCAGGACCATGTTCCAGGTGACATGCCCACACCCTCAGCTGAGGGGCCACACAGAAGCCTGCCTTCCAGAAGGGTCACCTGCACGTGCAGCCAAGTTTGCTTGAGCTGGAAATGCACCGTGTGTGTTAAGGCACTGACATTTTGGTGATGTTACTACAGCCGATTCCGATCCAGAGGAGCTGACTTCACCGCAGGTGAATAGTGTCTCCGCTGCTCCTGTTTTGGGGGCTCGGGGTCTTTGAGGGTCCGCTTTGGGCAGCAGAGCAGAGCAAGAACACCTGAGTCAGAGAGCTTGGGCCCGAGTCCCACCTACCCTAGGACTCAAGCACGTACCTTAACCTCTCTGGGCCTCAGTTTCTTTATCTGTAAAGTGGCAATAAAAGTAATAATGCTACTTTGCACGATTGTTATGAAGACTGAGTTCATATTAATGTGTGTAAAACACTTCGACTAGCCTGGATCATGGTGGCAATGGGCCAATAAAACAGCACAGTTAGTACGGTTAGTGACTATCCGGGCAACCACTACCCTGCCTTCTCTGGAAGAGCATTTTGCTTTAACAGGTCTTGAATCGGGAAAAAGTGTGTGCTCTTAACAATAATGGAAAGACCCTTATTATTTACTGTAAGTTTTACCGTTCAGAAGCGGGGGGACAAGTCACCTCTCCCTCTAGTCACCCCTGTGAAATACCATGCCTGCTGTCCCGCTAGGCTCGGCAGCAACTCAGGGCCCGGCTCCCGCTCTGCCAGGCGTGCTCGGGGGCCCACGAGGGGGAGCCCACGAGGGGGAGCCCACAGGAAGCCACTCCTCAGTGGGGAAGGCGCGTCTCAGGCCCTCTCAGCCCGTGGGCCCAGCCGCCGGCATCCAGCGGCGGAGCGGAGCGGAGCGGAGCGGACGCGGCTCTAACGCGGAGCGCAGGCTGTCCGGTGGCCGTCACCGCTGTGCACACACAGGGTCCCCTGTGCCTGCAGCGAATTTCCAGGAATCGGGGCTTCTCCACGGGGGGTCCGAGCTCCGCTGTGAGGCTTCATCTCAACCACTGACTGTGTCTCGCATCCCTACTGACCGAGGCACCTCCTGCAAGATCCCCGTCAGCGAGGGGACACTGCAGGTTCTCGGGAGCTGGCCCGACTGGTTAAATCCTTCATGATGCAATTGCATAAAAAAATCTTCCCCTGCTGTGAGGCTGCACCATGTCAAGGTCAAAGGCCTGGATAACCTCCAGGTGCCCGTCCTCCCGCGGAGCCCTTAGAAACAGGTACTAACTGTCCTCCAAGCCGCCCTAAGTAGCAGGAAGGTTATTCCTCCCGTGTTAGGGACGGAAAGGCCCCGGCTTAGTGAGAGTCCTAGGAACAGCGGTAGGTTTAGCAGAGCAGCAAAGGTTTTGGCCTTAGTAGCTTTGCGACTCCCCATTCTAAAGCCTCTGATTAGAGCGTGAGCTGGAGCCCAGCACCTCGGCCTGGACTTGGGCCCCATCGCTCACCACGTGTGACAGTGGCCAAGACCTTATCCCCGTGCACCTCGGCCCCACCCATGGGTTATGAGAGGCGAGTTAATGGATGTAAAATGCTTGCAACAGGGACCGGCACTGCAGTGGAGTAAGCACAGGGCCAGTAGTGGTCAGTTGCTGTTAAAACACTGCCGTTGATAAAATTCTTAAAACTAAAGTCAAATCAAATAAGTTAATTCTGTGCTAGCAGTTCGTGTAAAAGTTGGGGTGAGAAAGGAAGACATGCCACCTGCGTCTAAGAGTTGTGTTTTCCATGGACACGGTGTTTGAACAGCTGACCGCCAGAAGGGTAAACATGCATTAACTCACCTCCCGCCAGCCTGTGTCTACACCCCAAGGACTCAGCTGGTGGAGTCAGTCGTATAGACGGCTGTCAGTATTTTGTTTTCATTTTAGGGAATGTTTTCTTATATTGCTCATCAGCTCAGTCCTAACTTCTGTCACTGTTTTAAATAATTGAACCTGGACTTAATATTTAAACACTGGGGACAGAGAAATTAATAACCTGTTCCAGTATCACTAAAGCGACGGGGAACCAGGGCACATGAGAAAAAGCGGTGAAGTTAAGTAACCAGAGGCGGTTCCCCCTGAGAGAGGCCTGCCGAGTGCTCCCTGAGCAGTGCTCCTCAGCCGCGTGTGCCCGGACCGCGCGGGTGGCGGCCGGAGCGGCAGACCCGCTGCCTCGGTCCGCCGGCTGCCTCGGTCCGCCCCTGGCTCTGCAGGCCCTTATGCGAGTCCCAAGTTGGGGAACGACTTGCCCCGCTACGCCTGAACCAGCAGCTGAGAAGCCTCAGGCTGCCCTTCCGCACGTTTTCAGGACACTCCCCGGGTGTCTCGAGGACGGGTGAGGCCGTGGGCGTGCGCGATGCTCTTCTCTCTCTTCCCCCTAGAGCTGCGTGGGGATGCGAGGGTGAGCCAGCCCCTCCTGGGGGGGGGTGCGAGGGTGAGCCAGCCCCTCCTGGGGGGGTGCGAGGGTGAGCCAGCCCCTCCTGGGGGGGGGTGCGAGGGTGAGCCAGCCCCTCCTGGGGGGGTGCGAGGGCGAGCCAGCCCCTCCTGGGGGGGTGAGAGGGCGAGCCAGCCCCTCCTGGGGGGGGGGTGAGCCAGCCCCTCCTGGGGGGGTGCGAGGGCGAGCCAGCCCCTCCTGGGGGGGATGCCAGGGTGAGCCAGCCCCTCCTGGGGGGGATGCCAGGGCGAGCCAGCCCCTCCTGGGGGGGGCGAGGGTGAGCCAGCCCCTCCTGGGGGGGGGTGCGAGGGTGAGCCAGCCCCTCCTGGGGGGGATGCCAGGGTGAGCCAGCCCCTCCTGGGGGGGTGCGAGGGCGAGCCAGCCCCTCCTGGGGGGGATGCCAGGGTGAGCCAGCCCCTCCTGGGGGGGATGCCAGGGCGAGCCAGCCCCTCCTGGGGGGGTGCGAGGGTGAGCCAGCCCCTCCTGGGGGGGGGGGTGCGAGGGTGAGCCAGCCCCTCCTGGGGGGTGCGAGGGTGAGCCAGCCCCTCCTGGGGGGGTGCGAGGGTGAGCCAGCCCCTCCTGGGGGGGTGCGAGGGTGAGCCAGCCCCTCCTGGGGGGGATGCCAGGGTGAGCCAGCCCCTCCTGGGGGGGATGCCAGGGTGAGCCAGCCCCTCCTGGGGGGGATGCCAGGGTGAGCCAGCCCCTCCTGGGGGGGATGCCAGGGTGAGCCAGCCCCTCCTGGGGGGGGTGCGAGGGTGAGCCAGCCCCTTGGGGGGGGAGGGGGAGCCAGCCCCGCGCAGGGGGGAGTGCTTCGCAGATACTAACGTGGAGCGCGTCATCGCGTCTCAGATACTAACGTGGAGCACGTCATCGCGTCGCAGATACTAACGTGGAGCGCGTCATCGCGTCGCAGATACTAACGTGGAGCGCGTCATCGCGTCGCAGATACTAACGTGGAGCGCGTCATCGCGTCGCAGATACTAACGTGGAGCGCGTCATCGCGTCGCAGATACTAACGTGGAGCGCGTCATCGCGTCGCAGATACTAACGTGGAGCGCGTCATCGCGTCGCAGATACTAACGTGGAGCGCGTCATCGCGTCGCAGATACTAACGTGGAGCGCGTCATCGCGTCGCAGATACTAACGTGGAGCGCGTCATCGCGTCGCAGATACTAACGTGGAGCGCGTCATCGCGTCGCAGATACTAACGTGGAGCGCGTCATCGCGTCGCAGATACTAACGTGGAGCGTGTCATCGCGTCTCACCCTGCAGCGGCCTCACAAAACGTCACGCGCAGGGAGGCCTCCCCGTCTCCCCCCCCTTCTGCGCGTCCCCGGTTCCGGCGCCTTCTGGCCCTGCTGCCCGGGCACTGCTGGGGGAGCGGGGGGCTGTGCCCCACGAGGCCCCAACCTCTCGGCCCCACCTCAGAACTGCTGCTCACATTTCGACGAGCTCGGTTATTCCAGATGTTTATTTGGAGGAAGGTTTACAGGTGGTTCACAGACGACAGCGAGTGGCAGCAGAAAGGATGTAGGAAAAGTTTAAAAGGTAACTCGAGAACGCAAGGGGACATGGTGGTGGCGCCCCTGGCACAGAAGCGGCACTCCTCCACCTCAGCGTCCCGAGGGCGTCACCACATGAGTGATCAGTAGCCATAAATGAACTTCCAGGTGTGCTGACAGCGAAGTGTGTGGTTTGAAATATATCCTGGGGACATTTTCATTAAAATACTTCCAGTAAGAATTGAACTCACAATTCCCTTTTTAAGAGGCACACTCTCAACTACGTGGGGAACAGGCCGGGTAGATGTCCTCTCAGGTGGCCGCGGGCGCCCAACGTTTGACTGGGGTGGGGTCAGTGCTACTTTCCACCCGGGACCACGGACGGTTACAATTCCCAACTCCCCCAATGCACCTGCCCCACGCATGCAATATACACACCTGGAGGGGCACATACAGCATCTTCATCCGTATAAAGGAAATGTGGTGATGAAATAGTTGGTCGTGGAAATGAGAGTTCCAGGACATTAAACAGAAGACACAGGCAGTGGCCACACATCTCTCCTTCAGTCCCAGCCGAGCTTCCCCAGGAGGCTGCCCAGGTCTGGGGTGTTGCCTGAGGCAGATGCTGCATCTCTGCGTAAGGTCTGGAGTGTGGTGGGCAGTGGGTAAAGGATGGCTGACTCCCCGGGGTCACCTGGACACACAGGCAACCAGCTCCCCCTACTTCTGGCAAAACACTCTAATATTTTAGAATGAAGAATGGTTTGTAATTTATGACTTCCAGTAAGAAAACTAGGATTTCAGTAGCTTACTATCGAAGGGGTGTGGCTCTTTTTTCCTTCCAAAAGTCCTGGCTGATACGGAAATGTTTCTTTTTTTTGAGGACGCGGCGCAGGAAGGCGCTCGAAACCCCGCAGGCGGCTGGGCCACTTGCAGCACGTGCCTGATGGAAACACGTTACCTGGGCCTCCCCCAACCAGCTTGCCGCTGGCGACCTAGCACAAGGGATGGTGCTTTCCTGGTCACCACGCTCTGAGAAGGACAGGATCCGAGAGGCTCTGTGGGAATCTTCAGAAATGCGCTTGTTACTCAGACTCCCCTCCCGGGGGATCCTGAGCCATCAGGAAGCCCCTGCCTGGCGGGAACAGGCCTGGGTCCCCAGGGCAGCCGAGGTGTGGGGCCCGCGCGGCTTCTGGTGAGGCTGCCCAGGGGGCCTCAGTTCCAGGGCCCAGTCTGTCCCGGGGAGGGTCTGGCCAGACGGCGCCCTGCGGCCAGCGGCTACACACTACCCGCGGGGGACGCTAACCCCTCTGCCAAGTGACACACAGTCTGCAATAATCATCTCTGTCGTAAAAACACAGATGACTTGGTCTGCATGCCCCCGACCAGCCCATCTAGTTTGTTATAATCCATATTAGGTTAAAAACGAAACACACGCAAGGAAGTCTGTTTTAACCTGAAATAATTTTGTAATTTGAATTGCGTTCAGGGGGACATTTGCTCGAAACCACAGATTTCTCCGTCTGGATGACCAGAGTACAAAATCCCGTCTCTCCCCCCACCCCCAGCCGAAACAAAGAAGCAAACAGAACCCCGAACCCACAACTCAGCTTGAAATGAGTTTTAAAGAAATGAGACTCTAAATATTTACAGATGGATCAAGAAATAAATCACAAAACTATTTACAAAAATACACAGGCTTATATGCATTAACAATTTACACCAGTTCACAAAAATATTAAAACATAAAAAAACCACTATATAAATTAAAATTAAGAACTCAAAAGCATGGTCTAAGACCTCCTAGGATGCTTCTCTCATGCAGGTCGTGGTTGAAAAATCAGGTTTTGCTACCTTAGAACCTAAACTGTAAAACAACCGTTTTAATCTTTGAACCCTAAGGTACTAATCGGGAAAGGAAAACAGCCCGTGAGCACAGCATCCCCCTCGCAGCCGAAATGCTTCCGTACGCAGGCCTGAGAGTCACATGCCTCTAACCACTTGGGCGTAACTTTCTGACGTGCTTTTGCTCTCTCATTTCCTTACACACACAGCTCGGACAGTACTTTGCGGATACTGGATGGATGGGTGGTTGGCAGGGCTGGGAACAGATACACAAACTTTGCGGGCTCCTTCGCTAACTAAAGGGGCAGATTTCAGACTTACACTGTATGCACCTGCTGCTGCGTCAGGTGTGTTGACCTGCTCCATCTCCATTCACATCAGTGGTCCCTCTTCACAGAATGAGTCCTAGAATTTTTCAACCTGACCCTACCTTTTAAAAAAAATGCTTTGTCATTTTATAATGTGCAGGCCTGTCCTTGGGACCACCCGGGGATTGCATTTTAAGAGGAAACTGAATACAAGGACGCGTAAGGCTCAGATGGAATTTAGTAATGAAACAGTGGCACCTCTGGGGCTGTCAGCAAAGTCTCCGGCCAGACGTCCAGGAAGGTTTATTTCAGTCAGGCCACACCGTGGCATCGGAATCTTGCCAAAGATAAAACCTGGAGACACGACTATGGAAATACCAATACCAGGATGGGTTTGATGCATAAGGCAGCTCCACCTCCTTGATCATAATGCTCCGCGTCACCATTTGAAAGTGACAGCCTTTCACTACTCATTTGTGACGCCGCACAGGTGAACTATACTGAGGTAACTGGCTCACAGTGATGTGCCATCCGATTTCTACCCGACAGCATTAGAAAGGGAAAGACACGGGCAAAGTCCCTTAAAATACAAACTCCAAAGTTAAGGCTGTATCTACACACGTCAAGTGAAACGACTCTGGATTTTACCCGGAGTCCGTGTTTCACACTCGCACCGGTAATCTGAGTCATTTATTCTGTAACCAAAATATTTACCTGATATGGCTGAGCCCATGGGACGTCAGCGGAGCAATCGCTTGGAGGAATTAACCGTAGTATTTATAAAAGACTTCAGTTTCAGGGGTAAATGTGTGTGACGACAAACCCACAAATATTAAGACGGTACAGGACTTTTTCTGCCACATCCTTCTGGACTCTCTCATCCTTCTAAGTTCTTTCTTTTTAATGAAAAAAAAAAAGTAGCTTTAGGAGAACAAATGGTGTGAAATGTTTTACGAGGATTACAGTTTACCCAATATTGAGAAAAAAATCTTTTACTAAAGCCACCTGTGTGTCCTTTCTAATGGCCACGCTGCCGGTGAGAATTACAGGGCTGTGCGATCTTAAAGGGCAATGGGCTGCCTACTTGATAAAAAGATGGTGAAGGTAAAAAAAAAAAAAAAAATTAGTGCTGTATATTCACCATCGACCAAACTCTTGCACGTGGCGCCCGGTGTTGCGTGGGGGGTGTCCTCCCAGGTTCCTAACCCTGTGACTGTATACCAGCTGGGCCTGCACTTTAGTAACCTAAAGGCCTGAACCTCCACAGGCCTCCTTACATATCGTGTTTCAGGATTCCTACCACAACCCTGGCTGAACCCCTCTGATCAATTCTGGGGGAACAAAGGAAATCCTTAGGGAGTATTTTCACATATAAATAAATGTGTTGTTCTTAAAACTTTATTTCTTTTTCTAAATATAAACCCTTAAAATGCAATCGCAGGTTTTTAAATAAAAAGAGAACTGGCGTGACTCCTAATCTTTATACAAATTCACAGCAAGAATAGCAGCATAAATTTAGCCTCTGAAAAGATTTCTTCCTTTGCTCTAAATAAAAGTTAATTCCAAGTTTTAAAAAGCCAGAGCAGCAACCATCCAGGAAATGGAATGAAATTCCCCAGGTGAGAATGTATAAAAATCAAGTGTTACGAAGAGTTGTGGAATGAAATGACCATCTGGACTCGCCCTGGAAGTGCAGCGGCCTTGCCAGCCTGGCCCGTACGTCTAGGGTGAGTGGAGAAAACGGAATTGCGTTGGGCTAGAGGTGTCTAGTCCAACTCGAATCAGGAATGCAACTTTCAAAAGAAAGTCCTGGGTGTGGGACATGTGTAACATGTCTGCAGTTCTCAGAGCGATACCTGAAATGCTGGTGAAGACGGCAATTACAGTGGACTGTGGCCGCAGGAGGGGACAACAGCCGCTCTCCCTAAGGACAGACACGGCCGCTGCCCAGGACTCAGCGGGTGAACCGGGCTGTGCGCTAAGCGGGTGCTACAGCTTCGCTAACAGGTAACACGCACACGGCTCCTGTAAGGACTCCCAGGAAAGCTGCGGTCTGGTTTAGAAACCAATCAACATGTAAATTTGTAACTATGATCAATTACGTGGGTTTATCTAGTCAAACCATGCTGGCGTTGCTGTTGGTTTTTATTTTTTTAATGAAAAAAGTTGCTTTAGGGAAACACATGGTGTGAAATGTTTTACTGGGGTTACAATTTACCAAATGTTATTAAGAAAAGGAGTAACTGAAGGCGGGCCGCACACCGGAAGCACGGACGCAGTTCTCCGGTGCTAACAGAGCCGGCGGCCGCCGGAGCACGCCTGCAATTCTACCTCGAGAGGCCTCTTCCACGGGGACCTGCGCCTGTTCGCTGAACGCGGAGCAGCAGCTAACCAAAGGGAGCCGTGAAGGACACGGCTCAGCCTGGGTCTGCATGGCCTGGCGTTTTACAACGACTCCTTATTAAGTGCTTAGCCTTAGTTCCTTTGCTTTTAGTTATAACTTGCTAAATGTTCAACAGACTTATCTGAAGGGCCGGGGAGTTTTTCTCTGTTCGGATTTAACACACGACAGAGAGAATGAGGGGAGAAAAACCGAGCGTCAGCCCGGGCAAGCTGGAGAAGTCGGTAGGAACACAAAGAAGCGCAAAATCCTCCCAGGAAACAGGTGTGAAGTGCTCTGAACTACACAGCAAGTACTAAGAACCAAGTCAGATCCAAACGCAGGTCCAGGCAGTCCTCAGGCTCCTACCACTAGCTCTACGTGGCCGCTGTGCTCTGCGACAAAGCTCCTTGCTAGGTTTTCAACCCAGGGCTTTACAATCATTCGGATCTCTTTTAATGACAAAAATGAGTCTCTAGAGGTGGCAATGAAACAGGAAGGGGAAAAGGTGGTGATTTATTTTCCTTACTGACTTTTTGTTTTTGTGTGTTTTTTAACGCGGTCAGGGGATTTGTAACTTTTTCCTTTTTTTAAATCTTTTTGGTTACTGAAAAAAAATAGAACAGTCCGCTGTCCAGCAGAGGCTGCTTCAACTCTATTGCTCTCAGGGCTCATTCTGCATGGATCTGGGTCTCAGGATGCTGCAAGGACAACTCCGAGGGCAGGAAGGCCCCCTGCCCCAAGGCTGTAGCGTATGTCCTGTTCTGCACGTGGGCAAAGCCGGAGGGCGCGTAGGCCCCCACGGCCCCTCCTCCGAAGCCTCCTCGTGGCAGCTGGGGCGGGGAGTGGTAGCCCTCCAGGTTGTCGTACTGGGACACGGCCGTCATGCCTCCCTGGCGCCGGCCGTGTGCCTGGTACTGGAACAGCACGCCCGGGTCCCTCTCCGCGCTCTGGGTGTGATGGAGCTTCAGGCTGTGGCTCCTCTCCGGCTTCGGGGGCGGGACTGCGGACTGGCCGAGCTGCTCCTCCTCCTTGTAGCAGTCCCTGGAGTGCTTGTCTGGGGCAGGAGGCTGCCGGGCCCAAGGCCTCTCCAGCTCTTTGGAGAGCCTCGCCTCCTTGTGGTTCAGTCGTAGAGGCTCCGGCCCGGCTGTCACGTACTTCCCTCCAGAGTTATGGTAGCCGACGGGCTCGGAAGCGTCTGGACTCCCCTTGGACCCATAATCTAACTGGCCGGCTCCCTGGGGGTAAGGTGGCCCGTTTTTTGATTCACACAGTTGCCTATGGCTTGCTTCCTGATGTGCCCTGTGCTCAGGGAGACTGCAGCCCATGTCATGCAGCTTCCGGTTCCTGAGACTGCTCTGCTTCTGTGGGAGGGACGGCTTCTCTGGCTGTCCATTGCCATGCCCCCCGTGGTGATGGGCCCTGTCGAGCTCGGCCTCGGGATGCTTCCTGTAGAAGCGATCCCCGCCCTCGGGACTGAGGGCCTTCCCTGGGTGCCGCCCCTCCTTTCCCTCCGCCACTGAGAGGAGTCCAGTTTTCCCAGGATCTGATTTACTGCGCAGGTGGATGACATAAATCCCACCCAGGTCCTCCTGCACAGCTGGGGTCATGTTATCATACTGGGACATAACGGGCCCTTTCACCTTCTGCCGAGCCCGGCTCTCTCTCCGGATGGACTGCATGCGGTACTTTTCCATGTCCTCAAAATCCCACGAGGTGTAAGTGTGCTTTACTTCGGTGGTCGGAGGCATGTTGACTACGTTATGGTCATTACCGGAAAAGTAGCCAGCCCCGGTGGCCCGGGGACGTGGGGGCAAACCAGCATAACCGTACAAGTTCTTCCCCTGCAGCCGAGGGTTGTGGAAAGCAAAATCGCGGTTGGGCAGGCGGTGAAGGGGCCTCAGCTGCACGGTGCCGTAGGCATCCACGTCACACAGGGCTCCGTCGGGGCTGTAGTAGGAGCTGGGAGAACTGGAATACGGGCTGTACCGGTAGTGGACCCGCCCATTCTCAAAGTAAGGCTGCAGCTGAGTGACGTGGTAGTCCGAGCGGGCCTGGGAGGACTGATATGGCTTATACTGATACAGGGGCCTGGAGCAGTAGGCGGGCTCGTCATCAGGGGGAACCTCCGTCCGTGAAATGGGAACAGAGCGAATCACGGCGGACGGAGGGGCATGGAGGGACTGCACCCTCCGGATGGTCGGGTACGGTGGGATATCTTCAGGGTAACAACCACTCCTGATAGACGAGCTCAGAGACGACACATACTCAACCCGGCTACAAGGCTTGGAGTGGTGTCCAGGTGCACTTCTTCCCGGGGCCACGTAAGTGTTATAACGAGGACCCAGGGAGGCCGGTGGCTCGGATCTGGAGCCATACACTTGGTGCTGCTCCAGTTTACTGTGATGTGGGGGTACACTCTGGGGTCGGAACTGGCAGTTTGGAGTCATGCTGAAATGCACACAGTTTTCTGGACCAAAGGGCTCAGGGGTAACATCAGGCCTAGCAAAGGTGGCGTAGCTGGGCTTCTGAGAAGCGTGCTTCGGTTGCGGGACAGGAAGTGGTAAAGGCAGGACGTCGTCCACAGTGGCCGAGGAAGCAGCGGCAAAGGGGTAGAAGCCAGAACCGCTGGTCGCGTCTGCACTGCTGGGGTGAACGGCAGCCGCAACTTTACTCTCCATGGTCCTGGTGGGGGGGACCGGGACCGTAAAGCCACAGGGGTGGTGCATGGGGACCGGCTCTGCGCGCAGGTGCAGCGGTGGGGCCCGGGATCCTTCCCGCACCTTCTCCGGGAGGCCCGGCTGGAGAGTGGGACCAGAGGCGGGACACTGAGCCGCTGCTCCACAGTCGCTGACAAGGACAGGAGCAGGGTCGTCCACGGCTCTGGGTTCAGGCCTCTCTGGAACTGGAACTGCTTGAACCTATTGAAAAATTATATCATGAGTTTGTTTTCTATGCTCCCCTCTATGGAATCAACACTATTAAATTTATAACTCACAAGTTGAGGCTATTTGAGGAGCAGCCTGAAATTTCCCAACCACGTGGTCACACTGGACAGGACAGCAGGCCACCTGTCCTCACAGCCAGGAAATGGCCTGTACAGCTCTATGGTGCCACAGCCATGTCCATCTTGAGGACTGTTCTAATTTATGACTGGTTTTAAATGAGAGATGAGGTTGCCTATGACATTATCTTAACACATAGACCAAAACAGAGGTTTAATCAAGTAACAGTCACACTTAAAAATACATATGCAGTCTATCTGTCTAGCCCAGGCTCAGTAACACCAAGAACACTTTGTTAAATAAAGAGTGTCAATTCTCTCTGGAGAGATTTTAGAAGTGGGCAGGCTAAGCCCCCAGGTGGCGTTGAAGTCCCACCAGTCCCTGCCTTCCACCCTGCCCTGGTCCGGGGCCACAGAGGCCAGCACTGCAAATAAGCCCTCCCTGAGAAGCACCTGCTGGAAACAGTGTCCTCTACTACAGACAAGACAGTGAAGTACTTTTAGCTCAAGGTGATCACAAAACACCTGGGGCACTTTTTAAAATATGAGAAAATTAGGAAGAATCCTTAGCATTTTGCGTTCAACATTCTCTCATCAAAACAAGTGCTTAAAACAGAATCTGCTGGTTAGTGTTGAGAAAATAACCAAAAAGCCCTGTGATCTCACACTTCTGAGAATAAAGCACCTGTATTAGGCGGACAGAAATAACTGGCAGACACAGCTAAATGACGTGCCCAAAGTCACCTGAGTCAGCGGTGGTGTTGGGAAGAAACCTTGCAGCCCTGACACCTGAAGCCCAGTGTGACTCATCTGACTGTCCTCTCTCTGTATCACCATGAAGAAACCACCCAGATGCTTGGGGAAGGGAGCAGGGGGCCGGTACCACAGCCACTGTGCAATGCTCCTTTCTCAGAGAAAGCCAGCATCAGGAAAAAGGCAGATTCCAACCTCTGATGGGAAATGCTTCACGAAAACCTGCCCCAAGACTGAAAAGTAAACACTGTGTCCGACTCCCAGGTAACACACCCTGCGGAAAAGTGACATACCTTTGAGAAAAGTATATTTCATCTCTCTGACTCTCTCCCCTTCTTACCTTGTGGGAATTATTTAATCCTATGTTGGCGGCTGCTTGTACTTGCCCCACAACTGGTAACTGCTCTGCTGGTCTTTGGGAAGGAGGCAGTGGGGGAAGGGGCCGGGGGGTTCTGTGAGGACGCTGAAGGGTGGTGGCAGAAAAGTCAGCCGCGGTGGGTTCAGTCGCATCCCAGTTGGCTTCCCTGGCACTTATTTCAGCAGTTGCTGGAGCCACTGTCATGTACGCCAGGGTGGCTGTGCTGGTGTTCTCCTCAGGGGACCCAGGAGGAGGGTAGGTTCTGTCCCTAGAAGCATTAGACGGCGTGGGAGGTTTGTCTGCAAGCTGTGAGGGGTGGTGGGGCTTATCCACGCTTGCTCCAAGATGAGAAGGCGGCTGATCTCTGCTGTAGAAGTGAAGTTGACACTGGTCCTGATCCGCGAAAGAGACGGTTGGCACGATGGCCTTCCCAGACTGCTCTTCTGGGAAACTTACGTGATCGTCAGACTTAGAGTCTGTTAAGGGAACTGAAGCGGTTCTGGCCTTTTCTGGGTCCCCAGACGCATAGGTGCGAGGGGGCTGGAAGTCGGCCTGGTGGAGCTGCTGCCCAGATTCGAGGGCATTGGAATGGGTGCTGTCCCCAACAGTGGCCGGGTCAGGCAAGAGCTGGTCACAGTTCCCAGATGCACTGCTCTGGGGGAGAAAGTGCTCTTCAGGCCTATCAGTTGGGAAATAGGCTTTATCTAGAGTAACATGAGTATAGGAACTAGGCAGTTTCTCATCAGTTGCGGCCACTGCCATGTCCGCATAGTTCGCATGAGCAGACTGGGAAGTTCCCGGCCTCTTCAGCGGCTGAGCTGAGGCTTGCTGGGCAGACTCGGCTAATGCCAGCGCCAGCAGGCGGGCAACGTTTTTCGGAGGCGGTGGTGGTGGGATAAGAGAGACTGAACTGACAGGGATGGAGTCCTGAGGGGGGTCATGGGTAACTGCTCCTGGTAGGAAATTGGGAAAAAAAGTGAGAGTGAAAAGGTAGCTTGTATTATCCTATATATGGAAAGCCAACACTCCCCATTTGATCACTAAAAAAAATAGGTGCCTTCCATATTTCAAAGTGGCAATCCACGATCTTCTATCCCACATGCAACTGCTGGAAACATCTGGCTCAGAGGAAAACTGAAACAGAGCTGAGGGACTGCGATCTCCTCTTGAACTGCTACAGAAGGCAGGTCCCTCATCTGGCTCAGAAAAGACTGCTTAGGAAACAAGCTTCAAGTGCTTGCAGATGGCTTAGGATAGTTTTTACATCTGATGTGTAGGCTGGCTGGTTAACACATAAGGCTAAAATACAGGCATTTTATTAGAAGAGAAAACAGAATCAAGAGCTACGAAGTTGTGCAAAAACATCCATGAATTTCTGACTGTCCAGAGATAAGGGGGCTTTACGGAGCTCGGACGCAGGACCACTGGCCCTTCGGGGAGTTTTTGTCTGACTTTAGTTTAAGGCTGAGCCATCAGCACCACCCAGCAACACATTCTCTTTGATTAAAGGGTAGGTGTGAAGTGCATCTCTCTCCTAAAAGGCACAGGTGGCACACGGAACTGGAGATCCCTCTTAGTTAAAGAAAGAACGGAGGAAAACAAATGGTACCTGTCTGAGTCTGTCCAGAAGGTACAGCCTTACTCTGACTGCTGGAGACGGACTGCTCCTCCTCTCCTGGCGACTCGGCTTCCGCAGCCGCCGCCTGGTCCAGGGGCTGCACTTCACACTCATGTCCTTCCTGGGCCTCTCTCTCGTTTGCCTTCGTCTTTCCTACCTGGGTAGGGGATCTATTTACGACAGTGCTTTCGTCAACACTTGTGTTCCAGGACGGAGGGGATCCGGTCTGGGCTGCTGCGGTGGAGGCTGCACCCATGACTTCCGACACCCGAGGGGGAAGGGTCACTGAAATTGGCTCAGATATGTTCATAGAAGGTGATTTGCTTAATTTCCGCCCGATGTTTGGAGAGAACGCATAGACCACCTTTTCGGTGAATGAGGTCGGCTTAGACGGTTTCTCCTCACTTGGGCTCAGGTCCAGGGTAAAGAATGGACTCAGTTTCTCCTGATGAGGAGACACAGGCTCAGAACTCGCAGTGCTTCCCGGGGTCTGGGACTGGCTGCCAGCTGCTTCCGTATCCTTCTTATTTGTACTCAGTTTATCCTTGGAGTACCCTACAGGGTCTAAAAGGGAAGCACCGCTCTCCAGACATTCCGATTCGGCCTTGGGAGGACTGCACTGAAATGACATCGGATCGAAATCCAGGCTGGCGACTCCGATGTCCGGTGGGCTCAAATCCACGTCCTCGGCGGAATGCGGAGACACCAGGGCAGGAATGTGCAGCAGCCCCACGTCCTCCTCGCTCTCGTTGTCGTGGGGCAGATTGTCGTAGGAGTTGCAGCGGTTCCCCAGCATGTCTCCATTGAAAGAGGCGCTCAGGGCGTCGCTGCTGGACCTGGGCCTCCTGGGCCGAAACAGCTTGGAGTCACCTGGTAAATGGACAACAGTACCTAAGTGTGAAGCCGCAGGAGCACAACAGTCGCCTCCTTAGCACCCACCGCGAAAGAAAACGGCACCTCTCACTGCCTTTCAGGTAACTGTCCCTTGGGGCACAAGGATGGAGCTCCCAGACTACACGCTAAGTAACAGACACCCCGATGTAGTCGGAGGGAGAAAGCAGCAGCTGACGGTGTCACCAGGAAAAGGGGCTCAGAACTGCTGGGTTCTATGACTAGTCCAACGCTGACTTTTGTTGTGACTTTAGGCAAGTTTTTTATTTCTTTTGTCTTATTTTATCACTGATCTCACATGTGACTTGTGAGGGAGAATCAATCACTTTAAATAGTACTTTGGATACACAGCAGCAAAAGTGGTTTTTGGTGGTAAAAATCCTCATAACACCAAAATTTCTAAAAAAATAAACTTCTCAGTTAAAAAACCTCTACAAGCTTATAAAGCGTTAACATATATTTAGTAAGGGATTCCTTTCAGATACTTGAACAAAAATAATTTCATTTTTTCTCTTACAAGTAGGCTCTAAGTGTCTCGGGTACAGTTAGTCCTCAAAAGTGGTAAAGGACTTTGAAAATCACACAGTTTATGACATTGCTAAGCATCCAGCTGGCAGAGGACTCCTTTATCTCAGCTTTCCATTACAATTATGAGACCTGCCATACTGAAAATGGACTACAAAGAGGCAGAAATTATCTTAACACAAAAACATTCACCAATGCATTGGCCACATGTAAAATTAACCCCTACTCAAATATTATTTTCTGCTTAATTTTAGCATCTACCCAGTCCCTACATCGTTTTGTGAAGCATTCTCTTAACTAAAGTGAAATGGAAAATCTTGGAAAACCCATAAGATGTTAGACACCCAACTAAAGTGACGTGTGAGGACTTGTTGAATCACAACTACAGTCACTGGTCAGTGAGGACGTGGCGGTTAGAACAGTGAATACATGAAGATGCAAAGATCAACCAGGACACTTCGAAAGAGCATATCTGAACATCAACAGATCAGCAAACGCCCCTGGGAAATCAATGTGGCTCTTGGTTGTTTTTGTAGACAGTGCCATCTTAACAATCCTGCTGCACAAGCCAAAACTGAAGTCAGGGATGACTTACTTGCTATTACATGGCTTTGTCAAAAAAAAGTTTTATTTCCTTCCAAGTCAACACTGAGATACTCTTTTGTCCATTCTAATTAGCATGCAGTTGCAACTATAACGTGACTTTTACTAAACAGAAGTTAAAACTTATTTTCATAATTTTTTAGTTTCGTTTTTCAAGTTACAATTAAACTCTTTTGCATTATTTAGCATAAAATTCTGATGCCCACTTTAAGAAGGTTCACTTTAAGTTGCCTTCTCCTGGTACAAACTATCCTCAGGTGAGTACAGCCTGCAACTGACGTGATCTATGGAATTTAACATTAAGTTAACCTTTTTCAAGATAAAACCTACTGGTTTGAATAGCAAAACTGCTTAATTTTATACTTTGTAATACTGTGCGCTAATTGCGAAATCTAAAGAAATACTAATAATACAATTTTCCACTGGGCGTTAATAAATATAAATGGTTGACTTAAACTGTTTCACCTATTCTTACAGCAAACTGAATAGCAGTTATGTCAAAAGTGGAGAAATCAGAAACTGGTACCACATTAAAGCATCAGTGGAAAATACTCAACAGATAACAGTATTCCTAAGAAACGATGGTCTATAGCCTATCTGTTAAGCATGTGTTTACAAAATATGCTCGATTGCTATGTTCTTTGATGAAATGTAGAATAAAACAAGCGGTGCTTTTAGTCTTACCGTCGACTGCGTGGAGAGAAGTAAGGGACTCTTCGCTCTTGGCTGACCGGAGGGTTCCTTCGGCCCTGCCACCTGAAGAGTGAAAACCGAATGGTGTGAGAGCGAAAACCGAACATCACTGTTGCAGATGCAGCCAGAGGAGTCGTTTTTCCTCTGTACGTACTTCAACCTCCAGGAGTGACTGGTTACACATTTTGACAACTGTATTCAATTTAGCGTCATATTATATTACATATTGTTCTCAAATGACTGCCTCTATGGAAAACCTCTTTTCTAAAGGAGTATGGACTTGAGAATAGAGGTGAATTTAAACATGCCTTCCTTCCGCGTTTCCTGAGGACCAGAATGATGCCATCCGGGACTCAGGGTAGGCCCTACACCCACAGACTGGTGCGGATCCCTTTAGGAGACAGAGGAGAAGGGCAGGGGAAGGCTGAGGCAGAGACTAGAGTGATGCCACCACAAGCCGAGGATGCCAAGTGACACCCGGAGCTGGAAGGGGCAAGGCGGGATCCATGCTGGATTCTTTGGTGGGAGCGTGGCCCTGTGACACCTCGACTTCAGACTTCTAGCCTCCAGTACGGAAGCAGCCCTAGAAAACTACACAGGGACTTTCATGACACCCGTTGGGTCTGACTTGTTAAACGTCTTCCTGGTCCTTCACCTCCGGCAGCGCTCAAGGCTGCAGCTCCCCCTCCGTTATTTCTGCGGCGAGCACTCAGCTCTGTCCTTGCCTGCCTCCCCACCCGCCACGTTTCGCTCTTCCTTCACCACGACGCTGCCTTCCCCGGCCCTTTAAACACTGTTTCTCTCCAGGATTCAGGCCCTAACCTGCTTCTCACTCAACAGGCTCTTCCTTGGGCCATAAAGTCTCTCTCTAGGGTTTTCACCCTTAGCTTCGGCTGCTGACTTTCAGGCCCGTAGGCCTAGTTGTGTGAACACCTTTACTGAACTCCAGACCCCAACTGCTAATCGCCTCCTGGGCATGTCCGACTCGCTGTGTCCAAAATGAGCACAGTTCTTTTGTTCCCTCCCTTCCCGTGTAACCAAAACCTGAAAATTATCTTTGTTTCCCCTCTTCTCTCATCCTTCAGAGTCACCTGGTCACCCCGCACTCAGACCCTGCTTCCTAAGTACTTCTCGCACCCGTTTCCCACCCCACAGCCACGGCTTACTCTCGACGCTCGCTTCCTGCCTGTGCGACGGTGACTGTCTCCTCAAACTTGCTGTCCAGGCCCCAGTCTTATCCTTCTTCCTTACACTGCTGCCAAAGTCATCTTTCGTAAACCCAGCCTGACCACGTGTCGTATGGAAGCCATCCCGTAACCCCCCAAGGAGTGCAGGGGGTTACCAAACCAAAACTCGGCGGTAAGCACGCAACAGCCCGAGCCTCTTTCTGCAGGCACACGACGAAGCCACGCTCCTTAGAGTTCCCGTTTCACAGACAAGCACACACTCTGCTCCCGCTTCCCGGGTGGGAATCCCAACTTAGTCCTCAAAACCCAAAACATAACCAGAAGGTTACATTTTCTGACCACTAGCACCTCTCCCCAGATGAGCCGATAATTCCTGCCGTAACTCTCTTACACAAACCTTTAATAGCTATGGTTCCGCGTGAAATGTATTTTCTTACACATATGACTTCCCTAAGACTCTGGAGGCTGCCAGTGTCTTAATAAATTTAAACAACACAGCAGTTACTTTTTATTACCAACAATATACAAGCTATGTTACAAGTATGATGCTAATTTGTAACTGCTCACAAAATATATAATCTATATAGTTTTCCTAAGAAATTAGGTATTCTACGTATTTATATGTAATTTATGTACTTGGAAATAAAGAGTTGGTAAAAGAAGACAATCCACATGTAGCAGCACAACTGTGGACACATCCTATTGGAGAGTGTTGAGTATGGATCCAGAGTAAGAAAGGAGCTGCCGGGACAGCAGGAGCAGGTGACCCGCGGGGACGGCGGGGAGGCACTGACCTTTCAGAGCCATGGCTTTCATCTCCGAAGGCTCGCTCTCATTACGCTGCAGCTTCCGCTTGGAAACGGACGACGATTTCCCCAGGTTGAAGAAGGAGCGCCAGCTGCCCACAGGAGACTTTTTCATTTTATTCTGAGGCCGCCTCCTATGAGAGAGAAAATAATCTGTATCAAGATATCCAAAGGGCTAACTTTACTCAAAGAAAACGAACTAATGATGGAAAGGACCAAACAGCCAGGGGAGGCACAGCTGGAGCAGTCCACACCCGCCGTCCACACAGCACACTCCACACCGCGCAGCTGAACTATACAACCAAATACTAGTAATTAGTTTCACGAAGGTAATTTTTATACAGATTGTCAGATTCAGAGCTAACCTCACAATTTGGGAAATATGTGAGAGTAAGACATATTTGGGAATAGGAAATATTAAAACTCCAAAAATAGAGTTAAAGAAAATTATTTTGGGTGTGAGTAAAGCAAATTAAGCCAAAAATGATGTATTAAGAGTAGTAACTAACAATACTGCATGCCAGGCACGGTGCTGCCTTATATGCAATATCTCACTTAAATTATATATGACCATACGAGGTAGGTACTATCATTCTCATTTTACAACTAAGGAGATTACAACACTGAGAAATTTAGTTACTTCCTTAATGTTTCACAATTAGTCAATGATGGAGTCGGGGTTGGAAGCCAGGTCTATCTGTCTTGCAGTATCTACGCTCTTGATTACTTCTCTAGGAAGAGATTTTTGAGAAAATTTTGAAGCTAAAATATAAATTCAAAGACAGTGAAGACAAACTCAGAATGACAAAGGAACAGTATGTCCTAACTTTCTGTCATCAGGACGTTTTAGTCCTGGGAGGTGAAAGAAGTTAAGAGAAGTAGACTGAAAGATGGAAGAAATACATTCTCCAGTGTTATTAGCACTACCCAGTCCAGGGAACTGAAATCCTGATGTTCATGTGTAATAGCCAAAGGAGTGGTGGAGATACCAAAATTAACTCACATACATTAGTCTTCCTACTATATCTTAGTAAAAAAACCCAAAAACCATGTTATAGTCATTCCTTTAGGGGTGGGGAACCTTTTTTCTGCCGAGGCCATTGGGATATTTATAACATCATTCACTGGCCATACAAAATTATCGACTTAAAAATTAGCTATGAAAAGAACTCCTAGATTTATTGAATTTTGAGTCCCACCTGCGGTTGCCTTGGCAGGGCCGGACCAAATGATTTTGGCCCGCAGGCCGGATGTTCCCCACCCCTGCGTTAGAGAAACAGAACTTCAGAGCTGGGAGGGACACTGCGAGAGGAAACTGCAGTGGTCCCCCAAGGTTAGCACCCACCAGCATCCCCCGGAAGGCTGGTAACAGACTTACTGCTGGGCCCCACCCCGAGTTTCGGATTCCATGGGCCTGGGGTAGGGTCCGAGAACAAGCATTTCTGGTAACTTCCAGGAGCTGCTGGTGCTGCTGGCTGGGCGCTCGCACTGCAAGAAGCACCGTCTATTCTAAACTTCACGGGGGACCAACGTCTCACTTCCTGAATAAGCCACTCCAACGCAGCTCACTTCTGAACAAATTTCTACACAATGCATCTCCGAGAGAAAAGTGACACCCTCTATAGATGTGCATCGTTTTTCCTAACAGTGTTCCCTGTACAGCTGACGTTCTTCTGTCTAAGACCACGTGGTGGCGCAGTGCTTTTCGGGAAGCATTTCTGTCACCCCCTCTGAAGCATCACCCACCCTCCAAAGAGAGCAGGCTTTCCCGGGCTGGCCCAGAATCAGCACAGCAATACTGAAATGCGAAGGTGGAAGTAAACAAAAAGAACACACAGCCACGAAACCACACGTATGGGATTCAGTGAACTTCACCTTTCGAGTGGGAAATCGATGATGGTGTGAAATTTTCCCTGAAGTGCAGCCGGTCCTTCTCCTACTTCGATGTATTTATTTTCGGTGACAATCGGAGAATTGACCTGGGCTTGTGTTCTCGCCTGGGCCTCCTCCAACGTCAGCAGCTTGGTGGATGGAGAGGAAATCAGCAGGGATTTGGGTCTTGACAGAGAAGCTTTGGAAAGAAAGGAAAACAATAAAGACAGTCAAACTTTTCCACATGGGGGGAAAAAATACAAATATGTGTGTGTGTACATCAATCTGGTTATCTGTCTATCCATCCATGTGTCTGTCTTGTTTTACATTTTCTTCATCAAGTTTTTTAAATGGCAAAAATAATAGTGCTTTATACTAAGTGAGGAACAGAAAGCGACCTGCTAGGTTGTTAGTGATCACACACACACACACACACGGAATTCTTGAGTACCGTAACCATTTCCCTTTCTTAAGGCCTTGCCTGGTATCATCACTCAGGTATTTTTAGTTCTGGAAAGAATTTTTCTGCTGCTGCTCCATATTATGACTTTATATCCACCAATAATAAGTAACACAATATAATTTTTAACGTGTCATGAACTTAGCTCACGAAAGGTCTAAAATGTAGTATTCACAAAGTACCCACAAAATAACTGTTAAATTGTGCATTTTTGGGAAACGGACATAAATTAGCTGCTTTCTATCAAAGACAGAGTCACGAAGATGAGAAGCGCACTGTGGGCTTCCACCGCCCTAGAAGTCTAGGTGCCTGCTCCTGGGCGTAACGCCATCTGTTTGAGCCGCACCTGCCCCCTCCTGGATGGCCGCGCTGATTTTCCCACTGAAGAGGACGTCTACGTGATTGAGGATGAACTCCACGACCACGGACTGAATTCTCACTTCCATGAAGGCCGCTGTTCCGCTGAAGCAGGCAGACTCTATCTGTTTTGACCTGTGGGGTAGACAGCATTCCCATCAGTCACAGACAGAGCGGTCTTAAAGGGCATTTTTTTAAAACATGTAAATCACAGACAAACCAGAGGAAGAAAGCAAACTGCAGCAGTGCCTTGGCTAAGTGCCAGTGGCCTGTTTTGGGGAGATACTCGTAAAAACAACAGATCAGTTTTACTTTAAAAAACTGTTGTTAAGGAACGCTGATGAATTAGACATTCTAAGATGATGGGTTCTACTGAAGGTCTTATGTCAAATGCAATTTACCTGAGCAGGTTTGGAGCCCAAACGATTGCTAGGTTTTTTGCATGCATATTTGTGATGGAACAGTAGTCAGCTAGAAGTGACAAGTGCCTCATCAGGAACTCCAGTGTTCTGGAAAATGAAATACAGCACATTAACAACAACAACAAAACATTATGTAGCAGTGCAGAGCATAAAAGCTCACTAATTAATTCGCTGGTTTTCAATGGCAAAATGGAAAAAGAACCATACACACACCCGCAAACTGGTTAGGTTTGAATGTTATTACTACAGAACTGCCAGAAGAATAGTATGAATTTTATACCTAGGTATAATAACCACATCTACAGAACACTGGGGAAACGTCTAAGGCAAGAAACAGAAGTTTGACAGGACTGGCTCTGAGAAAACAGCCTTAGTTTTAAAAAATCTTTAGCAATATTTGCTCCTGGCTGTCAGACATCTAGTTCCAAGACATAGTGAAATGAATCCTCCGCTCCAGCTTCCAGACAAGTGATTTCATGAGGTTATGTTATTCTGCCTGCAGCAGATATGCTCACAGGAAGGATTCAAGCTTTTCTTCTATAAAAGAAAACACAATGTTTCACAAGCCTAAAAAGAGTTAAAAATAAAAATTCCAGCAGGCACCAAGGGGAGAATATTCAAGCAAATATATGCTTTTGGAGTAGAAAACCTACTCCAAATCCCAGGTATCCTGGCTTACCTTAAACATCTAAGGTTGCTTTATTTAAACAATTTATATATAATCTCTATATAATATAATCTATATCTATTTATTTCTATCTATCTATTGATCTATATATAGAGAGGTGTATACAGACAGATACAAAACAACAGGGAGGAGTATTTCTGGAAATAAAGCACCATCAGCTTAAAGGTAATTTAAATCACATCAACACATATAAGTATTACCTACCAGCTACCACATCTCTCACAGTGTCTACCTAAGTGTACAGGAGTTAAAACTATTCAAGGCAACAAGTAGGAGGCAGAAGTTTAAGACTATTATTTGAAATAGTAATTACAGTTAAACTGTGGTGAACATATGAGCCTTAAGCATTCAGATGAGCCTGACATGAATTTGAGAGGCAAAGGAAAACAGCTAGAGGCCTTGTTCAAGACACTTTCACAGGAAATCTCACCTAATTCTCACGAAAGTCCTACCAAGCACAATGCTACCATTGCCCATTTACCGAGGAGAAAGCCAAGGTTTCCCCAGAGTACACAGGCAAGTCTGGGTTCAAGTCAGGGTCAGTTTGTCTCCAAGTCTCTGCCCATTCAACAGAATCTGCTGCAGCTACTCTACGGTAAAGATGGTCATTCTCTGTCCCGCTTGTACACAGTTAAACAAGGACAGAAAGATAGACAGAAATGAGGCTGGCCTGGAGACAGTGTAGAGGGAGGGGCTAGAGAAATGTGTGCAGAAAACTACGTAAAATTTCATGACGTGGAACAGGGAGTAGATGAAGGAATGGGGAGCAGTAAAGTACTTCAGAAATGTATTTTACAGGGAATGCAAACTAAAACAACATGTACTACGTGCGAAATTCTATCCTGAGAATGCAGTGACACACAAGACAGAATTCATGGCCTCAGGAGCGCGTGTTTTGAAGGGGTTATATATGAAACAGGCAATACAGTGTATGTAAGAAACGTGTAGGATATATGTACCATATATCATATAGAGCAGGAAAAGGCTTGTAATGTTCAACAGAAAAGATTAAATAGATAGATAGTAAGGAAACTATATATACAATTTAGTATGGGAAGTATTGATATAGTTTGAGAAATACCTATATATAATAAAGGACACTATATACTATAATAGGGGAAATATAAATATAATTACAGTAGAGTAGATAAACAGTAGAAAAGCTGTGCATATATTAGTAAAGTGGGCGATACAGGTGAGATATACACACTTATATTTGCATGTATATGTGTGTATAGATAAAACACGTAAGGAAGTAAATACATAATAGATAATAATAATAATGGTAATTAATATAAATAACACTTGTCTAACAGGCCTTGTTAGTCTAAGTGCTTTTCCTTTAATAGTGGTAACAATCCTATGAGAAAAGTACTATAATCTTTATTTTACAAACAATGAAGGTGAGCCCGGGATAAATGAACTTGCTCAAGGTCATAAGGCAACACAGCTAATAAATATATGTACTTCACCATAAGAGAAATACATACATGCACACCGAGAGAACATTTAGTTCTGTTGGAGAGTCTAGGACTGTTGGAGTGATAGCAACTAACAAGCTAAAAATGGGCAATCACTCCACAGAAACACATATATTAAAGTATGTAAGAAAGGAAATGTAATTCTAGTGTACCACTGGGTGCAGCTGTAAATAAGTTACCTAGTTATCACAACGCAGGCCATGAATACTGGCCTAAGGCCAAATGCTGACGTGACTACAGACTATGGAAATGAGGGAAGGGACCGTGTGTTCACGTGGTATTGGATGGGGAGGGCAGGAGTTAGAAGAAAGCTAAATCTTCATTTACCCTAAGAGCTAAAATATGGCATCTACATGAAAAGTCAGGAAATACCGACATAAGCATGCTACTCAGAAACACAGGCGCGCACTCCAGAAGGCAGCTGAGTAGTGACTTCTGGGAAAGAGCAGTTAGACACGGGACGGTGCGGAGCAGGGAACTGCCGCTTCCACAGCCAGCTGTGCGTGCCATTTACTTTTTAACATTGCACTCATGTTATATCGATCTTTTTTTTAATTTAGAGAAAAAGATATATTTACATGGTACCTCCTGTAAAATTACCATGACATCGTGGCTTAACCCTAATCATCTGTCTTGCTATGCTTTATATTTTAAAAAATGCTTTGTAATCGAAGTGATGGGTTATGAGAAAGCCAGACTTGGGATAAGGGTCCCTGGAACAGAGGGAGGTGCGTGCAGATTCCCTAAACTACTTTATGCCCTTCAGCTGACTTCTGAGAGGCCTGCCTTGGTGCCATGCGCCGAGCTCTGTCGGTTGACTGAAAGGTGATCGTGCTTTCTTGGTAAATATTTAAGCAACTGGCAACCACAAAGGCGTTCTTTCCTTATTGTTCTGTATGTACTGACACTGACATGACAAAAAGGGGTCTGAAAGGGACACAGTCTTTTATTTAAAATACAAAAGTATCTCAGCCAATCATTTATTGTAGTCAACTTATTTCATATGTCTCCTATCATGAGAAATGCTGTCAACATCTCCTGTGGTTTCTAAGTTAAGAGCTCTGTGCCAAATTGTTATTTAATCCTTACGACCTGCTGAGTGCTTTTTCCTTTAAAATACTGTATTTGGCCCTAGCCAGTGTGGCTCAGTTGGAGCATTGTCCCAGACACCAAAAGGTGGTGAGTTCGAATCCTGATCAGGGCACATGCAGGAGGCAGCTGACGGATGTTCTTTCTTTCTCTCTCCCATCCTCCCTCTAAAAGCAATTTAAAAAATAAAGAAAATAAAACATCATATTTTACTACCCTGTGGCACTGAATTTAAAAAAACAGGTAGGCTCATTCACACATCTGATCTCATTTTCACATTTTAAAAAATTCTCTTAAGAAGGAATTATTAGTATTCTTTTCACAGATATGAAGGTCAATGCTTAGAATGGTCACAGAGCTAGTAAGTGATAAAGCTAGAAATTCAAATTCAGGTCTATCAAAGTTAATATTCTTTATACTGCACTAGGTTTCTTTTTCTGATAAGTTACAGAAGTGCTCTTCCCCTTAAAGATATTCTTCAGTAACTTGGTATTGATCAGATTTGTTTCCTCAGTGTTCTTTTTCAGGGCTAAATACCTAAATTTTTTAAGCTGGCTTCACAAAAGCGCTTTTGAGAGGGTGTGTGTGTGTGTGTGTTTCACTCTTCATGGATCCTTAAACCTCTTTAATTTCCTCACAGGCTGCACTAATAGGACGAGTCAACGCTAAGTTACCTTCTGGCTCTTGACCATCATGAATTGGCAGCTATAACGCTGACTAAAATGTGATTTTTAATGTTGATTAAAAATTTTAGTGTTGAGTGCCAAATTTAGTGCTGATTTAAAAAATATGTATGTGAACAATATCATTTTTCCAAAATCAGCACTAAATTACTTGATTAGTAAAAACATCTAGTGAATTTAATTTCTTGTCAATAACTAAAATTTAAAAATTTTATTTTTACTTTTTTGCATATAATCTTTAATTTATATGTTTTTTTTCTTTCACCAATTTTGTTCTGGTCTTCTCAAATATAGGCAAAAATATCTGAGAGTCCAAACTAACATACAAATTAAAGTGGGTTTTAAAAAGTAGCAACAACAAAACCAATATACAATAACAAAACCTAAAACAAACAAAAACAAAAAACAGGTTTACAGGTCATCTGAGAGTCTCATGAAGAATTCTGAGACAAGTGTTGGACTTTGTGGTTCTATGTGACTTCGTACATTTTGAAAAAACAAAAGAGGGTTGGAAAAAAAGAGACAAGCGGACAGGCACCCAGCAGTGTGTCCACATTCTGGATTCAGGCAATTCACAGGTAAAGCATGCACGCCTGTGGTCACACACCCCAGTACCTTCAGCAGTATTTCTCAGTGTCTCAAAACAAATGAACAGGTTTAGTCAACCATCCATTTATTCAGTCATGCACTAGTTCATTCAATGTTTATTAAATGTCTGTTGGATGCCAAACACTGTGCGAGGCCCTGGGGATACACAGACCAACAGATAGAAATGCTCAGAAAAATGGACGTTTTTAAGTAGGTGGGAGTCCCAGGAAACTTAAACAGCCAGGAGCCCCCAGGAGGGCGCGGGGCTGGGCCCGGGCGCGGGGCCGGGCCCCGGCGCGGCTCACCTGTAGTGCGGCGGGGGCAGCTGCCGGATGACGTCGTGGATCTTTATCAGCCTCTCCTCATCTGTCGCTGCTGAAACAGCCTCCTGCAACCATCATAATGCGAAATAAGCCAGTGGACTTTGTTGGTGAAAATCAAAGTTCTTCGCTCGCAATTCAGTCTTCCCTCTCAGATAAACGGTTCTATCTACTCCCTGACGTTGAATGAGGAGGAAACACCTCGTAGTATCAAGGAAGTGAACTGTACCCCACACTGTGTGGACATTGAAATCTATTAAAAGATAATTTTTCAAAGCACTTTATGGTGACCAATATTAAGTGCGATCGGTAACAGTGGCTCAAAGTCAGAAACTAAACGGGGAAAAAAATATGAAATCAGCAAAGACTATGAAGTAGCTAGCAATGACTGCTTTTTGTCTTTCTGCTTCCTTTAAGGAGCCACTTCAGGCATGGAACTATTTCTTACGTGACCAAAATGACTTTTACACATTTTGAACAAAACCACAACGAAACTCCAAACAGGACTTGATTGAAAAGTGACTTATATACTCACTGAAAATTTCTCATACAGCTGGTAGGTGAGCAGAGGGTTGGGGAGCTCTCGAAAATAGAGCTTACAGAGGGAGCCCACAGAATGGATGTCTTGAACATACGGTTCTTTTGTTAAGTCGGGGACATGTTCAGAGTCAAATTCATGGCTAACAAAGACAGCAGAGTGACAGCATTATTTTATTAAGGGAAGCGCAAGAATATGACTTTAAAACAGAAAGCATAGGCTTAAAGTGTTAACCTCTACCTCGGTGAGTTAATGTTTTTTCCAAATGACTGTATTTGGACTTCAGCAGTAACTGGGTGTTTGATCTTAAGACAAGTGGTTTTCTACGTGAAAATTAAGGGCATAGCTTTAATATTAAAATGGACAACAGTCTCTGAAGTGCCATGAAAGAGCAGCTCTTAATGCACAGATCTGAACACAGGGCTCAATTCCTAATGGTCTGAATATCTGATATTTTGGCAATTCTGGAAACTAGGATTGAGTGGCCGCTGCTCCATCAACAACAACACACAGAAATCCCTCAGGCACATGACGTATGGTTCAGGAGCGGTTTATTAAAGGGTAAGAAAGCCAGAAACAATATAAACCAATTCCCAGCTAACATCAAATTTTAATGGATGGTGAAATCTGTAGCACTGAAGTGAACGAAAAAAAAAGTTGTGCTCAGAATGCTCTGGGAGGTTAACTAACATTAACCTACAGACATGAGACCGCTCAGCAACCCAGACGGTTAGTGGATGTGGATTTATCAGTGAGATTTGCTGCCTATGAAAGTAAACACTGAAGCTCTTTAGTACAAGAATCAGTTGCAGTATTTTCCAATATCCTACACACAGAGATGAGCTCTGTGGTCAATCAGAACATTAAAACCCCTATAGAGTAAATGTCAATTTGCACACACCACAGTGAAAATTAAAGTAACACATTAAGAATAGACTAGAATCTAAGAAATTGAGCAAAAATAAAACCTGTGCTGCTGGTGTAAAGGATACCATGATTTTAGTCTGGGAAGATAATGCGAGGGTGTGAAATACGTACACACGCGAACCTGAGCATACGCTACCCAACCAGTATCGGAGGAGATTAAACAAAGTTTCCCTCATCAATTTTCATTAAGAACTAAAGCATAATTCTATTATAATGTAAATTTCATCTGGCATGGCTGTCATGGGCTCAAATTCAATTTGCTAAAATCTTCAAAAACTGTAAAGAGACAACATGCAAGTACTATGAATGGCATTTAGGAAAATATATGCAGAGAACAGTATGTTTATTATTTCCTACTTTTTCTAAACTATCCTATGGAATTATGGTATCAATGTAAGAGACTTAATTCTGAAATATTTCATTTTCATGAATTATAATAGGAATGAAAAAAAACCGCCATAGAAGGTTTTACCGTAGTCTCTGGATGTTGGAGGCAACGCCGGACAGACGATATATTCCATCCACAATGCCATACCTCTCAATGAACGCTGTACAGCTTTGAAGAACCTGGGGTACTGGAGAGAATTTTTAAAGACATGGATTAAATTGAGAGTATTCAGGTGAACCAAAGTCACCAAAAAATGAGAACATCCTAGTTCTCATGAGCAAAATAAAATTTGTGAATTTAAGTTATAAGGGGTGGAGTTAATCTACTACAAAAATGATGAGGGCATGTTTACTTAATCTCATATCTCAAGAGATAACTGCTTCCTGAATAATCGAGGCTGGCTTTATCTCGGTACATTTAGGTGAGAGAGTCCCTACGTTATTAGGGCAGTCTCTCTAAGGTTTCCCGCAGTAGCTCATTTAGATCATGTTATACCAGGAGAGTGAACGGATTAGTCCTAATACCACACCAGACAACATGAAAAAAAAAATACAGCTGCTAGCTGAATTTCACGTATAGCAAATGGATATAAGAAGTCAAGTGCTTATCTCAACAAGATAAGTGCCTGTAAGTGCTGCAATTTTTCACTTTTAAAAAGGCTTCTTTTATCTTTCACAGTTAATGCAAATTCTAATTTTATCCAATAAATAAAAACATATAATGCAAAGGTCAAGGCAATTTCAAATAGATACAATCTTAATTTCCTGACTATCTTTACATTATAATTACTGACCTTTTGACGGTGCATTATCAGCTCATTATAAAGGGCGCTCTAACAGTAAGCCGAAAGGAAAGAAGGGCACTCTATCTGGTGACTCCACTGAGTATCTGACATAGATGTGCAACTATTTGGGGCCCACAGTCTAGAAAAGAGTGTTCTATATGTTTAAACTTTTTTTATAACCATTCCAAAGTGTACAGTAGCTGAAATTTGAACTTCATCTGTTCTGCAACACAGACTGATAAATTTTTAGCAACTGTTCATTTGATAGTATTAGTTAAAGTCCCTGAAAAGAAACAAACGCTCGGACAAACATCATCTGGTCTGCAAAGAACTACTGTACTAGAGATGAAACACAGAGAGTGCTGAATGAAACGATGTTTAATAAGGTAATTTTAGCAAATGTACTTCACTTCTAGTCTTCAGTAAGTCCTCACTTCACACTGCTAAAGGTTCTGCAACTTTAAGTGAAGTGATGTATAATGAAACCAGTTTTACCACAGGCTGACTGATACAAACAAGAGTTAGGTTCCTGTGGTGGCATCTCACCAACATTATAACAAATGATGCTGAAAGAAATGGCCTTATTCCAGGACAGTGCTTTCTTATTACTACAGACTTTTCCTTGGCTTTCCTGCCTTCTGTTGTAATCCCTGCAGTCTACCTTTTAACTTGCCAGGTCCTATAACTTACATTTCAAACTTAAACTCCTCAGCTTTAAATAATTTTTTTAAAGCAGCTACATCACTGAACATGTAATAGGTGCCAGGCCAAGTGCTTTATAAGGGACAGGCTCACTTAATTCTCACAGAAATCCTGCGGGAAAAGTTCTGTCACTGTCTCCAGTTTACAGAGAGGAAACGGAGACTTCTTTCATACAGAAGAAAAAGTCCAGTTTCATTCTCAGGGTGGTGGCTTCCGGGCCAATAGTACCTGGTGTGGTGTTCTTAGAACGTGCATCATGATTTTGGGTTAGGAAAACATGATTAACTAAAGGCTTAATTTCAGAGGTTACTTGGGCCTTGTTTTTTTTCCGGTGTGCTCTGACTATAAAATCCCCGAATGTTTTTTTAACTACAGAAATAAGTTCAGGCTACAGACTTTCCTCACTTAGAGTTTTAAAATATTTTTTATATTTTGTGCTAAATGCAATTTTACCTAATTTCCTACAAAGTTCTCACTTTTTTTAAAAAAGCAATCTCATTTGAAATTTCATTTTAAGGAAATTCAGTCTCGGATATATGCAACAAATAAAACAAGTCCCATAAAAAAATCGATGACGTCTGAAAACACTTTGTTCCACTAGAATAGATTTTATCAGAGTTACGGAATGCGTGAACACTGTGGTTATTAAAGCCTGTTTGTTTGTTTTTTTAAGTCTTGGCATCCATCCTCTCCTATCATACTTACAAAGAATGAAAACACGGCAGAAACCTCTAAGCACAACTAAACCGTGCTGAATGGATGTGTGAAAGCTGGTGATCATGGCACGCGAGGTGGAAAATAACCCCTCGTGTTAATGATCACACTCACGCAAGGCAGAAAAACGGAGACACACAAAAGGGAAAAAACAAAACACATCTGACTCTATAATCAAGGGTGCCCAAGTAAATGGCAAATTAGTTTGATCCATCCAAAAAAGGCACCGTGGGGAGCTTCTGTAAATAACCGTGATCAACCTTTAAGTAAGTCCGTTGCGGTGGCTGTGGTTTGGGCGGCTGAGGCTGTGAGGCCGCCCGAGCGGCTCCGGGCCGCCGGTTGAGCTCTTAGAACTCCGTGAGGGGAGTTGGGGCAGGTTTTCCTCTTGATCCCACAGGGAGGCGCTCAAAGGCTCAGAGGGTGTCGACAGGGTAATCACTCTTTATAGCTGGTCATCCTCAGGAACACAGTTCAGAGAATGAGTCACGGAGCCAAACACCGTGCTGATACGGGCTCCCTCTTAGGAAAACCTGGCGCGAAATCTGTTTTATATACCTACGTATTTATGTTAAAGTCCCAGCTAAGACAGGTTGGTCACGAGGGGGAATGGTTATACGCATTATAGACTATCCATATTTACACCTCCTCTCTCCTCACTATTATACATATAAAATACCAGTATAGCATTCCTCCTCCTCAGGAATTGTGTTCACTTAGACTTTAAATATTTATATATAATATGTATTCAATTGTATTTGTTTTAATTTAGACTTTGAAACAGTCTCTACACACACACACACACACACACACACCCACACACACACCACCACCACCACCCCCCCCCGGTATGACTAGCTATAGACTATCTACAGTATACACAAAGTCTCAAAATTTTAGAAATCTTTAATTCATCATTTATTTATTAAATAAAAAAGACAAACTAATAAATCAATTTAATATTAAAAACCATTTTCTTTTCTAATTAAAATTTTAATTGATAAACTTCAAAGGTTTCCCTTTTTGTGTAATTTAGTCTTATCTGAATATTCAAATGATATTCTTCATATGAATATTTATTAATTTAATCACCCCCAATAAAGAGGAAATTATTTTAATATGGCAACTAGAATGTATCTGACCTCAGTCCTCAAGATTTATCAAATTACAACTGCACTCTAATGTTGCAAATTAACTTTTTCTCTCTTGTTTTTCTAATCACTTGAACAGCCTTTCGCTCCTGAATCAGCCTTAGCAGAGAGGTCTCTTCCAGGACTATTAAATTAATTTCTAATATTCATCTAATATTTTTTCTTCTTTTTAATTAAAAAAGCAGGAAACTAAGAAAAAAAGTCACAAAGTCTCTACAATACTGCATCATAATTAAATTCTTTTTATATATCACCTAAGTATCCATACTTGCAAAAAGGTAAATTTACTGTTTATATATAACATTTTTCAAATGTCCACACTGTATTCAAATTCACAATTTTAACAGCTTCTTAATTTACGGAGCAATTTCCCTAAAAGTGAGTGCTCAGTTTTTTTGCTCTCATACATAATGCTATAATGAACATTTTTGTTTCTATTGAAATACAACCTTAGGATAAATCCCTAAAGGGAGCTCCTACATAAAAGAACACTGAGAAATCTCTTGCTAGGAAGTACCAAAATGCTTTTCAAAAAATTAATTCACTGAGCTACCTGAAACCAACAATTTTTGTCTATTGATGAAACTGTTGCTATTTCTAATGGTATTGGCTATTGTGAAAATTAATTTACAGAACTCTCGTTTAGAACAAAGTCAGGAGGCTAGAGGAGAGAACTCTTACGCACCTGTCACTTCACACACGCTGCTGGCCCCAACAGGAAGAAACACACCTTGTGCCTCCAACAGAAAGTGATTTTTTTTTTTAAATCACAGGAAATGATACTTTCCTACCTCAGCAGGAGGAAGGAAAGACCCCTCCTTTCCCAGTCACGGCTCAGCCAATGAAGAGTCACTATGCTTCGTACTTTCGGCTTCCTCCAGGGGACACCAGGTTTCCAACAGCCCCACCCACGTCCATGAGAGAAGCAGTCTTCTGCTTTTTAGCTCTGGACTTGGGCATGTTTCCCAATTAGACCACATGTCCCAAATTGCAATTCTTTGTTCTTCCCCCCAAAAAACCATTTTGCTAGAGAAATATATAGCTATTTGATTATGGTTAATATGACCATAACTTAGAAAAGCAGCTTTACTATATTAATGATGTTTATCAATATAAAATGGTATCTCAAAATTGCTTAAAGATACATTTCCATGATTACGAATGAGCTTACACACTTTTCTGTATTTTGTTTACTATCTAACTCACTGTGAAAATATTTGTTTTTATCTTTTCTTCATTCTCCTACCTAGGGCTTAATTTTCTCACAAATCTGAATGATATTTGTATACACTTTATTAGAATCATTTCATTATATCCAAAAATGGATTGTTTTCCCTGTCTATGGTACCTTTCCATTACCTCTGATATTTTCATTATATGTAAATTATGTATTTGAGACTACCCTTGCCTTTATATTTTTTTAAGTGAGAAAGCTATTATTCCTCTTTGATCTCAAAACAAAATCATAACATATTAGCATTTCTATGAGCTTAAAATAGTTAACTTATTCATACATTTGGATTTTTAGTGTGATAAAGTGAATTTTTTTCAAAATTCCTATTTCATTACCTCAAACTATACTTAATAAGTACCCCTCCTCTCATATTTTATAATGGTGGAATTGTGTGCGGTTAGGACCCCTTTTAAGCTTTCTAAGTTTTATCCATAGCTCATTCCCTACACTAACAACATTCCAGTTCTGAATATCTGGTAAAGCTGTATGTCTCCTATCCGATCACTGATCTTTCCCCTTACAATGCTCTTTGATACTCTCATTGGCTTATTTTCCCATGTTTTACTTAACTAGTTGCAAAAATAATTCTCAGGGTTTTTGTCTTTTTTTTTTTTTTAAACTGTAATAAATTGGCATTAGTTTGGTAATAACACCTTTTATTGTTTTCTCTCAAGAAACATGGTATGGTTTGCATAATATTTGTATTACAAGTATACTGCTATTCTTTAAGCAATGAGTAAGGATTTGATTTGAACTTGATATTTATTGGTATGTACACTAGTTTTCATCAATCGTCTTAGGAAGTACAATGGGTATTTCCCATCAGGATTTAGAATTTCACAAATCATCTATTTCTGGTACTTATCAACATTGTAGATACTTCCGGTAGTTCTTTAATATTCTATCATCTTTGTAAGAACCAGTAGAGGAAAGTGTGATTTTTTTTTAAAAAAAAGGGAAACCTCATTTTTTTTCTTTTCTTCTTAGCCATTCATTCCCTTCCATCCATTTATCCAACCACTAAGTTCTTGAGTTAGAATTTGATTTACAGAGAAAGGAATTAAAATTTTTAGCTATAGAAGTTGGGAGACTGGTCTTGGTATTTTATAGCCTCAAACCTATGGCTAAATTTTTCGAAAGAGAAATATTTTAGAATAAAATGTGGGAGGGGAAAGCTGCCTTAGAAAGCCATCTGGACAGATATAAAAATAATGCAAACTAACTGTGCTATTGCACCCTTTATGCAAATGCCTTACTCTTCCTAAACAGATCCGAAGCATCTCTGATCCAAAGTACGTGCTTAGCCCTCTCTTATTCTCAGCTATCCCCGGAACTACGGTAAGGACCTGGGAATGTTCAATACGTGCTGCTGAACTTAAATGGAACAGGTATTACTTGCCTAATGTATTGCAAAACTGGTTATAGAAAATCAAATCAATATGGAAAGGTTAGAAACTAAAATTATAAGATTATAAATTTTATTTTTACCTTCAAAGCCAGAATTCAGAAGGTGCTCCCCCAGGTCACAGCCAAACACCCTCTCTTTCAAGATCCCCCGCTGCTTCAGCTTCTGTTTTGTCGGACGAGACTTCATGAATGTGCGTAAGAAAGTGATAAGCTTGCCGTGCTTTTTAGACACTAAAAAACAGTGATAAAGAGAAAATATCTTAGTTGTAGTGAGAGGTTACATTTTTACTTAGAGATCTGGACAGGCTGGCTGCAAAATAACCTATTAAAAGTACAGTTCATATTCTGTAGGAAATTTTCAGCAGCAGTGTAGATAACAGTTATTTATAAATAACATCACCATTTTTCACATTCTTCTCACCAGCCTGGGATCTTATTTGATGGGATTGTGAGCAATTTTAGGTACTGTACCCTGTGACTTCTAAATCACGCATGATGAACCATGCATTTCCCGAAGCATACCTACGGATGCTACAGGGTTATGACTGGTACCTGAGTTTCACTCTAATATATTACTTTGGAGATCTTCATAACAAGTGAGGCTTAAATGGTGTTAATGTGGTTTTCCTTTCTAGCCAATTTCTAAAATATTTTACTTAGTGGTTAGAAATTTTCATGGCATTTATCATCTGAAAATTAAAACAGAGAACAACTCCCTTTTTCATTTTATATAGAGGACAATCCCATTATGACATAGAAAACGCGTGTCAAACTAATTGCTATATAAATACAAAATACCCATGAAAAACATTAGACTTTCTATTAACATTCATCTAGAGTATACTAAGTATATAATCTTAAACCCCTTATAGATCAAGGCAACAGAGAAATAAATTAACACATAGTAAAATATTTCCACTGATTGATATATTAGAAAGACAACAGTGAAAGAATTGAATGCAAACAAATCCCTAGGTGCAGCTTACAGGGTAAATTACCCTAAAATTCAACCTGCAACAAATATCATAAGCTCAGAGATTAGTTGCTGGAGAGAAGGCTAAGCCACGTGGCCTCAATCCCGCTCCTCGGTGTGCAGATGGTGACTGGGCGTCTCACTGAATCCTACTGCAGATTCTCGAGTGACCTCAAATCCTCTGAACCGATGAAGCCTCCTAGAGATATTCTGTTGCCGAGACTAACTTGGGTCCTAGGCGGATCGCTAAGTGCGTTACTCCAGATCAGACATCTGCCACCCATTTCTTTTCATTTAATAGGAAACACCATGAGCAGACATCAGCTTCTTTTCTATAAACTGTACGGGAGGAATTCACTGTAACCGGTTTGCCCAAAACTGAGACGTTTCCTGAGACGTTTGCTGAGCGGCTGTCTGCTTACAACCAAATCTATGATGAAAAAAACCCAGAAAACAAACACAAAGCCAGCCACCATGGTGTATGTCTTAAAAGAGGGACACTTCCTCGAGAAGGGCGCAGGCCGGCCCTGAAGAAGGGATTCCGGCAAAGGCACGGTCGTCCCGGACGACAGCCCCCGAAGCCCAGCCAGGGGCACGAGGTGTGGGCAGGAAGCCAGCGACACTGACGCCCGGCCCTGACCCTGACCCTGACCCTGACCCTGCGTAAACCCAGGGTAACGTGTGTGTCCGTCTTCGTTTTAACAAGAGCTTAAAAAGTAAAAAATAAATAAATAAAAATTTTAAAGTAGAGAAAAGCCTATAGAATAAGGGGATAAGAGAACAGTCTTGTACAGCTGCGCAAAATGTTTGTGTTTTAGGCTAAGAGTTGCTACAAAAAAGTCAGAAAGTTAAAAAAACTACAAAGTTATAGCGGGGAAAATGGCGGCAAAGCAGGTGGTAGTTACACTCACCTCCCTCCAGGACCAGCGCAAAATCACAGTTAAATTAGAAACAAGCCACCTGCGCAAGCGCGTGGAGCCCAGCGGAGGCCTGGTGCCTAAGGACACGCCGGAGGAGCCAGGCTGGGATCCCGAGGCGGCCTCCCACCCCCGCCTTACCCCGTACCAGTGAACCAGTGAGTACAATTCTCTTTTGAGGAATAGAAGTCGGAAACACTATCCATAAGACTGCCACGGAAAGAGGCAGAATGGGAATTCGGCTTGAGACGGTTAAGGGCTTACGAAAACATTTTAACGGGGGAACAGTGCAATGCAGGGTGAGCGTCTTAAGGTTAAGGTCAACCTAATATGCTGGATTAGAGGAGTGAAAATGATACCAATGGCACTTCCACAGACAAAATACATAAAAATAAAACACAAAACAATAGTTGTCACAAAGGCAAATCATACCATTCTATATTCAATTTCCCTGTTCTACAATTAAAATGCAGCATGTGCCACAAGGTAACTACTTCCTTATTATTTAGACATGATGGACAGATTTTTACATCTGCAATCTTTTCTCAAACATGAGACAAACCCAATCAAACCAGTCTTTCCAGCAGCTAAAAGCTTCAACAGTATGACACACAGTATCTCCAAGGCAAATCTTTATGACACCAATAACCGGTTTACAGGGAGACACTGAAAACAGGCCGTTCAAGCCGCAGAGAACTCTGACACGCAGAAGGGGGGCACTGTGTGCTTTTAATTACACAAGTAAAATGTTTCTCTAGCAGAACCAAAGAATTCTTACCTTCTCATAACACTTTACCTAAACTAGTTCTCTAAATTCGAGCTCAGAAATCTGCTAGACTGGTTTGAGAAAAGTCTGGGTTTGAGTTAACTTCTCAGGACACTGAAGGAAGAGGGTTTGTGCCAGTTAATGGCCTCGGCATTGTTTGTTTGGTTACGTGCATCACGTCCTAAGCCCTGGAACAAATGCAGAGTCAGACGAACTGAGCGTAGAGGCGGGATGCTAACACCTGAAGAGGTGGTCCCGATTAAACCCAGGATACAATAAATGATGAGTGTGACGTGTGGCACGTCCAGTGGACTGGTTTTCACAACTGCACACAAAACCTTCTTTTGCTCAAAGTTTCCAAACACAGATTAAACGACCATTTGGTGGAAATTTAAAAGAGGGGAACAGAAGTAGAGGCAACTAGACTACATGGTATTTAAGGGTCTCTTATAACCTCCCAAATTCTAAATCTCTGTTGCATACTTTGAAATACTTTGAGCATCAGGGCAGAGAGAGAGGACCCCTTTGTATCCGTCTCCGCCTCCGTCTATCTACAACTAGTAGGACATTTAGAACACAACAAAGGTCCCCGCTCGGCGAGGAGATTCCTGAAGGCAGGCGTGTTGGCATGCGTAGGGAAGGCAGGATGGCAGAGACAGAAGAGAACCCACAGCCCTGACTCCCGACTCCTCGGCTGAACCCACAGCCCAGCCAACATGGTAGCAGCGGGAAGCCGGGCACAGCCCCTACAACACTGCCCAGTTCGGCAGAGGGTAAAAGAGGCGGCAGGAGCTGCAGTGCCCCAGTCAGGCTCTCCCCCCCGTTATGGCGGTGCTCACACCACCGGAGAGCCTGGGAGCACAGTGAGGGTGCATCTCCAGGCTCCTGGCCACATCACTGCAGTGCCAGAGCCGCAGGACACCAGGTAGCAGGGGGGGGGCCCTACCCTGCAAACTCAGCTCCTGTCTCAACTGCCACATCCCCCGCCAGAGTGGAGGTGCCCTGAGACACAGGTGACCCAGACACAGCTATTCCCTTCTAAGTATATACACCACGACTTATATTTCCATTCTCCTGTTGACTGCCACTCAGAGTTTCCAAGTTTTTATTATTACTATCAATAATGCATTGGAAAATCTCATTCAGTGCTCGCTGGGCTCAAGTGAGGGAACTCTGGCATTCATATTCAGGAGGAAGATTGTTGGGATGTAGAGTATTTTACTTTGAACCGTATTTCTTTTTTATTTTTATTATTTTTATTTAATGTATTGATTGATTTTAGAGAGGGAGGAAGGGAGAGGGAGAGAGAAAGAAACATCGATTTGTCACCCCATTTATTTATGCACCACTGGTTGATTCTTGTATGTGCCTTGACCAGGGATCAAACCCACATCCTTGGTGTATCGGGACAACCAACTGAGCTGCCCAGCCAGGGCCTATTTTCAACCAAATTTCAACTTTGTAAAAATATTCTCTAAAACGACTCACCAATACGCACTCCTATAGAATGTTTTTCGTTCCTTGTCCTATTTAGCTCCGTCAGACTTCTTCATTTTTACCAATCTGATTAGTATGAAATTGTATTTCTCTTCAGCATGTATTTCTGCGCTTGCCAAGAAGTTATACATTGTTTCACAAGCTTACTGGCCGTTCAGTTCTCCTCTTCAGTGAAATTACTGTTCATACCCCTTGCCCACCTTACTGTTTGGTTGTCTTTTTCTTAACAAGAGGTAAAAATTCTTTATATCATCTGTAAACAAATCCTTTGTCAAATATACGCATTATAAATACCTTCGCACAGTCTGTGGCTTACCTTTTACTGTATAAAATTTTGCATGTCAAAAATACAGGTTCCCATGCTTTAAGATATCCTTCCTTACCCAAGGTCATAAACATATTGACCTATAAACCCCTTTTTTCCTAAAGTTTTTTAAAATTTTTAGTTGACTTTGAACTTTTTAAAGTGTTTGGGGTGAAGTAGACATACAATCATATAACTTTTCTTCCTTATACATAACCGATTGTTCCATCACCTTTCATTGAGTAAGTCTGTCTCTGATTTGTAAGATTGATTCTTATATGAAAAACGCAGACAGTATGTAAGGGAATTCTACCAGTTTCTCTGTCCATCAATATCTCACTTCCCCAATTTCTAAGACTTTATAAGCCTTAATATCTGGAAAGACTGCCTTTGTATTTTTAGCCCTTTGCTCTTTCATATGATTTTTAGAATCAGCCTGTCAAATTATTTTAAAAAACAAACTTTTGGGAATATGACTAAAGCTGCCCTGAATTATGATTATTTTGGAGAAGTGACCTCTTCACGACAGTGAGCTTTCCCATCCCTGAACACAGTATATCTCTCCACGTATCTAAGATTCTTGTATGCCCTGCAGTACATTTTTCTAGTATTTTTCCATAAAGGCCTTACATACTTTTGTTATAGTCTTAGGAACTTTATGATTTTTGTTGCCTTTGTAAATGGCACTATTTTCTAAATTATGTTTTCTAATCGTTTATTACTGGTGTACAGAAACACAACAAGCAGGGTGTGTCAGACCGCCGGGGTCACAGCCCGAGACCTCCCGCTGTCTGACCGTGAACAAAGCACCTAACTCTCAGTCCTTCCTTTTCCTCACCTATGAACATGTGAAAAATGGTAACCACCTAACAGGATTGGCGTGAGGATGAAATAGGGTATAAGGCACTCAGTGTTAGACAGAAAAAGCTTAATAAACGTTAAGTGCTTTTACTGTCACTGTGCTATTCATCTTTTATTCAGCAACCCTGCTTAATTCTGTTATTAATAATTTGACTGTAAACTCCTGGATCTGTAGACAATCATTCACACAGAATACAGATTGTCTCTTCCTTTCTAATCCTTTTATTTCTTTTTGTCTAATTTCATTAATCCTCCAATAAATGATTATCTGTTCCCTGGCTTTAAATAGATTGTTTCTTATGTCTCGCTACTAAGAATAAAATCTCCTTGAGGTTTTGGAGTGGAAATCTTAACTATATTAAAGAAATTCCCTAGTTCTAATTCCTAAGATATATAACATGAACAAGTGTTGAACTTGTTAGCAAATGATTTCGCTGCATCTATTTAGATGATCATTTAGTTTGCCTTGCATAATTTTTAAGCTTTATATGTGGAAAACTAAATTTATATGCACTATTAAAAGTCTTGCTTTTATACTTATATGATGAGTGCCCTTTGCTCCTACTCCCCCTGTGTCCTTTGCAGGGATATAAATGAGTGGAAGAGACTTGAGAAGGCAAGTAGCAAATTAAAAAACTAAAGCCTTAAGCCACAGCAAAACTCCCTCTGAGAAATTGTAATAAACATAGGAATACTGTAAGCATATTAGAAGTGACTTTTAGTAAAGAAACACAATCACAAAAACATCTATAGGGTACAAGTGGAAACAAAGAGTTGGAAAAACAGAAAAAACGGCAATAGGTTGCTGATGCCCTAAATAGCAGCAAAGAACTATGACACAGACTTACATGACAGTCTTAAGTAAACAGCTAAAGTGAACTGTTACTTAGCATTTTCAAATTTATTAAAAATAATATTGGCAAGAGACACAAAAGTTAATTTATCTTTAGCCTGCATTGTCGTATGTCCTGAGAGGATCTTTGGGCAAGCTTCTGAACCAGTTTAGTTGGCACTCTTGCTTGGGAAAATGTGCCATCACTCTTACTCAGTTTATAGCTTTGAGTATATCAAATAAGTTTAAACTAAACCAACAAAGTGTCTTTTTTATGCAAATGAGTACTTTTAAAAATTTTTTTATTAATTTTTAGGGAGAGAGAAAAAGGGAGAAGAGAGATCCCCTACTGGGGATAGAGCCTGAGACCTGGGCATGTGCCCTGACCCGGAATCCAACCGCGACCTTTCAGTGCTCGGGATAACACCCAACCAATGGAGCCATACCAGCCAGGGCCCAACAAAGCTTTTATTTAAAAATAAATGGACTCAGAAATTAATCTATGATTCACTAGGGTAATAACCCTACAAATCTTTCAAAGACAAATTTCTAGATAGTTGAGCAAGATTCTAACATATGAACTAAACAATTGAGCTAAAAACACTTTTTCCAGTAACTGAAATATGGAACCTCTTGTAACTTTTCCTTTTTCATAATATAAAAGGGCTTTAACATAAATAAAGCTTTGAGGGTGAGTAATGGTATAAAGGAAGTTCTTTAGGCCAATAACTGAAAATACAATTGAGTAATTTCAATAATGTGTTTTTTTAGTCTTACAGAAAATACCCTCCAAATCAGAGTAAAGAAATTTCTTACAAACCAGAGTAAGTTTTCATTTGATGAAATCAGGACATGCACAAGGAAGTCCATCACCTACTCTGTTTTTATCTCTGTAGATCTGCCCTCTCCCTGACTCTACCCCCCCTGGCTTGGTCCCAGTCTTACGAAGGCAAGAGGAAGAGAGAGAAAAACTGAATCCTAAACCAGATATCCAAGAAAAATTGAAAGAAAATCTAGAAACTACAGTAACATCATAACAATAATGAAAGTTTAGCCTACATTTATTGAGTGCTTATTAAGTGCCAGTGCTTTACATAGGTTAACTAATTTAAACTCAGTTTGTGTTAGCATCACAGTCTAAGTGATTTAAATTCAAAATATAAACCAGTATCTGATCACCAGAATGCAGTCCACAATAGTCTGTCATAAGAACAGTATATTAAATAAAATCTAATTAATCTCCCATTATATTCAGATAATGACTTCTAAATGAAATAAAGGTTATCAGAATAATGACATTTTATACCCTTCCTCTCTTCTCTAATTATTCAGCTCTAATTATCAAGATGACTTAACACTCATATTTCAATCCCTTTTCTTTAGTGAATCTGGTACTATCCTGTAATATCTGAATACTGTACATAGCTTTTGTATGTGGTAAAAATATTTAGTAAGCATAAAATACCAGCAATTCTATTTGAAGATTTAGAAATACATCCTTGAAGCAATGGCCTAATAACTGAAAGCTTTGATACCTTTCCAATAATAAAACAGACACAGTAGTCCGATGGGCGGCGGCCGTCCAATCACGCCTGTTACTGGTCAGGCACAAGCAAGTGAAACATGGATATAGGGTTTCAGTCCTCATTGTACCAAAAACTTGCTGTAAGATTTTAGACAAGGTGATGAACCAGTTTAGACCACAGTTTAATAATATGAAAAAAGAGTTTAACCAAGTAATTTAAGAATTCTAGATTTCAGTGGAAATACCTAAGAATCAGGAAACACTGACAAAGTATAAAACACAGAAAGTTCTAAAGTCTATGGGAAATGTCTTTGCTTTAGGAAAATTTATCAGGAAGGAAAAAAGGACACCATTTAAAACTTCACTGGCAAGCAGTGTCAAAAACAATAAATTAGGTTTTCTAAATCACCTTGGAGAGGGCTGGTATAAAAATTCAAGATCGAAAGATCATTGTTAATGTTACTGTTTATGTATAGTATATTAGGCTTGGCACTTTTTAAATTAAGTTAATTGAAATTAAATTACTTCTTTTTTTCCCCACGGAAACTTACAACAGTAGTAAGGGGTCCTTTTGTAACTAATTCACACAACGTGCTTATACCATTTCCAGAACTGAATGCCTAATCGTACTCTCTTTCCCTGTTAAAGCCATGCGCAGCTGTTGGCCATGCCACACAATACACTACTGTTTGTTTCTTTGATTTATTTGCTAGGAAGACCTTGGTGAACAGTATAATGGTCATTTATAATACTGTTTTATTAGAAAATGCCATGTGCTTTATAGATACTAGTTTTTGAACTAGGTTTAAGAATGCACTCTAGTAAGAGAAATTTAAAAGGTAAATATTATCTATAGGTTCTGGCTTGTGAAAACTTGTATTCTTTCAGGGCGATACTCAAAATGCAAAGCCCTCACTGTCTCTCTAGGAACTGCTGATTTACTTCTATATTTTTCCTTAAATTCAGCTTTACTGTCGAAAGTATTACAGATGTTCTCCTCCCCCCTCCCCCATTTACTTCTAATTTTTAAAGCATAGCAGCTTCGGCCTTGGATTTCATCTCTTCTCACCCGCTCAAGATATCCAAGAAAATCTTTAGGTAAATTAGAGTATTAATTCTTAATATACTGCTGAAGTTACCATGGAAGAAAGTACATAATCATTTTAGTCAATATATTATAAACAGTTTTGGAAGAGGAAAAGCACAGTTCTCTCACTGAGGCGTGTAACAGCTGCAAGGGCCACCAGGAAAGCTCTCCGGGGCCGGCAGGGATGAGATGCTGGTATGCGGACGCCGTAACAGTTTGATATCTGCACATTCCAATCTCAAAGGGAGGAAACCAGGTATCTGAGAAATGTCATGTACGAGCAGTGCTAAACTAAAAATAACAATGACAGTAATGGCTCTTGACTGAAAAACTAGAAAGCTACTAACAGTTACATAAATCAAACTGGCTCCCATGTACCCATGAGAGAGAAGACGAGGCATTTCAAAAGCCCTTCCTAAGTGGAATGCAAGTGGATGACACCAGGGATACAAAAAAATAAATCTGCAGTGAATTTCAGAGAAGAACCTTTCAGACACAGATGAGAGAAGCACAATTCACTTGGGAAAAGGCATGGAAAGCAAGCGACAAATGGCTTCTAAAGAATATCCGGCACCACTCATGTGGCCAAGCATGCTTGCGGTTAACTAAAATATTTGGGTCTTGGAATAAAAATGTATCTTTATCCCGCTTACTGAAGAATGAAACCAAAGCAGTATCCTGCTGCTGCTCTTCCTAGAGTACATCAAGTTATAAACTAGAAAGGGCATGGTATGTTAGAGCCTGGAAATCACAGTTCCTCGGGGAAAGCGGTCATCAGGTTAAGACAGACACTTATTTACATTATACGTTAATACTTTTCCAGGGGCTACAAACTTCAGTAATAAATATCAAAGAAAGCTCAAATTTGACTTGTGTGATTTTTAGGGAGATATAAATAAGCTATACATTTTTCTTGCTAAAACTGATACTAATTTTTATTTTTAAATTTAAATTAAAAATTTAAATAATAAATGATTGGTTTTGTTCCTTAACTTTGTAAAAAAATTTTAGAAAGTTAAAAAATAAACCTAACTTGGTGACTTTACCACCTCAGTTATATAAGACTCTGACTAATTGCACATCTAAATACAGAACAAAAAGATTTGCATTTGAGCAGAGGAGAGTGGGAGGAAACATGATGTGGGTATGAATCCTGATACTCAGGCCCTGACACACTGGGGTGAGTGTGCTACACAGGCTATGAGAGCAAGGATTTTAAAGTAACCTGGGTTCCTGTTTTTCTAAGATGAACTAGTGCTGTTTGATAAAAGTTTAAAAGCTAGTACTATCACAAGGAAGAAATTTATATTATTTTCTCTTACAAAAATTAAAATACAGAAACTATACAGTCTCAGGAATTCAGTGACATCAAAGGTTAGAAGACTATCAAAAGTGCTCCATGAATTTCTAGAAATCTGAAGATTCAGAACCTTAATCTTAACAGTGTGAAAACTCTCGTGTGGAAATTTTTTTATTAGATTAAAATGTAAAGACAGTCACCTTGATGCTATATAGTCTCCTGCACTTTGTCAAGCTGTGGAGTGTGGTGGAGAACACTGTGGGTTTTGTTTTTGTTTCTATGGGTTGGGTTTTTTCTTTTCTTTTTCTTTCTTTCAGGAGCTGGAGGGAAAAGTTTCTGTCTGGAGAGCACTGACCTGATGATGCAAACTCTACTTAAAGCAAACAGCTTAGAGTTTTGCCCTAAAAAAGACCTGACCTTGAGCATGGGGAACAAGGAAACAGGCTCCTAAGACAGACCTGAGAGTTCGAGTCCACCCTCCGATCACTTCCCAGTTTGCAAGATCTTGAGCAAATTACCTATTTAGTTCTCAATTCCCTCAAATACACATTGAGAATGACAATAACAACACACTTCACTCAGGGTTACTCTAATGCTTTCATGAAAGTACTTATATACCAAACACTAACTAGCTCAGTAAGTGTCAATAAACGGGTTATTTTTATTACTGTAATTTTTCTTTACTTTTGGGATCCTCCATGTACAGAGCTAACCGGAACCTAGTCGGCTTTCCAAACCAGGTTCAGTGAATCTCGGTGCACCTCCTGAATCAGGGCCCAGATCACGCAGGAGGGGTGATCACACAGGGAGTCACTTTCTAGTCCTTCCTCCTGGATCTGTCTTAAATGCAAAGTTAACCTAAGAAACCTCGGATTTCTGCTCCCTCCTGCAGAATACCATATACAGTAGCACTCCGTAATACTTCAAAAGAGGAGAGTTCTGGTCTCACACCATTAACATGTGAGCTACAAGTGTGTGTGTTTTAAGCTGACAATGAAAAGGGGCTCTAAAATTTGAAATCCCCCTATTTATGGTTTTGAAAATTAAAATATTGATATCTTTGAACAGTAGAACATCCCTGGGCCGGGGGAGGGGGGGGAGATGCTCAAATTCTTAACAGGGCTGATGACCTGTGAGTCACAGAAAATTCTGCTTAATGACAGGTCTAACGAAGGTCCATGTACACACTGACTGCTACCATAGTGGTAAAAAAAGAGCAAACACAAATATTTTATGGATGGAGCCTATTATCCTTACTACTGCCAATGAGGAAAAACACACATACTACTTGAAGGTAAAAGGGCAGGAGGGCTGCTTCCTTTTGCTAATTTGAACAGCCTCTTTAAACAGTCCACCAAGGTCTTTTCAGTAAATCAGTGCTGCCTAGGAAATACTAACCCACCAGGAAAAAAAATTCAAATCTGACATATACTGGTGGCTTATGAAACACAGGCAGGTTCTTTTAATCATGAAAACTTCTGTACATTAACCTAAGGTCTAGAAAACATTAAGAAATAGGCTGATTTCAAACAGAAAAGTGGGTAATGCCTGACTAGGAAAGAGATACATTGCCCAATACAATGTGGTACAATCTACTTCAAAAAGTGATCATCTCTCCACGAACATTAAGTCTCAGTTATAATTCCTGGACACTCCAAAAATTAACCATTCACTCAAAAGCAACTGAGGACACAGGCCCAAATACAACGTCAAAACAGTCACCGTGAAACACTCGGGGCGTGGCTGGAGGCCAGCGCCTGAGTAACTGCTTGAGACAGCCTTACCTTTGGCGGTGGCGCGGGTTTTGGTATCAGTACGTAAGGCGACTGCGAATGACTGCACTCAGCAGGCCACCCCCAGGACACAGCAGCTCTGCAGTCCATGCACACGCGCACAGCATGGGTCACGGTCCCGGAGGCCCAGGCCTTTCCCAGCGCGGGGCACCTTCGCGCTCCGGCTGTCTTCAGGCCCCGCCGGCAGTTTCCTCGCCGGCTCTGGGGCCGGCAGGCTGTGTGGGGGAAGAGCTCTGGCCGCGGGGAGCACCGCCCGCCCTCGGCACCGCCCGCTCGGGTCTCAGGGAAACGCCCGCCCGCCGGAGCTGCCACCCGCAGAGCCGGCTCCTCCGGCACAGCCCCACCCACGGCCTCAGGTGAGCGCTCCCTGCTCAGCCAACGCCGCCGAGCTTCATGTTTAATTATGTTTTATCCCTTCCACACGTTACTACTCGGCTGCCTGTATTTGCTCTCTAGATAGGATGCGGTGTATCCAATAGAAATGATGGTACTTAAGGCTCAAATAAATAAGAGAAGTAATTGATCCTGCAGGAAGTATTGCCAGCGAAAGGCTGAAGCCTTCAACTGGCAGCAACACTAAGAAAACATACCCTTTAATATCTCTGCCGATAATAAGCTGCGGTTGTTGTTCTAATAACATGTTTAAAAAAGTATCAATTTCCACTGCCTCTGTGTGAAAATCCTGAGAGGCAACAATCTCTTAAGCATCTCTTAGGGGGGACAAAGTTTTTTTCAGAATTGGAAATCTAGAATTAAACTAATTTTCCTGAGTATGGGCTGCCCCTTTACACACTGACCAGATGTTAAAATTGTAACTTTACTCATCTAAGTAATGATGAGATTCAGTATTTATACTACAGTGCTGTACTGTGTTAACCCTACTAGGATTATTTGAGGAAATAAATGAATTGGAAGATTGACCTATTTTCTGTTCGAAATGACTTTTTACTAATACCAATGAAAACCCACCTTGAGAAACTTGTGTTTACTAAACACATAACGTGCCAGACATTAATTCTATGCACTTTACAAGTCGTCTTCATCACAACCCTGTGCAGCTGATTCTAATGTCATTCCCATCCTAGAGAACAGGCAGGCAGGGCCTCCGGGGGGGGGGGGGGGGGGGGGCTGCCAGGGTCACACACGTAGGAGCTGTCAGATTTCAGATAGTCGGGGGGGGGGGGGGGGTCATCTTGCCAAAATCTCCTGCTACTGATCAAATTTATCTTTCCTTCCTCTCTGAATATAGCTCCATACAAAACAATGAATTGATGCAATTTTAAAATATTAAAGACCAGAGAGAATTCTAATAATGTGGCAGGAACAAAGCATGTTAATTTTTACCAATGAAAAGGCTGTGGAGGGAGTTACAGATAAAGTTTATTCATAGCAGAGGACACAGAGCCACCCTTCTTTGGTTAAAATTTAAATTAAAAGCACCCTTCCTCCCAGTCCTTTCCCAGTGAATACTAGAGACAGCAAGGAAGGGGCCAGGAAAGAGAAAAGGGAAGGAGAGGGGGAGAAAAGACAGAAAGAAGAGAGGGGGAGGGGAAATCCAGGGGGTAGAAAGGCCATTTGGGGGACACTCATACAACTCAGAATCCCCCCGTATTACCTGACACACAGACACAGACAGGAAGCGGCCGACCGACGGAGGTCTGCCTGCCTGAGTGCGGGAGAGGCACTTAATAACGTAACCCGCACCTAAAAACCAAACGGTTGCACTCTGTGCCAGACAGAAATGCCTGGTAAGAAACGAGGCAGAAGCTGGAGAAGCGGAAGCCGGTGAAACGGAAGGAGTGGGCCCGTCACTGGCTCACCAGTATTGTAACAATGTGGACTTTCCGGTTTTGCTAACGTCCTGTACAGCCACGTGAGATGTCACGGTTGCGGCCGGGGGGAGTTGAGTTTTCTGAGTATATGGAACCTGTGTGCTGCTTCTGCAACTTCTTCTGAGACTATAATTATTTCAAAGTAGAAAGCATGTGCTCTACCTTCCAGTGACCGCTTACAGGTAGGGGAGGCCACTGCTATTCTTTTCTCATATTTGACAAGACGCGTGGTGGCGAGCCTGCGGGGGACTGTATGTGCCTGTGCGGATGCGGGTGATGGGAGAATTCACGGGGAAGGCAACGAGAAGACATTCCAACCATGCTATCATAAAAACTACCTGAATTATTCAAACCCTTCACCGCAGGTCTGCCAATGCTGCGGGTGACAGCCACTCTCCTGGTCTGGGCCACTATCCTCTCCCCAGTCTGGTCCCAACAGCCACCTCCAAGCTCTTCTTCTTCCCGTGCCCTGTCCCATCCTTAACACAGCAGCCAAAGTGCTCCTTGAAGGAAGGTCAGGTCAAGCAACTGCTCCAAACCTTCTACTGTCTCCCATCTCATTTTAAATGGGAGCCCAAATGGAACCGTGGCGCCCAGGCCACAAAAGGCTACAGGATCCTCCCCCACCTCCAGACCTCACCTGGCCTTTACGCCCTGCTGGGTGAAACGGGCCTTCCTGCTGATCCGTCAGCCGCACGTATGTCCAGCTCAGGGTCCTCAGCTCGCAGTGCCCTCTCTGGGAAGCTCTCCCCGTTATGTGCACATCGCCCCTCATCTCCTCAGGTCTTCGCTCAGAAACCACCTCTAATAAGCCCTTCCCTGACCACTCACCAGCTCTTCACCACGACCCCGCGGGAACCTCACACAGCACCTCCTTTCCCCCAAAGCCCCTCTAGGGTTGTTTTTTCTGTAGCATCGCCTATCACACTATGTATTTCACTTGTTTCCTTTCTCTCCCTGTCATCCTACCTGAACACAAACCAAAATGATAATTTTTCTGTCTTACGTTCGCTGCGCACTCAGTATACTTCTAGTCAACGAATGAACGAATACCGAAAAGGACCCCAAATGGAAAGCTGCCTGGCTCAGGGCAAGGAGGGTGCTGATTAGAGACCTACTCGTAGCAATGGCACAGGGCATGTGGGAGTGTCAGAAATATTCTTAATAACTAGAGCAGGAACTTCATGCTTATCAATCCGCTGTTTTGGAGCAAACATTATGTGTAAAGGATGCAAATTACCCTAAAATAGAACAACCCAGGCGAGGAAAGAAGACCGAGGAGAAGTGTGAAATTCAAACTGAGATCAAATTCACTGCTATATACTATTTCCAAATGAGTGATACAAGCAACGGCTACTGTAGACTGAAATGCGGTCCCTTATTTTCCCAAGTCAGGGACAGAAGCAAAGTTGTGTTCTGAAAACCGGCTTTAGTAGTTATTATTAAGCTAGAGCAGTGCAACAGGCATTCCTTGGGCATCCACGGTACAGACAATCTGTGGGGAAGGTAAAGACTAAAGAGACACACTTGTCACTTGTGAGGACACTGCCGTTTAGTGAGCACTCGAAATAGCTATTATTAGATTTGATGGGGCAGGGGGTCGGGGTGGGCGGTTAAACGGGAGGTGGGCTTAGGGAGAGATGGGTCAGGGAAGCTTTCACGGATAAAGCAGATCGTGGCCCGAGTCCAGAAATACAAGGATTTCAACTGGCCAGTGTGGGGAGAGGGCACGCAGCCTGCAGGGGCAGTCGGAGCGGAGGGGAGCCGGGAAGGCACGGGATGTGCTCAGAGAAGAGGAGTCAGAGCCAGCAGAGCACACAGCACACGGGGAGGAGGGGAACAGGAGAACGGAAGAGGGGGGTGGCGGAAAGGCCACATAAAGAGTCTGGAGTTGTGTTTTATATATGACGGGGGAAGGTTGGAAGATGCTTTTTGAATTAGGAGGCATCAGGAAGGCGAGGGCTGAAACAGATCAGCAAGCAAGCGGCTCCCACAAGCCCTTCTCTTCACCGCTGTTTAACCCATCTCCCCCCAGTTTCTGCTCTGTCCCAGAGGCCTGTGGGAATCCAAATACATCTTCACTCCTATCGCAATAAAAGCAAAAGGTATTAAATATTTGTTTTGAGAGAAAAAACAATATACTTTATCTCTAGTCAATGTTTTATAGTGGGAAGAACTCTGGGCTTTTAGGCTGATTAACCACAAAGGAGTTAATCTTTTCACGCACTTGGTATAGTGCCTGGTACACAGTAGGACCACGTAAGTTGGCTGTGGCTATTATTAGATGCCAGACTTTAGTAAGTCCTAGTGTCACTTGCCTAGTAAAACCTCAGGCAAGCCGTTTAACCTTTCTAAGTCTCAGCGGCTCCATTTGTTAAAAAAGGAGTGTAATGGGGAGATAGAAATATACTGAGACTCAAATTCCAATTTAAACAATGTAAATACACGTATCATGAACTCTAAAGCACTTTGCAAACATATGGTATCAAAATTTTTCTGTGTTTCCCTGATGCAAAGTGAGGAAATATTACTTTGGCCTATGCCTGGCAGCCTATTAGGAGGGGAAGCTTCCCCGGGCATTCACTTGGTGCTCCTCCTAATCCTACATCAGTGCCTCTGAGGGTACTGACTTTCATGCCTAATCCTTAAAGTAGTAGCCTCCGGAACACAAGTAAGGATATGTTCGGTGGGAAGGATATTCCATACAACATCCCACACAGGGTAAGGGGAGACCTGGACCTGTTTTACCTGACAGAGAATGTCCAGTCACTTGAAGCTAAAGCGACAAGTAAAGAAACACGATTACAGAAGAGCAAAGTGCTGGGAACACAAGGAAAGAAAAGAGAAACAATCAGGAGCAAACAAAAGAAAACAGAGGTTAAAAGGTATAATTAAGCAAAATTGCAAATTACGCAAAAAAGCAAGGGCCAGTTACCTGAAAGAAGGAAACAAGGTGAAAGCCTCGGCTACCTTTCTGCTAACCAAAAAATTTAGCTGTCATCAAAAAGAAAGCAAAAATGCATGATGCAAACTCAGAGCGACCAGCCAAAGAGGCTCCTTCCCCCACCACCAGTCCATGAAAACTACTGTAATTCACTGGCTCCTGTGGTACACCTGGGGATACTGCTACAGAGGTTATATCAACAATTAATATATTAACAAAGCATCTGCACAAGCTAAACAGATCTAGCTTCTGACACTTTGACTTTCAATGACTTAAAAGTAAATGCACATAAAGCAATAAATAATAACAGCTCACATTTATCAAGTCTCCAGGGGTCTTATCGCTAACGTTCAAAAGAACCTTGCCTCACTTTTCAGATAAGGAAAGTAGAAATCAGAGAAGCCAAATGACATGCACACAGATGGTAAAACGTGGCACAGGGATTAAAACTCAAGGTTGGAGCTTGTGCTCTTGTCCTTTCGACTGTGCTGCTTTTGACACAGGTATATAAATTAAATGAAACGTCTACATTAAATCTGTTGTCAAAAAATGTCTAACTTACTGGGCGCATTAAAAAGGACTCTTGGAAACTTCCTATTTGGACAGAATGGAGTGAAGGGGAGACGACAATCTGCGTGTTTTGTTTTTTTCATAAAGTAACACATGTTCATTTTAAAGGACTTAATACTGAAGCAAACAGAGAAAAAATGAAATGTCCTTGCTGCCTCCATATTCTTCTCTCCAGGAAGGCGGTCATCGTTCCAGACCCTCTTCTGTGAGTCCGTCCTGTTCTGTGACTTGCTTTCTCATTTAACAGTGCACCACGGACAAAAAGTCCCCGGGATCAGCACATACGCCTCTACCTCTTTTTGACAGCTGCAGACTACGTCACAGCACGGAAGCATCCGATCTATTTTGAAACTGAGATTTCCAACATGTGTGTATTAAAGCGACGCTGCAAAGAATATGCATCCAGATGGGGGGTATATTTTCAAAATGCAAAGTGACAAATCCAAAAATGACAGAGGACTCGATGGGCATTTCTCCAAAGAAGATACACAAATGGCCAATTAATGCAAGAAAAGGTGCTCGCCGACATTATCCTTCTGGTTCAAAAGAAAGAACATCTCAGGCCAGTCAGAAATCCTCTCTCCTAGCCATCCCGCCATCGGCCTGCTCTCTCCTCTCAGAAGGGAACTGCTAACCCGGCTTCTACCAGCACAGGACAGGCCCAGACTCCGCGGCTTTGAGCTCTCCGTTTTAGGGAGTTTCTCAGAGAGTGTGTGCATGGACACCCGGCTTCTTCACCCATGTTTATTTTTGGGAGACTCATCCCTGCTGTTGCATGAAGCCGTAACCCCTTTCATTTCCACCGGCATAGAGAAATCCACTGCATGAACGTGCCTTTATTTACCCATGCCACTATGGACACCCCTCTGAGTTTCTCTAGTTTTTTGACAATTAGGAATGAGGTTGCTATGAACGTCCTATATGTACCTAAGAGTGTATAAAGAAACTGGCAGTGTATGAGGGTTCCCACAGATTTATATCCTTACCAACTTTTGGTATTGTTACTCTTAAAATTCAACCATTCTGGTGGGTGTGCATTGGGTCAATAAGGTTTTAACTTGCATTTCCCTAAAGACTGATAATGTTGAACATCTTATCATACCAATATTTAATTATTGAAGTTTTAACAATAAATCTTGATATTTATGATAGTAGGTGTCCCACTTTTTTGTTCTTCAAAATGGTTGGGAGTATTTTTGGCTGTGCATTTCCATCTAAATTTTAGAATCAGTTGTCAATTTCCACAAAAATTCCAACTCAAGCTTGGGGCATTTATCAGCAACTCTGTCCTGCGGGGCTCTGTTCCCCTCCTATGGCGACTTTCTCTACTGGATCCCCAGACGCAACACTAGGGGAGTAATGTCTCCATCTACTGGCGTCACTCCACTGGCGTGCCTTCTGCTTAACCTTACTCAGTAATGGTTTCCTGCCTTGTTAATTCTCAAATGCTTCAAAGCGATATTTTCATTTCTGTCCAAATTGTCTAACTCTCCCCAGAGGGCCAGCTGTCTAAATTCCCAGGTCCTTCACTTTCAGAAGTTTATGCCTTTTCTTCTGTCTTTACCTTTTCTCCCCACTGTCTTCCCTCTCTCCCCCCCACCCCCCAAGTCCTCTTTTCTCCTTTCTAGAGAAAAAAGTAAATAATATTAGAAGATGAAGAACTCCACCTTGGAAACTATAAAAAAGACCCAATGTTGATCCTGGAAATGAAAGATACGCTATGAGGATTTAAGAACTTATTAGATGGGCTTGAGAGATGCCTACGCAGAGGGAAGGCTCAGTGAACTTTGAGACAGGTCACCAGAAAGTGTCCCAACTGGGAAGAGAGGATGTGTAACTGACGCGTGAAGAAAAGAGGGGGACAGAGTATTGCACAAAAGAAATAACCAAAGAGGTAAGTGCTGAGAACATTAAGAACGTCAAGAAAGAAACCAATAAGTAGACCCAACGGCTCAGTAAACTCCAAGCAGGGCGTGGTGACTCATTAATTTTATTTTTACACCCACAAATAACTGGACATATTGAGAACATTCAGAAGAGCTCCAAAGGGAAATTTTTTCCTATTGCCTTTGTTGGTAATAATATCGGGAGCTTTACATTTCAGTCTCAAACTATAGCTACATCTTTCAGGTTTGGCATCCAGCAGTGACAGATGGCAGTGTTAAAAATAAACAGAACACTCAAGTTAACTGTAGGCAAAGACAGTTTTAAAGTGTGAAACAAGCTTGAGGCTGACAGAATTCACATCGCCCTTCCCAAAATGTATTAAGAATGCACATTTCCCTATAACAACCCTGCAACACTGCTCACAGAAGGTAAAATATTAGCTTTTGAAGGGGTGCTTCATTCTATGTCATTATTAATTTAGAATTAACAAGTCTACTAATAGTAAAGCACATTTCCCAGAAATACCAGTATCTGGTTACCTTTCTCAAGTTTTAAAAGCTTCTGGAAGTTATCACAATTTGAAATGTCACTTTCTCATTCAAAACATGAGGAAGTACTTGATTGATACAGTTTAATACCAATATTAAGTTAATTTTTTTTTTTTTAACATGTCTTCATTGATTTCAGAGAGAGGAAGGAAGAGGGAAAGAGAGAGAAACACCAATGATGAGGGAGTCATTGATTGGCTGCCTCCTGCGCGCGCACGCGCGCACACACACACACACACACACACACACACACACACACACACACCCCGGGGTCAAGCCCGCAACCTGGGCATGTGCCCTGACCCAGAATCGAACCTCGATCTCCTGGATCATAGGTCAATGCTCAACTGCTGAGCTACACCGGCCAGGCTAGGCTAATTTTTAAAAACTCAATTTGCAGTACATCTCTGGAGCAAAATTATCAAAGATGAGGCTTAATCACTAATAGAAGTTAAGTTTCTATAGCAGACATTTCTCCAAAGATATGTAAATGGGTAATAAGCATATAAAAAAATGCTTGACATTATTAGCCATCAGGAAAGTGCAAATCAAAACCACAAAGATACACCACTTGATACCCTCTAAGATGGCAATAATAAAAATAATAACCAGGATATGGGGCAACTGTAACTCTCAGACACTGTATTGTGAAATGGTGAAGCTTCTTTGTAAAGCACCCTGGCAGTTACTCAAAGCTTAAACAGAGTTACCGTGTGACTGAGCAATTATACTCCTAGATACATACTAGGAGATGAAAACATATCTACTTAAAAATTTGTACACAGATGTTCATGGCAGCATTATTCATAAAAGCCAAAAATGGAAACAACCCAAAACGAATGGATAAATAAAATATGGCTTATCCATATAATGGAATATTATTTGGCCATAAAGAAGGATGAAGCACTGATGCACAAATGACTCCTAAAAACACTTTAATAAGTAACAGAAGCCAAATATAAAGACCACATATTATATGGTTCCGTTTATATAAAATGTCTAGAATAGGGAAAGCTAAAGAGACAGAAGGTAGGTTAGTAGCTGCCAGGACTGCGAGGTGGGGCTGGGCAATGTCTGTTAATGGGTATTACATTATTTAAGTCACTGATGCCATATTTAAGAAGGAAAGAAACCTACAGCCATCAGAACCACTAATGAACACTGACTGACCAAGTACCCACTGAGGAGGTCTTTTTAATAAGTTTATCCAACTAGAGGGGATTTAACAGAGGATTAAGACTAAGAGCTGCAGAGAACGCTGTTCTGAAGTTTACTAAACAATAAACGTAGTCAATTTAAAATTTTAAAATTCCTATAAGAAAAATTGGAACACTGACTCCTTAAGGTTCTCTGAAGAAATAAGCTTTGAAAGGGGTTATTACCATTGCCTTTACCTAAATACTATAAGCAAAGGTGGACTGATGTGTGCTTTGGGGGCAGAGGTAGGAAAATACTAAATAAGTAAAGAATAACCTCCCTCTAATTTTTATACATAGAATCTAAACCTAGAAAATGCATTAAGGAGAACAGTACAAATAAATTCTGAGGCCCAGAAATGTGCTTTTTCTTTCACTAGGGGAGAGTGCTGGGGTCGGGCTGGGAAGAGAGGAGAGAATGTAATACAAGGAGGAAAACAAATCTATTACTTCTTCCCCCCAAAATCTTGTAGTCTTTTTCTTTCCTTTGAAATATTTATATCACATTAAAAAGTTCCAGACTAGATACTCTGTAGGATTTGGCAAGATTAAATCATCCCCAAAAAACAAAAATTTAACATTGCTTTAATTACTTGTAAAATACTCCACATATTTGATATAGTGCTATAAATAGACTATGTGACAAATGCTGTTTAAAATAGTTTTAAATTCACAAGCATTGATAAACTATATAGTCCCTTCATCTATTAAGTTTCAGCTAATCATACTATCTCCATGTCAGTTCTTTAAAAATATTTTATCATTTTATTCACTAATAAGCTATATTCCTATTATATAATTGTAAAAACAAATCATGACAAAGCTTAATGGCGCAAACAGTTCTTTAAAATCGTCTAAAATCTTGAATGCATGTAAACCTTTGTGAAATGATCAACAGAGAAATAAAAATCTCTTAAAGTGAAAGCCACGTAAAATGAAGGATGCATATTATGTCCATAAACACAAAGAAAAACAAGACAAGCTACGTGCTTGACTAGGAGAAAGTCTGTATCGTTAAGCAGCTGACACATCACCCCACCGATGAAAGCGTGTACTCACCTGGTTTTGGCACTGAGTTGGTCACCGACTGGGGAACTTTCTGGTTAATTAGCTCAACACAGTGTCCAGGGAAGAGTCCCACCTGAGAAAAGCAGCAGAGAGAGGATTCTAAACCAGAGAACAGACAGTGTGTGAACAACTCCAGTTCAATTCCAGTAACGTCCTTCACAGTCCCTCCCAAGTGATTCTATTGTTCCAAGACTCTCATCACAGACGATGCCAATTACACAAACAAATAATGAAACAATCTGTTGCTATGCGTACACGGAGTCATGTATTTTAACCGTGCAAATATCTAAGTCTGCTTTTTATGGTTTAGCTTTTAATTTCCCACACGGTTTTACACCCATTAAAATATTTAGCCTGATACCAACCCTGTGCATGCAGGAGTCATAACTTTTACCTCTCAATACTTTACTCTGCTGAAATTTCAACCTAGTTGTGTTGCTATCTCTACTATGAATTTTTATATTTATTATCTTCTCTATGATTTTTCAAAAACCTACACTAAGCCACACAGACATTTTTTGTAAATTTTATATTCATTCTTCCACAAGTTTCATGAAAAAAAAAAAAAGACAAATCTAAAATAAATCAGTTAACTTTCAATACTTCACCATTACAAATGATGCTTGCCACAGGTTTTTAATAAATATCTTTATTAAATTAAAAAAAAATCAGTTAACTGCTCATTGAAAACCCTGGTTCTTACTGTTGTTAAAGAGCTAGTGGTAGGTGGATAAGTGGGAAAGCGAGAGAGAAAGAGCCAATCCCAGCAGTGGGGACAGAATCTGGCTTCGATAAGCACACCGCTCTGACCTGACAGACTACTCATGGCACAGGTCAAACCCTAAGGTCAAATCCCAAGAAGGTCAAGTCCTGGGAAAATACTGAGCGCCGATTCACCCAGAGATACTGTGCAGCCAGCAGGGTGACCACAGAGATACACAGCCTGGAAACAGAAGTGAAAAGGAAATCTTTACCAATATTTGCAGATGTTTCCTTCGATAGGAGTACAGCCGAGCTGCGTGCAGCAGGTGTCAAGGCTAAACCACGGCAATTTCATCGCTTTGACACCGCTGCTGACAGACGCGGGAGGATCGCGGCGGCCTTCCAAGGGCGTGATCCACCACGCTGCTGGGCCGCAGAAGCCCCATCCGTAGGGGTTATTCCCACGTACACACTTGCTGCTCTACCATTTCAAGTCCTGGGTCGATACTCTATAGTCGTTCTTAAAATTACAAAGTCGAAACCAGCTTTCATGAGCTAAAAAGGGGTACGAACAAGTACCAGTTTTGTCTGAAAGATCTGAATTTGGGGTTAAGTGCTTGTTCTATTGGTAAAATTCTCTATCGTATTTTATTGAACTTCCTGCTTAATGAAACATGTAGAAATTCTTCAAAGATCTGTTAGAACCAGGTAAGAGGCAAGGTGAGAAATCCTCCCCATTCTCGCTTACAAATCAGCTGCGCCGAGAGGGGACGTGGTGTAAAGGTCAACAGTAAGTAGGGCCTCGAGCGGGAGCGCCCGGGCGCAAGTCGAGGTCTGCCCCGGGCGAGATGGAGCTTGTGCTGTAGCCGCTCCGCTCAGTTTATTCATCTAATCACAACAGTACTGAGCTCGTAAGGGTTGTTACAAGAATTAAATGGATCAGTGTAAGCAAAATACACAGTAAGCACCCGTTAAGTGTCGCCCATTACTATCGCAGTGTCGGAGACGAGACGACCTGGAGGGCTCCAGCGGCGTCCATAAACGAACATGGCACATACTGAGCGGTCCTTACCACCCTGTGCGTGCGCGTACGTTCCCTCGCGATCGAGTACCAGGACTTCCACAAAAGTCTAATTCACTTCCGTTTATAAGCATTTCTGCAGTTTGCTATGCAGAAGGACCAGGTTCCCAAAGCAGCTCGCCCATTCACTAAGGCGCCGTGATCTGGGGCACATTTCCTATGGTGTCTCAGTTTCTTAAACTTGTAAAAATGGGGATAATGTCAGGTACCCTCAATAACTGTGTGAAAACACCTAGCCTAGCTTCTAAACTCAATATCTTTCAATAAATAAAAACTGGTTTTCTATCACTTCTCCACAAAGACGGAACACAGCTTAATGAACTTCTTTAGGGAACTAGATAATATACATTAGTTACATTTTCCACCTTCTAAATTTGTCTCAGTGTGTTATGTTTAAATATACGGGGGAAGAAGCTATCTAACGCCCGACTCCAGTCCCCCCTCGCTTGTCGGCCTTTATTATAAAGCACAGTATTACTGATATTAGCTCAGCTTCCCCAGGCTCCTTCCATCCAGGGGCGGCCATGGCATGTGGAAACACAGCTCTACTGCAACTATTCTGTCCCCTCCTTTCTGCTGTGAATGCAAATCAAGTTTGGATCTGTAGGAGCCATCATTTGACCTTGAAAGAAAGGCCAAGGCCATTGCTGGGGCTTCTGCCTGGCATCATTAAAGCTGCTAACTCAACAGTAGCAATCAGTCACCTTTTAGGTTTACTTTTCTGTTTCTTGAAGCCAAAAAGAGGCCTAACCATTAAGGAGGTTTTTTTATTTTAAAAACTGATTCTATAAATATGTGAAAGGCAAATAGACTATATTTTTTTATTAAAAAATCAACATCAAAAAAAGTAATAGTAACAAAAATTAAATATCACAGGGAGTGATCATCAGCATCACGGTGGAGTGAGAAGACTGCTTTCTATCTCCCCTTAAATTTACAAGTTAGTCAGTGCCCAGGATCTGGCTCCATTACCCACCCCAGCCCCGACGTGCGAAGGAACCCAGTAGGAGCAAAGGACATGCGTCTGCGTCCCCCAGGCTCCAATACAGAGATGCCAGCAGCCATAAGGAGCTGGGGAGCAGCACAGGAGGCTCATAAATTCAGTTCCCCCTCCACCTGACATGTCTCCCCACCATGGTGGTGCCCCCAGATGAAGACAACCCGAACACAACTAAAACACCCACCCCCCTGGTCACCCCATGAGTCTATTTCCATGACCACAGCAATGGCCCCTCCACTTTGACCCCAAAGGTGAAATTAGCACAGGTAAGAGAAAACAGAAACTTGAGCTATAGCATCATCCACTGGAAAACAAACAAAAAGATGCCGGTTTATCAACCCACTGAATTGAAAAGATCAAAATGGTATCTGAATCACAGACGAGGGCACTGCCTCAAGTGCGCAGGCAGAGGAGCAGTCCCTCAAGGGCCAGGAACCGTCGACGTGACATGGTAACCCAGGAAAGGACAAGTCTCCAGAAACCAAACTCAAATGCTGTGATTAAACGACAGAGAATTCAAGTTTGCGGTGATGAAGGGGCTCAAGGAGGTCCAGGGAAACTCAGAAAGTCATGAACAGAAAGAGGACTTTACCAGAGAGATTGAAACTCTCAAAAAACAAACACGAGGCCTCTGGAACCGAAGAACTCAGTAAATGCCATGAAGAACGCAGGAGGAAGGACTGGAAACAGAGAAGACTGGACGGAAAGGGCAACGAGCAAGCTCGAAAATAAAGACCGAGAGCTGATTGGAGTAAAGAGGAGGAAGGAGGCAGGTTTTTTCAGTGAAAGAGCTCTACAAGAACTACCTGGCTCCGTTAGGAAGAGCCGGGTGAGAGCGAGGGGTGCCCCGGGACAGGGGAGGAAGACGGGGACAGACAGGCAGCCTAGTCAAGAGATTACTGAGGAGAACCTCCTGAACCTAGGAAGGGACTGGACATTAAAGCAAAAGAAGCCAGCACAGTGATTATCTCAACACAAAAAGACCTTCTCCAAGACACATTATTAAAACTGTCAAATTAATGATAAGAACAAGGACTATCAAGGCAGCCAGAGGAAAAAAGACCGTAACCTGCAAAGGAAACCCCATCAGATTTCTCAGCAGAAACACTACAGGCCAGGGGAAAGTGGAATGATATATAGGGTGTCCGCCCAAAAATGTATACACACACTTTTAGTAATTATAAAGGCAGTTTTCAAAATTCAGCTATCAGCTGTTAAAGTGTGTATACATTTTGGGGGGGACACTCTGCTTTCAAAATATTGAGAGAGAGAAACCAACAGCTGAGAATAATATATCTAGAAAAGTTGTCCATTCTGTATGAAGAAATAAAGACTTTCCCAGACCACAAAAAAACAAAACAAAACAAAAAAAACTTGAGGGACCTTGGGAATGTATCAACACAAAACCTGCGTTACACGAAATGCTGAAAGGAGCTGTCGCATCTGAAACAAAAAGACAAAAGTACACAAAACTCTGAGTAAGACGACAAGGAAACAAAGAGAAGGAAACTGCAACAGTATTTCAGAAGGGAGTATTAAATACTTTATGATAACATGAAGGTTCAAGGGAACAAAGCATTTTAGAGTAACTATAGCTGCTGCACTTCAGTCATAAACACGCCACATAAAAGGGGATGACCTGTGGCAAAGACAAAACCTGTGCAGGTGCCTGAGGTAAGGCGCTATCGGGAGGGGCTGTTTCATCTGAGACCTTTACACACACCTCATGGAAACCACAAAACAAAATCCAGAGATAAGCCAAGAAACATTAAAAAAAGAGACAAGATTTAAAAATCCTAGAAAACCATCCAACTGCGATATCAGACAGAAACGGGTAAAAGGAGCACCGAAATCCAGAGCAAGCGGCAAACATGAGCTGAGGGGGGCTGTGTCTGAAGCTCTACCTTACATGCCCGGGAGAGGGGGGAACCGGGCCTAGGCAGGGGTCGAAATGAGATTCCACTCCAGGCAAAAGAACAAGGGAGGGAGAAAGACCAGCACCTAGGGCCGTCGGGGTGGAGGGGTGAGTAGGTAATAAAAATATAGTAACGGAAGGAAAAGAATATAAGGATAAAGCTGGAACAGGGTAGGAAGGGCTACAAGGGGAGAGGACTTTCCATTTGGTAATTTCCCGCCTCGGCTCTGAGATAAAGTGAGGAGAAGCCAATGGAAAGCTGGTAAATGTTTAACAGCCAGCTCCTGAGGGGCAAAGGCCTTACTGATGGAGTCTGCGGTGTTTACAGTGTAAATACTCCCATCATCCCCGGTCTCAAGCTACCAACTAACACAATTCAATTCGGGGTTGAAAAGAGATGCAGAGCAGCCTGCTGCAGAGTTTTCACCACACAGTATACTAGGCAGAAGTAACCTCCAGAGCACAGATGCCAGTCAAATATTTAAAGTGTTTTAAGTATTTACTACCTTTATTTTTAATAATAATTTATTTAATTGTAAGTGTATATGCTTTAATGTTTAATAATGGCTGTGTTTAATAACTGTCCTACAAAACACCTAAAAATTAATGCAACTGGCTCCAGCTCACCACTAATCTATTTCTAGAATTTCTAGGTTCTGAGCCTGCCCCACCTCTCACAGCTCCTGGAAACAGGTTCACAGCAGCTTGACCAGAGGACGGCTCTAGAACAAGGGGAGATCTAGGGAGACTGACTGCATCCTGACCTCTGGTCGTCTTCTACCTTGAGGCTAGGATACGCTCACAGTAGAAAGAACATGGGTTGGGCCACAAAACCAAATGTGCTGAAAAATATTCTGGTACAGCTTTTAAAGGAAATGTCAGATACGAAGCCACTGCAATAGAGTAAGCCTGGAGCTGCAGCAGCAGTGGGAACGTAAAGCACTGCGGCCTTAGGATGAAGCCGAAGCTTAACTGTGGGCTCTCCGAGGCCACAGATCAAAATCTAAAAAGGAATTTCAACATAGCAATGTGCTTACCACTAATGTTTAAAGAAATTCCTATTTAATTCATGGCTAGTGAAACTTTAGGGCTGTTAGCACAACAAATATTTTTTTAATTAAGGTTAGTCAAGTACTGCTCTTACTCCTAGGGACGCACCGCAGAGTTGTCATCAGTTGAAACCATGTGGCCTCAGAGTTTCCAAGTTCTTCATTTTCTGACTACAACTTCCTATCCCCCCAGGTCTCAGTGTTCATGACCCACAGTGAGTGAAGTTCGAGTTCAGAGACATCGAACCCCCTGCCTTCCTGTACCTATGTCCCTCGCTGCCTCTTTGCTTTTGATACGCAATAGGAACCCTGTGATCAGTCCCTGGAAATTTTGACAAAATCGGCACCTTTAACTTCCTTGCAATATTAACCTCCTGCGAAACCAATCCCGCAAACCAAAACTGAGCCAACATACTTTCCTACTCGCGCCTCTCCACCGCTGGAGGAGACGCCGAGACAAACTCAGCCTCTGGCCTGGAAGTGCCGGCTGTGTCCCCCACTCCCGGACCTTCTCAGAGAGCCTGCTCCGCTGTAGGGTCGCGGCCCTGACTCAGACCGCCCTGATCGGACACGGGCTGAGGAGTCGATCGGTCTGTCTCCCAAGGGTTTGGAAAGGAGTCGGAATTTTTAATCATCTCCTTTGAGTCGTCACAACCAGAAAATATTTTTTCTTAAAAAGAAAGAAGATGCGATAAAGCAGCAGCCGCTCTGAGCAGGACGCAGCAGCAAACCCCTCGGTGCCTCACTGCCCAGTTTCTGGTTCCATTTGCTCGTGGCCTAATCGTTGTCGCGCTGGGTTTTCTGAAGAGAGTCCTGTTTATACCTCCCCCTCTCCTCCTCTGACTCCCCCAAAATACCACAGTGCTTCTGGTGTCCTGGCCTGACTTACACTTGCACTGACCCTTAAATGCCAGCTCCCTAAGTTCCACGTCTGCAACAGGACGCACAGGTGTGAGAGTCAGAAACAAGGTCGGGGTGAGCGTGTGAATCCGGGAGCTGGCACAGAGATGGTGCCCTGAGCCAAGAGAGGGAGTAAGAGCCTGGGACCGGAGGGCAGCTCGGGAAGGCCGTCCCACCGACACTCCCAGGCCCGGGAAGGAGGGCGCCGCGTGAAAGACGACAAGGAGACAGACGGGAGGAGCTCCGGGGGCGCTGTGTCACGTCTGTCAAGAGGAGGGCGTGCCAGGAAAAGACAAGTCAGCTTCTGATGAGCGTTTAAGTGAGAGGAGTCATGAAATACCCATTTTTGCATTAAGCCAAACAGAGACCACTTGATGCCAGAGAAGAAAACGGGGCTGAAGGATCTATCGGGGGCAGGTGACTGCAACCGTGGTGGTCCCAGAGTCCAAGCCGGGCCAGGAGGCGAGGGGGCAGCAAGCGGGTGACGGCAGAAACTCGGGGGGCCGATGGAGCAATACTAAGAATGAGTGCTGCGCATGACCGCTTATGGTACAGCAACTAACAAACAAACAACGCTGAATTTCTGTTCCCAGTTAGCTCCACGAAATATGAAATAAGACAAAACTACACAGGCTTTAAAATGTTAACCCCTCTGCCCTGGTCCCGGCTCGGCGGGAGCAAGGAGAGGGCAGAGCAGGTGCAAAGAGCAACCTGCCCGGGAGGAAGCGAGAGCTGTTTGTCGGGAGCACCGAATTTATAAAACAGCGGCGAAAGGAAGGCCGGAAAAGTAACAGGGGGCCAGAGATCAAGGATGGTCTTATGTAGCATGACAAGGAGTGAAGTTTCTTCTGAACGAAATGAAAGTGATAAATTCTGAGAGGAGGGACAAGGTCAGTAAGAAAATTCTAGTGGCTGTGTCCACCTTTCAGGGAGGGAGGCGAGAAGCAGAGACCACCTGAGGAAGCTGCAAACACCGACCGGGAAAGAAACACTGACAGCCTACGGCACGAAAAGGGCGTGAAGAGTAAAGAGGAGGGTGTGAGCACCGGAAGCACAGGGGGGATGCGCTGTAACTGGATCAGACACAGGACAAATTCAGCCCCGGAGGCCCTGCAGGCCGTCCTCCCCCTCCCGCTGCGGTGCGGGTGACAGGCAGTAAGCTGTGCATGCTTAACATGCCCACTTTGACAAGCTCTGATGCCCATGACACCGGAACCATGATCAAGACTATGACTATATCCCTCGATCCCCAAAATGTCTCTGCCTCTCTCTGTAATCTCTCCCTCTACCTCCGGCCCCTTAACCCTGCTCGCCAGGCACCCACTTACCCGTTTTCTATCCCCGATATATTTCTTTGCATTTCCTACAGTTTTATATGAATGGAGTCAAGCAGAATGTGCTCTTTTGCTGTCTTCTTTCATTCAGCGCAATTACTCCTACGATCATTCCCGTTGCTGTGTGCATCAATAATCAGTCCTTTTTAGTCCTGAGTAATATTTGCTGTACAGACACCGCGATTTATTTATTCACTGTCTCCTGTTGGTAAGATCAGGCTGGGGCTCCCGTGCCTAAGGCTGATATGAACATTCACGTGTAACTTTTTGTACGGATGTAGGCTTTCTTTTCCTTGGAGAAACACCTCGGAGTGGAATGGCTGGATCGCGTACGAGGTGTATGTTTAGCCTACGAAACGGACAAACTGTTTTCCACGTTGGTTGCTGCACCTTCCGTTCCTCCACGTCTTCACCAAATACGTAGGTGGCGATGCCTCTCTGTCATTTTAATTTGCATTCCTCTAATGACTGCTGGTGTTGGACATCTCTTTATGTGTTTCTTTGCCATAGGTCTTTTTGCCAAAGTGCCTATTCCAATTTTTGCCTATTTTTAAGGTGAGTTCTGTTTCCTTACTGAGTTTTGAGAGTTCTTTATATGTTATGGATACAAATCCTCTATCAGATACAATCGATGCAAATACATTTTCCCAGTCTCTGGCTTGTCTTCTTATTCTCTTATTAGTAAAGTCTTTAAAGAACAGAAGTTTTACATTTTAGTGAAGTTCAATTTATCATTTTATGGACTGTTCTTTTGATGTTGCATCTAAGAAATTTTTGCCTGATCCAAAGTCACAGAAGTTCTCTGCTATGCTTTCTTCTCGATGCTTTACAGTTTAAGCTTCATAATTGGTTATATGATCCATTTTGAGTTAATTTTTGCAAATGGGGCACAAGAAATAAATCAAAGCCTTTCTGAAGACATATGGATATCCAATTATTCCCGTACAGTTATAAAACAGACCGTTTTCTTCACTGAATTGACTGAACTTTTGTTAAGAAGCCGTTGTCCACGTGCGGGTTTATGTCTGGGCTCCATTCTGTTCCCTCTCCTATCCTTCCACTAAAACCGCGCTCTCCTGACACTGCAGCTTTGTAGTAAGCCTTCCGTTAGTGTTAGCTCTCCAACCTTGCTCTTCTTCAGATCTGTTCTGGTTTTTCTACTCTAGGTCCTTTGTACTCCATGTGAATCGTTTAATCTGCTTATCAATTTCTACAAAAGAAGCTTGCTGGGATTCCGACTGGGATCAACTAAGAGAGAAATGACATCTTAGCAATATACCCATACACAGGTATATCTCTCCATTTATTTGGATCTTCTTTGACTTCTCTCAGAAATGTTTTATAGTTTTCAGTATATAGATCTTTCCTTTCTTTCTTCAGATATATCCTGAAGCATTTCATATTTTAATGCTATTATAAATGAGTTTTATAATACTTTCTGACTGACAGTAATGCTGCTAATCTGTGGATTACATTTAAAGCAACAAGAATTTCACTCAGTTGTCCCATGTATTTATATTTTAAGTACATAAATTAATTTTCTTTTTTTCTCTGTTATATATGAAAAATTATCCTGACTTTTTGAAACTGTTTGTAGAGTAGTTATATTGTTTGTAAATTTGTATCATTTGTAAATTTCACTTCAGAATCTTAAAGGAATTCAGAAAATATTCAGCATAACAAAGGGTAATAAAAAATGATTAGGTTAAGAACTATTACTCTGAGCCACTCAATAGTTTCCATGAAACCGAATGTTAGGCATCATTTGGTAGGGCATATTCTGATGATATAAACTAACAAAAAGCTATCAAGGAACAAAGTTATATCTACAGCAGCTGCTAATAGCACTAGTAAGAAAAGAAAAACAGCAACGAGAAATATAGAAGAAAGTAACTTAAGAAACTGACATATTTTTGTGATCCAAGGTGGGAGGAGAGAGATACAAAATTGGAATTCACCCACCTAGTGTTCTGTTCCTGGCTATACCATTACCTACTGTCTTTGTGAATCAGAACACTTTATCTAAATTCCTCTGTCTCTAGAATTCTATAATATTAAAATGAAAGTTTAGGCCCAGATGACCCACTATTATCTTCTCCAATATAGAAATCCATGACTCACGCAAGTGGACAAGTAGAAGCCACACCTGGTTCATTAAACCACTTCTATGACCTGTTCACTGCCCAGAATCCTAGGTTTCTGAGCTCTGACGCTAAGCAGCAGAGTAACAGCGGGCTAGTTGTTTACCCCCGTCTGCTTCAGGTTCCTCATCAGTAAGACAGAGACGGCAATGGTACCTCTCTCAGAGCTGTGAGAATCCAAGGCTGGCACACTTAGGACACACACCTGGGAAGCACCCAGAGAGTGTTACAAATTACTTCTATCTGTAGTATCACATACTTCCTGTTGCCTCGAAATTAAATAACATTACAGATGAAAACTTAAAGTACAAGAATCCCCATTAATGAGCCAGAGAGGAAATATTCTGCTCTATTTAATTCTGAGTAACGAAAAATGCAGCTTTGGATTCCGTACGTAAAGAGGATGGTCTTTAATAAATAACCAGGTACATTGCCTTCTTCCATTAAACTGCTACAGTGGACAAGGTCTGCAAATATTTTCCATTTTGCAAAGGATACTATTCTGAAAATAAGTTATTTGGAACCACATTAAACTCCTCAGGTAAGAAATTTTTATTGGCCAAAATTTGCTTCTCTGATACTGGTGCATAACAATCTGTGGTAACTGAGAAATAAAGTAGCTGGTCCTTGATCACCTTGTGGAGAACCAAGAGATCGAGAGCCGTATGAAACTCTGTCCATCTCCAAATGGTATTTTATTCACTAAGTCAACACCCCAAATGTAGGTTTAAGGAAGATTTTCAGGGGAAGAAGGGAACATTTGCTAAGCTGTGTTTAATTTCTTGTTTCAGGATACACAAGGGTAGTTTAGATCAGCGGTTCTCACAGTTTGCTCTTAATCTGAGGAACTTGACAAAATTCAGATTCCTATCCGCAGCCCCCAAGATTCTGATTAGTAACATCTGGCTGTAACATGTTTCTCAGCTCCTTCTGATGCTGTGGCTCCCAGATAAAACTCTGAGAACCACTGAACCAAACAAACAGACAATCCTCAAAGATATCAGCATTTTCTACCTGGGCGATACCTTTAACCTAAGAAGAAAACCTTCCCACACACGCACCTCCCATTCCCAACACAAGTCTACAGACAGGCACAAAAGCTGATGCCATTTAGTATTTTTTTAAAAACTAAAAAGCCAAGAGTATTTTTTGGCTAAAGTACATTATGTGATGAAATACCTCAGAAAACAAAAGATCCAATACTCTTTAGGAGACAAAAAATAAAGAACAGATTTCAGAATTTCAAATTACTATAGTTAGTACAATTTAACACTTCCTACTCCCAGAGTTTAAGAAAAGAAACAAAGTCATGGTATAATTTAAACACGTGGATGAACTAATCCTTCTGTTCCCACAGCTACATTATGGTTTAGGCCAAAACAATACGCAGACTAGAGCCTGGCAAATGCTGATCTTTATCGAGCAGCAGCTGACTCAGTTTACCCAGAGCACTGAGTCGGCCCCGTGTCCAGGAGAGTGGTCCGAGGAACACCTGGGCCAGAATCACACGTATAAAAACACAGTCTCATCCCATCCCACAACCACTGACACAGAATTTGGGCAATTAGGTCCTGGGATTTTGTGTTTTAACAAGTTCCCCTGGTGACTCCAAAGTTGAGAGCCTGGCGAAGGGAGACTAGAAAGAATTACAGGCCACAGGAGAATGAAGGCTGAAGTACAGCACCTTAGTCTATTAGTAAATGCTTTTCCTTGCACCGACTTTATCTGCAAATTGGGACAACAATGCAAGACCACTACACAGTTATTAGAACAGCTAAAATCCCAAACAGCTGAGAACTATCAAATGCCGGTGACACACGGAGCAGACGGAGCAGCATCGCTGAGGGAAGTGGGAAGCGGCCGACCACGTGGAAAGGCAGTTTGGTTTCTTACAAAGCTCAGCAAAGGCTGCCCACATGATCCGGCGACTGCGATCCTTGGCGTTGACCCAACGGAGCTGAGAACTCACATCCACACAAAGCCCTGCACATGGGTGTTTACACTCGAAGCAGCGTTACTCATAATTGCCCCAAACTGGAAGAAACGAAGCTGTCCTTGAATAAATGAATGGGAAAATAAACTCTGGCACATCCGTAACAGTGAATATTGCACGGTGATTAAAAAAGAGACTATCAAATCATAAAAAGACACAAAGGAATCCTAAATGCCTTTTGCTAAGTTGGAAAAGGCTACGTCCTGTAGAATTACAACCCTACGATGCTTTACAAAAGGCAAAGCTGTGCAGACAGTAACGACCAGCGGTTTCCAGGGCCGGGAGGAGAGAGGGAAACACGAGTGGAGCACGAGGCATTTTCAGGGCAGGGGACTACGCTGTACGAAGCTGTGATGGTGGATACACGTCCCTACGCATTTGTTAAAACCCACACAACTGTACGTCGCAGAGAGCGAACCCGAAGGCCTCCAGCTACTAGCAATGCACGAATATTGGTTCACTACTCACAACGAAAAGGAAGCCCCACGCTGTCTCGATCCCCATGGACTAGGATGTGGCACTGACGCTCTCTCTATCCTGTGACTCCGGCCCAGGAGGCCCTGACCCCTCCTCCCGAAACGCCCCGGCTGTGCTGCAGGAGAACCGCCAGCCAGGCGGATGAGCCTGAGCGCTCGGCCAGCTCTGTTCACTGAGTTACAGAGGAGGATGCTAACAACAGGAGGGGCTGCGCGTGTCTGTGGGGGGGGAGGGCGCAGTACATGAAGCTCTGTCCTATCTACTCAATTACTCTGTCAACTTGTACTAAAATCTAAGGTCTATTATTTATTTTTTAAAATAATAAAATAAAACCGTCACAACCCAGCAACTGCGCAGCGTCAGTTCCCAGTGAAGCCTGTGCCGGTCACGCCCTGATGGCAGGCCAGGAAGGAGACATGACTGAGATAAAAGAGAAAGCACAGTCCATGTAAAATGTCAAAACATGTCAAGTCGAGCAGGCCTGCTCATGGGGATGCGTGGGGCCTGCGGTCAGCGTCACACTGCGTCACCCTGGAGCACTCCTGAGTCGGCCTCCACCTGGGGAGCAGCGGCCACATCCCTGCTCCCTCACACTCTCTCCGGAGAGTGGTCTGTTCTAACTGGTCTTGATCCCCAGGAAGACCACTGGCCACACTACCTCAAGGCCAATCCACGCCCTGTCTCCTTCGGCTCTATTAGGAAAGACAGCTTCCTGCCTCTGTGCTTCCTTCCTGGTCTACTCACAAAGCCCAGTGTACACAGTCCATCTGCGTGACCAGAACCGGTCAAGCCAGCTAACCAGTCCAACGGCTACTCCATGTCTAGCCAGTCCGCCTGGGTCATGTGGACATCCCATCCTCAGAAGAGATACACAAGATTCTACATTCAAAAGTCACCTCCTCCAGGAAGCCCTCTCAGACCTTACAAGGAGCTTTCTGGGCTCTGAGCCTCCCACTCATCCGAAACGCCCTGAAGAGAGCACTAGGACCTGCTTGTCCCTCTGTCCTGTCTCCGAGTAAAATGCCCAGTGCCCAGAAGGCCTTCTGCCATGAATGAAATGAAGGTCTGACACCAGCCTGTGAGCTCAAGGTGGGCACCTTCTCAGATGCTGCCTGGCTTCCTCAGTGCCTGAGGACAGCAGGGGGGCAGAGCGCCCACAAAGCAGACGTTCCCATCTGCAGTCGTGGTCAATGCCCCAAGCTCTGCCCGCCTTTGACCTCCGCCAGCCTGGCTCAGGTAGGGCCCTGCTGCTTATCAAGTCTGTGAGAGAGCGAGTCCCTGACAGCTTTCAAACTGGCCCTAAAGGTGACCCCAACCACCTAGCCATCCAGGGCTGGTTGAAACCTATTCATATTTTGAAGCCCTAACCCCAGTATCTCAAAATGTAGTTGGAGACAGGGCCCTTAAAGAGACAAGTAAAGTTAAATGAGGTCATGTAGGTGTGCCCATTCTAATCTGACTGCTGTCCTTCTAAGAAGAAATTAGGACACGGACAGAGACTCTGAGAGTATGTGTACACAGAGAAAAAGCATGTGAGGAAGGCAAAAGGGCGGCTACCTGCAAGCCAAGCAGAGAGGGTGCAGAAGAAACCGACCATGGCAATATCTTGACCTTAGACTTCCAGCCTCCAGAGCGCTGAGAAGTAAGCTCTGTGATTTAAGCCACCCGTCTATGGTATGTGGCATGGCAGCCCTAGCAAACTTATACGTCACAGTCAAGCAAAGAAACAGATGAACCTTAGAAACAGCAGTACTCAGTAACAGGAAAGACTCTCACAGAAATATACATGATTTTATTCACATTCTGAATCTGTATCCCCCATCTACGTCAGAATATATGAAACACCAGGAATTCAGACATAACTTAGAGAAATTATAAAATAAAAATATTACTCTTCTAAAAAGAGTCACATAAAAAATGTGCTTATATAAAGAACAAGTTTCTCCGACTTTTAAAAGTTCAAATTATAAACTAGCCTCTGATGTAATATATCCACCACATAAAATAAGGTGTACTGGTAACCTAAACTAGTGGTCTCCCAGCAGCGTCACCTGTACACACTCCACGGAGGCCCCTCCCGGATGTTGCAGGAGGTCTGAGAAAGGTCAGCCAGGCATGTTCCTGGGGCAGGAGGCCTTGGGTGCCCGACTAAACCAACCAGGGCAGCTCCACGGTTACATTTTCTCACACTGAGGTTCGATGCATACTGTTTGATTAAAAATTCCACTGGGTTGTTTTATTTTATTACGAAAACCAATGGACTAAGCCATTATTCCAGTTATTCAAACTTAAAAATCGGGATAGTAAAGGGATCTGATCTTCAATTATCACATACAGCAGGTCCTGGAATGACATCTTTTCATTCAATGTCATTTCATTTCCTTATAAAGTTGATGAGGTGGCACAGGAATGTAACTCTGCTTACGTCAATCAGTCTGTGGTAAAACTAGCTTTGTTATACATCATTTTACTTAAAGTCGCAGAACCTACTGACCTACTGTACGTGGAGTAAATTACGATTATCTCCCTCTCTCAACAGAGTATCTGAGGAGAGATCGGCATATGCTCACAATTTTGAAACACATAACACAGGTAAAGACTGTCACAAATAGCCTGAAGGGTAGTTTTTCCCAGATACTAGGTCTTCGTCATCACAAAAAACCAAACATCTGGTAACAGCAATGTTTCCACCAGCAAACCCAAATGCTTTGCAGTGCACAGTTGCTTAATCTTTCTACAGGACAGAAAACTGAGGTAGAGAAGGTTAATAACAGGAGAGGAAATGTAGAAGTCAGGCTCGGTGCTCTCAGGTGATGACACTGAGCACACCTGAGTCCCTAGTCCACCACTTACTGACTTGGCGTCTTAGGTGTTTATTAACCCTCTCAAAACTGTATCCTCTCCATAAAATGGGGGTAACAACTATGGTGAAGCTTTAGGAAGATTAAAGAAAACATGTATGAAGAGCCTCACAATACTTTGCACATAGCAGATGCTTTAGCACCTGCCCTCCCATTCACGCCTCCCTGCAATAAACCATAATAAGACTCACTTACAAACAGACTACTGTTTAGGAACAGCAAGGAAGAGAGAATTGTGTGGATTCTTTCCTTAAAGTATTAGATTCCCTTTTTAAATGAAGTCTGACAGTGACATTGAAGACCTGCTCCTGGTTTTATGGGTGTTCCACCAACCCAAATCACAGACATATTCCAACATGACCTAAACAGATATGACTGCCTTTCCAAGACCAACCAGTATTTTTTATATAAAAACTCTTTCATTATCAATTACAAATCAACTCTTGAAGTTAATAAAACCTGTATTTATTTTAAATAATTTGTTTTGGCAATAAACTAATTTTTAACTAGTTATTTTATTCTATTTTTTTAAATTTAGTTTGTTTAGGCAATAAAACTAATTTGTGTGTCTCTAAATAAAAGATTTAGGAAGATAAATCTATGCCTAGCACAGACTCAATACTTAATGCATGTTTGTTACATGAAAGAAGGGAAACCTAATATTTTTACAATCATAGAACTGAAATACTGAGATGAAGTAGAAGAAACTAAAGTCCAAAGAAAGCATGTGACTTGTCCAAGATTATAAGGTAACAATATTAGACCAAAACATAACTGTCATTTTAAAGCCAAATATATTTTTTATCCAATCTGTGACCCTAAAGTTTATATCTCATTTCCATGAACACGGAGAACTGACCCTTTAATAGAAAAAAGATAACCCCAGTCTTCCATTTACTTTTATATTTAATCAAAGGTACCAATTATTCCCAGCAACCTAGAAATCAGAGCACAGATGAAGGGGGACCCCAACTGTACAAACAAATAATTTGTAGGGTAATATGGATATCATTTTTCTGGTATTAATCATTAGATTAAACTGCTATAGATATTTCTATAACAGATAAAGGGAGATTAGCAGCAACACAGAGTCACACACAGAGCAACACAGAGCAACACAGAGGCCAGATAATCGCAAAGTGATCGTCAGGCCTGTGATTCTGCTCACATTTTTTAGAAAAGAAGGAGTTAAAAATAACCACAATAGTAACTAGAAAAGAAAATCCAAGTCTAATATCAGCTACATTTTTCTATCGTCTCACACAGAATTCTGATGATAAAGTCTATTGCCAGCACCTGCTGTAAACCAAAACATTACCGAAGGATCAAGAAAAACTGTTCTCTGAACTTCTCCACACCCGATTCTCTATTGCCTACCTGAAATCCATGCTTGCCTCTCCACCACGTGCTTAACACTTTCGGGGGCATGTCAATAACGGAAACAATGTCACCCACCTAGGAGAAAAAAAATTAAGGGAAATGTTTTTAGTCAAATTTTAAACCAACTGTTTCATCTAGAATTTAATCTGAACTGTGGCAAAAGTTTAAAGTACTATTTTACTCTCCAGCTTAATTGTTTCTGAAAAAAACATACACTTCTTTCTGTAAAGAATTTAATCATCTCAACCATTTGTTAAGGAGAGGGTTACGAAATGTAAAGCAGCACAGACTGGGACTCAGTGTCACGTGAGCAGTGACTCCAGAAAGCCAGGCTGACAGCGCAAGATTTCTGAAGGCGAGGCATCGATCATACCATCGTCAATACTTCTGCTAAAATCCTGTTACTGCTGCTACTGAAAGTGACCAGACTCACTTATAAAAGGCAGATATGAATGCTCATGTTTAGAGCAACAGCAGCTTCTATTAATACCACAGCAAGGGGGCACTTGCCACATGCCAGGCACTGTGCTGAGCACTTGACATTATCTTATTTAATCATATAGGAAAGGCCTAACATGTCTACAACTGCTGGGTTACTCTCAGGAAGCGTAAAATCTGCTGACAACTACACTGCTTTCAATAGATGGTACAATAGCTTACTACCTTCACTCTAAAATAAAACTAATGAGCCCGACCGGGCGTGGCTCAGCAGTTGAGAGTCAACCTAGGATCCAGAAGATCGGGGTTCGATTCCCAGTCAGGGCACATGCCCGGGTTGCGGGCTGTAGCTGATCAATGACTCTCTCATCACTGATGTTTCTATATCTCTCTCTCCATCTCCTTTGAAATCAATAAAGATATATTTTAAAAAATAAAATAAAATAAAACTAATGAGTCTGTAGGAACTTTTACAAAATCATAAATATAAAATCACAATAATAGTTTTTAATAGCAGATGTAATGGGAGTTACATTCTTCCATCAAAGCAAGTGATGATCTCTGTGACGGAACAAAGTTAAGTATTTCAGAGCGGTATGACCAATGGACGTGATGCTGCTTTAAGGCTTTTCTTTGTATATTCACGATAACTTCTTAAGTCAGGGAAGAGTCATCTTCACAAAGCCACATTTGCTAATGGACTTGGCATCTTTCAAGATCTACATTCCTTTGGTATAGAACCCAAAACTTAAGTTTGAGAACAGTTCCAATTCTACACAGTAAAACTGTATACCCTTGTTCCTTAAGCTGAGGAACGGTCAGCATTTTGGTTTGTATCTCTCATCAGCCAATATTAAAGGAAGAAATTTAATTCCCTCCTTTTGCATCTGAAAGTAAGAAATGTTGATTTCTCTTCTTCCCTGCCCATTAGCTCAATCTTTGAACAAACAATGAGAAAAAAAGTACCATTGGGTATCGTTTTTAGGTGCTAAATAAACAGACAAAGAAGAAAAGACTGAGACCTGGCTCTCAAGAAGCTAAGAGACAAACAGGGGAACAATTATGATTGCATGTAATTAAGTGATGCGTCAGTGATAAGCCCTGAGAATGGTTCAGAATGCCATTAAGTCCCGACTTCTGGGGGACGTGTATTTGCATGGAGTAGGGAAAGGAGAGCAGCAACGACTTCTCAGAAGAAATGGGAGACGCTGAAGCTAAAATTTTCAAAGATAAGCGCAGTCATTTAAGTAAAAATAGATGGCATGCCAGGTTAAGAGATAATGGGGTATAAAAAAAACTGGTGCTTTTAATTAAAAAACGATTAACACAGTTAAGGATGAGGCTGGAAAGGTGGCAGGGACCGAGCCAACAGGGAAGCAACTTTAGGCATTTACCTCTAAGGTCAGCTCATCGGGGGCCCGGGCGGTGTACCTCTTGATGACATGCGCAGCGCCGACTGCAGGCGTGTTGATGGACGATTCTTCATGCACCAGGAGGTGGTTCCCCTTATTATCAATCTACAGCAAAAGACGTGCCGTGAGATGGCGAAAGACACGGGGCTCGCAAAGGCTTCTTGGACATTCAATTTGATTTAGGAAAACTATCACCCAAAGAGTATTTTTTTAAAAAACACACATCATTTATAGAATACTTAAAATACGCCAGTCACTGTGCTGTGCACATAACACAGGATTTAAGTTAATCCTCAGAGCTCGAAAAGGCACTAATTGTCATCATTTAAAGATGAAGATGCTAGAGCTACAAGTTGCAACGGATAAAATAATCTGTCCAAGATCACACAGACAAGAGTGAAAGTGCCAAGATCTCAATGCAAACGGACTGGGCTCTAAGTTCTACAGCTTTTCTACTTCCCTTCCTGCCTTCCAGTTTCCAATGCAAATTAAGGAAAAATACCTAACATAGTCACTGGGTACTGTATCCCAAGGCTTATTCCTTTTTTCTATTTCGTTTATTCCACATACAGGCGAACTCACATGATATTTGTCTTTCGCTGCCTGACTTATTACACATAACATAGTAATTCTAGGTTCATCCATGCTGTCACAGATGGTAAGATGTCATTCTTTTTTATGGCTCAGTCACAGTCCCCTGTGTGTACGTACCATTCAACTAGCAACGGATAGCTGGGCTGCCTCCAGACGCTGGCTACTGTATGTAAGTAACGCTGTAATGAGTGTAAGGGCGTGCATATCTTTTCTAATTAGCGCTTTGGGTTTCTCTGCCTAAATAGCCAGAAGAAGAATTTCAAGGTCATATTTTTAAATTAATTGCAAGGTTCTATTTTTAATTTTCCAAAGAATCTCCATACTGTTTTCTATAGCGGCTGCAGCAATTTAAAATCCCACCAACACTGCACAAGGGGTTCCCTGTTCTCACCGTCCTCGCCAGCACTCGTTGCTTTTGATTTATTGCTGATGGCCGCCCCCACAGGTGCGAGGTGAGAACTCATTATGGTTGGAATGTGCATTTCCCTCATGACTAGGGTGTGAGCATCTTTTCATTAGTCTACTGGCCATCATCTGTCTTTAGAGAAATGTCTATTCACGTCCTCAGCCCATTTTTTAATCAGAGCGTTCTTTCATGTTGTTTTCTTTTTTTGGTGTTAACTTGAAGGCTTCCTGATACATTTTCGATATAATGTGTTGTGTGGTTGGCAAATATCTTCTCACATTCAGTAGGTTGTCTTTTCACTTTGTTGATGCTTTCCTCCGCTGTACAAAAACGTTTTAGTTTGACGCAGACCCATTTGTTTATTTTTTCTATTGTATCCTTCCCTCAAAAAAAGGTATCCAAAAAATATTGCTAAGAACAATGACAGGAAGTTATTGCCTATGTTTTCTTCTATGGGTTTTATGGTTTTAGGTCTTACATTTAAGTCTTTAATCCATTTGAGCTTATTCTTCTATACGGTGTAAGATGTCTAGTTTCTCTCTTTTTTTGCATGTCTGTCCAGTTTCCCCAGTACCACTTATTGAAGAGACTGTCTTTACCACACTGTATATTCTTGCCTCCTTTGTCATGGATTAACTGACCATATAGACATGACTTTATTTCTAGGATCTCTATTTTATTCCATTGAACTATGTCGCTATTTATAACAGTAAAATGCTGTTTTGATTATGGCCCTGTAGTATAGTTTGATGTCAGGTAGCATAATACCACCAACTTTGTTATCCTTTCTCAATATTGCTTTGGCTATTGGGGTATTTCTGGTTCCATATAAATTTTAGGATTATTTTTACTAGTTCTGTAAAAAACCCATTGGTATTTTGATAGGGATTGCACTGAATCTATAGATTGCTTTGGGCAGTGTGGACATTTTAACAATGTTAATTCTTCCTATCCATGAGCACAGTATATGCTTCCATTTATTTGTATCTTCTTGAATTTCTTTCTTCGATGTCTTACAGTTTTCCAAGTGTAAGTCTTTTTCACCTCCTTGGTTAAATTTATTCCTAGATATTTTATTCTTTTTGATGCAACTGTAAATGGAATTGCTTTCTTAATTTCTCTTTCTGATAGTTCATTATTAGTGTATAAAAATGCAACCAATTTCTGAATATTAATTTGTATCTTACAACTTTACTGAATTCATTTATTAGTTCTACTAGTTTCTTGATGGAATTTTTAGGGTTCTCTGTGCAAATAATGACAGTTTTACTTCTTCCCTTCCAATCTGGATGCCTTTTATTCTTTTTCATGTCTAATTACTATGGCTAGTACATCCGATATTATGCTGAATAGAAGTGATGAAAGTGTACATCCTTGTCCTGCTTCTAATATTAAAGGAAAGCTTCCAGCTTTTCACCACTGAATATGATGTTAGCTGTAGGTTTGTCATATATGGCCTTTATTATGTTGAGGTATGTTTGTTTCCTCTATCCCCACTTTGCTGAGAGTTTTTTTGGTCATAAATGGATGTTGGATTTTGTCAAATGCTTTGTGTCTGCATCTACTGATATGATCACGATTTTTATCTTTGATTTTGTTTATATGGTGTATCCCATTAATTATTTTGCAGATATCGAACCAACTTTGCATCCCAGGAATAAATCACACTTGATCGTGGCACATGACCTTTTCAAGTATTGCTAAATTCGGTTTGCTAATATTTTGTTGAGAATATTTGAATGTATGTTCATCAGGGATATTGGCCTCCAATTTTGTCTTTTGTAGTGTCTTTGTCTGATTTTGGTATCAGGATAATGCAGGCCCTCGTAAAATTAGTTTGGGAGCCTTCCTTCCTCCTCAATTTTTTTGAGTAGTTTGAGAAGGACAAGTATTAATTTTTCTTTGAATGTTTGATAAAATTGCCTGCCAAGCCATCTGGTCTAATATCTGTTTGTTGGCAGTTTTTTCATTACTGATTTGATTTCATTAGTAGTGATCGATCTGTTCAGATTTTCTGCACCTTCCTGATTCAGTCTTGGATAACTGTATGTTTCTAGGAACTTATCCATTTCTTCCAGACTGTCCAATTTATTGGCATATAACTGTTTTTAGCATTTTCTTATAATCCTTAGTATTTCTGTGGTGTCAGATGTCGCTTATCCTTCATTTCTAGTTTTATTTATCTGGGCCTCTCTCTTTTAATCTTGACGCAGTCTCTTTTGCCATCCCTTTACTTTCCATGTGTGTCTTATGACCTGAAGTGGGTCTCTTATAGGTAGCATATGCATGGGTCATGCTTGTTGTGCATTCAACCATTCTATGTCTTCTGATTGGAGCATTTAGTCCATTTACATGTGAAGTAATTACTGACAGGTATTTGGTTACAGCCATTTTATTAATTGTTCTCTGATTGTTTTGTAAGTTTTCTGTTCCTTTCCTATTCTCCTGCTGTCTTCTCTTGTATGTTGATGACATTCTATAGTGTTACGTTTAGATTCCATTGTCTTTTATTCTTATATATCTTTGTGGTTTGAGGTTACTGTGTGCTTCATATATACCAAACTATGCTTATGGCAGGCAGTCTATTTTACATTGATGGTAGCTGAAGTTCAAATACATTCTATAATCACTACAATTTCTATTCATCCCTTCCATGTTTACATGTCATTATTTTTTACTTGTTTCATGTGTGTTTGTGTGTATCCCTTAATTTTTTGTTGCAATTACACATGATCTTCCCACTTTTTGCCTTTTAACCTTTATAATAGCATTATAGTCGGTTGGTTCAGTGCTTTTACTAAGTGTTTGCCTTTGTCAGTGAGAATCTTTTTCTTTCTTATATCGTCTTACTCACATTTTTTATCTTTTCTACTTAAAGAAGCCCCTTTAACATTTCTTGTAATAATGGTTTAGTGCTGATGACTTTTTAGTTTTTTCTTCTCCGGGAAACTCTTTATCTCTCCTTCCACTCTAAATGATAGCCTTCCTGGGTAAAGCAATCTTGGTTGTAGGTGTTTGCTTCTCATCACTGAATATTTCTTGCCAATCCTTTCTGGCCTGCAGTGTTTCTATTGAGAAATCAGCTGACAGTCTTATGGGAGCTCCTTTGTAGGTAACTAACTGCTTTTCTCTTGCTGCTTCTAAGATTCTCTCTTTGTCTTTAACCTTTGACATTTTAATTATGACGTGTCTTAGTGTGGACCTCTTTGGGTTCATCTTTTTTGAGACTCTCTGCACCTTCTGGACTTGTGTGTCTTTTTCCTTCACCAGGTTAGGAAAGTTTTCAGTCATTATTTGTTCAAATTGGTTTTTAATCCCTTGCTCAATCTCTTCTCCCTCTGGTAGCCAGCCCTATGATGCAAATGCTGGTATGCCTGATGTTGTACCAGAGGTCTTTTAAGTTATCTTCATTTTCTGAAATTCTTATTTTTCTTTGCTGTTCCAATTGGGTGTTTTCTGCTGCTTTGTCTTTCAAATCACTGACTCAATCCTCTGCTTCATCTAATCCGCTGTATGATTCCTTCTAATGCAGTCTTCATTTCAGTTATTGTGTTCTTCATTTCTGACCAGTTCTCTTTTTTTATCTCCGTTTTTACGTTTTCTATGTCTTTGTTGAAATCCTCACTGAATTCATCTATTCTTCACCTAAATTCATTGAGTCTCCTTATAACCAGTGTTCTGTACTCTATATATGGCAAACTGCTTATCTCATTTCATTTAGTAGTTTCTCTGAAGTTTTGTCTTATTCTTTTATTTGGGACATTTATTTCTGGTCTCCTCATTTTGCTGACTCCCTGTGTTTGCTTTTAAGTATTACGTAGACCTGCTATGTCTCCCAGTATTAATAGAGTGGCCTTATGTAGAAGGTGTCCTGTGGTTCCCAGTGATGCAGTCTCCTTAGTCACATAAGCCAAGTGCTCTGGGGATGTGCCCTGTGTAGATTGTGTGTACCTTCCCATTGTATTTGAGCCTCAATTGCTGTTCATAAGCCAGTGAGTGGGGCTGGCCCTCAGGCTAACTGCCTTTGAGGGCTGACCATGAATACAGTGAATAAGCTACTGTGCAGGAACTGAGCCCATAGAAAGCAAGTAGCTTTAGCAGGGCTCAGGTGGCTGCTGAGTAGTCCATCCTTTGAGTGCATCATTTGTGGAGAGGGGTGAGTGGTGCTGTGGTGTGCTCTGAAGCTGGACACCAGGTGTGTTGTTTCTGGAGCCTCTTAGGAGGGGCTTTGGTGAAAATCAAGGTCAGCCATCACTTGTGCTGTGCTTAAAGCCACTTGGTGGAAGGTACAAAATGATCTAGATTTTTTGCCACTTGTGTTGGGTTTGAAGGTGCTAGGGAGAGGCTACACTGTGTACTGAAGTTGGCTGCCACTTGTGCTGGCCTTGGGACCCTTTGGTGGGTACCACAGCGTGAGTTAAGACCAGCTGCCACTTGTACTGGACTTGTGGGCCACTTAGTTGAAGTTACTTCCCAGTCTAAAACTGGCCACCACTTATGCCAAGTGTGGAGTCACCTGATGGGAGTTACAATGCAAGATGAGAATTGTTGCTGCTTGTGCTGGCCTTAGGGGTCACTTAGCAATAACTACGAAGCATGCCAAGGCTAGAGCTGCTTGTTTGTGGTTTGTAGCTGCTTGTTTGCAGTTTGTAGAAGTTTGAGATATTTTGGGAAAGTCCATAGCATGAGTCAAGGCAGGCTGCTTAGGTAAAGGAGTCGCTTGGGGTGGGATCTCAGGATATCACTAGGACAGGAGAACAGTGTTAGCCAGATTAACTGCCTCGAGTTCTGCCACAATAACCCTGGTCCTGAAGTTAATCAATTTATTTCCTTCCCATATGTCCCTGGCACTTTCCAAGCTGTTGCCCCTGTGCTGGAGCTTATTAGCTCAAGTGAGTTTGTGAGTGAATGAGTCTATGCGTGGGCCCTTTAAGAAGAGCACCCTGGTCCCTTTTTCTTTCTCAGATGCAATCCCTGCTGGTTTTCACAGTAAACTGTTATCGGGGCTTCTCTTCCTGGCACTGAAACTCTGGGCTAGGGAGCCCAGTGTGGGGCTGGGACCACTTGCTCCTAAGGGGAGACCTGCAGAGCTGAGATATTCCTCCCAATTCTTAATCACCACACCAGGGGTGTGCGACCTGCCCGTTCCACATCTCCACCCTTCCTACCAGTCTCCACATGGCTTCTTTTTTGTATCCTTGGTTATAAAAATTCTTTTCAGCTAGTATTCAAATGGTTCTCAATGATGATTGTTCTATAATTCAGCTGTAATTCTGATGTGGTCATGGGAGGAGGTGAGCACAGAGTTTACATGCTCCACTATCCTGACCAGAAGTCACGCAAGACTTATTCTTAAATCAGTTCCTTTAAAAGGCTAGTAGTATCTTATTCATAAATAATTTTTAAATATTTTCAATTACTAAGTAAACTGAAAATATATACACACCTTTCAAAATGTATACATTAATATATTAAACACCAAAATAACAGGTATCATTATGACTCATAGAACAAAATCAAAATTAGTTTCCTGGATTATCAAAGAATGATTTGAGATGATAACAAATTATATGTTATTGTGTCACATATAAATCCTTCCAAAAGATAGAATAAGTTCAATTTCTTTGATTTCTAAAACTTAATACCTATCAAAATGAAACTAATATTGAATTTCTTAAGTAGATAATTTAAAAATAAACCTTACAAAGAGGTGAATTAGATAATACCTCCATCCAAGTAAGGGCAGGTCCACAGTTGATCTTGTTGCCGGCAATAGCTGAAAGGCGGGACAGGTAAGCCATAAGCATCTGTGTGACGGACTGGAAGGAAAGAGAAGATTCAGTGGTAACTCAGAGTGAAGATACTCTACTCTCTGCAAGAAGAACTGCTGTAAATGGGTTGTTTCAAGGCAAAAAGCAAATCTGCAGGTTTTTTTCACATTTTAACAGTTACAGAGGATTCTTCACAGAGCCAATAGTTCCATGAACTGAAACTACAGGCACTTACACAGGAATTCCCTGTCTTGTATAGAACTTTGACTTTTAACCCCTCATCATCAGGGGACAGACTATTTTATAGCTTCTAATTTTACTGCTTTTTCTTCCTATTTCTGTATTGGAAATATAAAAGATAATGATAGCAAAGACATACTTAGCTTCTGCCCAGCTTCTCCCAACTACCCTCAACCTCTTTCTCCATGACATGCTGCAATTTTCCAGCTGCAGCACAACAGCCATGTTCACACCATGGGCCAGCTGATGGGTCCAGGAATATGACACAGCACCAACCAGCCTAACAAGAGTTGATGCAGGAATTAGGAATTATGATACAAAATTTTAGCGCAGTCTGGTTGCTGTCTTAAAACAAAAATGTGGGACCTTTTGGTAGTGACCATGTTCTGAGACAGTGTGACAGAGAAAAATGCAACAGAGAGACATAGATGGAAAACGGAGAGAGAGACTTCTGGGTTTTCCACAATACAAAAGAATCTGTGGTTTTACGATGTTCCCGAGACTCTGCTGTAGTGTCAGTTCTTGCATGACTGATGATGTTGCTCCTTGGCCCTATATACTTAACTGCCTTGGAATTAATTACACAATTGAAATGGCTTCCCCTCAGGACATGGAAGATATTTGGCACTGTTCTCAAGCATCCACTGTAGCTGCCGAGGACTCTAATGCTGATACAATTCTTGTTCTTTTGAGAAAATCTGTTTTTGCTCTCTAGAAGCTTTTCAGGTTTTCTCTCTGTTTTGGCATTTTGAAATTTTACTACAGGTTTCTAGAAGTATGTCCTCTTACTCATGATATTAGCACTTAATGGGACCATTTAATCTGAAAATGTGCCTTTTTTATCTTTAGGGGATTTTCTTATATTAACTTTTAGTGACTTCCAATGAAAACACAGTACGGACTCCTCAATTTATTCTCCATGCTTCCCAGCCATTTTTCCCCAACTTTTTATCCCTTTGGGGCTGTATTCTTACAAAGCTTGATCTTTCAGCTCACTAATTTTCTCTTCATCTCTGTTGGTTCTGTATGTAGTCCAGCTATTCAGATTTACTATAATTAAAATTCACTTAAATGACCATATGTTCATTTCTAAGATTTCTGATTTATTTTATTTTTGTAAAATTCTCTCATTCCATGAACGTGATGGCTTCGCTTTCTCTCTGAGTATACTAATGCTCCTCAAAGCCCTCTGCTTGCTCTTCTCAGTTATTCTGTTTACAGACGTGCACTTCTTAACTGATGGGGATGTTCTGAGAAATGCATCCTTAGGCGATTTCATCATTGGGCGAACACCACAGAGTGCATTTACACAAACCTAGGTGGTACAGCCTATTGCTCCTGGGCTACAAACCAGTACAGCACGTTACTACTGTACAAAACAACACGAGATTAAATCAAGCCCAAGAGAAAATGATGCAATCAAGAGACACGGCAAATATGAGACGAATGAGGCTGCTGCCTGCATAACACGGCACACTGTTTTCCAGCAAACAATTTTCAAGCAAAAAGAGGACACTCTAAAACAACGATAAAACGTATATTATAATAAATACATAAACCAGAAATATAGTTGTGTATTATCACTATCAAGTATCATGCACTGTACACAATGTATGTGCCATCCTTTTATGTGATGGGCAGCGCAGTAGGTCTGCTGACACCAGCATCACCACAGGCACGTGAGTAATGCACTGAGCCACACTACGGCAGCTGCTGCGTCACAAGGCCACAGAAATTTCAGCCCCATTATAATCCTGCGTTCCCCTGTCGGCCGAACGTTGTCACGCAGCACGACTGCTGCTATTTTTACCTATAAGAGCTCTCGTTTATCTGTCTTCTGCAGTCTTCTTGTACACGTAGTTTATGCTGTATTTTCTTGTCCTCATAATTCTTATCCCATCTACTTTCAAATATGCCTCACAATTTTTTATTCCCTGGTGGTTCTTTTGATTTTCTGATGTTATAAAAAAAAAAAAAATCCCTTCCCTTTTAAAAAATTTCTTTAAATCTTCTATATTTTTAGTAGAAATATTTGGCAGAAGTGCAGGTGGATGCACAGACCTAGCCTGCCATCACAAACTAAGCAAAGAGTGTTGTTTTATTATTTATCTATTTGATTATTACTGAAGTCAATGTCTTCCCACATTTTTGCTTCAATATTTTATATTCCCTTTGGAGAACACTCTGCTCATATACAGTGCTCATTTATATATTGCAATATGAGGTATTTTTGTTATAAAATTATACATTGAACCTATTTTACTAAACATCCCACACAGCATTACTAATTTTTCAGTCATGAAATAATTAAATAATCCCAGGAATCATCCTGTGTGTTCATTATAAGCTTTTATTTGGTAAACAAGCAAAAATTTCTGCTAACTTATATATAGTAATTACCTCTGGACTGTCCTTCAGGGCATCAGAGCGGGGAAGCTCTGCGAGCTGGGAGAATCGTCGGTCATAAATACACAGATGAAGATGTTTGTCAAGTACTCGAAAATCTTCATAACTTCTTTTAACAATCCAACTTTTGCCCTATGGGGAAGAAAAAAAGGCTCCTATAATTCGTTTCCATTATGAACCTTATTCTAAAATGGTACTTTATTCAGGGGATTTTATATTTTCTAATGGAAAGCTTCTATTAACTTAATAATAAATAGTTAAACTCCAAAACAATGTAGTGAGTTACATTATATTGGACGGTCAATAGTGGAAAATAAGATCGAGCTCTCACTAACCCTCTTCCTACCACTCATCAAAGCCTACTGGCTCTTTGGGAACAACGCTGTTAGATGTTAAGACAGCATGTGACCCTAACCCTACAGAAAGAACCTTAAAATAATTCTGAGTGAGAGAAAGTAACAAAAACTAAAGAAAAATCAAACCAGGTTATTGATCAGTTACCACGAACATTTTCTGTGACTGAGACTGGAAATACACTAAAAAATTAAAACTACTTAAGTCTTCATCTGTAACAATTCGATATGCATCTATTACCTAGAATGCATTCTCTCTCCCCAATTCTCAGGCTTTCTTCCTTTCCTTGCCCAGTCTCACAGACTCATTAAAAATAAAAATCCACTCATAGAGCATTTTATTACACACTGTCTTCTAATTTTATCTTGAATCTATCACTTCCTATAGCCATAGCTTTAGTAAGGACTGACACCACTTCGTACCTGGAATATGCTAACACTCCTTGCCTGTGATCTCCCCGCTCTCCTCCCCACAAGACAAAACAGAAGGCTTATCGAGCCACACTGACACAGGTCCTTAAAGAGCTCCGGTGGCCCGCCATGACGACAGGTCCTGACAGCAAACCACCTAGTGCTGCCCCTCAATATAATTTTATACAGAGACTTTCATTTCAAACATCTGGAGGGACTCGGAGAATAAGCCTCCGGAGTGACCAGCCACCTCAGAATGGGGACAACGTAGCTCTTCTCCATTTTCCTCCGCCGAATGGGGCAGAAACCGAAGCAATCACTTCCCAGGAGAGGTGCTGAGCTCTAAACACAGGTATATCAAAAACTCCATGGCAAACCTGTCTAAGCCTACTTTGGACTGTGATTCTCCATTACATAGCATCTTCTCTCCGGCAGTCGTTAGAATGAAGTAAGAGAACAGATGTGGCAAACACTTTTAAAGAAAGGTACCCTTCTTTTAAAGAACAGCGTTCCAGTCGCTATTCTACGAAGTGCTAGCGCAATCCCTCTGGAGTGGGGTCCAGGCAATTCTGCAGATCCCCTGAATGATAACCGCTGATCCACGGGATTAGGTCCAAACAGATCCACACCTATCACGGCTCTCACGACCTGGGCCCCGTCTAAATCAGAAGCCCATCGCACCCACTACTCCGCCACGCGCACACTTTGGTTCCTGTTATGCTCAGTCGCTTCCACTTCTCCCACTCCTGAGAGTATGTTCCCACCCTGGCCCCCCGTGATTTTTAAGTCTGTTCTTCCTGCCATATCCAAGTAAGCTCCTCTGCCTTCTTATCCAACAGTCACCTTCAACTCAAAGCTTTCCTAAGTGACCACAGGGGCGTAAAGACTTCTTTCTTCCGCCGGGGTGGCAAAAGTGAAAAAACAAAAATAAACAAAGGCAGGGAAAATAAAGACAAACTTCTCATCACAGAGTTGCAATTAGTTTTTCTTTCACACTTACATATTAAAAATTACGTAACACTTCAAATATGAGAAAAGTGCAAACAATAACAACACATACCTACGTCTCTATCACAGAGATTAAATACACTGCTAACTCATTTCAAAGCTTTGGATTTTTTTTAAGAATGAATTATTACAGACATAACGCCCATGCTCTCTTGTGTTCTCTTCCTAAAGGTGGGGGCTGGAGTTGATAGGCATTGTTATCATGCATAAGTGCATGTTTTATATCTTTACTGTCTAGTAATATGTCCATAAGTAATGTATATTATTGTTTTTAATCTCACATAATCCACTTTTTTTGGAACATGGAGTTTTCACTCAACAGCATGCTGAGATTTGTCCATGTTGACAGAGATAGCGCTATTACTAGACAAATGCTAAGGTGCAATTTACTGGAGAAATAAAACCCCACTTTATTTTCCATTCCCCTAAAGAAGGGGAGTTAATTATTTTATGCCTGGCATTTCTGCATGAAGTGCTGCGATGGAAGTTTGTGAGATATTCTCCACAGGAGCTATCTGCAAAAGGAACTAGTAGATCAATCATAATGTATGACCATCATCAACTTCATTCTAAATTTACCAAACTGGCCCCCAAAGTGGCAATATCAATTTGGTGTGAATTACTCATTCCTAACCGAAAACCTGTTCATTTTCTCCATTAAAATGATGACTTTGTTATACAGGTGAAAGAATAGGAGTTAGAATAAGTGTCAAACAAAATAATTTAAATTTGCATTTGGACAATAAGGTCTAGCTGCCCTCATTCACATATTTTAAATTTATCTAGTCTATCTTCTGATTTTGGTTTGGCCTGCAATGTTTTAAAAATTGTATATGAATACCTTTCAGTACACGACAGCAAAGTTTAATTTGCCAAAGTAATTACTACACCAAACCATTTTCCTTACTTATATCACCAGCAGAAATCCTGAAGCTATATAGATTTACTGAATCCCGAATTAGAGAAACAGCTAAAACTTGACTCTAGACGACCCCATGAATCCTGGCTGATTAAGAATGACATGAAGGACATTAATATAAAGTGCTTAGCAGGGTACCAGGTAATAGAAATGGCTCCATACATACCAGCTATTACTGTTCTTATTAATTTAAGACACTCTTTCTGAACTGAACATATCAGAATTAGGGAACAGTTTCTAAACAAAGACCCCGTGATATATAGCAGAACAGATGACTGATCACCAAAAGTTCAGCAACTAAAAGGACAAAAGAACATTCCCATTGATTACGTTTATGCATATCAGGGTTTCAACCAGGGAAGGGTTAACGTGTCTTCAGAAGTCAGAAGTTGTTTTCTATATTGCCTGAATTATCAGCTTCAGTTTTGGAGAGTAAAATCTTAAACTTAATGTGGAGAATTATATAAATTTTATAAATTATATGTTTTATAAATTTAATGGCTGAAGACACACAATGCTGACACTAATTAAAAGAAAACAGGAGTAGCTACATTAATTTCACACAGAGCCGAACTCAGATCAAGGAAAGTTATCAAGGAAGCAAGGTATTACATACTAATACAGGGATAATTCTCCAAAAAATATGACCATTGTTAATGCTTACAACAGATCATCAAAATATGTGAGACGAAAACTGACAAAACTGTGAGAAGGAAGAGGTGAACCCACTATTACAGTTGAAGACTTTAACATAACCTCTAACAAAATGGACAGATTCAGCAGGCAGAAAATCAACACCATCAATTAAATGCATGTAACGGGACATCTATAGATTACTTCATCCAAACATATCCCTCTCAAGCTCACAGCCAAGAGAGACAACATTTTGGGCCATAAAACAAACGTTAACAAATTTTAAATTTTAAATACAATTTCTGCTCTCAAACCATAATGCAATTAAACTAGAACTCAATAACAAAACGATAGCAAGAAAGTCCCAAAATACTTGTAAGATTAAGCAAAAACACTTCTAAATAACACAAGGGACAAATGAAAAATCCCAAGAGAAATTTAAAACTATTTTTAACTAATGTAAAATTAAAATACAACATACCAAAATGTGTGGGATGCAGCGAAAACACTGCAGGATACTGATTGCACTGAACATATATATTAGAAAAGAAGATCCAAACAATTATCTAAAATTCCATCTTAGGAAAATAGAGAAAGAACAAATTAAAACCAAAAGAAACAGAATAAAAGAAACGAAAAATTAAAGCAGAAATCAATAAATTTGATAACAAAATCAAATGAGATAATCAACCAAACCAACAGTGGTTCTTTGAAAAGACCAATAAAATCATAAAACTCTAGCCAGGATAAGTATGAAAAAAAGAGAATGTAAATTACTAGTATCAGAGGTGAAAAGGAAATATCACAACTAGTTCCTTAAAAATATAAAGGAATACTATCCTATAAATAATTCTATGCCCATAAGTTTCACAACCTAGATGAAATGGACCAATTCCTTGAAAGACACAATCTGCCCAAATTCACACAAGAAATGGGCAATCTGAATAGGTCTATATCTATTAAATAAATTTAATCAGTAATTAATAAACTTCCAAAAGAGAAAGCACCAGGCCAAGATGAGTTCACTGGTGAATTAGAGCAAACATTTAAAGAAGAAATGATACCAATTCTCTACAATCTCTTTCCAAAGGTTGAAGCACAGGGAATACTTCCTAATTCATTCTATGAGGCTAGAACAAGAAAGAAAACCTACAGACCAATCAATATCTCTTGTAAATATCAATGTAAAAATCTTCTACAAAATTTTAGCTAATATAATCCAACAACATGTAAAAATAATTCTACAGAACAATCAAGTGGAACCTATTCCAGGAATGGAAGGCTGGTTCAACATTTAAAAATCAATTAATACAATCCATGACATCACCGGAAGAAAAAAAAATCACAGGATCCCATGAAGAGATGCAGAAAATAATTCCACAAAATCCAACAGGCATTCATAGTAAAATCTCTCAGTAAACTAGGAATAGAGGAGAATGTCCTCAAGTTGATAAAGAACACCTATTAAAAACTTAATCACAGTTGATGTTGAAAAACTCTAAGCTTTCCAATTAACATCAAAAATAAGACCAAGATGTTCCCTTTCACCTCTGCTTTTCAACACTGTACTGGAATTACTAGCTAATGCACTAAGACAATAAAAAGAAATAAAAGATACAGATTGGGAAGGAAAAAATAAAACTGCCTTTGTACACAGATGGCATGATCATCTAGGCAAAACATGCAAAACAAAATTGACAGAAAACTCCTGAAATAAGTGATTATAGTAAAACAGTAAAATTCAAGGTTAATATACAAAAGTCAATTGCTTTCCTACAAACCAGCAATGAGCAAGTGGAATTTGAAATTAAAAACACAATACCATTTACATTAGCATCCCACTCAAATGAAATACTTAGCTATAAATCTAACAAAATATGTACGAGATCTATATGAGGAAAATGCAGAACTCTAGTGAGAGAAATCAAATAACTAAATAGAGAGATATACCATTTTCATGGATAGAAAGATTCAATATTGTCAAGATATCAGTTTTTCACAACTTGGTCTATACATTCATAATGCTATTGCAGTCAAAACCCCAGCAAGTTATTTTTGTGGATGTTGACAAACTGATTCTAAATTTTATCTGAAGAGGTGAAAAACTAGAATAGCTAACAGAATATCGAAGGAGAAGAACAGAGCTAAAGGGCTGACACTATCTTACTTCAAGATTTCCCCCCAAAATGTGATACTGACAAAGTAATAGACAAATACATCAATGGGGCAAAATAGCCCAAAAACAGGCCCACCTAAACATAGTCAACTGATCTTTGACAAAGGAGCAAAAGCAATACAATGGAGAAAAGACGGTCTTTTAACAAATGGTGCTATAACAACTGGACATTCAGAGGCAAAAAGAAATTAATCTAGACACAGACTTTACACCTTTCACAAAAACTAACTCAAAATGGAGCAGACCTTAATGTAAAATGCAAAATGATAAAGCCCCTAGAAGATAACGTAAGAGAAAATACAGATGACCTTGGGTTTGGTGCTGATTCTTTTCAGATACAAAATCAAAGGCACAATCCATAAAAGAAAGAACTGACAAGCTGGCCTTCACTAAAATTAAAATTTCCTGCTCTGTCAAAGACACTGTCAAGAAAATAAAAGGACAAGCCACAGACTTGGAGAAAATATCCACAAAAGACTAATCTGATAAGAGACTGTTATCAAAAATATGCAAAGAACTCTTAAAAATCAAAAATAAGAAAACACACAACTAATTAAAAAATAGGTCCTTAATGGACACTTCACCAAAAAGATACACAGATGGCATATAAGCATATGAAGCTCCACACCATGTCATCAGAGAAATGCAGATTAAAACAACAACAACATACCACTATACGCCTATCAAAATGGCAAAAATCCAGAACACTGATAACACCAAGTGCTGACAAGGATGTGAGGCAACAGGAGGTTTCTTCATTGCTGAAATGGCACAGCCACTTTGGAACAGTTTGTCAGTTTCTTACAAAATAAAACATACTCTAATCATAGGGTCCAACAACTGTGTTCCTTGGTGTTTACCCAAATGAGCCGAGAAGTTAAGTCCACACAAAAACCTGCAAGCAAACGTTCATAGCAGCTTTAACTATAATTGTCAAATCTCGGAAGCAATCTTTAGCTGATGAGTGGATAAACAAACTGTGGTACATCCCGACAATGGAATGCTATTCAGCAATAAAAAGAAGTAAGCTATGAAGCTATAAAAAAAAAAAAAAACAGAAAGGAAACTTAAAATACATATTACTAAGCAAAAGAAGCCAACCTGAAAAGGCTACATTCTGTATGTCTCCAGCGATATGCTGTTCTGGAAAAGGCAAAACTATGGAAACAGTAAGAAAATCAGTGGTTACCAGGAGTTAGTGGGAAGTGAGAGATGAACAGGTAGAGCACAGATGATTTTTAGGGCAGTGAAACTATGCTGTAATGGTGGAAAGAAGATGTCATTATAAATGTATTCATACCCATAGAATGTACAACACCATGAGTGAGCCCTTGATGACAATGGCATGTCAGTGCAGGTTCATCAGCTGTAACCAGGGTACCATGTTGGTGGGGAATGTCCATAGCGGAGGAGGTTGTGCATATGTGGGGGACAAAGGTATATGGGAACCTCGTACTTTCCACTTAATTCTGCTGGGAACCTAAACCTGCTCTTACAAATAAAGTTCATTAATTTTTAAAAGTAATCATGTTCTCTTCCATCTAGGCAGCCTTGCTCACAGAAATAAATATCAACAACCAATCACACAAATGCAGTAACCTTCAGTCTCAAAAAGTAAATGCTGGAGACTGGACTTCAAAGCTCATTTCTTCACATATCAGTGAATTGATTTATTTAAACTTTTAAAAAATGTCTGTGTGCCAGCAAAGGTCTGCTTTTTAAAAACACTTTCATTTGTGAAAGTAAAACCTTAACACATGATTTACAAATAATCTAAAACTATGTTAAATTCACCGAGTAAATGGTAAAAATAGTAAAACATCTCATATTTTTGGCAGCTATAAAAAGACTTTAAATTTCCTATGTTAAAAAATAGCCTTATTCATCCAATTTCCAAGCAGACTGAATAAAGTAAATGATCGGAGTAATTCAGAAAGTCAATTAGTGTATAAAGAAAAAAACAAAACTCATTACAAACATCTGCCTAAATTGTAATTTCCTGCTAATTTCTAACCTTAATAATTATTACTGTCAAGGAATTATTGGTATTCATTGGTAACAAAAGTCAACAATTCTTGACAAGGCTGAAAAAGAAAATTGAGAGATAAAAAGAATACCCCAGTGTGTACAGGATCACATTTCTACGATGCACATGTACAGAGCACCTGAAGAGTGCTAAGCGCTGGAGGAAGCATTGAAGATGCAACGGAGAAAGGACCATCAACCCTCTGATTTCTGCTTTTTATAGTAAACACATATAAAAATGAAATAATGATAGTTTTGTACTAGAAAGAAATAAACAAAAACCTACTTCATTTAGGGTGGTCAGGAAAAGCCTTTCTGAGGATGTGAATCTAAACCGCATCCAGAAAACTGAGAAGGAACTAGACACAGCAAGTGCTCAGTGTGAACAGTCACGGGCTCATCAAAGTCCAGTGCCTTGTTGCAGGAAAGAACTTCATGCCTTAGGAACTGGCTGAAGGCTGGTGTGCCCAGAGCCCAGGAGTGCGAAGACAGTCATGACATGGTGCAGAAGAGGCAGGCAACTCCATGGGGCGCAGGGTCCTCATAGGCCTTGCTAAGCAGTAGTTTGGGTTTAGTTCTAAATACAGTGAAAATCTATTGTAGAGCTTTAAACACAAAAGCAGCATGTTTCGATTTACACTTTACGTCATTTTGGTAGTTTAGAGGGTTATACTCAATTATACAGTTCAAACACACATGCTATCACAGTGGCCCAACAAGAGAGCGTGGCTTGTGCTAGCCTGGTAATAACAGAGACGGAAAGAGATAGTCAAATTCTAGATATATGGGCTGTTCTTTCTGAGAACAATCTTTACCCTTATCCTTGGGAAGTCTCTTTATCATGGGAAAGCTATCTGAAAAAAAACCCAATGCTGTGAATCACGTTTTTGCCAGGGGACAATAAAATACTTAGTATTTTATGAAGCAACAATTATTCTTACAGTAACAAAACTGTACTTACAGAAGGGAAAGATCAGAACAGGGTTTTCACAAGAGTGAGAGAGCACCTTAGAATAAATTCTTGTAACAGCTAGGTTTAAAATTGCCATTTTGAAATTAACCCTTAAAAGCTGATGTTTGCTTATTTGCTAAAGAATAAAACAGTAGACTACAGAATACTTTTAAGACCCACTACCATAGTCATTATGCTTATAAATGCTTTATTCTACGGAGCAGGACTCAATATAATTAGTGGCGGGGTTTGTCTAATTTTGATCTTTTTAAATTATTAAATTTTCAACATTTGGAACAATAAAAGTTTATCCTATATCTACCTTGATATATTGCTGAATTTCCTAAGATATTTTTAAATTTTCATTGATTTCAAACTAAATACACTATTTCCTGAAAAGTACAGAAAATGCAGAGAAAAAATTAGTACAATTTTCGGGGGAAGGTATTCCCATTCAGATAAATATGATACAAACTGGAAAGTGTTCTGCATCCACACTAGCTAACTAGTTTTTTCTACATAACACTTTTTCTTCCCCAGTTTATTTACTTGGAGAATAGAAAAAAAAAAGATAAGGGAGGGAATATCTGAGGCACAGCACGCCTATGCTGGTTAACATAACTTATTCTAAATAATAATTAATATAAGAGGGAGGGATCAGGTAGCACATTAAAAATCTATTCTTCAAGGCACCAACCAAGGAGAGTAGTTTTGTCCATGGCTAATATTCAGCTGGGACACACCAATGTGGACAACCAAGGCTTTTATGACAGTATCTGTTCAATTGCTTTGGCCCCTGCTATGCCAGCTGTTAAATATTTTTACTGTCACTCCGATTATATAGTCTCTTGGCCTGGGACTAAAGCCAGCTGGCCTAGACTCTCCCCCACAGGCTCTCGATTTGAGACTTCCACTTCAAGTTTTCTCTGGAAGTATCTTTATTTATACATGAGTGCCACCTAGGCCCTATCCATTAAGTCATGCAAAGAAACTTAGATGGTCAGTTTCGGTGCCTTTTACTAACATTTGGGATATGCTCACAAAGTTCAAAGTAGCCAACCAAGTATAAATCATATTAAAAAATGGTGAAAGAAACAAAACAAAAAAACCCCACTAGACTGAGGTTCAAATCTTGGTCTTTCTCTTTAATTAAGATTCTTGAGTCTTAGATTCATCATCTGTAAAATGGAAACCAGACTATTTCCTTCACAGACCGTTGTAAGAACTAAATGATATACTGCATGTCCTATCTGTGTAGTACACACAGGTGATGGAAAATGCCCACTGAATCTGGATCAGTTCACAGTGCAAAACATGGTTTACATTTCTGGGTTCAAAATTTAAAAAGAAATTAAAACTTCAAAGGGCAGGCAGAGGCAAAGACACAATTAAAATGTTCAAAGATAAGACCTTAATGTACAGAAAGGGAAAAGATCACTATTTAATTGGCCATTTTCTAAGATAAAAGAACAAGAGGAGAGAGGGTTAAGATGAAAGACTGAGAATTTTGGTTAAATAAAAAGAATTTCAAGAGCACATTATTAAAATTAGAAATTAGCAGAGACATGAAATATGTGCATAAATAGCTTCTGGAATGGATAGATTACATGGGTGTGTCATGACCTTATCTTATCTGAACACTAAGCAATCCCCCAAATCCATTGTTACCTGAGAATTCCAAGTTGATGCAGGAAAACCTGGCAATCAGAAAACTGAAGTCCTTAGTAGCTCCTGCTAAGATTTCACACAGCTTAGAAGAGCCACTTCAGTCATTTGGGCCTCAGTTTCTTCATTTGCAAAATTAGAGGGTTTGAGTCTCTTACTTATAAAAAATATGGTTCTCGTTTAATATGGTTTATGGCTGAGCTATACGGCAAGAACACAGAAGGTGAGCCATGGGAACGCATCAATGACTACTTACACTGAGGCAGAGCAGTGTGATGGCATTATTACAATGCAGTAAATTACTACTTTGATGTAATAAGTAGTATACCACGTAGTCTAAAATTTTCTAAGCAGCTTGACAAGATATTTACAACCAGGAAGTAGCCTTACTATCTAGGTCACCATTCATGGAAGCATTATCAAATAATAATTATACATTCTAATGTATGGTATCAAAATACCACGGATAGCTTTTGAAGGTCATTTTCAAAAAACAGCACAGATATTTGTGACACTGTGTTCTGCTTAGGAGAATTAAAAATATTTGCATTATCAGAACATAATGGAAATAAATAGTGAGAAGAAAAGATGCAAAAAAGTGTTAGGCTGTAGAGGGATTAATAAATTCATTATGACATGCCAACCATGTACTCTAGATAAAGAAGATAGTTTTATCTTCTTCTGTTAGTAAAGGTTCATCATAAAAGCACTTAATATTTTCACTTGAAAATTAACTCACCAGATAGAGAAATTTTATAAAATATGACATGAAACTTAGTGATTCTGAGCTCCCTTTCTGCACAGGAACCAAGATGACATACAATAAAACATGGATAAACAATATGTGACTTTGGACACCTCACTAATATAAAAGCAAAACTCAGTTTCCAGCATCACACTCTGACACCTATAAATAAAAGCACTTAATTCTGAAAGGTTTTCCTTACAGTCACCAAGACTAAGAACTTCAGTTTTTCCCATATGAGATAAGCATTAGACTTTTCCAGGTTATTTCATTTTTAACTTCAGGTTCACGAATAATACTTTTGGGGGAGGAAAATAACATAAATGCCCCTAGCTTACTCTCTCCCAAAGAAAACTAAAAGCTTTGTACGTAAGAAAGTTTTCCTTGAAAACACTTGCTTGACAATGGCACAAAAACAGGCAGGAGACTCAATGAACACGGGCTAAAGAAACGATATTAACTGATTCCCTGATGGAGGAAATAACCAATGCTACATATGACATATTTTAAATCTCATTAAAAACAAGTCATGGTCATTACCCTCAAAAAAGTTCGAATTCTAAGCATCAAGAAATAGCACACTTCCAAACCACACACATTCCAGTAAGATACCGCCGCGGAATTCACCATCTCGGTTGGAAACGCGAGCATCGGAGGCAGAGACAACTTAGTCTGCTCTTTCATTATGTGTGCTCTTATTACCTTACCAAAAACAATATATTTCCCTCACTCTTACAAGAAGAATGTCCACTGAAGCTTGTAGTAAATTATCTATAAAACTGATTCTTTTAAATGGATTGTTTCAACTCTGAGTACATACAGAAATGCCAAAATGACCAGAAGAAAGAAAACGAAACAGCTGTGTTACCATACTCACTATGATTAATTCACAAGTGTCTAAAGCCTTAAGAACTTTCTAAAAATGCAGAGAAGATACGGGAGGTGTCATAGTAAACTGCGCATTCCATTTAGTACTGTATAAACACATTTATTCCTCTTTTTTAAAGGATGCCACTTATTTTCTTAACAATAGTCATTCATAGTCCAATTTCATTTCAATACTGTGCAAGTATTTTTCTGTAGATTCTTTAGGCAATATGAGAAACACATTACAGGAAGTAATTTAGTAATTGCTCGAAACAATTCTTATTAAATTTTATGTGCAATGGAAAACACACCCACAAAATTACCTGACAAGCAATGTGCACGAGGTAGACGAGCTCTTTAGATTCACAGCCGTTCTTCGTAACGTCATTCTGTTCTTCCGAAAGTGAAAGCTAGGTCAACAAAGACAGGGCAGAAGAGAGGGGGAGTCACGATTAATGAACAAGAACAAACTATGTTTTCAGTGATACTTGGATTCTCAAATCTTAATGCAGTAAGATATGCCTTATAATAGAATTCTACTACTTTAAGGCAGATAAAGAATTCAGGATTTTTAAAAAATATGCTTCTAAGAATTGCAGCTTGTATCTAAACAAACACACCAGCATAACAGCAGTAAACAAAACACATTCATTCAAGAGCTGGTCCTCACTTCCTTACTTTACAGCACATACGTGAGAGGAAGGCATTAAGGAGGCCACTGAGAGACAGGTGATCGGCTAAATTAACAGAGCTCAGGCTCTATTACAGAGATTGCAGACTGGCTGCCCAGAGAACAAGCTGGGCCTACACATGTTTTATTTTGGACTCACCATGTAGGTCTGCACACTGGTCTTTATTTTAGTTTTATTTGAACCACCAGCTAGCATTCAGAAACTGAGTGGTTTCATATGAAAAAGAGAGATTTCTGGCTTCTACTGAAAAATCAGAAAATCTGAAATACTGGACCCATATTCTCACACAGGCAATAACTGACTGGAGCTGAGACGTGACCAACCCCTTGAATGTGTTCTCCAAGAGACTCTGCCACAAAATTGATTACTCTTTATTTTTTCACCAGTATCCACGCTGAATGTTAACTGCCACCCATCACACTTCTTGCTTTATTTCTTAGACCCTCCTCAATGCACTCATTTACCTCACATGCCTGCCCAAACTAGGGATGCGAATTTGCAACCTCTGCTCCAGAAACACAACAATGAATTCAAAAGCGTCACTAACTGGTTGTGTAATATTGACCTTCCTACTTAATCTCTCATCTGGAAAATGGAGATGATATCATAATAACTATTCTCAGGTTATAGAGTGTTAAACGAGATAATGCATTTAAAGTGTTCACTGAGGTACCTGACTGGCACTCTGAGGGTATTTAACAAACGTTACCTATCATTACAGTTAATTTTATAAGAAATATAAGGTTGATGAAGCTATATCCTGTTTTTTAAAGCAGTATCACAGGAAGGATTTTTTTAAAAATCCCTCCTGGTATTAAGTAAAAGAAGTTTACAAGAGGTAACAATCACTCTCACACTAGCCAAAATAAGCCAGATTAACTACAAAATCATAGTTTAAAATAGTAATAATAAATAAATAAATAAATAAATAAATCAGGGTGAAATGAAATCTAAATGAATTAAGTTGCAGAAAGTGACAAGACTTTCATGAGACAAAAGGGGTTATGGATGTTTGGGCGCCTGAAAGACACAGGAGGTTCAAGAATCTGTCTCAGACGGGTCGGGGCCAAACCCCGAATGACCACGCGCACCGCGGCGATAAACTAAAATTCCAGGAACAACTTGTAACAGAGTCCACACCCGCCCGCAGGTATTCACCAAGTGTGTCAGGTGAGTCCACCGAAGACTGGGGGCAAGCAGAAGCGAGAGGGACAAGCCCAGGAGGGGTGTGCAGCCTCCCCGGGCACCGGCAGCGGCCGCTGTGGGTGGGCAACAGCGAGAAAGCGGCACTGACACAGATCCCTCTGAAGCACTCGGGATCAACAACTGAAGGGTTTTGGTGGCACAGAAAAGCTGAGAGAAATCGCACTGGTCCTCCAATAGGTAAAAAATAAAAGCCCAGGATGGATATCCAGCTTCTCCAGCGTTTGGAGGCAAACATCTCCGTCTTGCCTCAGGGAACACTGTGGAAATGGCAGAGATAAGCCCCCTTAAGTCACCTAGTAGCAAAGAAGGGGGACAGGGCACAGAGCAACGAGTGAATGGATTTTGGAGGTGGCACCATGTTCCTGCTGGTGACACTGCCCAACAAGAGAACCCAGCCAACAGGTCTACCCGCCCACGTGTGGCCAGGGGCACGACCATCAGTTCGCCCCGCTGCAGTCCCGGTGAGCAGGCCAGCCAGCCAGGGAGCACAGTCAGCGACCCTAACCCACTGTGGAGTCCAAACGACAGCCACACCCAACTGCAAGGCACTGCTTGCAGCCCTGCCCAACCCGGGAATCCAGTCAGCAAGTCACCCCGCACTAACGAATGGCAAGACCGACGGGCGCCAGCCCACCACCACAAAGCCAACTTGGAACCCCACCCGAACGCACAGAACAGCCGTCAGCCTCACCAAATCGTGGAGCCCAGCCTGCAGCCTGCCTGAACCCAACTCAGTCAGAGGCACCAGCCCATCCAGTAGGACAGACTGCATCCACACTGACCGGTGATGATTACGAGCCCAGTGTGCAGCACTGCCCAATCACAGAGCCCAACAAGTGGTCCTGCCTGACAGTGAAGTCCAGCCAGCAACCCCACCTGACCTCGGTCAATGGACAGCAGCCCCATCCACCAAAGACCCCAGCAGCAAGCGCCACCACCTTTCCGCAGACACTACCAAGAGGCCCACTCAAACCACAAGCTGGGCTAACTGGTGAAAGTCTTTCCCTACCAAAACAAACCTATAAAGACTGGGAAGAGATGGCCACTTCTGCAAAGGTGCAGACACTAATGCAAGCACACAAAGATAATGACAAATCAGGGAAACAATACACCACCAAAAATAACAAATCCTAAAACATGGAGCTTGATGAGCTGACAAAGAATTCAGAATAATCATCTTAAAGAAGTCAAATGAAACAAGAAAACATGGACAACTAAAGGAAATTAAGAAAACAATACACAGAAAAGCAGAGTGAATTAGCTGGAAGCCGATGAGACAGAGCCACAATGTTCCATATCGAGGGCCTCTCATGAAAGCTGGACCCTGAGAAGATGAAACTGAAGACGCATGAGGATGGTATCTCCTCCATATGGAACTTCCTCACCTATGTGGCCCTGATGCAAGTCACTCCTTTCATCTTATAGAAACTGGGCAGCATATAAAGATTGGACATCGCGTGGGAATGCATGATATGAAGAACCTGGCTACAGTTTCTACTCTGCAAACAAATCTGCAAATGAATAGGCCCAGAAAGATGGAAGAGACTCTGACTCAATGGACAGTAAGAACAAGTTGGGTTCTGGTAATAGCTAAAATAGAAAACTATTTGGGAAGTATGAGAAGACATTTCTTATGGCTGTGATATTCATTCTCCATGAATGTTGGTGTAATTGTAAACAATATCAAACTCCATTTTCTAGCAACTATTAATTATATAAGGGAATTACGTCTGCAGTGGCCCTGCCTTGTCAGTGATTTCTGTTGACCTTTTTCACTTCTGTCCAGAGTATATTTGTTGAGAAGCTCCTTATGATTAGTTATGTTTTATGGAAGCCAGCACACAATCATAACAACATTTAAGCACAGGATCATTAGTCTTATATTTTTAATAAATGTGTGCCATGAGATGAAACAGGTTGAAAATTGCTGACCTATAGTATAGTTCAAGTCCAATGTTTCCTTGTTGATTTTCTGTCTGGATGATCTACTCATTGTTGAGAGTGGGGTATTAAAAGCCCCTCACTATTATTGTGTTGCTGTTTATCTCTTCTTTCATTTATGTTAATATCTGCTTTATATATTTAGGCGTCCGATGTTGGGAGCACACATATTTACTATTTGTATATCTTCTTGATGAAGCGACCCTTCTGTCTTTATATAGTAACCTCGTTTGTCTGTTGTGACAGTTTTTGACTGAAAGTCTACTTTATGTAATGTAAGTACAATCATCCCTCCAATCTTTTGGTTTTCATTTGCATGGAATGTCTATCCCTTTCCCTTCACTTTCACCCTTTGCATGTCCTTAAAGCTAAAATGATTCTCTTTTAGACAACTTATTGTTGAATCTTGTTTTTCATCCATTCAGTCACTCTGATTTTTGACTTGGGAATTTAAGTCATTTACATTTAAAGTAATTATTGTAGGTCAGGACTTACTAGTGCCTTTCAGTCGGTTGTTTTCTATTTGGTTTTTCGTTACTTTGTTACCTTCCTCCTCCCTGGCTGTCTTCCTTGGTGATCTAACAACTATTTGTGGCATTATGCTTTGACTCATTTCTTTTTCTCTTGTGTCTTCTGCAGGTTCTTCCTTTATGATTACTATGAGGCTTACATAAAATACCTTACAGTTGTAACATCCTATTTTAAGCTGGTAACAACTTAAATTCAGCTGAATAGAAAATCTACACTTTTTTCCTCTCTCACATTTTAGGTTATTGATATGACAGATTACATCTTTTATATTGTGTATCTATTTTTAAATTGTTGCTACTGCAGTTATTATGTTTATTTTTTAACTTCTACAGTAGAGGCTACAGTGTTTTACATACCACTATCACATTACTAGAGTATTCTGAATTTGACTATATATTCACCTTTACTACTGAGTTTTATTCATTTGTATGTTTTTCCTTGTTAGTACCTTTTTACTTCAGTTTGAAGAGCTCTCCTCGGCTTTTATTTGTTACAGAGTGTCTTTATTTCTTCTTCTTCTTTGACAGGCAGTTTTGCCATGTATTGTATTCTTGGTTCACAGTTTTTTTCTCTTTCAGTATTTTGAACACATCATCGTCTCACTCTCTCTTTGCCTATGAAGTTTCTACTGAGAAATCTGCTGATGGCCTTATGGGGTTCCACTTTGGTTGAAGTCTTTTCTCTTGCTGCTTTCAAAGTTCTTTTTGTTTGATTTTTAAAGTTTGGTTATAATGTGTCATGGTGAAGTCCTCTTTGGTCTGCATATGCTTGGGGATATTTGGATATCCATATTTTTTAAATTTGGGATGTTTTCAGACATTTTTTCTTTACATAGATTCTCTGCCCCCTTTTCTCTCTCTCATTTTTCTGGGTCTCCAATAATGTTTGTTCTGTCATTTATTGATATCCCTATGTTCTGTAGTCTTTCTTCACTCTTTTTCATTCATTTTTCTTTTGCTCCTCTGACTGGATAATTTCAAAAGACCTGTCTTTTGAGTTCCTTGATGCTTTCTGTTATTTGAGTGAGTCTACTATGTTGTGTGTGGTTTTTTAATTTTTAAAAAATTGATTTTAGAGAGAGGGAAGAAGGGATGGAGGGAGAAAAGAATCAATCAGCTGCCTCCTGCACAGGGATCAAACCTGCAACTGGCTATGCGCCCTGACAGGGAATCGAACCCACCACCTTTTGATGTATGTGATGACGCTCCAACCAACTGAGCCACACCAGCCAGGGCAAGTCTACTGTTGAAACTCTCAATTGTATTTTCAGGGTAGTCATTATGTTCTTTAGCTCTATGATTTATTTTATTATGGTTTTTGTTTCTTTGTTAAATTTCTAACTTTCTCTATTGTTTTCTTTTTTTTTAATTGGTACATTTATTAAAAATATAGACTAATGGTCCTGTGCTTAAATGTTGCTGTGATTGTGTGCTGGCTTCCATAAAACTTAACGAGTCATAAGGAGTTCCTCAACAAATATACTCCAGACAGAAGTAAAAAGGTCAACAGAAATGACTGACAAGACAGGGCCACCATGGACATAATTCCCTTATATAATTAATACTGGATTTAAGTTCTTTATACTTCATTCAACTTAACACTATCTCAGTGCTTTGTCTATAAAGAAGTTGGAAAACAGAATTCCCAAGTCCTGTACTTCTAGATTCCTTACAAATCTATTTTTGGAGTTATTTTTCCTATATTGAATTCACTTTTCTATCACCATGGTAACCAATCTGCAATTAGTGTTGTTAGGCTCTTTAAAAATAAAACTCGATCAGAAAGCCTTCAAATATTCAAAAAAGTCCTTTTTCTACATGGAGCATGGAAATCAGTTGTGCAAATCAGGGTAAAAATACATCACCCCGCCCACATAAAAAACCATTCATCAAAGACTAATCAACAGATTGCAAGTGGGGCACAGAGAATTCTCTTCTTTTATCTTTTATTTAGTTCTAGCACAGTTGCAATTTCACTGTGACATACCTCTGGAGTTTGTAAACTTCACCTCTGTAGGAGTGGAAACATGAAAATAATTTGTTTTGTAATATTATGTGGTCTTCTCAGGCCCACTGTAAAAATCCTAATACATAACAGTGAAAATACTACTTTAAAACTCCTGAGAATGCCAAGTGGAAAAATGACTCTATATCAGAGTTACATCTTAGGTGAGTAATAAGTGAACGAAGTTCTAATTTCAGCACATAAGGCAAAAATCAATAAGAAAAAACTGCACTTTAAATTTCTTTGGAAAAAGCTAGAGGCCAACACGCATCTTAATAAGCCTAAGTGTCCATTTTCCTTCCAAACTAGGAACAGAGCACTGTTTCCTATGTTGAGGACCAGGTTAAGTACCTGGTTTGCTCATCTGCAGACATTAGACTCACCCTCAGCTCAGTGAGATGCCCACAGCACAAAGAATACATGGGAAAGGAGACTGAATGGCACACCAGCAGAATCACATCTCCCGCCTGACAGATGCTCACTCCAGAACACACACCTGTCAGGAAGCAAGGCCTCATGGACACATTCACATCTCTGAATGGTCAGGACTTCCTGAGCACGCAGCTTTGGTACCTGGGTTAGAGGATGACTGGAAAGCAACCCTGAAAATAGAGCCCTCTAGTGAGAAAGAAGTGTTCTCTCTCCCCGGAACCATATGTCTACTTCCCAGGGTGTTTATGAAGTAGAGGCCTTTCCTTCTCTCCACTGCACCACAGGATCTGTTTATAGTCCAGAGCAAAGGTCTCTCTCTCCATATCCAGAGAGGCAAATAGACAAAGTGCCAGCTATCCTATCTGAGCTCCAAGCTCCCTAATTTCAGAGTTTGTCTCTTGTGGAACAATATCACACCTAAGGTATATCTTGTTCTCAATGCCATCACCCCATGAAGAACAGGCACACAGGGAGCCAACACAAGGTACTCTACAAGTAAAAGGCCTGGTTTCTGACCTACAGACTCATGTGCGCGTGTGTCTATAACTGTAGCAAGCTGACTTGTTAGCTTATAAGAAGAGTAACATGTCAGACCCAACAGTTTCGACTCAACAGTATTTTTTAGGAACATACTCAGTCAAATTCTTGGAAGTAAATTACATGTGTAATGTAATATATGATATATTTTTTCATTGTTCAACCAATTTTACACACCTAACTCTTAGACTGAACAAACTCAAATGAGATACTTGGAGGACAGCAGCCACAATTAACTCTCTGCGTGAGTTTTTCATTGCAAATCCTCCCCTCAAGCAACAATAATTTACTGGCGTAAGAGCCAGTATTATTACTACAGAATGTGAAAAAAAGTGGGGCTAAAATTTTCACTTGTTTTTGTTTGAGGAAAACTTAACTTCTTGGTAGGGGTGAGAATAGAAAATTACCAAGGCTTCTGTTTCAAATGGTTTTACACATATGTACTTCCCTATAAAATATTTTTAAACTGGAAATATCTACAAGTTACTCTCAAAACTGAAAGTAGCATTAACAGGATGAAAGAAATAACCTTTCCATTGGTTTAATTCATTTTTATTAATGACCGGAAGTCTCAGACACATGTACCAAAACTTATTGCTGATACATTTTTCTTTAAACTTCAACGGACCAGAGAAGTTAAGGAATTCATTTCAGATCGCACAGGTTACACTGCACTATTATACATCATATTCTTTCACATTTAACTACATGTGAAAAGATGTAGGACATTTCAAAACTGGTTTATTTCTTCTTGTTAAAAACAGTAGTTTTGTCAGTTAGTTCTTTCCTAGCACTAGAAAGGGATGTGCAGAATGGCTCCGTGGCCTTGATTCAAACAGACCCCATCAGTTACCAGCTGCAATCTTAGGTGAGTTCTTAAACTCTTTTTACCTCAATTTCCTCATCTGAAATGGTTGTGAAGACTCAATCGGACAATATACAAAATGCACTTAGTGTAATATCTGGCTCACAGAAGCATTCAATAAATATCGGCTTGTATTTGTTTATTATAATTCTGGTAACTTCACTTAAAATGAAATCAGGATTTTTGTTTCATATTATTATTCCTCAACATTACTACACTCAGGTCAAACATTACAACCTCTTTCCACATTTCTCAGCATCAAGGCAAGAGTTGCACCTGATTACAGAAAGCACCAGGCGCATTTCCGAGGCCCCTGCACAGTAACTTTAGCAGAGAATGCTCAAGGAATAGGTGTTAAATTCATACTTTTCCTATTCCTTATTTCAGTTAAACCCGACCTCTTGCATTCAGGTTAATTTACCTTCATGCTTTCTATGAAATCAAATAAAAAGAATCATTAATTTGCAGCTTCAGATGAGAAAATGATAATACAAAATGCAAACCACACAAATATTTTAGCGATTAACACACTAGATGGCAGTACCACCTAAAGCAGAGCAGGACATGTACGCCTCAGGTGGATAGAACAGAATGAACTGATTATATCTTTGCATGTTGCAAGAGATTTGTTTTAATTTGAATAAATCCTTGTTTTTGAACAATGGAGATGACACAACAGAGAGAAGTGCAATAAAGATAATAAATTTACAAAATCTAAAACTATTTGTGGTTTTACTTAAAACAAGAAGTCCTTTCTAGGAATTATTTCTGGGTGGTTTTTTTTGCTCTAAGGTTTCAATTTCTCTAAGAAAAACATAATACAACATTATCTCTCAAAACCTATAGACTTTGTTCAAAATACTATTCAGGGGGAAAATTTCCACATTTAAATGCACTTATTAAAAACAGTAACACAGCCCTGCCGGTGTGGCTCGGTTGGTTGGAGCATTGCCCATGAACTGGAAGGTCTTGGGTTTAATTCCTGGTTGGGACACATGCCTTGGCTGCAGGTTCGATCCCCATTGGGGGGGCGTGTACAGGAGCAACCGATCAATGTTTCTCTCTCACATCGATATTTCTCTCTCCCTTCTTCCCTCTCAAAAATCAATTAAAAAAAAAGAAAGAGCCCACATATTTATTTTAAAAAAAGATAACACAATATTGTAATAACTATGTACAGTGTCACATGGGTACTGGACTTATTGGGTGATGACTTTGTAAGTTACATAAATGTCTAATCACTATGTTTGTATAGTGAAACTAACAATGTTAATATAACATAATATATATTATACTAATATAATATATGCTTATCTTTTCTTTAGAGAAATCAATTCTGTAGGTACTATTGATATTTTATTCATTTTCAGTTATTGTTTTTAAAAATAATTTTTAATTTTTCAATTACCACAACTGAAACGCTTTATTACGTCCAGTTTTACACTAAGCATAACACCCTTATGAGCTCTCCCAGGCTTTTCAGATACCTTAGGACACATCTTGCTTATAGATGCACAAAATAAATCAGATAAAGCCCAGGTGCTCACAGGCACCATCCAAAGCTCTGCTGTTTGATGCTGAGAAGCTGAGTGTGGTTCCCAGGAAAAGAGCTCGGGAGGGCCCCTCTCACTGCTGTGGGTGTCACTGCCTCTATAGCAGCTGATGCAAAACGAAGGCTGAATGCTATTTTCACTTTTCACCTCTCACCTTTTCTTATAAAAGTGAAAATCCTCTCCGGGTTTCTTTCAGTTAGGGACTAATTCTGTACAGGTACTAATGTAGGTCTTTTGTAAAAGGAAGTGGTGTAACAGGAAGTGGGATTACGCAAACTTTCTAAAGCCTGTATAGAATAATATTAATATTTGACAAAGTTGATTGATGATAAAGCTAGTTTTAGACCAGCAGGTAGGTATGTGTTTGTTACTCACAACTCTTATTCAGGAATGAAAGAAAATAAAAGAACTAAACTTTGAATTAAAAAAACACAAAATAACAAACACCAAAAAAGTAAAATAAAAAATATTATGGTTAAAAATTAATAGTATGAGAAGGAAGGCAGGAGGAGGGAGACGGGGGAGAAAGGAAGGCAGGAAGGAGGAAGGCAGGCAGGCTCAAGCTGATCAATAAGATCACAAGCTGCTTTCTAAAAAACACCAGATTTTAAGAATATATTGTATACAACTGATCACAATAAATTTTAAAACCTATGTTAAATGGACACTTTTCTAAGAAAATATAAATGATAAAAACTGACCTAAAGAGAGAGAAAAGAACTTGACTAGACTAATAATCATAAGTTGAACTGGTAATTAAAGATTAAGCCCTCAAGTGGGAACCAGGCCCAAAAGGTTTTAAAAAGAAAATTCTACAAAACCTTCAAAAAATAGGCAATTCCCATTTCTACAAACTACTCCAGGGGCAGGTCAGTAAAATTCCCCCTAACTCAGGCCAGTGGACAAGTACAGTGTGAAGGTCAACATCGCTGAGAAACACAGACATAAAATCACAATGTCTTAAGATAGTAAAAAAATGAATTTATTTTTAAAATATTTAACCTGGTAGAGCGTGCCCCAGAAATATAAAGGTGTTTCAACAATCTATTTCTATGGCCAGAGTAATTCTTTGCACTAATTTTTAAAGACAGTTTATTCGTGCTCTACCAAAGTGGACTAAAATAGGACCACGACATGGTCCAGCTGCTCCTGGCTCTATTACATTCTCTCTCCTCTTCACCTTGTCATATCCAGGTCATCTGCATCACACCTCACAGCACATCTACAACATCTTGGCGAGAAGGAACATTAGCTGTCATCTAGTGTTCGCGTGCATCCAGGAGCTGCACCCCCCTCTCAGTATGAAAATACGGAAAGCAAGACCAGGGTGACCTGACTCTAGCGGTCGAGAGCGTGGCGCGATGAGAACACACCACCAGCTGGCGCGGCCCATTCCACGGCACACACCAGAATCGCTGCTCCCCCACAAAGACACGGAGCTGAGATTTGGACAGATAAGCCAGGTAATTTGGCTAAAGTGTGCTGGAAAGGAGCTGATATGGGATTGAAACACATCTGTGCGATCTAAGGCGTTTGTGTTGCCAATTCACCACAGGCTTGGGAATTATTTCATCAGGTAAGCGGTAAATTAGAAACAAAGGAATACTCAAGGATGCTCAGTGCCTATTCTGCTAGCAAAGGTGGAATATATGATTTAAGAACTACTCTGTCCTTCAGAACGGGGAGAAAAATTCTGTTTTCCAAACCATGTATGAAAAAATATCGCACTCCTGTACTCTAACCTTCAAACAAGTCAGTCATTTTTTCTGACTATCTAGTAAAGGTATTCCTTCCAAAATTATAACTATTATCTTTTTCCTACAAGCTCTTCCAAGTATTTTTATACTTACATACAGTCTTTTTTTTTACAGAAACAGTATCTTACTTTCTTGGAGCTCTTTTTAATTTATCAATATAACATGAACGCTGCTTCCACTTCCATAAATACTCTACATGATTTTTAGTGACTGCATAGGACTTCTCTGTGTGAATAGTGCATAATTTATCAACCCATTCCTACTTTTGAACATTTAGGTTATTTCTAATTTTTTACTATAAATAATGATGTGATAAATTCATGGCCTTTTGAGACTTGTCTTTGTTCATGCTGAAATGAGTCTTTGCCCTCATTTCTACTCAGGGAACTCCTACTACTCTCCTTTAAAATAATAATTGAATGTCATCCCTTCTACAGAGCATGAATATACATGTATACAGGAATGAATGAAGACATGAAATTAACCTCAAGCTAACATATCTTGATTCTAATATGTATAATGTTATGTTCTAATTATCCTCTTAGATTTAAGTCTGTCCCATATAAGTATAAACATCTCAAAGGAAAGAATGATGTGTTCTTATTTCTTTCATGTTTTCAATATATAGTATGCTGCCTGGAACACAGCCAATACACAGTAAATGTTTGTTAAATGAGTAAACTCCCCAATGTATCTAACAAGAAACATCAAGGTATATTGTCCATTAGAGAGTATTACTGGGTACCTACTACTGAAAGACTGCTGATTTCTGCAGAAGTAAAAAGTGAGACATACCCACACTAAAAGTTTATAACTGCTTAGCAATTTTAAAGAATAAATAAAAGTCAATTAAAGTGGAAAATGGTAAGTGACATAAAAATATACAATGTTTACAACGCCATGAAAAGAAATAAAATACTTAGATATAAACTTAAAGTGCCAACACTTGTATGCTAAAAACTACAAAACACTGCTGAAAAAAATTAAAGAACGTGGAAAGACATTCCCTGTCCAAGGACTGGAAGACAATATTTTTAAGATGGCAATATTCTGTGAATTGAATTACAAAATCAACATAATTCCTATAAAAGTTTCAACTGCCTTGTTTACAAAAATAGACAAGCTGACCCTGACATTCACATGGAAAGGCAAGGGACCTATATAGCCAGACCTTGAAACAGATGAACAAAATTGAAAGACCCATAATTCTCAATTTCACAGCACATTATAAAGGTACAGTAATCAAAATAGTGCACTACCGACAAAGAACACATACAGTCAAAAGGGACAGAAGTCAGAGTCAAGAAATAAACTCATACATCAATGCTCAACAGATTTTTCAACAAGAGTGCCAGGACCATTCAAAGGGAAAAGAATAGTCTTTCCAACCAATGGTGCTGAGAAAACTGGATATTCACATCCAAAAGAATGAATCCGGACCCCTACATCACACTATATTCATAAATTAATTCAAAATGGATCAAAGACATCAATGTAAGTGCTAAAACTATAAAACTCTTAAAAGTAACCACAGGAGTAAATCTTCATGATCTTGGGATAGGCAATGGTTTCTTAGATATGGCAACAAAAGCAAAAGCCATCAACCAAAGGAAAAAAACAGATGAATTAGATCATCAGAATGACAAACTTTTGTGCTTCAAAGGTCACTATAAAGAGAGTGAAAAGAACCCACAGAATATAAGAAAATATTTGCAAATTATATAGATTCTGATAAGGGTCTAGTACTTGGAATAATATAAAGAACTCTTACAACTCAATCAAAAAGACAAGCAACTCAATTAAAATATGGACTTGAATAGACATTTCTCCAAAGAAGATATATAAGTGGGTAACAAGCACATGTCCATCTAGTGACACCCACTAGGGTAGCTATAATAAAAAAGATATATATATCAAGACACTTGAAAATGTATTTTCACCAAAAAAACCCAAGCATTATTCTTAACGGCCAAAAACTAGAAAAAACTCAAATGACCATGAACTAAAGAATGATCTACAATATGTGGTAGAGCCACACAATAGAATATTATTCAGCCATAAAAAGGAATAAAATACTGATAAATATCAGAGCACAGATAGTGAAATTCAATAGAATAATATATTTGAAAAATAAACTTAGCAACAACTGGCAACATTTTAAATGTACGTACCTTTTGATCCAATGAATCAACTTAAAGGATTTTATTTAATGGATATATTTACAGCAATAAAACCAGGAATATACACCAATAGGGAACTGATTAAATACATTATGGCAAGTAGAAAAGCAATTTCCAAGGCTGACTGTATAGTAGAATTCCATCAGCAAAGAGAAAAGGGGCAGAGAGAATGTTTGAAGAAATTATGGCTAAAAACTTCCCAAATGTGATTAAACACATGAATATAAACATCCAAGAAGCTCAATGAACTCCAAGTAAGATGAACTCAAAGCAACCCATACCAGAAATATAATCAAACTTTCAAATGCCAAACACAAAGAGAATCTTAAAAGCAGCAAGAGAGAAGCAACTAGTTACATGTGATGGATCCTCAATAAGATAATAAGATTTCTTATCAAAAACTTTGGAGGTGAGACGGCAGTTGGCCAATTTATTCAAACTGCTAAAAGAATAAAAATTGTCAACCAAGAATACTATATCCAGCAAAACTGTCTTCAAAAGTTAGAGCTAAATTAACACATTCCTAAATAACAAAAGCTGAAGAAATTTATTATCATTAGACCTACTCTGCAAGAAATGCTAAAAGGAGTCCTGAAGATTGAAATGAAAAAAACACTTGACAGTAACTAGGAGCCACATGAAGAAGTAAGACCTCAGCGGAGGTAAATACATGGGCAATTGTAAAAGCTAATATTGTAACAACTGTTCATAACTACACTTTTTGTTTTCTACATGATTTAAGAGACAAACATATATTTTGTTAAAACTGCAAGTCTAAAAGCTAGTATTGCAACTTCAGTTTGTGACTCCACATTTTGTTTTCTACATAATTTAAGAGACTAATAAATTTTAAAGAATTATAGTTTATGTTTTGGGGCATACAGTGTATAAAGATGTAACTGGTTATTACACTAGAGGTTCAAAATTTTTGACATCGCTCCTTTCACACTGTACATAAATATTAATTCCAGGTAACCTGAATGTTAAAGTCAAATTATGAAATTATTAGAAAAATGTATAGGACAATATCTTCATAACATTAAAGCACAGAAGAACATCTTAAATATGACAGAAAAACTACAAGCCAGAAGGTCTATCCATACATACAATTACATAAAATAAACAATGCCTACACACTGAAAGCAGCATAAAAGAGAGTTTTTTTAAAAAGAAAAAAAAAAGCTACAATATGGGAGGTGTTTTTAGTTCACATACAAAAACAATAAAGAACTAGATGCAACATGAAAGGACTAACATCCAAAACATGGAAAGCATTCCCATGAATAAATAAGAAAAATACAAACAAATCTATACAACATGAGCAAAAGACTCGATCTAGAATTTTAAAATTAGGAATCTCAACTCTAAGTAACATTTGAAAAGATTCTCAACTGCATTAGAAATTAGGGGACTGAAAACTAAAATATAATGAGATTTACATCCCCATTAGACTGGTGAAATAGCAAGTGTCAAGCAATAAGAGTGGGCAAGGATGTAAAACCACCACCCTCATCTTCAGCTTGTGGGAATATAAATTTGTAAATCACTCTAAAAAGTAGTTTGGCTTTACTTAGTAAAGCTGGACATGTGGGAACACTATAACCCTGAAATCCCACTCCCAGCTATACTATATACCCTGAGAAACCTGCAGATGTGCACCAGGATTTGTGTACAATGATGTTCACAGAGAGGTATTTAAAATACTCCAAAACTGGCAACAACCCAAATTTCAAACAAAAAAAAGAAATTACGTATGACATATGCATGCTCTGAATTAACACCTTGCTGACCAGCTACTTCAGGCTAGAACTCACCCGTGTGGCCGGCTACTTTGGTCAGCAAGGTGTTTAAAATTACTTAAATTAACGGAAGTGCAGACACAAGTTATCTCGTGACCGTTCAGCAACATTCAGAGACAGAAACACGTGTACACAGATGACCAGTCAACAAGGTTTAATACACAGCAGCGACTGGACAAACTATAACTACATACATCCACAGCGATGAATTCCATGTTAAATGAAAGAAGCAAGAAAGAACACATTCAATAATTAAGCATACCCTGCTTTGATATTTCAAGTTACCACCAGTACCCCTGATCCTTCTCCTAGTCTTTGTTTTTTTTAACCACAGCTCTTATCTTCTTGGCCACCCTCTATGCTCTCTAAGAATGGGTCTTTGACTTTTGTTGCTGTAGCCAAAGCACCCAAAACAGTGCCTGGTATCCAGTACTTGCTCAGTAAATATCTGCTGAATGCATTAAATACTTCCAATTACATAAAGCTCAAAAACAGGTAAACCTAAACACCACATTAATTAGGGATGCATACGGATAGTAAAACCATAAAACATGTAAGGTTATGAAAATAAGTCATGGTATAAGTAACCTCTGGGGTAGGGAAAGCAAATGCAACAGAGAAAATTTCTCACTCTTAACCTGGGCTTTCAAATGTACATATATATGTATATAATGTATATGTGTACATGTATATGTTACACACACACGGGGTGGGCAAAAGTAGGTTTACAGTTGTTCATATGGAAAAAGACATGTAGATTATGATCATTACAATAGCTTTATTGACTCAAAAGAATGTCACAACAGCACAGTGCACTTAGGTACAATCTCATAAGTGCTCAAATTGCCGGCTTTCGTTAGTCACACATTCTTGTATTCTACTTGCTATACTCAAGCACACTCTGACACAGAGTTGTTTTTAAATCTACTTTTGCTCACCCCAGTATATTTATATGCACGATACACATCACAGCAAAAATACTGGGGGGAAAACTCCATTAGCGCTTCTTCCCCAACCCCTACTCCACTTTGCCCAACTCTGATTCATCACTACTATGACCCAACACAAGAATCAGGTAACAACTAGAATAACTCAGGCTATAAAACAGTGGCAAACACTGTCTAGGAATTTGATAGGAATGTTGAGATTTACATTGATTCAATTATTATTTCCAACTGAATTAGGAGTCATCAGATATCAAATATTAGTAAATATAAGAAAATAAGAGTTTTCACATCAACCAAATAAGACATCAGTAGGAAAAAATACTTTTAGGTGCCACCAGCCAGATCTATGGATATGAGTATAGGGAGATGGAGATGGAGATATAATCTTAAATCAGCATGCGGGAACTATTGCAAATGTACCTGTATGCTGCCAAACTCAACGTTCTCATAATGGAAATGTGCACATTCAGCCATCTTCGGAAAGTGACCTTTAGTGAAGGGTAACCTGAAGAACATGAAATAAGTAAGTGAGACACAAGACACTAAAACAGCGAAGATTACTAAGCCTAAGGAGAAAATAAAATGGGTTTAGGAGCTCATGCAAGCAAACTATTTAATAAGCACATGCGCATGAGCACACATATACCCACACAAACCTTTTCAGAATTACACTGAATCAAATGAAAATTACATTTAGTGCACAGGTCAAAAAACAAAAACAAAAAACAAACAAACAAAATTAAAGAGCATCACTATACTCTCCTAACTGTCACCCAAGTTAATGCCCACAGAAAATCTGTGCTTTCAGTGAGTGATATGGAACCGAGAAGAGCCAGCTTCTAACCAGAGGCAGCATCCCCACCACAAAGCACAAAGCAGGTTTTACCTGTGCATGTTGTCGCAGCCCATCAGTCCTGGGGCGGGGGGTCTGGGTGCAGAATGAACACTTTTATGCTCGTCTTTTCTACACTTGCAACGAAAACACACTATCTAACCCTCTACCAGGTGAAAGGACGGTTCTTCTGTTTAAAACTGAAACAGGTACCTTAAGATACTTCACTTAAGAGAACTACTGGTGCCCATTTCGGGCCTTCCTGAGGGCAAAGCTGAGGTACAGCAATTCTCAGAACTCAAACAACAAACGACTTTCCTACACGAATGAGAACATGGATTAAAGGTACTAAGAAGGACATACGTGGGTTGTTTCTGTTGAACAAATGCGACCTAACAGACAATGACATAAAGTCGCAACAACAAAATGAAAGCATATTTTTAGACCAGAGATAATCTTCAGACCTCTTCCACTAACTGTTGAGTCATAACTTAAGGCTCACCAGTATAATTTAATGTATGGACAGTAAAAGCTTATTTAATAAGAAAGCTACATAAAAGCTTTAAGAGAACTAAAGAACTGATTTCCATTTATAGGAATTCATTTCAAAGCCACTGGAAAATTGTACTTACTTTTTTACATGTTTAACCTTCATACTGGCTGTACTGCCACATGTCTTAAGACTAAGGTCTCCAGGAATCTCAGGAACGTCTGCTCCTCTTGCCTTAAAAATAACAAAAACAAAAGATGTATGACTTGTCCTTTAGTATGAATACATTTTAAAAAGCAGAATATAGTTAATTTTAATGGTTCTGTTGACTCTATACCAAGAGCAATACATATTGATTTAATAATCTTCTTAAAAGTATAACTTAACTGAGTTTTAATTATTAAGAATAAGACAAAAACATTCACTTAATTTAAATATTTAACTTGACTGTATGAGAAAAAATTTTCTGTTAGAATTTTCATGCTCTTATACTCAAATTTCAAGATCAGCTATTGTGTGTCTCAGCACACACTTAAATCTCACCAGGGAGTTGGTGGAATAAAGTAACCTTGGTTACAATGATTAATAAAAAGTAAAATGCTAATATGAACGTAATTAGGAGATTACAACATGCATTGGAAAGTGACATGTAGATAATACTCCCAAATTTAGCCAGCCCTTCATCTGCCAGTTTTCATGTGGTGATTTCTTAACGCTAGTGACACGTTCAACAGCAGGGTTCCTCATGCTCTGAACAAAATAAACAGCAAATCCAAAAATCTACGAAAACATTTATGCTATATTATCCACGATTTATAACCCTAATTATTAGAGCCAATGCCACATGATGCAACTGGGGAGAATCCTATGGGCTGAGCAGTTAAATTGAGTTAAGAGGAGATCAACAAAGAAGAATGTAGTAAATATATGCAATGGAATACTACTCAGCCACAAAAAAAGAAATCTTGCCATTGGTGACAATATGGTGGGACCTTGAGGGCATTACGCTAAGCAAAATAAGTCAGATAAAGAAAGACAAACATGCCCTTGCTGGGCAGCTCAGTTGGCCAGAGCATCGTCCCAACACTCCAAGTTTTCCAGTATGATCCCTGGTCAGGGTACATACATGAACCAACCAATGAATGCATAAATAAGTGGAACAACAAATCAATGTTTTTCTCTCCTTTCTTTTCTCTCTACAATCAATAAATAAAAAAAGAAAAACACCATATCATCTCACTTATATGTGACATCTAAAAATACAAAACAAAAACAAGCTCATAAACACAGAGAAGAGACTGGTGGTTGACAGAGCAGGGGAGGAAGGAATGGACAAAATGGGCCAAATGTCCAAACTTCCCGTTATAAAATAAAGAAGTCATGGGGATGTAATGGACACGATGGTGACTAAAGTTAATAATACTGGATTGTGCATCTGAAAGCTGCAGCTCTACTTAGTAAAGCTGGACATGTGGGAACACTATTACTACAGTTTCCAGATGGGGACCGTGCCCAAAGCGGGTCTGCCTGGGGCTGGCAAGTAGAGTGTGGGTTCTTGACTTAGTGCAGGAAAGGCTCCACAAGTCCAGGTGATTCTGAGAGTACGTTTATTAAAGCTGGGGACAGTGAAACAAAGAAGGGCTTAGAACAGAAAAAGCAACAGGAGAGAATCTAGAAGGAGCTACTTTGGCTCACTGAGAAGTCAGAGAAAAGGGGCCTTGGAGGCAGGTGGAGAAGGACGAGCTGCCGCTGCCCATTACTCCCCTGGTTGCAAGTCTCATGGAGTCCCTTATTGTTTAGAATACGCAGCCTGAGAGGGAAAAAGAGAGGAAGGGGGAAAGGCTCGAGGGCTTGCTCCTGGGAGCAGAAGCATGAGCTGGGACCTTCCTTTTGAGGGTTTTTAAAGGCTGTGAGTTTAGGGGAGGTCATGAGGGAAGATCTCAATAGAACATTCATCGGTTTTTCCACAACTTAGGTCTAGATGTGATCTCTAGGGAGAAAAGGTCAGGCAGTCTAAGCCACACCCAGCCCCCCCCCCCCACCGCCCACGGTGGCCTTCTGTACCTGGCTGTAAATTGCTCTGGCCAGTTCGCTCAGCTGTCTCAGTTTCCCCATTTCATTTGTCAAGGAATTTTCCTAGCTTTTTACTGTCCTGCCTCACTATTTTGATGCACATTGCCAAGTAATCCTCCAGAAACACTGATCCAATTTACAATGCCACCAACCCTGTACATGAATGCCTTTGTTCTCACAACCTCCCAAACATTAATATCATCCACCTTTTACTTTGTCACCTAACAGGATTACTCCATCATCTTTCTTTCCTAATAAAATAGGTAAAAGAGTTGAATCGAGTTTCATGTTTTTAGTGAGTATCTGTATTATTGTGTATATATACTTATTCTTAGATTGTTTTTTAGATTTTTTCACAGAAAATAACATTTTTTAAGTTAAAGCTAGTCCTATCCTTCTGACATATAAATATCAAGATATTTAATAGCTTGCTATTAAAATTATGAACCTGGAAGATCTAGTCCGTACACCTCCTAATTTCAAAACTTACTATAAAATAATAGTAATTTAAGTCAGTGTGGTACTAGGCTGGAATTAGGATGGACAAACAAATAAATATAACAAATTCCAATAACAATTCAACCCAAAAGAATAGTACTGTGTCAATAAATAAGACTGATGAAGTTTTCTAAAGTATGCAAAATAGGAATAAACCTTGAACCTTCACAAAAAGTCATTCAAAGTGGAAATTCACTCGATGTGAGTATTAACAATGCTTCTAAAGGGAAACACAGAAGAATAACTCTACCATAAGTAAAAGTGCCTTAAACAGGAAACAAAAAAGCATTACTTATAAGAAAAAAAATAAATCTGATTACATCAAAATTAAAAACAAGTCATTTTTTAAAAAAACTCCTTATAATAAAATAAAAACTACCAACTCAATTTTTAAATGTCAAAAACTCTAAACACATATATCATATAAGAGGATACCAAATGACCAATAATTGTAGATATTCAATGTCATTACTCACCAAGGAAATACAAAATAAAACCATAATGGGGTAATATTGCACACTCTCCAAAGAGCTAAATTTTTTTTTTTAATTAACATACCAAAGTTGGCAAAAACATGCAACACTAAAACTCTCATTTATTGCTCACTGAACAGTAAAATCATAATAACCGGTTGGAAAACTGTTTGATAATTCCTACTAAATTAAACAACTACGTTCCCAAATATAGACCCAAAAAATACTCCATATCTACACAAATAGACATGTACATAAGCGTTCATAGGAGCTTTTATATAATTGCCAGAAAATGGAAACAACACAAATACACAAAAATGGGAATGGCTGAATAAATTATGGTATATTTATGCAACGGAATGCTTTGCTTGAAGAAAAGACACTTATTAACATTAAACAACATGAATAAATCTAGCCATTACTACAGTATGTGAAAGTGTGTGTATGTATTACGCTTCAATTAAAAATCAACAGAAAAAAATGTCAATAGAAATTTTTGTGAAATTTAAGCTGGTTTACATTTACCTAAAATAGTTATAAATGGGAAAACGATAAGGAATGAGAAAGAACCATATTTCAAAGACTATTTTTAAAAAGACTGTTTTCTAACTTATTTTATGGTTCGTTAACACAGACATCAAAACCACCCAAAAGACTTTCGACACCAGGACAAGATTAAGACAATCAGAAATGATGTATAAATGTATAAACTGTTTTAAGCACTAAAGTTCAACCATACAGAAAAGACGTAAGACGCTATGATCTTTAAGAGAAACAAATTACATAAGGGGAACTCCATATTCAGCCACACCCCTGATAAAGGGGACATCTTAGTAGCAGCCAAGCGGGGGGGGGAAAGCATATACACATATTATATTCACAGGACTACGAAAGAGAAAAGCAGAACACTTGCACTGAGTTCTCTGGATTGCTGTTTAAAACAACTGTCAACACAGAATTCTATATCCAGCAAAATTTATTTCAAAAAGAATGGGAGGCTTCCAGTCTCTTCCACTGTTTATAATAAAAACAGAAAACAAAATGAAATAAAATAAAAACAAGTAACTACCTGAGAATCCTAAAAAATTCAACGAGAGCAAGTGGACTGGGAAGCGGTCAGAACTTGAAGAACGACTAATAATAAACAGACCGGCAGCGCGCTTCCTGGATTCCCCCGCTGCCTCCTGGACTCGCCCAGGAGAAGCCGAATCATGATCTAAGTAAAAGGCATGGGGGCAGCAGAACCCTCAGGGCTTGAAAAATGCCCCTTGAATATGGGAAAAATAGCCAAGAGGTTTCTTTTTTCCCTTTTTTTTCTCTTCCAACATTTATCAAATTTATACATAGAAGATAAATGAAAAGGATATCAATGCTCTAATAAACAGAATTCCAAGTTATTTTATTTTAACAGGCTGCAAAGACAAACAAATGTTTATCATCAAGAATAAAAATTAAAAACTGACGGCTGTCAGAGGGGAGGGGGTTGAGGGGCTGGGTGAAAAGGTGAAGGGATTGAGCAAAAACAAACAAATATACACACAAAGAAACGTCACAGACACAGACAACAACAGTATGGTGACGGCCAGAGGGAAAGGGGGTGGGGAGAGGTAGCAGAGGGTAAAGGGGAGATAAATGGGGACGGAAGGAGACTTGACTCGGGGTGGCGAACACAAAATACAATATAGATGTCTTATACAATTTCACACCTGAAACCTATATAATTTTATCAACCAATATCATCCCAATAAACTCACTAAAAAGTACAAAAACACACAATTATCTAAGCTCTGCAACCTTCTATGACATTGATGGACCAAATTACACAGGAAAAATTCTACTATTTTATTATATAAATACATAAAATTTTTTTTAAATAAATTGATATCCCCCAAAATAATAAAAAGTAAAGCCCTGAATTTATATTCAAAACTCAATCACAAAAGTATGGCAGGGAGTACATTTTGTTTGACAAGAATTCAAGTAACAAGATCTAAGGTCTATAGTTCACCACAAGCTAAATAGAAGTCAAAAGCATAGCCTCACCCTGGCCGGTTTCTCAGTGGTTAGAGCATCGGCTCTCGGCCCAAAGGGTCCCGGGTTCGATTCCGACCAAGGGCATGTGCCTCGGTTGCAGGCTCGATCCCCAGTACGGTCGGGGCTCATGCAGGAGGCACCCAATCCATGTGTCTCTCTCACATCAATGTTTCTCAACCTCTGTGCCTGTCTCTCCCTTTCACTCTCTCTGAAAAGCCATGGAAAATATATCCTTGGGTGAGGATTTAAAAATAAAAAAAGTGTATCCTCGCTGGTAAAAAAGCTAATGCAGACTGAAAAAAACGTGGCATCTATAACAAGGCAAGTCTTTGTTTCTCCACAACTGGCACTGTTAAACCACAAAGGGAACAGTTCATCCATTTCAGGAAAACATAATTTGATATTGAAAACTTGCAAAAACAGAAATTGGCAATATTTAATCCTGTCTGCTTCCCTCCTCCCTAAACCCAGAAAAATATTCTACCATTCCTGCCACTGGTGCAGATCTTTAAACAATCTTTCAAATGCCTAAATTCTCTTGATCCCAAATCCAAGTAAAGCTATAATGCTGACTGGGTAACTGTGACATGATTTCAGTGGTGTAACGTGAGTTCTGGTAACAACCACACAGCTGGCTTCTTCTACAGCCACCCACCACAACGCTCACTCCTGTATTATCTACATGTGGGACTATCTCTCCAAAAGACTACAGAGTCCATCTTAACAGGAATGAGCAAAATGCCAGTGGATACTAAGACTTTTATCTAAGGAAGAAACAGGGCACTGGAGATGTTTGATATATAATCACAGAACTGAGCGAGGTCTCAAAGAGGGACCTGAGACCAAGGAGGAAGAAGCAACTTGGCACAGTGTTTAGTCGCAGTACTTAAGTTAAACTGAATTTTTTTTTATCATAAAAACTACTATATCTAATATATTAGACATATGGAAGAAAAAAAGTTCCAAAACTGTCAAATTTTTGAAAAATTAGAACAATGAGAAATAGTTTTACTCCTATCAAAATATGAAAGACTAAAAATGTCTGAATGAAAAGATATGGCACAAAAGACACTAAACATGACTGCACAGAATATAAATTAACAAAACCCTCTTATGCTTTTAGATAATAAAGATATTCATCAAAGTGAAACATATAAAACAAACTCAAATCCTGCTAATTAATGAAACATCAAAAACACATCCTGTATTATAGGGTATTAGAGAGCCATTAAATTTGTTTATTAAGAGTTTTCATTTAACACCAATTATAACACACTGTATATATAAATTCTTTCCAGGCAAGTTTTATGAAGTATTAGTGGTTTTAAAAATTCAGGGATATTTGTAATTTCCATCAACTAATGTTATCACATGTTAACTCTATTATGAAGTATAAATAACAGAAAAACTGTGTAACACCGTGGGAGGAAAAATTCCAGAGAGAATTCTTCTGAAAATTCTAAAGAGAACCCCTGCCAAGATTCCTACCTCACCTCCTGGCTATGCGAACACTAACCTGAGTAATGCTAGGAAGAGATGGCTCAGATATAATTAAAATTCCAGGTCAGTTGATCTTAAAATAGGAAAATTATCTGGGTGGGCCTACTTCAGTGGTCTCCCCAGGCTCCTGCTGAAGCATCCCCCAGGAAGATGCTGCTCTGGAGAAGGCGAGCCCTAGAATTAAGTGCAAATTCTGCAGGCAGATAGGTAAGTGGTGGGAAGTCCACAGAGCTGACTCGGTGCAAAGCCACCTCTCCCTTTGCCCTCGCAACCGTGTACTTCAGTGTACATGCTACAATCTGTTCCATATCCCGTTCTGCAGAACCTGAGACCCTCACTATTATCTCCTAAGGGAAACTTAACTCTTTCCCCTCTTCACAGAAATGCTTTTTAAATCCCCCTTCACAGGTGTCCCTACACTATGTCCACCAGTTAGTCTTTTCCAGAGATTTCCTCCTTCCAGTGAATCAGCCAACCTACGACACTTCCCATAATGTACAATGTGAAATACTCAATTTTCTCTTTAACTGCAGCACCTTAATAATAAGGCAGAATGCTTGTGTTAAACAGGAATAAAAGGAGAAATAAACTGTATATGGTTTATAATTATAAAGCACATTTCCAGGCATGACGGAAAGGGAGACATATTAACAAAGCAATAGTCTTTGAAACTAACAATTTGGAAAAAATTATGTAAGAAAATGTTTATATGATGTTAAATTTAAAACTCTCTGCATTTTAAGAAATCATGAAAGAAATATACCAAAATAATCTCACCACTGTATGAAATGGGATTATGGGTGACAGTCTCTTTTTTATTTTATTTTCAATTTTCTGCCTTTTCTATATATGCAGTGCTTTGTTTTATGAAGGAGGAAGGCTTTACCAAGAAAGGCAGAAAGCAAGCTAGCTAGCTAGCTTTTTCCACCTCTGCACATTACCTACCTTACAGCAACCATTTGCAAATGCATAGGAAACTGTCATAAATAAATGAGATCATATATTCTATGTAACTCTAATGGGCAAAACTTGGTATCCATACTATCCATATTTAGGAAAGAATAAGAATAAAAACACATTTATGATGGGATGTACACATGTTAAAGTGATAAAATGGATTTTTTTTTTTTTTTTCTAATCATTGAGCCAAATTATCAGATATCTGGTGGGAGTTAGAACCACAGCAGAGATGCCAATCAAAGCAGAAAAGAGAGGGGGAAATAATAACCTGTCTCCTCCCCTTCTCCTCCCTCCAATCTTCTACCAGTGCCTCTCACTAGCCAAACCGAGGCAGAATTCTGCAGTAAGGTAGCCTAGGAAATGTAGTTTGCAGAGACCAGCCTCCTGCAATAGAGAACAAAGCATAAGGGGAAGAAATCCCAAACCCAGATCCATGGCAGTCATTACTAAATGATGGAGATATATAATTGCATATATAGTATAATACCAATTATTTAAAATACAGATTATTTCATTAAAAATGCCCTCGTTTTGAAAAGGCACAGTAGTCAAATAACATCCAAACATAAACATACGTACATGTATAGGTACATATACATATATGTGATCAACTCAATAAAGGAGGTTCTAATACTAAATTTGTATTGTGAATAAAGAAAAACTAAGCAAAATGAGTAGTTAATACTAAAGAACAATAAAAGTGGACCTGAAATTGTTACAGAAAAGTCAACAATAACGTCACCAAATAAGCATTCACAAAGGATATGAAATGCAACCGGTGTAAGAATACACTACTATTTAAGTGGCCCAGGAATGTTCTTTTCTTCAAGGAACAAAAACCCCAAACCAGCATGCATGGCGAAAGGACGTTCGGACCAAAACCTTCTCTACATAAAAGGCAAGCAAAAAGTATCTGAAAACCAGTCAGAGGGGAAAGTGGTGACTTTCCTCCACTTTTCACTGTTTTTCCTTTAACAGACTCAAATCTTATTATATTTCCTTTATTACTTGTACTTGGAATCTGAAGAACATAACAGCTTTAGACTAAGGTTACAAATAGTATTTCTTGATAATAATGAAAAATAAAATCTCTGCTTAAAAATACAGTGGGAAAGCCCAGCCGGCGCAGCTCAGCGGTTGAGTGTCGACCTATAACAGGAGGTCACGGTTTGATTCCCGGTCAGGGCATGAGCCTGGGTTGCGGGCTCGATCCCCAGCATGGACCATGCAGGAGGGAGCCGATCAGTGACTCTCTCTCATCACTGATGTTTATGTTTCTATCTCTCCCTCTTCCTTCTTCTCTCTCTGAAATCAATAAAAATATATTAAATACATATATATAGTAGTAATGGGGGAAATCTTTGGCCTCTTGAAAAAGAAAAAATTTTGCAGGAGCTACCTCTATGTAGTAGGACTGTATACATGTACATGTGTATATGCATATACACATCCCAATAAACTGAAAAGGCGATATTTGAATGCAAAATTCATTCTATCAAGAAATGTAAACAGGACTGCCAGTTTCGAAATTCGACTGCAACTTAATCATAGTAAATAAATGCAACAAATCTCTGTAGTGAAATATGTATACAGAATTTTAATTAGTGCAAGTATTATTCCCTTTCTTACAAAGAACAAGAGAAAATGGGTAATAAAATTTAATAATCATCTTCCCAACACAACAGAAATGCTAAATGTATTAAATCTACAGTGTATTACATTATCACTAAAATGATTCTTAAAGAAAAGTATATCACAAAGAAATCCAATTAACTGAGTTATCTGTGTGAATATTTTCAGAAGAATTTTGATACAGCAAAATACCCTTGATGTTAAAAACTAATTACAAAACAAATTTCTTCACTTATTTCCTCCATTATGTTATCTAGACTCCCAACGTGCAAGTGCTAAGAAACAGAAATAGGAATCAAAGGAGGAGACAGGCAGGTTTAAGGATGTGTCTAATGCACAAAGCATACAAGTGGCTATCAAAGGAGCCCCAGAGTAAACTATGTGTTATTCCTATTTAATCTTCTATTTTGATGGGGAACACTAAAGCAAAAAAAATGACTTTTGAAACTGACTATAAAACTAGTTTTTTTGCTGCAAACGAGCTGCCTTTAAAGTTCACTTCCTCAGAAAGAAACATGCACAGCTGGGAAAAAATTACTCAGGAGCAATGCTTAAAATCATTTAGGAAAAATTAGTACCAAGTGCCATCAAAATAAAAATACACATTCTCCAGTAGGCAACAGCTGGATAATCAACTTAAAATTAACATACTGGCATACTAGCAAAATTTTTAAATATTCTGAAGTTTCTACTTTCCTATAAGGGAGATTACATTCATCTATTCACTCCTACCTGCCCCAATCATTAAAGATAATCCTACTGATTCAGCAGGTATTTACTCTGCTGAAAATATGGGGTTCCAACGCCGTATATAATTTTACCAGACATTTTATAAAAAGTTTCCTAAGAAAATCAAAAAACAGTATATGAGTAACTTTATAGGTACTTTGTTCAGGTAAATTACTGCTGTTCTTCTGTGCTGCTAGAAAACGGTCTGTTTCTACACTTGAATGTTGTACACCACATCTACAAATAACAATGTACATATAGTATTTAAACATATATTATAAAAACATAAAATAGAAATTCTTTCTGGGATAGGCAGGGTATGAACAGAAGAAGGGTGGAAGGGAACCAAGAGCCACAAATGATGGAGACACTTAATTGGAGATTTTCTATTAAAGGGAGAAATGGCAAGATTCTAGACTACCCACGACCTCCACTCTCCTAACTGCACATTTTATGTACTTTCTCCTTCAATATTTTATGTTTAAATTTTTTTTGAAAAGTCATATATCAAATTCTATAATTAAAAGTAACATCCAAATCACTTAATGTCTTATATAGCGCAATATTTGTAATGTAGTTTTTAGTTTAATAATTAACAAGTAAATGCTGGGTTTAAGATCAGATCACCAGTTCAAAAGATTTTAGGCTTAACCTTATAAAACTACCCATTTTCAACACTTTTTAACCTATAAAATTAGCAATTTCATACAACTCAACCTAATATAAATCCCAGAACTCCCAGCAGTGCATTAGTTACCTTCAATAACTAACAGCATTTGATCCATGCCAGAGAATTTCCTCAATCTTTAGCCAGAACAGGATGCACCATGTGGGGTGGCTTGGGGTTGTTTATTAAAGAGCTTTGAGTATACTGGCAGACACTCTAAACCTGGGCTTTGTATGTAAATCAATGGGTGCATTTGTGATTTTTCACAAAGCAACACTAAATACAACATCCAGCTTTTAAAGACTGTGAAATAATGATAAACACCATCAGTTTCTCTGAATTATAAGTAAAATTAGCCCATCAGTCACAAATCAATAGTTAAACATCACACAGTAATAAAATGCTAAAGAAACTCATTGAAGGAGCATGTGCAAAGACTTTTTCTTTTATTCAAATTGCAAATGTTTTTATAACTGATGGGTAAAGGGAACCATAGACAGTGGACCACTATCTACCCAATGAGCAGTGTACAAAATACACAGCTCTCCCAAAATTACCTCTTCAAGATCTTTCAGGAAGAATTACTATTCTTCCAACCCTCACTCCTCGTTAGGAAGCAGGCGACAGAGGGAGAAATCATCCAACACAAAGGGTACTTTTGAAAAGTCTAAGAAAAATGTAATGATCTAACTTTTGTTTTAAAACAGAAAGAAAAGAGAGAAGGGGAAAAAAGAAAAAAAAGAGAAAAGAGAAAAGAAATTCATATTAACAAATAAGATCAAGAAAAGCAGGAAAATTAGGGCATCCTGAAGGAAAAACAAGTGGTTCAACTTGTCCAGAGAACGACAATTTCATTCATTCAAAAAATATTTACCGAGAATTTACTATGCCAGACACAGGTGACCAAACAGTAAACATAAGGGACAAAGTCCCTGTACTCAAGGAGCTTACAATCTAGTGGAAAAGAAAGACAATATTTATACAAATATTCTGTATTTCTGAGCACTAAGGAGAAAATTAAAGCAGTGTAAGGAAAACAGAGAGACGAGGGCAGTGTTATTTCATCTAAGATGGTGAGAAAAGGCAGCATTTAACTGTAGCATTTGAAGAGAGAACTGGAGGAAGAGAGAGCACGCTTTACAGATCACACAGGGAAAGCACTTTCAGAAAAAAACAAAACAAAACACCACAAACACAAATACAAAGGCTCCCGGGTGAAAGAACGCTTGGCGTATTCAAGAAATAAATACTAAAAAGATCAATGTAACTGGAGCAAAATCATCAAGGAAGGAAGGCCTTTGGCTTTTAAGGAAAAGTAACTGAAACTGTTTCATTTATAACAAATGCAAGGTTTTAAACCTGGGTGACTGAAATAAAGCTGGTGCTATTAACACTACCTGTAATGTTAAAAAGAAACTCGTTTCAGGGAGCAGGAAAGATGAGATTTTGTGAAAATCTGTAGCTGACAGTTTCTACAGGGCCTCCAGCTGGGGAACGAATTCTTACAGGGCCAGAGATGTGCCGTGGAAGCCGTGGGTACAGAGATGGCAGTTCATTCTGCAGGAAGGTACAGAAGCGGGAGGAAGCGAACACGAAGAGAAGGTGCAGACGCCTGGGAATGCCTGCTGTTAGCTGGCGGGAAGAAGAGAGACGGAGGAAAAACGCCCCCCCTTCAGGAGTAAGTCCGTGTGAGTGTGAGTGTGAGTGTGAGTGTGAGTGTGAGTGTGAGTGTGAGTGTGAGTGTGAGTGTGAGTGTGAGTGTGGGGGGGAGAACACGCACGAGAGAGCGTGTGCTCACGCACAGCTATGTGTCTGAGAGAGGGAGAGGGAGAGCATGTGCCTGGACACACACAGTGCTGACAACACCAAGAATTAACTTTTTATCTTTTAAAAATTTTCAATATTTTGGAAGTTCAAAATTTACTTTATTTTTCATGACTCTAGTTGTTAGCATATGTGACATTTTAAGCCAACACCGATTTTATTTCATCGATAGCAATTTCATTTGCTACCACATGACCTACTCTAGCCTTGAGCCTTGAACACAATAATTTTAATGATATAAAAGATAACAAGTGAGAAACTGTTCCTAATGAAAGAAATTTGAGAAATAACAAGATATATTCTGAGAATATTGAAATGATCGATACTAAAAATAAAATGCAGAAACGCTAAGAAGTAGGATGATTAGGGAGGTTTTTATTAAAATATTCAAAACTGTGAAAGAGTTCCTCTTTCTTTTTACATCTTTTATCTTATTTTTCTAAGACCCTAATATTTACTATATAACTTATTGTTAAATCATTGCAAATAAATATTTTACTCTCAGTTTTTAAAAACTCTAGCTTTTGATTTCTTAACATACTAAGTTATTTTGTTACAAATTTATGAAGAGTAATAAATAAATCATGAGCCATCCATCAGAAAAGGAGAGAGCCCTATTTTAGGGTTTGTTCTTTTTGTTTTGATTTTAAAATGACTATTTAAAGCATACCAAATACTAAAAAGGGGATCCCAACAAATAAAACTCCAGGACCAGATGGCTTTATTGATAAATTCTTCCAAACATTAAAAGAAAAGTTAATACCAATCCTTCTCAAACTCTTCCAAAAAATAAAAGGGAAAACTTCCAAACTTCTTTTATGAGGCCAGCATTATCCTGATACCAAACCAGACAAGGAAGCCACAAGAAAAAAAAAAAGTCACAAGCCATCTGTTTTTGCAACATAGATGCACAAATCCTCAACAAAATATTAGCAAACTGAATTCAACAGTACATTAAAAGGATCATATACCATGAGCAAGAGGGATTTAATGCAGATTCAAAAATAGCTCAACATCCACAAGTTGATCAATGATCATCTCAATACATGCAGCAAAAGCATCTAACAAAATTCAACATACATCTACCATGAAAGCGCTCAATAAAGTGGGCACAGAGAGAAGGTACTTCAATATAATAAAGGCCATATACGACAAGTCCACAGCTAACATCACACTCAAAAGTGAAAGCTGAAAGCTCTTCCTCCAAAATCCAAACAAGACAAGGATGCCTGCCTACTGTCTCTCACCACATCTATTCAGCATAGTACTGGTAGTCCTAGCCAGAGCAATTAGGCAAGAAAAAAAAAAGAAAAAAAAAAAAGGGATCCAATGTGGAAAGGAAGAAATAAAATTGTTACTATCTGCAGATGACATATAGAAAACCCTAAAGGTGCCACCAAAGAACTGTTAGAATAAATGAATTCAACATTGCAGGATAAAAAATCATTATACAAAAATCAGTTGTGCTTCTCTACACAAATAACAAACTATCAGAAAGAGAAATTAAGAAAACAACCCCATTTCCAATTACCTCAAAAAGAATAAAACATCTAGGAATAAATTTAACCAAGGAGGTGAAAAACCTGAACAATGAAAACCATGTCATTGATGAAAGAAACTGAAGAGCACACAAACAAATGGAGAGATATTCCATGCTCACGGATGGCAATAATTAATACTGTTAAAATGCCCAAATCCAAAGCAATCTACAAATTCAGTGCAATCTCTCAAAATTCCAAAGGCATTTTTCACAAAAATAGAAGAAACACTCCTAAAATGTGTAGGGAACCACAAAAAATACACCAAATAGCCAAAGCAACCTGAAGAAGTACAAAGCTGGAGGTATCACACTTCCTAACCCTAACCCAGCCCACCGCCTGCTTCTATAGAGCCCATAAGCTAAAAGTAATGTTTACATTTTCAAATGTTTAGGGGTAAAATCAAAAGAAGTATGCTTGTCTAATGATATGTGAAAATTACAGGACATTCAAATATCAGTGTCCACAAATACCATTTTATTGGAACACAGCCACACTCATTTATGTATTCTCTATGGCGGCTTTCACGTTATAATGACAGGGCTAAGTAGCTGCGAAAGATCTTATGTGGCACTCTCATCAATTCACACTGCTGTTCAGCACACCATAAGTTGCAGTATTGAGTTACAATTCAAAAGTATTTCAAGTCCCACAGGTATCACCGTACCACATTTTTTAAATTACCAATTCATACAGATCATGTAAAAATAAGCAAAGAAGAGATAAGTGGGCTCTGAATGTCATGCTTTTAAGGCACAGAAGAGTATGGGTCTTGTTTTCAAATTAAATGGTAAAACATTGTGTTTATTATGCAGTGGCACTACAATTGTGCTAAAAGAATAGAATATATATCAATATTATCAAACTCTGCACTCATCACAATATTCTCAACCCACAGGAAAGCAATAATCTGAAAAATTCTAAAATTCTAAAAGGTTATATCATCACACAGAATTTCTTCACAAACATAGAAACAAGACTGCATCCAAAGTAAATTTCCAGGTAGCTCATTTGTTAGCCAACAAGGAAAGTAATTTATCATCTACCAACGGTGAGTCAATTAAACTGTATTTGACTGCAGAAGCCAAAGAAATGCATCCAGAGAAAACAAACTGTCTAAGCCTATTAGCCTTTTGGAGAGAACAGCGCTGCTTCAAGAGTTGACGTTTTGGGGAGCAAAATCAATAATAAACTAAAATAACAAGGCAGAATATTTCAATTGGTTTTCCTTGACTCTTGATGAATCAACCAATACTGCTCAGCTGTTGAAGAGTCAATGCAGAGTTTAAAGTGAATCAAAAATTAGCTCCTATGTAGAGTATGCGTGTGGCAACTACAGGCCACAGTTTTCGCAAATAAACTCAGCAAACATAAGTTCAGTACAACCTGAAGTGGAATCTACTAAGATACTTTAAAACTGCTTTTGGCAAAAAATATGTGTGGAGCAGAAAAAGGCTTAGACATACTTTCAGCCTCTGTTACTGAACACTAAATAGCTTTTGTAATTAGTTTTTGCTGCAAATTTGATGCTATAACTTAATGAATTTTGCCAAAAATTAAAAGGCAAGACATAGCTTATATAAGAAACTTACAATGGAATAACATTGTCAAAATCGCAAGTATTCATGAGCTGCTATGCATACTTCCCAACTATCAAACATTAAAACAAGATGGGGGATCTCCATCACCACATAGATTTGCAGTTAGTATATATTCCAAGCTCAAACTACAGTTCCAGCAGGATTTTTCAGACCACAATACAAATGCAAAGTAAATCTCCATACAGCAAAATCCATTTAACTGCAACTGCAGAGCTTCCATCTAACCTTCATTTGGAAATTTGCAATGTTATGCTAAAAGGCAAATATTACAAGAAAAATCTACTAGAGTTCTGAAAATGCCTTCTAAGCAATGAATATGCTCAATTAAAATCATATGCTCACAAACTGATGTCAGTATTTGGCAGTATGTATCTGAGTGAAAAGGCATTTTCAAAAATGAAATATTATAATCTTATTACAGATCAGCATTGACAGATGAACATTTGCATTCAGTTTTAATAAGAAATACTAACTTTTAACTACAATTAAATAAAATGAATAAAATGTTACTTTACACAAAAAGATTTCATTTTTCTTATTAAGGGGCCTGAATTACATAGAGTTATAATAAATTAAGTGGGTATTTTAAACATATATGGAAAACTACACTGCATAGGATTTTTCCACCTAACTCCCCCACAAAAACTATTGCTCCAGCATCTCACTAAATGTAAACTCCATTCTTCAGGTTGATCAAGCCAAAAACCTGGAAGTCATCCTTGACTTGTCTTTATCTCACTCTCTATATCACATTCATCAGCAAAAACATTTGGCTTTATCTGTAAAACTATATCCAGAATCTAACCATTTTTCATCATATCCGCCATCCTGGTACAAGCTATCATCACTGTTCACCTATTGCAGTAATATTCTAACTGGTCTCCTTATTTCCTCTTTTACCCCCTCATGTAGCCTATTCACAGCAACCAGAGATTCCCTTTAAAATTCTAAGCCAGATCATGTCACTTCTCAGTCAAAAATCCTCCAGTGGTTTCCCATCTCACTCAGCATAAAAAAACCAAGTCCTTATAATGGGCTACAAGGAACTATATGACCTGCTCTCCACCCACCCAACCACTTCTCTGACCTCATCTCCTTCTGCGGTTCCCTGGCTAAGCTTCAGCCACATGTCCTATTTTTGTGTTTTTTCCAAAGCTTTTTAATCCTATGCCACAGATTTTAACTTATTCTTCCACTGCCTGAAATGATCTGTTCCCTGATAAATCTCCTCCCAGAAGCCATCTGTAACCACCCTCTATATCTAGCAACTATCCTTTCTCACTGTCTGCCACTCTGTAACCCTACTACTCTGCATTAATGTCCTACAAGAGCATATATCACCACTTAACATATAATATTTTTATTTAATTACTTTTCCTCCTACCCCATTAAAATATAAGCTCCACAAAGGCAGGAAATTTGTGTGATTTATTCAGGGTTCTACCTAGAGTCTAAAACAGTGCCTGGAATAAATTATTTGCTCGATAGATAGCTATCAATGAAAGAACACAGCAACAACAAAAATTTTCCATAAGAAATGCTTCTTCAGTTCCTCTTCCTTATGTAAGTAAAATACACATATATACATGTACATAACACTGATTTACCATTGCACTGAGTGTTTCCTCCCAGTCGGGCCGCTCTCGAGGGTGAACGTTTCTGTGTAGTTCTGGAACAAAATCATCCTCTTCAGAATGTACCGAGGACTTCATCTTCCTAGAGATCAAAACATGAAAGACTTTGATAAGAATTTACATTTCTATAAAAACTTTCCAAGGATCACAATTCAAAGAACAGAAAATTATGTAAGACTTAAAGATTAGTTAAAAGAGCTCTCTGGTGGCTAGTATTGCTCAGTTTCTCCTCTAGTTTTCAGAGATCTTTCCTGATGTATCAAATGCCTGCTTTTATTCCAGGAGATAAAACTAAGGTTTATAACTAGTTAATATGTGGTAATTATTATATAAGGACAGATTTTATCAGTTCAACACAGTTGGAACCTTGAAAAGATCTGCAACAGCCATCAACATTTATAGAACTGTGTTAAGCATTAGTAAAATTCCAGGATGAAGGGAAAGACACAGTGCTTCTGTTTCCAATTTACAGCGGAGAGTGTATTAAACTCTCAGGGACAGCAACTCTGACTATTGGACAAAACACATAAAACTGCTTGTCTGAAGGCTCAGGAGAGCAATCAGTACAAACAGAATTTCTGGGACTAACTACATTCTTTAAGAGAAGAAAACCCATGAAGCAAATTTCATATTTAACCATTGTTTTTGTATAGTAGACTTTCTAAATCAATGGTTGAAAACAGAAGCCAAGAATAATATTGTAGTCTAACTAGACTGAAGAGACATAGGCTGGATACTGGGGTACCAAAGCGCATGGGGATTCAGGGTAAAAATACTACCCCCCAAAAGACCTGTAGAGTAAGAGTCCAAAAATCTACGTGGAAATTCCCCTCAAACTTCTGGTTCCTCAGCTTACAAGTATGTAGGACAAAAAGCCAAGAAATCTACCAAAAAACAGCTGCTGGGCAACTAATGGGCCAAGCAGACATTTCACAGCCGAGCCATGCTGAGGAAACGGAGGTTAGCAAGCAAGCACTGCCCAAAACAGAGGGGCACTGAAAAAAACAAACAAAAATTGGGACTCTCAACTGAGACTCCAGAGAAGCCATGCCTTAGGACTAAGGACAAAATAGCAATAGATGAGCTCAAACAAAGCCTAAAACCAAGCCTTGACATGATCAGAACTGCCAGAAGAAAAACTAACTCTTCAGAGTAAAATAACACTCTACAGACCCCTTGCAAATTGTTCATTCACCTTGTCTGCTATCCAGTAAACATTATAAGGTATGCTTTAAAATAAACAGGAACAAATGAATAAAAATTTGAAAAAACTTAGTCAAAACAGAAAAAGACTTACATTTGACTTGGATTTTAGAATTATCAGAATGGGAATTAAAAATGGCTATGATAGATTTCTGGCATCTGGTTATGATGTAGAAAGGTGTAAAAAGCATCACTCCCAGTCTAACAACAAGACAGATAACTATGAAATCACAACTTTTCTTGAGTCCATCGGAAAACTGAGGTCTCAGGGCAACCAACTATTAGCCTAAACTCTAAGGAACAACAGGAATACCCAAGATGATCTAAATCACAAGCAATTACTTGCCTAGAGCAAGGCAGGGGTAAAAGAGAGATACACAAGTTGGTAAGAAAAATTCAGTTACATTTTTATCAAGCTGATAAAAACATAATATGTTCAGAAAAAAGTATGTTCATAATAAAAAAGATGAAAAGATAAAGAACTTCAACACAAAATTGGAATCTATGAAAAACAATCAAATGTTCATCCTAAAAATAAAATATCTGAAATCAAGAATTCAAAGGATGGGTTTAAAAGAACAATGAACATGGCTAAAGAGAGGATTAGTGAACTAGAAGATTGTTCAGTAGAAAATATCTACAATGAAGAACAAAGAAAATAGGAACAGAAATACACAAAACAGCAGAAAACACAGCAAGCTTGGTAAAAGGTCTCAAATATATCTAAACTAGCAACTCAGAGATAAGAAATATGATGAAAGAGAAAAAGGGACAAAAGCAATATTGAAAAATGATGGCTGAAAACTTTTCAAAACTGATGAAAGTCATCAAACTACAGATTGAAGAAGTCCTCAAGCAGGATTTTTAAAAATAAAAACAAAACAAAACAGAAAAACACGTAGGTATATTATACTCACACTGCTATTTTTAAAAAAAGATTTTAAAAGCTAAGAAATTCTTAAAAAGAGAGAATAAAAGGCAGAGGATAAAAGACAAGTTGATTTCAAAGAGCAATAATAACAATGTGAGAGGACATTTCAATGGAAATGAGAAGATGATGGAGTAAACCTTCAGCTTAATAAAAAGAAAAGATATTGCCAACCTAGAATCCTCTACCTCACAAAATTATCCATTTAAAAAGCAGGTAAAATAAGTTATTTTCAAAGAAAAGATGAATTTGTCACCAGGAGACCTGGGGGGAACAAAAAAAGTGTTCTTCCCACCAAAAAAAACTGAACCCAGAACTACAGAAATGAACAAAGAGTAAAATAAAGGACAAAATGTGGGAAATTTTAAGTAAATACTGACGCTAAAGCTCATGTACACACAAAAATATCCTTGGAGGTTTATAGCAAACATAAAGCACAGAGGATAGGGAAAGTACATGCAAACAGTTTAGGGGTCCTCTATTTTTAGGTAAGTGAAGTAAGTCCAACTTCAAAGAGTGCAGTCAGTCAAAGATAAAAGTTGCAATATCTATGATTAAACATTAAGAGAATAATAAATAAATGTATAGCTAAAAAGCTGATAGAGGAGAAAATTTTGAAAACTAAAACATACCTAATTAACCAACAAGAAAGCGGGAAAGACTAAGGGCACAAAGAAGAAACTAGGCAAATAAAAGATCAAGATGGTGACCTTCAATCCAAGTATATTATTATAATTTTTTTAACGAATGGACTAGTAGGCAAGCACGTGGAGAAACTGGAACCCTCACTCACTGCTCGTAGAAATTTAAATGTTGCAGCCACTGTAGAAAACAGTTTGGCAGTTTCTCAAAACGTTAAACACACAAATACTGTATGATCCACCAATTCCACTCCTAGGTAGTTAACCAAGACAAAAAAAAGCATATATCCACCAAGAACTCGTACATGGATACACATACTAATATTATTCATCATAATAGCCAAAAAGCGTAAACCACCAAAATGCCCATCGGTTGATGAAGAATGAAGAAACAAAACGCACCAGGTCCATCCAATAAAATATTATCTAACCAATAAAATAAAATGAAGAGCTGATTCATTGTATCACATGGATGACTAGCATTAGGCTAAATGACAGTCAGTCAGTCACAAAACAAAATGTCCAGATTAGTCAGTCAAACCCATAGAGACAGAAAGGATATTGGTAGTCGCCAGGGACTCCGGGTAGGAGGACATGGAGAGTTACTACTAATCAATAGGAGATTTCTTTCTGGAATATTCAAAAATTAGATAGTGGTGGTAGTTGTATAACTTTGTGAATATACTAAAAACCATTTAATTGTAGACTTTAAAACAGTGAATTTTATGTATGCGAATTATATCTTGAAAACAAGTAAGTGGACTAAAAAAAAATCCATTGAAATAAATAAAGGGAGGACATTTCACAATGGCAAAAGTGTCAAACCAACAGGGTGATAGAATAAAAAAAAGCCCATCAAAAATACAATAGATAAATAATTTAAATAATTTTCCATATAATAGATTACTACATAGAAGTGAAAAAGAATTATTGCAGGATTCATCAACTGGAAACAAGCGGATGCATCTCCTAAGTGTTGAAAAACAGAACACAGACATAAGACATAATGTTTCCAATATATAATTGTATTAAATCATGTTTTACCTTAAACTCACACAATGTTATATGTTAATTATATCTCTATAAAGCTGGGGGGGAAGGGAAGAGTACCTACTGTACAATTTTATTTACATGAAGGTCAAAGACAAGGAAAAATAATCTATTGTAACAGAAATCAGAATAATGTACCTTTGGCAGAGGTACAGGTGCTGGAAATCATTTATATCTTGACTGGGTTTTAATTACATAGGTATATACACTTATGTAAATTCTTCAAGTTACATATATTTATAATCTGTGGACTTTATGATATGCAAATTATACCTAAATAACAGTTTATTGGCAAATGTTACACATTATTATAAAAGGTATAAAATTGTTTATACACATTGGGTCATGTAACAAATAAACTCTATAAAAACTTTGTATCTACTTATTGAACTGACTCTTGTTCTCTTTAACTTATGAACTAATCTAACCCTTAAACTGATTAATTATAATTCCATATATTAACAGAAAAGACACAGGGTTAAGATTATCAATCATAAAACCTGGAGAATCTAATGCTATATTTTATAAGAGTTTTCTATATAATATCTCCAGATTTGAACCTGGACATTTTTAATAAAAAGAAAAAGCAGGGAAGAAACCACTCTCTTCAAATTGTGGGGACCAGCTTTGCCATCTTCCTACTTCCCTCATTCAAAATGGATTTAAAACTTTGACATATACTCATTTTATATCTGTATGAAATTATTGTTCCTAACTTACGAAAAATTATTTTTGATAGTATTAAAGTTCCACAGAGAAGTCCAAGTGACACAGTACCCAAAGACATGGACATGCGGGACTGCTTTGTCGCAGGCATGTACTTTCTTGATTCCTGGAGTCAATTCCAAGCAGCACTAGTACTTTACCTTTCTCCTTTTATGCCCCTAATCTTTGTTTTTGATTATTTCTGGTTCTTGACCAACTCTAGTTCTGATTCTGCAACCCTTGTGGTAAGTTATTCCCCATTGGTATGGGAAATGGCTGGGAAGTCTTTTTATGGTCTGACCATGACCATGTGGTGATAGCTGACAGAGACAGGCATCTATTCTCTGTCAGAGGCAACAGAGAATGTGGCTGGTTAGTAAGAACGTCTCAGTTCCACTGGAGAGAACAGCGCTTAGAGATATCTGAAGTCTGGTGTCCTCTGTTAATTTTACCCATGGCTAAAGTTGTAAAACTAAAGCTGCAAGGTGTCTATGTGAGTCTGTAACTGACAGAAATCATTACTTGTCATCACAGGGAGTAATGCATTGTCCTACCTTCAGAGGGTGTCAATAAATTAGATTATAAAGCCTTAAAATACAGGAGCTTTATTCTGGTTGGTTTATATAGACTGTTAAGTGTTTACATAAATCTAAGATTCCCAGAATTCCCAGAAAATAAAGAAACTGAATTTCTAACACTAATGGGGTCAGCTCTGTTGGTGATGAAAACAGAGGTTTGCTGAATCCAGTGGAACTGAGTTTTGGTCACCAACTGAAAATGCTTGATATAGTATAATTAATAGGTATTATCATTTTACCATACAAAAATCAAAAGTTATAAAAAGGTGTATCTTGAAAAATCTTCCTCCCTTCCCTGTCTCCAATCTTCCCAATTCCTACCCATTAAACTCCCCACCTTATATATTCTTCCAGACTTCCTTTATAAATACATGCATACCTCGGAGATACTGCGGGTTCTGTTCCAGACTACCACAATAAAGTGAATGTTGCAATAAATTGATTCACACAAATTTTTTGGTTTACCAGTACATATAAAAGTTATATTTACACTATACTGTAGTCTCCTAAGTATGCAACAGCATTATGTTTAAATAATGTACTGTACATAATTCATTAAAAAATACTTTATTGCTAAAATTACTAACCATCACCTGAGCCTTCAGTGAGTCATAATATTTTTTCCAATAGTCTTACCTTCAATTTGTAAAAAACATATCAGCAAAGTGCAATTAACGAGGTACACCTGTATTTATAAACATATATTCATATATATGAATGTTTCATATATATTAAAGAATATACTCACACAAAGCAAAATATAAAAGCAATGTGTAAATATGCTACTTTTTATGTAAAAAAATGGAGAATACATTTTACTCCTCCATCATCACCCCACTTTTCACATAAAAAGTATGTCTACACACTGTTGCATAGTTTTCTAACGTACATGTGAGCACATAAAGAGCTTCTCTGTTGTTTTCACTGAGTAGATATCCCATGGTTTACTAAGCCAGTCCCCTACTGATGACTATTTGGATTATTTCCAATCTCTTGCTATTACAAACAATGCTACAGTAAGACTGTAAATACATCACTTCTGCACATGTACAAGTATATCTGAAAGACAAATTCTCATCAATGAAAAAAAATTATTTTCATGCATTAGCCATTTTTCTACTGAGTTGTTGGTCTTTTTTAAAGCTATTTTTAGTTCTTTATATGTATATTAAACAGATTAGTCCTTTACCTGTGTATTTTTCCAGGTTATAGTTTGTCCTTGCTCATTTGGGATTGTATAATACATATGTTTTGTATTTTATCTAGCTGAATTTCACAACCCTTCCTTTTATTGGTTTGCATTTTAAATCACAGTTCAAAATGCCAACCCTGATCCAAAATAATTTTTTTTTAAATTTCCCATGTTTTCCTTAAAAATTTTATGGTTTCATTTAACATACTTACATCTTTGATCATTTGGAATTTATCCTTGGTATGAGGTAGAACTCCAATTTTATTTTCTACTGATGTGCATCCAGTTTCCCACAAAGTATTTATTGAGTAGTACATTTTGTCCCATTGGTTTTGCGAGGACATCTTTGCCATGTCTAAATATTTCTACGTATTTGAGCATATTTTTAAGCTTTCCATTCTACCCCATGCCTTCTACTCATGACAATACTACAAGGTTTTAATTACTGAGGCTTTCTAAGTATAACATCTGGTTGCACTCGTCCTATCCACCAGCCTTTTTTTTTAAGGTTTCTTTGTTGCTTATTTTCAGAGAGGAAGGGGAGGGAGAGAAAGCAACACCCACGTGAGGGCAGAGCACCAATCTGCCTCCTGTGCATCCCCTACCGGGGGCCGAGCCTGCGGCCTGGGCACGAGCCTGACAAGGAATCAAACCAGCAGCGTTTCAGTGCCCGGAATGATGTCCAACCGACTGAGCCACACCTTGCTTTTTTATTTTCCCAAAAAGGTTTCTTGACTAAGTTATTACGCCAAGATCAATTTATTTCAAGATCAGCTTATCTAGGTTTTTAAAAAGCATTCTTATTATCACATTAAATTTATAATAAACTGGCATCTTCACGATGTCGAATATTCCCAGCTATGAACAAGGTATATTTTTTCATTTCATAAGCTACCTTTTATGTCCTTCAGTAATGTTCTCTATTTTTATGTAGGTCTTACAGTTCCTTTTTAAGTTTATTTCTGAGTAGTCTTTTTTGTTGCTCTTAAAAATGGCACTTTTTCTTCCATCTTCTAAACGGTTACTACCTGATAGGCTATTAGCCCTGTTTAGCAGATAGAAAAACTGAAACACATGAACATGTCTTAGTCACTATGGAAGTAGGAGACCACTTTGTCCAGGAATACCCCAATTTCCGGCCCCAAGACGACACTGAAACAAGCCATTCACATCTCCAAGGACCACTGGATCGGGGAACAGACACCAAGACTCTGCCTCAATGCTCCTTCCCATTTCCTCTCAAAGCCATGGCAAAACTCCCAGTGCACTTGCAATTCAAGGCTGCATATAGGTAGAGGAACAGATCTCTCCTCCCAGTTTCTGAAAAGTCTGTTAGCTAAATAAAGACAAATCCTTAGCAGAAGGACGAGCGTGGGAGCAGCAGGCCAGAGACTTTGATAAGCTTCTGGAAAACAGAAAGCAAGTGGGAGCATCCTGTCTGAGAAACCAAAAGAGAAAATACAAGGTTCAAGGAGGCTACACTCCCACTTTTCTCCACAACAAAAGAGAGATATGCCCCACAAGGAATTAATAAAAACTGGAAAATTAGCTGAAAAGAAATTTAACAACTAATTAGAAGGACTAGGGCTCCTCATGGGGGAGTTTGTACCTGAGAGAAGCAAGGCAGAAGCTACATACATCCTGCGACTATAAAGAAAACACTGTAGGGGAAAGAGGCAAAGGAGGGCAGGTGTGCAGCTTAGCAGTTAAATTCTGTTCAGTCGGAATAAGCAGAGTATGGGCACTAAGTGGATAAAGCTGGAAAACTGAGTAAGAAAGACAATAACCTTAGTTTATTATTACAGTAGTCCCCCTTACTCGCTGTTTCACTTTCCGCAGTTTCAGTTACCCATGGTCAACCATAGTCCGAAAATATTACTGGAAAATTTCAGAAATAAACAATTCCTAAATTTAAAGTCGCATGCCTTTCTGAAGAGCGTGATGAAACCTCCTGCCATGCCAGTCCATCCCTCCCGGGTGTGAATCATCCCTTTGTCCAGAGTCTCCATGCTGAAGACGCTCCGGCCTGTTCGTTGCTTGGTAACCCTCAGTGGACTGCCCTGGTATAGCAGCGCTTATGTTCAAGTCACCTTATTTTACTTATTAATGGCCCCAAAGCGCAAGAGTAGTGATGGTGGCAATCTGGATATGCCAAGAAGCTGTAAAATACTTCCTTTAAGTGATAAGGTATGTGTGTATAGGAAAAAACATAATACATATAGTTTGGTACTATCCGCAGTTTCAGGCGTCCACTGGGGGTCTTGGAACATATCCACCATGGATAAGGGGGGACTACTGTATATAAACACTATACGTCAGCATATATTTTATATCTATATATGAATAAGAACCCTTAAAATTAATTATTTACTCAAACTGAATGTGGACGATTAAAAAAGATGGAATTAGTGGCCTACAGAACAAGTGCAAGAAATACCTCAAATCACAAAGTAAAAATGTACAGAGAAATACAACATGAAAGAAAAGATAGATTAAGGGGACTTAATATGCAATAAATAGGTTGTACAAGGAAAAATTATTACAGGTAGAAAAGCGCTAATACCTAAATTCATAATAGATAACAAAGATTTTCCTAACATAAATACTAGAATCTGTAGATTTAAAGTCACTGAGCTGCAAGATGAAGAACTGATGACAAAATATACATAACTAAGAATAAAATCTTATTAGCAATCAAAGAGAAAGAAAAAAAAAAACACCACGTTTCCTACAAAGAAAAAGAAAACAAACTGGCAACTTAACATATGCAAGAAATCAGAGTATACCACTCAGGGCTTACCTGACCAAAATATTCAAGAAAATATCAATCAAATAACAACTGAACCAGATCAGACGCACTGAGACGTAACACGATTAAAAGGAGAGAAACAACAGTAAGCACCGAGCACACGCATCTTACCGCACTGAAGCTTATCGCGGTTGGCACATATTCTGCTGTTTACGAACTTGGTTGCTGACCACCCTGCATGGAGCACGTCTACAGGTGCCAGTTTTCCAACAGCATTTGCTCACTTCATGTCTCTGTGATTTTTTTTGTAACTCTCACAAAACTTCAAACCTTTTCATTATTGTTACACTTTTGCTGTGGTGATCTGTCATCAGAGATCTATGATGTTACTATTGTGACTGCTTTCGGGTGCCAGGAATTGTGCCCACCTAATGATGGAAAACCTAAAAACGTGCGTGTTCTGGATGCTCCACCCCATCCCTCCCCCGCTCCCTGAGCATCCCTATTCCCTGGTACTGAATACTGATACTGGGCCAATTAATAACTCTACTGGAACAATTAATAACCTCTAAGTGTTCAAGTGAAAGGAAGAGTCTCACGTCTCTCACTGCAAATCATACGCTAGACGTGATTAAGCTTAGTGAGGGAGGCACGTGGAAAACCGAGGCAGGATGAAAGCCAGCCTCTGCAGCCAAACAGTTGGCCACGACGTGAGTGCAGAGGAAAAGTTCTTGAAAGAAATTAGAAATACTACTCCAGTGAACACACAAGTGGTGAGCGAAGCAGCCTTACTGCTGATATGGAGAAGGTTTTAGTGGTCTGGATAGATAAACCAGCCACAACATCCCCTCCAGCCAAAGCCGAATCCAGAGCAAGGCCCTGACTGCATCCTGTGAAGGCTGAGAGAGGTGAGGAAGCTGCAGGAGAAAAGTCTGAAGCCAGCAGAGGCTGGGTCGTGAGGTTTAAGGAAAGACGCCGTCTCCCGTCTAACATAAAAGCCCAGGGTGAGCAGCAAGCGCTGATGTAGAAGCTGCACAAGTTATCCAGAAGGTCTAGCTAAGATAATTTTAAAATGTGGCTACAACAAACAACAGATTTTTGATGTAAACAAAACAGCTTACGTTGGAAGAAGATGCCATCCAGGACTTTCATAGCTAGAGAGGAGATGTCAGTGCCTGGCTGTAAAGTTTCAAAGGGGTGACCCTGGTTAATAAGATTACATAGGTTTTAAGGGTACAATTCTATGATACATCATCTGAACACTGCATTGTGTGCCCACCACCCCACGTCAGATCTTCTGCCATCACCATATATCTGACCCCCTTGCCTTTACTATCCTCCAACCCCCTTCCCTCTGTAACCACCATACTGATGTGTCTAAGTTTTTGTTTGTTTTTCTTGTTTGTTGGGTTTTGTTTTTTTTTTAAAGTTTCAAAGTACAGGCTGACTCTCTTGTTAGGGGTTAATGCACCTTGTGACTTTAAGTTGAAGCCCGTGCTCATTTACATTCCAAAAATACTAGGGCCCTCAAGTATTATGTTAAATCTACTCTGCAAAACGGAACAAAGCCTGGATGACAGCACATCTGTTTTGACAACATGGTTCACTCAATATTTGAAGCCCACTGTTGAGACATACTGCTCAGAATAGAGCATTCCTTTCAAAAATATTACTACTAATTGGCAACGCACCCAGTCACCCAAAAGCACTGACAAAAATATGCAAGATCAATGTTGTTTTGTGCCTACTAACGAAACATTCCTGCTGCAGCCCATGGATCGAGGAGTAAGTTTGACTTTCAAGTCTTATTAGTTAAGAAACACATTTTGTAAAGCTATAGCTGCCATAGACAGTGATTCCTCTGATGGATCTGGTCAAAATAAATTGAAAACCTCCTGGAAAGGATTCGCCATTCCAGACGCCATTACAAATATTCATGATTCATGGGAAGACGTCAAAGTATCAACCGTCCTGGGTGACTCTGAGGGGTTCAAGGCTTCAGTGGAGGAAGCAATGTGGTGGGAAGAACAAGAAAACCAGAATTAGACGTGGGTCCTAAAGATGGTAATTAATAGCTACAATCTCATGATAAAACTTGAATGGATGAGGAGTTGCTTCTTATGAATGAGCAGAAAAAAGTGGTTTCTTCAGATGGAATCTACCCTTGATGAAGCGGCTGTGAAGATTGCTGGAATAGCAACAAAGAATTTAAAATATTACATAAATTTAGTTGATAAAGCAGCAGCACAGTTTGAGAGAACTGATTCCAATTTTGAAAAAAGTTCTACTGTGGGCAAAATGTTATCAAGTAGCACCACATCCTACAGAGAAACCATTCATGAAAGGAAGAGTCAGTCAGTGCAGCAAACGTCATTGTTACCTGATTTTAAGAAATTGCCACAGCAGCCCCCATGTTCAGCACCCACCACCCTGATATGTCAGCAGCTACCAACATCCAGGCAAGACCTTCCACGAGCAAAAAGATTACGACTACCTTACGTCTCGGGATAGTTAGCATTTTTTAACAATAAAATATTTTTAATTAAGGCATGTACAGTGGGTTTTTTTTAAAACATAATGCTACTGCGCACTTAATAGACTATAGTATTGTGTAAACATAACTTTTATGTGCACTGGGAAACCAAAAAAGTCATGTGACTTGCTTTCGTGCGACATTCACTTTCTTGTGGTGGTCTGGAACCGAATCACAGTGTCTCTGAGATATGCCCGGATAATTAAATCTGAGTAAATGACAAAAAATATTAAGTCATCTCAACAAAAAACTAGGATTGCGGTGGGGGAGATGGTGATAAATAAATGGCCACCAGGTGGCCCACTGGTGGAGCATCATCCCATACACCAAAAGGTCACAGGTTTGAGTCCCAGTCAGGGCACCTAGCTAGGTTTCCGGTTTGATTCCTGGCTGGGCGCATACAGGAGACAACCAATCAATGCTTCTCTCACACATTGATGTTTCTCTCTCTCTCTCAAAAATCAATAAAAACTTATCCTTGGGCAAGAATTAGGGGAGAAGGGAAGTGAGAGAAAGTGGAAGTAAAAATATCCTGCAGATCTCAAGAAGAGAGGTAAAGAAGAAAAGGAGCCATGGTAGGAAAAAGTACACCTGGGTGGAGAATATTTTTTGATTTTTCAAATAATAATGGAGAAAACATATATATGAATATGTGAGTATGGACAGGGAAGCTAATCATTCAGGGACAATAAAGGTATAGCAGAACTTCTAAAATTAAATATCTAGAAAGGTTCTGCTTGTCCTGATTATAATTTCACTACGCTAGTCATGGGATATATTTTTTAAAAAGGAAACTGACTATATTACACTTATAAACAGAATTTTAAATGTTTCAGAAATTTTTATTTACTAAGTTTGAACATACACTTGACTATTTTAAGCAAGTTTAATGTTTAAGCTGAATGCAAAGGCTAAGGAATAATAGGTGTTTAAACTTTTAACTGTACATGAACAACTTAACTAGGAACTTTTATATAGTTTTATATGGTTTCTGTGCGTTAAGTCCCATCTTGAGCTTCAAAAACCTTATACAGACAGATGTAAGCAAGGTTCAGCTTGGATTCCATTGCAAAGAGTTTAATGACTGAAATACCAAGAAAGTCTTGTACTAGCATGCCTCATGATTAAGACAGATTCATTTCACAGATTATAAAGACAGTCGGGCTAATGGCTGTACTCCAATATGGCATAAAATTTTCTGAGACTAAGTAATGTTCACATCTGACTCTGCTGATGCAACTAAATTTATTATTTTTGTGACACTGGTAGGAATATGTTAGGTGAAAGTTACATTTAATATTAAAAAGAGTATGTGAGGGGCTAAACTATACTCTATGTAACACATAAAAGATTATGAAGTCACATAAATATAACCTTTTTTGCAAAATGCACATCTTTTTTTGGTATTGTACATACTGGATTATTAAGGATGAGGTGCCTATGAGAAGTCACAGAGTATAAAGTAGGTCTGGGTGTGATATTAGTATATATGTCAATGGTTAATTGTTAATGCTACCTATCCTTCCAGGACCATAAAAACTGACTGAAAATCCCCAAATCAAGAATTTCTACAGAAGACAAAGGGACAGTCATGGTACTGAAAGCAGAAAATCATGAGAGAGCTGTATGGGCTTCCAGAAGATTTAGCCATTTCAGTACACTGTCCTCGATGTGACTCAAAACAAGAATGAGGGGAAATATAACAGCATATCCCCAGCCGTTACCCATCTGCACTGCACCCACCCAACCAGTCAGGTCCCTGAACTGTATGAGTCCAGGATGCCATAACAGATAGATATTCCAAGAAAATTAAAACATGTTCACCAAATCATCTAGTTTCTTGTCTCGCCTAAAATCAATTGTCAGAAAATGGAGATACAAGCGAAGGGCTGATTGAGAGATTTGGGCATCTGCAAACTCTAATTTTAAGTATATACAAGTTCTGCCCAGCCAGGCTGGCTTAGTGGGCTGAGCCTTGTCCTGTGCACTGAAAGGGTGCGGGTTCGATTCCAGGCCGGGGCACAGGCCTGGCTTGCTGGCTCGATCCTCAGGGGGGGACATGCAGGAGGCAGCCGATGGATGTTGTACTCTCACATAGATGTTTCTCTCTCTCTCCCTTCCTCTCTCTAAGCATGTTCTCGGTTGAGGATTAAAAAATAAAAAAAGATATACAAGTTCTAAAAATGTGGTTCAATTGTGCACTATATTATCTATGTAACTGTTTCAAACTATATGTCATACTTGCCAGGCTATGTTATCTGCCAATCACATGATACTATAGAAGGCTAAGAGAGATTATATAAGCATTTCTACCTTCAAATGCCCCAGAACTAGAACCTTTCATGGTTGTGAGTTAGAAATAATTCCTAGGTGTCCTAGAGGTCATATCTTCAAGAGGTCACATTATTGTATGCATTAATTCACTTTCGTATTGGTTAAACAATCTATATATCATGGGTGCTCAAAAACTCCTCAAAGAAGGAATTTCCGACAGAGGTGATCAGCTACAGTCTCTAAAAGTTATTACTACTTACTCAATAATAACATTTAGCAGCAGATGTATCAAAAATCTTTTATAAAACAAGTCTTTCACTTTCAACATCAGTTATATCTGAGTTCAAAATTTTGCTCTACTATTTCTGGCAATATGGTCAATTGGCTTTGTGAGCCCTAATTTCCTACCTGGAAAATAGAAAAAATAAGACTTACTACATAGGGCCGATAGGCAGATAACTGATATACTGTATATAACATATTTGGCTTAGTACGCTGCATATAAAAACTCCTGAATAAAATTTTTCTTTCTTAAAAGAATTGAAACATTTGTTTTTCCTTTTCTGCCTCACATTCTCCTTCTGATAATCCCTAAAAACTCTAAGGACCCTAAAGATCTCTAAATATTCAGTCCAAGAACTATTTACCACAGTGATATGGTAGATATTAACTTCATTCTACAAATTAGAAAGCAAAAAATGAGAGATTTGTGACTCATTGGTAAACATGTTTGAACTACTGCCATGAAGGAGATCGGACAACTTCCCACAGTGCTAGACTGTAAGAAAGGTATCCTTTCCTCCAACCGAGTCCAAAAATAAATGCTATACTAGACAAACATTAACGCCTGTCTGAGTACTTCCTCCTGAAGCTGATGAGAGCTGGAAGCACCAGAACCTGCATTCTAGGTGGGGCATGACTGCTCTCCTAGCCATGGTGCCTCATGACATAATGCTATTACTTAAGAATGAACTGAAAGTGCACTGCTGGTGGGAATGCAGACTGGTGCAGCCAGTATGGAAAGCAATATGGAGTTTCTGCAAAAATTAAAAATGGAACTGCCATTTGACCCAGTGATCCCACTTCTAGGAATATATCCTAAGAAACCCAAAACACCAATCAGAAAGAACTTATGCACCCCTAAGTTCATAGCAGCACAATTTACAATAGCTAAGAACTGGAAACAGCCCAAGTGCCCATCAGTAGATGAGTGGATAAAAAAGCTGTGGGACATTCACACCATGGAATACTATGTGGCTATAAAGAAGAAGGCTCTCTTACCCTTTGGGTCAGCATGGATGGAACCGGAGAGTATTATGCTTAGTGAAATAAGCCAGGCAGAGAAAGACAAGTACCACATGATCTCACTCATATGTGGAATAAATAAAATAAACTGATGAACAAAACAGATCCAGAGACACAGAAGCATGGAACACACTGAGGGATCTCAGAGGGAAGGTGGGGGTGGGGATTGGGTGGGGAGAGATTAATCAAAGAATTTATATACTTATATGCATAACCTATGGACACAGACATTGGTATGCGGAAGGCCTGGAGGTAGGGTAGATGCAGGGTGTAGGGGATAAATGGGGAGAAAAGAGGACATCCATAATGCTTTCAACAATAAAGATAAATTTTTTTAAAAAAGAATGAACTGAAAACCTAGCTTAGAAGCTCTCAGAGAAAAGAGATAGTGTACAATCTTCTGCCCTCACTGTTTGTGTACATGTGTGTGTATAAGTGGAAATTAACTACAATGTACTCAATAATTGTCAGTTTGGTTTAATGTGTATTAGCATAGACTTTTCTGTGTATTTTTTTAATTATTAAGTTGATTTTACAAAAACAACTCCCATATATTACACTGAGTCTACTATTTGGTTCTCCCAAAGTTTCAGCTACAACTCCTCCTCTCTAACCCTTCACCTCAGACACCCACAGTTTTCCTGCTAGGCATTTCAGCTGGAACAGTGCCGGGACTGTTGTGAAAGCACCCTGAGGTGCCCCTCCTGCTGAACAGTATGATATACTTCCTTAAACTGTGTGTTCATCTTCTGAGCTCTTTGCTGCTTTTATAAATAAAATAAGAGCAAATCTCAAAGACATAATTTGTTGGGAGAGCCATGATGATATTCAGATACGAAATACCACTGTCGACAGGACACACACCCTGTGGAATCATGGTTTCCTAAAACAATGCATATAGTCCCTCCACTGCTTAGGATGAAAATGCTGTCAGAGTCCTGAGGAAAAGCTCAATCTTATACACATTTGCTTCGAAATTCAACTGTCAGAAGACAATCCCAGGAAGGCTACTGTTGCCTAATAAGCTCATTGGGGTCCCCAGTACCAAACCTATTATAACAACAAAGCCCAGGCTGTTTCTTCCTTTGACAGGTACCCCAAAACAACCTCCACAATTTTAACACCAGGTCAAACAGTTTAAATACAAACAAAATAAATATTTTGTTCCTACTAATTGTTCATGAGAATGACCATACTGAAAACTAAGCACACACCTTGGGAGAAAAGCGGCTTACTCAAAAAGGAAAGGCTGAACCGAATTATGGAGAAAATGAGGAAGCTGGCACGAGAAGTTCAGGTGCTAATAAAATACTTCCTTTGAACATTAAATTATTCTTTAAAATTTAAAACAGACTTCTTATTCACTTTAACCACTGATTAGAAGACTTAGTGTGAGTTATCAAGAGTTCCTAATATCCAATCTCTTGTCACTTAACTCTAAAAATAAAACCTGTGGATAAAGAAACCCTTTAACTTGAGAAAGGGAGACACTCTTTTTGAACGTTAAACATAAAGACAAGATCTGATGAAAATAATGGTATGTTCACCTCCCAAGTACTCGCAGGTAAAATTATAAAAGATTGTTTAATTGCCCATGTGGGTGGCAGCGACAAATATGTACTACTAACCCCGTTTGAAAAAGAAAAGCCAAAATGAAACCTCCTAAAATCCGAGACAGCGCAACAGAATTAATAAACAAACAGCACTGTTGGCACAGGCTGGGGAAGCCCTCTCTCCTCGCCAGCACCGCTGACCTCCGAGAGCTGCTGGACCGGGGGCACCGCTAACAACTTCGGCTGTGAAGGTACAGCCGGCGATTCCAAACCAAAGAAGACCGGTGGGTGGAGTACGACATAAGGTCAGGGACAGGAGGAAGGATCACAACCATGAAACAGTGAATTTGTACTTAACGAAAATGCCTCACACGCTTGAGTAAGGGAACGAAAGCAGCCACACACACACATGCTCTCTCTCTAAAAAAAGAAAAAGAAAAACCTATCATATTCAAGTTCAGATTAAATCTATCAGACACAGATGGGGTACAGGAAGGGGTAGTGGTTCACTGAGTCTGTACTTGAAATTCCTGAAATGCCACTACAAAACCTGCCGAGCACCTCTGCTGCGGTGTTCTAACAAGTCACTCGGAGTGCGTTTTACAAGCTCAGGACGAGCCGTGGAAGGGAGCGCGCCCTGTACAACTAGAAACCCGTCCTCTCCGGCGCCAAGCCTTGCTCCAGAGGAGAGCCCTGCTCGGGAGAGACTGGAACGCGGAGCATGGGGAGGGGCCGGTGGGGGGAACAGAGAAACAAAGGTGAGAGAGCGCCGAGACTGCCATAGTTACCTGAAATTGTCCTCCCCTTCTGCCGCTTCCCTGTCAGCCACCCGGGTAATAACTTCAGCGTCCGACCAAAACACACTGTCATCTCCTACAGTGCTGCTCTCACTTTCCGTCTCCATTTGATGTTCAAAAGTTTACCTCAAGGCATGGAATCAAGAACAGCAATGCCCAGGCTGTTCAGCTCTATTTAGGGACACCCGGGTGTGTGGCCGATACGCCAGAGATATGTGATCGCGCTGGGCCACAGTCTATTATGCACTGGGGTAATTACAGTGGGGCAAACACAGGAAATCACACACCGCATACTCACTGCCTCTGACTGCTACACCTGTCATCCGGACGCCTCCCACCGCCTCAGGCCCCGTGACCTACATAACCACAGGCAGGACCCAAATGACAGTGATTTTTCAGTCATTATTTATTATTTAATCACTATTTGTCTCTTCTGAAAGTATCCAGTTAAGGTGAAAATAGATGTTGTCAAAAATGTAGGCTTTTCTTATTCGTATCCTTCTGCTATTTCAGACTTAAGAAAAATAAACAGGACACTAGAAAAGATAACACGACATGTAAAGTTCTCCGGGGCCAACCACAATGAGAGGCACAGTTACAGATCTCACAGTTAGAGAGGACAACGATTCTGGAGAAGATACGTCTAGGGACCTGCCCGGCTTCACGCTTTCTAATATCACACACCCATCTTCCCTGCCCCTCCGTAATAACTGCCACATACACCTCTGCTCAGGTATCCAAAGCAGGACATTCACAGCCAGGCTTGTCCATGGCCTTCAAAAAAAAAAGCATCCTGAGTTAAAAGATGCTGAAAATATATCAAATAAAAAACATGCCACATTCTTACATATAATTTATAATACAGACACCAATACTAGCAATAAAATGACTTTCTGGGAGTTGGGTGGAAACGTACGGCATCTACAGCATTGGCAAGAACACACCTGTTACCTAGAAGACGGCCATGCTGGCGCCTTCCACGGACACGTCAGCTATTCATAGGTCTCTGCCTTTCAACTGAGCAACGGCAAACTGCTGAGCCCTGATTTTCTATTAAATCTGACCACATAAAAAATTATTAAAGGCATCCACTGGGATACTCCTGGATTTTCATACTTGAAAATAAGGAAAATGGACCTTCTAGCCAACTTTATTTGTACAATACTTTTTCTTTCCAACAAAATTACAATTTACATGTGTAACTGTTCTCATCTTGCTGCTTCAAAACTCTACATAAGTTTATTCTACGGACTGTGGTCATCAGATGTATTTCTGCTAGAAACCAAAATTCATTCTCAAGCCTGGGAGCAGATTTAGAAAACAAACAGTTCTTGATAGCCGCAAATCTGGGAAAAACTCCTGAACAATTTACACAGAGATATCTTGCAAACTAGTCCAATAATTTCCACTCAAGACAAATACATAGCAAATTTTGGCCTGAATAATCATTTTAAAAATTAAAGTATTATTGAGGTCCCTCTATGCCATAAATCCCCTATCATATTCCAGAGATTCTGAAGAGATGAAACTTAATCCCTTCCTCACTCCACCCATCAAAATAAATTCCCAATGGAGCAAAGATTTAAACGTAAAGATAAAACCATAAAAGAAAATCACGGGAAAGCTTTTATCATCTCACAGTTGGAAAGTCCTTTCCAAGAATAATTTTAAGAAGCCCTGAAACCATAAAAAAGATACTTTTTTAAATCTTCGCCAAACAAAATATGTATATTGTATATATAGTATATTGTGCATACGTGTGTGTGTGTGTGTGTGTGTGTGTTGTGTGTGTATACTATATATGATATAGACCATTTATATACAACATATATAAAATGTCTCTATGAGCCAAAAGTAAATAATTGAAAATAATTTTGGAACATATCAGACAGGGTTAATTTCCTTACTATATAAAAGGTTCCTACTTATATGCAAAACTCAACAACCCAAAAGATAACAGGCAAAGAGTATAAACAGAATAATAACAGAAATATATAAAAGAACCTTAAAACATAATGAGTATTTAATTTCACTCATAACAGAAATACAAAACCACAATAAGATGCCTTTTTTAATCTATCAGGCAAAGATTTTTAAAGGTTTTCACAAACTGAAACAAGATGTAGGAAATTAAATATATGCTGTTGGTGGGAGTATAAAATGGCATAACCTCTGTGCAAGGCAATTTGGCAAAATCTACCAAAATTCAAAATACACATATTTTTTTGGCCCAGCAGTTCCTCCTCCAGGAAATGATCTTATTTTCACATGTGGAAATAAAAGATGAACAGAAATATTCATTGTAGTAAACCTTACAATCACAAAGGAGAACAGCAAAAACAACCTAACTTGCCCATTAACAGAAAACTGGATAATTAAATTACGGAATGTCCACAGAATGGAATGCTATACAGTGGAGTGAGAAACACAAGGCCACCCTATTGGTCATACTATGGACAAACCCTAAGGCACACTTTAAGGCAAAGAAAGGAGGTAAAGGCACAGAATAGTATGTACGAAAGGCTGCAATTCACGCATGACTACGTATGTGCAGAAAACCTATAGGACAGCACCAGTGACAGCTGATGTCTCCAAAGGAAAAGTTACAGCTAGAGAAGAGGAACAAGGGGGAGACAGTTTTTCACTGTATCACGTATATATATATCCCTTGCAAAAATAAATAATTTTAAATATAACCTTTTATATCCCTCAGCAAAGAATCAGATTTTTAAGTATTATTTTAAGTATCTAGGTCGTCTTTTTCTTCTAAACAATTTCAGCTCCTTTAATATGTTTCTATTAATACCATTTATTTTTCCTTTTAAATCATTTCTTTTGCTCTCTGATTACGAGGGTTGCTTTACCTCACTTCCTCAAACCCTTTCACACAGGGAAGAGTGGACCGTAAGGACTATTTTCACGAAGAGGCCTGAGGGCAGGCTGACTCACTTCTCCACCAATCTGACAGATGCACCAAGGCAGCCCTTCCAAGACTTGTCCTCACAGTACTGACCGTGATCAGAAGCTTTAAAGATTGTTTTTAACTTCAAAATCAACATGTGTTCCGCTTTCTTTCCCTTCTTCAGTAGCTGATGAAAATCTAGCACAAACAGAAGGTGGGGAGTGGCAGGAGGCAGGAGGCGATCCAATCATAGACTATGAAGTTCAAAGAGGGCCTCCCTTCCTGGGGACATGACTGCTTTTCCTGACTGGCTTACAGCCTGCTCATCAGGAGTTAATCTGAATTTAATCCCTTTTCGAGGCATTCCCCACCCCAACCTGTGAGCAACCAAAATCCATGGCACTGCACCTCATTAATAAAGGAATCTAACGTCCACACTGTGCCAGTCAGTGCAGAGACTGCACCTACTTACTGTCAAATTCATAACCGCATCACTTTCTTTCACCGCTTACCTTTCCAAAGGCTCCCAAAATCCAACCCAGTAATACTTTGTTCCAGCGCTCAGGAGGCTCGAGGTGTACTTGTGCAAGGCGGATAAAAAGACCAGGGTACCAACAGTAACATATTCTACCAAATGAAACTGAAGTCAGAAGCTAGAGAACAACTCAAACAGCTACCCAGCCACGGCCACACAAGAAAATTGGGTTAACTTCAGCATTCCATCGGCTGACTCAGTAACAAAACAGCGCCACTTGCATTACCGGACACATTAGATTCCAGAGGTCTCGGGAAATCCTCACTGATCTGAGGGGGCACTCGTTTGTGCTCTCAGTCTCCAGGGGGAATAAAAGTCAAAACTATGTAATTATTAACATTTGAAGGTAAAGTCTGAAACAAGTTATAATTCTTCTAACAATGAGTTAAAGGCCACATTCAACACCTACGTAAAGTGGTTAAATGAAAACACTGGCAGAAGTAATAAATAAAATTTAACAGAATCAATCATCTTTTAAAATGACCATTCGATACTAAAACAGTATTTTTATCTGAGTAAATCTATAGGACTAAAGAAAGGAAGTGGACCACAGTTAATTAATGTAAAAGTATAGTGTTGAAAATTAAAAATTAATTATGCCACAAGTGACTTGGTAAAAGGTCTTGTAAAGTTAATGAAGGATGGTAATGTTCAATTAATGGAAACGTTTCCTGAGTTAGAATTTTGATTGAATATGCCACAGTCAGTGAGTTATAGCACAAGAAGGATACAACTTTTATAAATTTAGGGCCAGGAAATTATGGTCCTGGCAGAAACTGCACTGTACATATAGCACTTCTGATTACCACTGTAACTAGTACTCTTAATGTTAATAATACTGCAAAAGGATGCTAATAAATTTAATGAGGTATAATCAGAGGAGAAACCAAATGATCTAACTAGACTCTCTCGATGGAAGGTCTGGGAGGCACTAGGATGAAATCACGAGGGGGGAAACCAGGGCTGAATAAATAGGTTGTGCTAAGCCTGCATACTTGAAAAGCTCAGGGTATTGTGTAAACTTATTAGCATTTCTCCAACTAAACTACTTGAAAAATGCCAATCAATGGAATATTTTAATCGACTGTTTTACCACTGGTGTCCTAACCTGGATAGCTCACTCTGTTATGTGTTTATTTGTGACCAAAGTAATTTTAGCAGCATGCTACTGATCTTATCCTGCCGCTCCTGAGCTACCACCGACGGGGTAGCAAAGAGGAAAAGTGGGAGTCAACAATATCGAGTTACTTAAAGTTTTAGCGAACATTCAACTACTCACAAAATTATAAGCATTTTTCTCAAATCACACTCTCATCCCAACCTCAAGTAACAGAAGCTAAACATGAATCTGAGATATAATATCCTGATTTAAAATAAGTGTCTTTCCGATTGATGTTTTCAAGCTGCCACTGCTTCTACGGCTAAGGGAACCTTCGGGAAGGATGGCATGCAAAAAGAAACTCGGTACTGTTTTCACTGCAGGTGCATGGAAAGACGGTGCGAAGGATACCACAGAAAGTGGGGGAAGAAAGCTGAAAGGAAACAAAGCTCTGACCCCAAGAGAAAAGCCAGATTCAATCTACACAGAGGGAATAGGTTCTCCACTCGCAGAATCTGTAACAGTTCTGTGCACCAACGTGTTCTCATCACCCGCCAGGGCTGTGCCTACAGGAAGGGCCCCTGAGGGACATGCGGAGGAGACAAGGTTTAGGAGACTGGAACCGCAAGCAAACGTCTGTCTAGATGTACTGATGACGTTTCTGGCCCTCCATATGATTCTGCTTTCTGCTTTAAATTTTCAAGGCATGTATCACAGGCGTTCAAGTTACAAAATAACATGCTTTAAGACAATTAAGTTTAAACCAGGGAAGCTAACTGGTATTCATTCTTTTGTTCTCAAGAAGTTCTGAACAGCAACAACATAAAAAATAAATAACAGCCCTGGCTGGTGTGGCTCAGCTGGTTGGAGCATCTTCCCATGCAACGGAAGGTCTCGGGTTCGACTGGCTGTCAGGGCACATACCTAGATTGGGGGTTCCATCCAGGCACACACAGGAGGCAGCGGATTGATGTCTCTCTCTCAAATTGATGTTTTTTTTCTCTCTCTCTCTTTTTCTCCCTCTCTAAAACCAATTTTTTAAAGCTTTAAAAATAATGATTTTGATAATAACATCTGTATACCTCTACTCCTGATGTCAATAATTCTTCAGTTTTATTTTCCTAGAAAGGAGACGTAAGTTCCTATCTGCTCATTTAAATTTGTTTCAGAAAACAGGCATTTCCCATTACCTTTTGTTATAGAAATCCGTTCTGGTAAACCTTACCAATTGCAAAAATAACAATGTAAAACTTTTGGAGAATAAAATACAATAGAGAAGTAAAAAAAAGTTAATATAGGTAGCTCTTTAAAAACATGCAGACTTATATTTAAATTTGAATGATACATTAGTTAGGAACTGAATACCTGCCTATTCCTTCTGATTTTGCTGGAGCGAGACATTAACGTTATATCTATGGTGATTTTCATCTGACATTTTCCAAAGATATAATGAATGCAAAGCACATTTTACAATGTCTCACACAGAACTGGCAAAATAATAAAGTTTTGTTTGTTTTTTAAGTTTCAGTTCAGAATCTTCAGTTATATTACGATTCCCTTGTGGTAAGATAAGCAGGTTTAGAATCTAGTTCTTTGCTTACAGGTACGCAGTGCATTAGCTACTGTTCCACTATTATAAGTAGCAGTCAAGTTAAACATGCAAAGTAACTGAAAACAACAGTAGTACTTTGGAGTGTCCATGGTTTCCACCTTAGAAATGGTAGATATTTAATTTAATGAAGCTCAAATGATTCAAATGCCTTCTGTGCCGCTTATTACCTTAAGTAATTTACTTAATATCTCTGAAGTTCCATCAGCGGCCTGAACCTGAGCCCCCTCCCTGAACATGAGCTTTCTCACCCGCTCCAGCTTCTCCATCAGACCCTGAGTTCTGTGCAGCTGCCCAGCCACCAGCCCAGCTGGTCGACCACAGGACCAGTGTCTATGCAGGTGCTCAGACTCCCCGATCTCTGTGTCCCCAGTCTAGCAGTGTCCACTGTGGCTGAGGGCCCAGGGTCCTGGACACGGGTCTGAGGGCACAGGGGGCATCCAGACAGAGAAGGAGACTATGCAATAACCTGAATAACCACCTGGCCTCCTACCTGGAGAGGGTGAGGAGCATGGAGACTGAAATCAGAGACTGGAGAGCAAAATCCAGGAATACCTGGAGAAGGGGCCCTAGGTCATTACTTTAAGACCATCGAGGGCCTGAAGGCTCAGATCTTTGCAAGCTCTGTAGACAATGCCCATCTTGCTGCTGATGACTTCAGAATCAAGGAGATGGAACTGGCCATGCACCAGTCTGTGGAGAGTGACATCAATGGGCTCCAAAAAGGTCACTGATGACACCAGTCTCACTCAGCTGCAGCTGGAGACAGAGACTGAGGCTCTCAAGGAGAAGCTGCTCTCCATGAAGAACCATGAGGAGGAAGTAAATGATCTATAAAACCAGATGCCAACTCTAGGTTGACCATGGAGTTGGGTGCCCCTAATCTCAGGACCCCAGCAAGATCACGGCAAACATCTGGACACAATATGACGAGCTGGCTCAGAAGAACCAGAGGAGCTAGACAAGTACTGGCCCAACAGATTGAGGAGAGCACCACAGTGGTCACCTTGAAGACCGCTGAGACAGGAGCTGCTGAGATGACACTCACAAAACTGAGATGTATGGTCCAGTCCTTGGAGGTCTACCTGGACAGATGAGAAATATGAAGGCCATCTGGGAGAACAGCCTGAGGGAGGGAGAGGTGCGCTATGTCATACAGATGGAGCAGCTCAACAGGATCCTGCTGCACCTGGAGTCAGAGATGCCACAGACCCAGGCAGAGGGGCAGCACCAGGCCCAGGAGTCTGACGCCCTGCTGAACATCAAGGTCAAGATGGAGGCTGAGGCCGCCACCTAGCGCTGTCTGCTGGAAAAAGGGGAGGACTTCAATCTTGGTGACACCTTGGACAACTACTCCATGCAATCCATCCAAAACAACTACCACCAGCAGGATTGTGGACAGTAAACAGCTGAATGAGGTTGATGTGAAATTTCTAAGGCATTAAGGCAGCAGAAGTGAGGCACCCCACTGGGGTGCAGTAGGCAAATAAAAAGTTCTGAAATTATTAAACATCAAAAATAAAACAAGATCTCGGAAGTTCAATTTCCTCATCTGAGTAGAATAACCATGCTTAATTATAATGCAATCAAAGTCATCAAATGAAACAGTACATATACAGTATCCATGCAACACAACATTTATAAATAACAGATGCTGAAAAAACTGTAGGTATAACTAAAGAAAGGTGTTTTGTGAATCTAGGGTTTGGATCTACCAAAAAATGTTAAACTCCTTTAGATGAGGAATCAGAATTCTCATAAAAACTCTTTTTCAAATTACTAAAATGTCATTATCTCACTTAAAGATACTAATCACTAATCCTTTAATATCACAAATATCCAGTCAGTGTACAAAATTTTCCAATTGCTGGGAATCTTTTTAACAGTCAGCTTGTTTGAATCAGAAAGTCGACACAGGATAAAGGTTTTCCCACCTTTTTCTGGCATATATTTGTGAACCACACCAGGTTTGATATAATCTCTAACATTCTGGATCTTGCTGATTATATCCCAATAGTGTTGTTCTATAGGTTCCTCTAGCTGTGCTATTTCCTTACGGGCATTAATTCTAAAAAGCTATATTGAATGCTTTAGAGCTTGATGTTTTCTGCCTTATCTACCAGCCTTCTAAAAAACTACTTATCAAATGAACAGCAAAATGGTAAAAAGATAGAAAATACAAAGAAAAAAGTAAACAAAGGGCCATAGATAATCTTGCAATGACTTAACTAAGTAAAAGTGGGGCAGCTATCCATGGTACAACAAATTAAGAGATTTCAAGTGTTGTTTGACTTCCCACCTAAATGGGCTTTTGCACCTTCTACTGCCATCAGTGACATTCCTATGTCCTCCTACACTATCTACTAAGGACAGTGGTAATACCTGCACAGGGCTGAAAAATCTACGACTGCCCAGCCAGGCGTGGCTCAGAGGTTGAGCATCAACCCAGGATCCAGGAGATCGCAGTTCGATTCCCAGTCAGGGCACGTGCCCGGGTTGGGGGCTCCATCCCCAGCAGGGGGCCTGTAAACTCATCATTGATGTTTCTCTCTCTCTCCCTTCCTCTCTCTGAAATCAGTAAAGATATATTTAAAAAAAAAAAAAAATCTCTGACTAATCCAAAGACTCTACCCTGTATATCTGTCACTAATGAGTTACTACTGTTTTAGAAGGAAAACATAAAACTGTGTGAACTGCAGAACATCCTTACCGCAGAAGACAGAAACACTGTAAATCAATCCTACTTGAGCAGGAAGAAGAGACAACTGATATTTCACAATAAATGACCAATTAGGTGAAAAAAGCTGAAACGCAGGAACATTCCATTTTAGTATACTAAATTTAGTTCACCGACTCTTAAAATCTGAAATTAAATGGTTGTAGGAATCAGGTCACAGACTTACCTGTAACAGGCTGCATACCTGAGAAAACATGAACTCGTGATACAATGTAACACAGAAGGATGAACACTAATAAACCTTCATGATCTTGGAAATCCAACATGTTAGTACCAAGTGTCACAGATCTGCCAAGGAGAACTAGACAATCTCCTCCCCCAAGTCCCAAGAAAACACTGTTACTGTTTGGTTAGTGCATCAAAATCTCCAAGTCAAAGAACAGTTACCACAGTAAAAGATTCTACAAATATCAACTATATCCACAAACTAGCAAGGAGTTTTTATATGAACAAATGGAAAAGACAATTCATCCTGCAGTGGTTTTTCTGCCAGCGTCAACCAACCAGACAGTAATAAAAATATTGCCTTAGATTAGAATAGCAGTTCACTATTTTCAAAGCACTCTGACATATTGCAAAGCAAATGACAAGTGACCAAGAGAAATTAAAGGGTGGGAATTTTATATCTAAAATATAGATTTTTAGGAAATTAAACTTTTAAAAGAAGAAAAAACATTGAAAATTGAATTCACTATAATCTTTCAATAATTACACAGTGTCACATTACAAAGCTTAATAATAAAAACAGGTGCAATATGTTCCAGGAAACAAGTAAACAATGAGAAAGGAGAGTCACGTGCAGCATTGTTTCCCAAAGGAAAAAACCTAAGACTGTTTCTTCAAGTGTGGCTTTAAGACAGGTTTTTAATCCTTTTCTATGCCCCAAAAAGTTCAGGGATATGCACACGCTCATTGGTGACAATGACTCATAACCTATTTAGAGATTTATTTTGATTAACAACAATTTAAAAAGCAAATTATCTTTGAGAGTCGAGCTTGTTGAGCATTCAAACCCTAAGGTGAAAATTATTTTAATGAGAACTTAATTTACTTGAAATCGGCAGCACACGAAAGAAGTTTTTTTTAAGGAGGGATGGGGAGGGAGGAAGAACCGGATGAAACGAAGCCTCTGGTCAGCTAAGGACAGCGTGAGGGGGAAAGGAAGAGACAAAAGGCAAACTTTGTGTAAGGTCCTTAAAGACTCACAGATGAAGCAGACACGAATCGTTAACCAGAATGGTTGGGGATGTCAGTAAGGGCACCAAGTCCTCCCCAGGACATTCTGTAAGTGACACCAAGGGGACACAGTGATCGACTGCACGGCCCTGGTTGTGAATCAGTATGGGGGCAAGTCCTACGCTGTTGCTGACCCTTTTGTTAGGCTATCGTCTCTGAAATTAGGAATATTTGCCAAACTGAATATCTGGTACAGATGTCTATGAGAGGAAAGAAGAATTTGGCCAGTGGCTATTTACGGCTAAAAAGAATGAAGGCCGGAGAAATGTCCATGTCAGAGAACACAAAGAACTTGAGTCAACCATTAGCACTGATAGAAATTTCAGTGAAATAAACTCAAAGTGAGAAGGAATCCTGAAGACCATCCACTCTGAATTCAGTCAACTAAACTCCAGAAATGCAGGTTTCCTTTCTCTGCCTCACGGTACGAACAGCTGGACTGCGATACAGCCCAGCGATGGAAGAGCCCAGCAGTGCTGCGGTTCAGTTACAATTGCGGAGCAGCCTGGCTGTGAGGCAGCCTGGCTGCGAGGAGGCCCTTCTTGGGCTAAACATCATCTCTGCTCAGCTCCATGCTGGGCTGGGCTCCTCTCGGCTCCAATCTGTTCTGCCTGCTCTTCTCTGCTCTGGTCCAGTGAGACATCGTTGGTGTTTCATCTTCAGTGTTTCAGCTCCAGCTGGGAAAACTCAGCCTTCGTTCTTCGGTGGAAAGGGAAAGCGTGCTCTCTGCTCTCCGAGCCAGAGGAGAGCAGAGCTGAATTATGTAGACAGGAGTCCCCACCCCCTGGTCCCTGACTGGCCCATCCTCATGCATCCGAAGACTCCACACCCTTGCGGTTTGATTGGTCCAAAAGGTGCCGTTGGTCCTGAATTGTCAGAATAGAGCCCCTGTGATTGGCTGACGAAGATGCTGTTGGGGATACAGATGCACAGCTTCAATGGTGCAGGGAAAGCCTCAGTCCTATTAGTGGAAACACCATTCCAGGAACTCCTCCATAAGGGCCGGCTCCGATGGCAGGAGCGCAGTGCAGGCAGGCAGCTTAGCAGTGCAGGCTTCTCCACGAAGTGCAGTTCGTGTGAGATGCGCCCATGCAGAAAGGGCTGCTAGGCTCTGTTTTTTAATTTGAGTCCAGTTAGCCACCAGGAGTCCTTCTTGGTAGGTATTGCTTTTGCAGGGTCCACAATTTAGAAGGGATGCTACTGCTTTTATTAGTGCTCTGAATACAAAGCTGTATAGATTTTCAGTTATTTGTGCATCCCTATTTTTACCAGACCTTTTCTTTTTAGTGCATGATTTGTAAAACCGTAAGATTTTTTTAGAAATACACACATCATGTTATAGCAAAAACACTGTATAAAAAATGTTTTAAAATCGATACATGCCTTTATGGACAGTCAGATCTTTCAAGTCTTCCTACAAAATAAAATTACTACTATCAAAAATACTGGGCATCTAACACAACAGAACAGCTTATTCATGCCCTGCTCATCTATGTAAATCTATGGCTTCTATGTCAACCAAAAGCCAGGAGTTCCTCAGAATGTATGCAAGAGCGCCCAGCCGGGCGTGGCTCAGCGGTTGAGCGTCGACCTAGGATCCAGGCAATCAATCAGTGTTCAATTCCCGGTCAGGGCACATGCCCGGGTTGTGGGCTGCAGCCAATCAATGACTCTCTCATCACTGATGTTTCTATCTTCCTCTCTCCCTCTCCTTTCCTCTCTCTGAAATCAATAAAGATATATAGGGGGGGGATTTTTTTTAAAAAAAGAATGTATGCAGGAGAACTACATGAAGATGCTATGACTGGCTCCTAAATTTAACCGGGCACCACTTGAGTAGCTTTAAAAAATACAAGTCCTCCCTCCAATACCCACACAGACTTACTGGGTTTCCAAAGACCAGACCCTAGAATCTTCATCAGAGGTTGTTCAGGTAATTTTATTTATCCAACAGCCCAATTGTATAATGATCAGGTATTTACATCAGAAAAAGCATAAAAATTAAGTCCCCAAAATGATGTGCTTTCACTTTCTGAAATGATCGATAATTCAAGTAAAAGAAACAGCATTCCTAAATAAAGAGTATTAAAATTGTATAAATAGCCATTTTTTAATCCTGTAGCTCAGAACTGACCAATCCAAATGCGGGAGGGTTGTTCATTGGCTGTATGTGGTTAATACAAGGCTTGAATGAAAGAAAATAGTAGCATTGCTGTCAACTTTAACCTCTACCTCGTTGCCTGACATACTGTACAAATAAGGCTCTTGCTGTGGCAGATGGAAATAACACCATGGTGTTTGTAACATATGCACATGTGGGAAGTTGTATTTCTTAGCACAAAGCTCTGAACAAAAAAAAACAAAAAAACACCATCTTCTTTTAACTGTCTTATTTTGGAATTCTTGGGTCTATGGGGGCAACTCATTCTCATGAAAGCTATACCAATATCATTCACACTATTACAAACCATAGTGCTTAATTTACCTCAACATAATTTACACTTATTTCTTATTTTAAATGCTAATATGACTCTACCACAGTGGGTAGACTGTTATAGCTACTATAGTGCATAATGCAGGACTACTGTGAACATTCTAGGTGGCCATTAGAGCAAGGTCTGCTTACACAAAACGCCCCATGAAACTTCATAGCATTTTAGGTACTTATATCTGTGTACTGAAATAACACGTACTTAAATATTGTGACCCAGAATACTTACAAGAAGGCAGCAAGGTTCTAATTTGGGAGCTAAAAAGTGGCTCATTCTACACACAAAGGACAAACCTTATTTGGGCTACCAAACATAATTCATTTGGATCTCCAATTATATTTTCATCTGAACTTTACCTAGTTGGTCCCAAAAGTATATATGATGTCTTGATTTTATTCTCTAAATCCCACAAGTTTATATTTCATAATAATACATTTCAAATAAAATATAGTATACTCAAAGAATCTCAGTTTCATTTGTCTAAGCCTCAAATGTTTTGACTCACTTGGTAGTTCTGCTGCTCAAAATTTAAATGATACAGTTAGATATAGGGTAATTAAGAAATGCCCCCCACCCCCAAGGCACCAGCATGCTGCTATGCTCAAGGAAACGCACATCTCGTTGAAAATGGACAAAATCACTGCTTCAGCTAAACCAGAAAAATATCCCAGGAGGTATTTTATCTGATACAAAGGATGTGGTTTACCACTGACAGCACCTAAATTTTAATCTTCCATTTGTTAGAATTACTTGCCAAAGGCAAATGACAGCATGTAATAATGTACTGAAATGTCCTGCAATTCACAGCCGGTGCTGTGGCAGTAAAGAAGAACCGCGACTGATGCAAGAGCCCGAGATGCCATCACAGCATCCTCAGAGTCCTTTTAAATAACTGTTACTGCAGGAGAGGTCAGAAGGAGTGTGCCTTATCACACCTGCATTAAAGGAATTCTGCATTATTGAAATGTAAATATTAGACTGAAATTCCTGAAAATGTGACAGGTTCCCTTACCTTGAATTAAATTTTATATTGCAGATAATTTTTTTTTAAATTCTCATCCGAGGATATTTTTTCCATTGCTTTTCAGAGACTGAGTGAAAGGGAGGGAGGGAGGGAGGGAGGGAGGGAGGGAGGGAGGGAGGGAGGGAGGGAGGGAGGGAGGGAGGGAGGGAAAGAGAGAGAGACAGAGGGAGGGAGGGAGAGAGAAACATCCATGTGAGAGACACATTGACTGGCTGCCTCCCACATGCACCCCGACTGGGGGCAGTGAGCAAACCTGCAGCCCAGGTACGTGCCCTTGACGGGGAATCAAACTGGTGACCCTTCAGCGAGCAGACCGACGCTCTAACCACTGCGCAACACCGGCCAGGTGAAAATATTTTTAATAGTGCAACATTTTCATACATGAGCCATTTTAAAAGATTTCAAATATGTACAGTGCTCTATGACAGCCAAAATGATGCATCTTACATCAAGACACCATAGGCATGACAAATTAAGGCATTTAATGAGGGCAGAAAGAGTTAGGGAATGAGGCTATATACTCTACTTTTGTGAAGACAGCATGCTTTTATTCTGTTCTTTATAGTAAATTTAAAGGGTTATCAAGGATACTTTTTACTAGGCATTACTTCCACCTTGCCCAGTGACTTCAGAACTAACCCATGGCAGTGTTCATTAAAATAGATTTTCATTTTCAAAATTGGCCTACCAGCTGTTAAAGTGTATGCATTTTTGGGGGACACACTGTATATTCAGTTTTAGCTAAATCCCATTGGCTTTAATGTATTTTGTTTTCATTGTCATTTTCTGTTTTTTATTTCCTCCTTAATCCAAAAATTAAAGAGTTTTAATTTTCAGGTGATAGTGTTTTTGCATTTTGTGGGTTGTTTTTTTTTTAAAATCATTAGTTTCTACATTTACTGCACTGTGATCAGGAACACTGCCTCCACTATTTCTATTTTGGGGTTCTTCTTGGGTATTGTTTTTTTCAATCTTCACCTGAGGACATGTGTTTTGTTTTATTTTGTTTTGTTTTGTTTTGTTTTGTTTTGTTTTGTTTTGTTTTGTTTTGTTTTGTTTGAGAGAGGAAGGGAAGGGAGAGGGAGAGGGGAGAGGGAGAAACAGCGATCCTGAAAGCACCCCTACTGGGGATCGGACCCACAACCGGGGTATGTACCTGGCCAGGGCTTCTTGGGTATTTTTAATGGTCCAACATATGACGAGTTTTGGTAATATTCTAAGAGAACTTGAAAAGGTGTACTCTGTTTTTAGAGTACAGAGTTCAATATATTTTAGATTTACATTAACTGAATTTTTCTAAATCTTTATTTTTGGTCTACTCTATTTTCAACATGTTTCTATTTTTCCTTATTTCCTATAGTTTTGACTTTATGTTTGTTAATGCTACTATTTGATACATAAATAATTGGTGTGTAGCCTTTATCACTGTAAACCTTTTTTATCTCTTTTAATCCTTTCTGTCCTGAATTCAACCCTGACTGGTATCAAAACCTACATTCCTTTGTTAGCTATTGTTCCAAGTAACCCAGAAAAGTTTCTTCTATGCTCTGAAAACAAAGCTGCCATGGAAAAGTGACACTATCCACATATAAGGTTAATGAAGACACTGATATAAACAGTGTTATAATTTAGGCCCCTCAGACCCATGTCACACCAAAGTTTATACCTTGCCAAATTAACACTGCGTAAGAGGCAAGAAAATGTTAAATCCTGGGGATCATTAATCTCTTTAAAGTTCAGTATAAAAGACTGCTCCCATCTATGAACATTTTCTAAAACTATCTTCTTTTTAACCATGTACACATATGCCCTGCAATTTATACATCATAAATCACATAACAATTGCTTCTGAGATGTCTAACTTCACTGGAAATATGCTGTACACTAAAAAAACAAAAAACAAGGAAAGAAATTTCAGTACAATCTATATTCCATTTCTGATTTTGAATAATTTTAATTTTTAAAAAATACTATATTTTCAGTCCTGAAGGATTATTCTTTTTTTAAAGAAAAAAAAAATCTGTATTGATTTCAGAGAGAGGAAGGGAGGGGGAGAGAGACAGAAACAACAATGATGAGAGAGTCGTCATTGATCGGCTGCCTCCTGCACGCCCCTGATCAGGGACCGAGCCCACAGCCCAGGCATGTGCTCCACCTCTTGGATCCTGGGTTGAGGCTCAACTGCTGAGCCACGCCCAGCCAGGCTTGAATAATTTTAATTTTAAAAAGTACTATATTTTCAGTCCTCAAGGATTATTCTGACCTTTTAAATAAATGGTCCTGTCAGAGAAACAGGCATATACTTAACAGCCTTGCCCAGTGGTTAAAAGCACTAGCTTAGGAGTAAAGCCTGAGTCAAATCCTCAGCCTCTGCGATTGCCATGGGACCTAGGGCAAGCTATTTAACTTAAGCATCAATTTCCTGATATGATTAACATCACCTAGACACTGGCAGAAATAAATGTGACAATGTACACGACAGACCTGAGGAGATGCCTACTGTATAGTAAGTGCTTATAAATTGTTTCCGTGCAGACTCCGACTTACATCTGTGTATTTTTAAAGTGTGCAGACATTTAAGAGGCATTAACTTTATGTTAATTCACATTCGGATTAGTATCATTACATGACTTTAAATACACGACGAAGAATTACATATGTTAAACAGTATCTACTTATGACAAAGCTGTTACTGACAACACAGACGAGCTGATGCAGGTACATCACCCATTGCTAAAGGGCGGATCGCAAACTTCCTTACTCGGTGCACGTGGCCTCTGTGCATCAGGCCTGTGTCCAGCATCCTGCCGGCCAGCCACAGCGGCTCTATAGTTCTCCACCCTCGCCCCGCATTCACGTTCCCCATGCCTTTCACGCACTCCAGCCTCTATCACAACTATACCCGCGCACCCCCCCTACCCTGCCCCCCCCGCTATCCTGCACCCCCGCACGCCCCGCACACACCCCCACACTCCTGCACACCCTCACACCCTGCACACCCCCGCACCCTGCACACCCCCACACCCTCACACCCTGCACACCCCCACACCCCCGCACCCTGCACACCCCCACACCCTCACACCCTGCACACCCTCGCACCCTGCACACCCCCACACCCCCGCACCCTGCACACCCCCACACCCCCGCACCCTGCACACCCTCACACCCTGCACACCCCCACACCCCCGCACCCTGCACACCCTCACACCCTGCACACCCCCACACCCCCGCACCCTGCACACCCTCACACCCTGCACACCCCCACACCCTCGCACCCTGCACACCCCCACACCCCCGCACCCTGCACACCCCCACACCCTCACACCCTGCACACCCTCGCACCCTGCACACCCCCACACCCCCGCACCCTGCACACCCTCACACCCTGCACACCCCCACACCCTCGCACCCTGCACACCCCCACACCACCGCACCCTGCACACCCCCACACCCCCGCACCCTGCACACCCTCACACCCTGCACACCCCCGCACCCTCACACCCTGCACACCCCCGCACCCTGCACACCCCCACACCCTGCACACCCCCACACCCCTGCACCCTGCACACCTGGCAAAATGCTACCTGTCCTTCTAAATTAACTCATATCGCCTCCTTTTAGAAGTCTTCCCCGACCTCTTCAGATACAAATTTATATAAATACAAATGGTGATAAAAGAACTATAAAGGGAGGCAAGAGAGATGAAACAGAAAAGAGAGGGAAAATGCATTAAAAAAACCACTGCCCGGACGGTGTGGCTCAGTGGTTGAGCGTCAATCCACGAACCAGATCACGGTTCGATTCCTGATCAGGGCACATGCCCAGGTTACAGGCTCGATCCCCAGTAGGGGACGTGCAGGGGGTAATGAGCAATGGCTCTCTCTCATCACTGATTTCTCTCTCTCTCCCTCTCCCTTCCTCTCTCTGAAATCAATAAAAATACATTTTAAAAAGACTTTATACTATTGGCTCAAGTATCCAGCACTCTGAATTACTAAACAGCTAATTAATATTACTTTTACATTATGTTATGATAAGATCTACCCCACCACCACCATGGAGCAAGCCCAAAGGCTGCTGCATTAACACCCCACTGAAGACTGGAGGTGTGTAAAGATAACAAGGGCATAAAAGGTAGTGGAGTGGAGAGGCTATCAGCAAGGTTTGGGGCCACTAGAAAAGAATCATATCTGAATCCCTTAAAATATGTCAATATTTTTTAAATTAAGTTACCTAAAGATTTTCATTTTTATCCCCTTGACCAGAACAGTCTTCATATTAAGAAATATGTACATGTAACATTAACGTGGCAAAACAACAAGCAACAAAAATATTTTGAACTGCTAAATGAAGTATTGAGCTAGCTGCTAATAAAGAATTGGAACATCAGGTGGCAGTCTTGTAAAAGAAATAATTACTGTAACATAGAGGCTGAGAACATGAACCTAAAGTGTAACATTATACTGTTTGGGCAATTCAGATTACTTTACAGAACATACTTAAAAAGAAACTATTTTTTTCCCAAACCCACAATCCATATCTTTGAGAAAATGCTTCAGATGCTACTGAAAAATAAAATTGTTTTTGGACCTATGTAGAAGTGTTCACTCTCCTTAATCTCTCCCATTTGAGTTTATAGTGAAAATCCAGGTAAAATGTGTAAGGAATGATATACCATCTGTATTCCGTAACATATGTACTGGTGTGTTTTATTTACTTTCTTTTTTAATTTGGTTACAAAACATCTTAAGGAAAAGCATTTTTCCTGGAATATGACAGGAAAGTAAACAACTGTTTCATTTAGGCATTTTTGTCATCTAGAAGCTAAATTTGAGACATCAACTAGAAAATACTTTTAAAATAATACTTCTAAGGAATAATATTTCACAGGTGTGTGCCTGAGAGTAAAACATTTTTTAAAATAAGATTAAGCTATCTTTATCTAAATGTTTTCAAAAGAAACTGTATCAAATACTACATTTCAAATCAATGATTGGCTAACTTGTAAAATATAGGAATCTATCAAGTATGAGCCTAAAACTTCATACAGTAATCAATACTATAAAGTAAAATACCTTTTCATTGTTATATAACACATAAATACTTTATGGTTCTTGTGCAGATATTTACCCTGTTGCGTTGATGTTGATGTTCTTGTTGTTTTATTTTTTTATTGATTTTTAGAGAGGAAGAGTAGGAAGAGAGGAATGTCGATCGGCTCCTTTCTGCACGCCCCCTACTGGGGGTTCAGCCTGCAACCTGGGCACGTGCCCTGACTGGGAATCGAACAGGCAACCTCTCAGTGCACGGGACGATGCCCCACCGAGCCACACCGAACAGGGCAATGTTGTTGTTTTACATAAAGAAATCCTCCCTTATTTTTGACAGCTATTAAACATGTAACTAACAATTATGTTTTCTGGTTACAGAAAAAAGCCTCAGTAAAAAAGCACTTTTTGTTAAATACACTAACAAGGGAGCAGTTCAAAGCAAATGCAAAATAACTGGGATATATTTTCAGTGTCAAATATGAGCATATTATACCATCAGCAAACCAAATATATATAACTTTCAATTTTAAAAACCTAGAAAAGTCCTGCTTTTGGTAATGGTGGAATAGTTTGTACTTTTTAATCAAGTTATGTATTTCCAACAGGTTAAGAACCATCAATTGTGGACAAAATATAACACAAGTACTTGAAAAGATTGAAGAGTGACTATAGACATACATCTAATGAAGGGATATAAAGGTTTGGCCCAGACACCCAACTAGAGACAACTCTGAAGGGCCATCCCACTTCAGAACCCCCTATAGCTTAGGCTTTTCTTAAGATTTCATCACAGCCCAACTTCTTCTACCATTTCTTTCTTCCCTTCGTTTTTCTTCCCCACCCTTCCACAGGTATATCCTGGTAAATTTTCTTCACATTAATCTCTGTCCCACTGAGTTTGCAATAGCAACAAAAGGTCAGCAAAACTATTCAGGACTCAACCATTTAAAAAAGAACCACACTCATGGGTGAAATCCACATTGCTAAGTTTTTCCCTTGAGAACACATCCCAATTCCCACAGTGTGGGGAGTGGCTGGAGTTCAAGCAGAAAGTCACAGTCTTATTTTTTTGGAAGTGTCAAATTACGTTTTAAAATCACCAAAGTGAGTGTAGATTTGAGGGTGGAAATCCCAGAAAGAGGAGGGCCACAGAGGAAACCTATACTGTAAAATAAGCTCACTTCAAATCGCCTTAACTCATGTGCACAAAAGGCTCCATGGAGCCCAGTGGAAAGCAGTAGCTAGGAGGATGGAAGAGTATTAGCAGGTATCTCAGCCGCTGCCCACCACGGGGAAAACACAATTTTCTATTTGAGCCAAGCCAAGTTAAATTGCTTGTTAAACACCTCAGGCTTCACACTGTATACCTTAAAAGTAAAGACTATGTCCCAGGATTAAGGACCGCCCTTAGACTAGAGCAAAACCAACCCACCCTGATACAATATAAAACCAAGATACCAAATGTTCAGTGTGATCCGCCAATAATTTAACTGTTTACTAGAAGCAAAATTAACAAAAAGATAACAGGAGATGGGCTCTCTACAATGTATCATCCAAAATGATTAGTATACAACAAAAAATTACTAGGCCATAGTAAAGAGAAAAAGCTGACGACAGAAACAAACCAACCAATTAGCAGGTAGTTTAAATATAGACTAAACACTCTAAATAAAATGAAGATATTGCCAAGCTGGATAAAAAAGAATAGACCCTGAGAAAAAAGATAGCTACTAAGAAGTGCTCCTGGTAGCTAACTGGGCTCAGATTTAAAAACAAACAGCCTACCGGCCATTTCTGTAAGGTGCCTCTCATGCAAACTGTACTTCAGGGAGAAGCCTGCACTAAGCTGGCTGCCTGCGCTAGGATCCAGCCACTTGAGCCAACCCTTATAAAGAAGTTCCTGGAACTGCATTTCAACCAATAGGACTGAGGCTTTTCCCCATCCAATAGGAGCTGCGCAGCCATAACCCCATCAGCATCTTCACCAACCAGAGCCGCTCCATTTTGATTAATCAGGACGGTGCCTTTTGGACCAATCAAACTGAGAGGATTTGGAGTCATCTGCATGAGGACAGACCAATCAGAGACCAAAGGCAAAGACTTCTGCCTACATAAGTCAGCTTCCCTCTGGCTCAGAGAGCACACTTTCCCTTTCCACAAACAACTGAAGGTTGTTTCCCCAGCTAAAGCTTAAACACTGAAGATGAAAAACCAAAGATGCCTCACCAAACCAGAGCAGGGCAGAGCAGAGAAGCTCGGAGCAGAACAGAGCTGCCTATCAATGGATACTTAAGTTGTTTCCGTATGTTGGCTATTGTAAATAATGCTGCAATAAACATCTGGATATACATATCTTTTTGATTTAGTATTTTGGGTTTCTTTGGATAAATACCCAGAAGTGGAAATGCTGGGTCATCTTTGCCTGTTATAGCCTTTGTTTTAAAGTCTATTTTGTCTGGTGTAAGTATTGCTACCCAAGACTTTTTTTCCATTTCCATGAAATATCTTTTTCCATCCCTTTACTTTCAGTCTGTGTGTGTCTTTCAATCTGAAGTGAGTTTCTTGCAGACAGTACATTTAAGGGTCTTGTTTTGTTAATCCATTTAGCCAGTGTGTGTCTTTTAATTGGAACACTTAATCCATTTGCATTTAAAGTAATTGGTGACAGAAATGTATTTATTGCCATTTTACTGTTCATATCTTTTTTTTTAACTGTTCATATCTTGAAGCTTCTTTTTTTCCTTCTGCTTAAAAAAGTCCCTTTAACATTTCTTGTAACACTGATTGGGTGGTGACGAACTTTGTTCGCTCTTTTCTGTCCTGGAAGTTTTCTACCTGTCCTTCGATTCTAAATGAAAGTTTTGCTGGGTACAGTAGTCTTGGTTGAAGACTCTTGCGTTTTCATCACTTTGAGTATTTTGTGCCAATCTCTTCTGGCCTGCAAAGTTTCTGCTGAGATATTAGCCAACAGTCTTATGGGAGCTCCCTTGTGAGTAACTAACTGCTTTCTCTTGCTGCTTTTAAAATTCTGTCTTTGTCTTTAACTTTTGTCATTTTAATTATGATGTGTCTTGGTGTGGGCCTCTTTGGGTTCATCTTGTTCAGGACTCTCTGCACTTTCTGGACTTGTATGTTTATTTCCTTCACCAGGTTAGGGAAGTTTTCTGTCATTACTTCTTCAAATACATTTTCAATTCCTTGACTCTCTCTTCTCCTTTTAGTAGCACTGTGATGTGAATGTTGTTACACTTGATGTTGTTCCAGAGGCCCCTTAAACTATCCTCATTTTTGGGGGTCCTTTTTTCTTTTGTTGTTCTGATTCGGTGCTTTCTGTTTCCTTATCTTCCAAATCACTGATTCAATCCTCTGCTTCATCTACTCTACTGCTAATTCCCTCTAATGTATTCTTCATTTCAGTTATTGTTTTCTTCATTTCTGACTGGTTCTTTTTTATGTTTTCTATCTCTTTGTTGAAGCTCTTACTGAGATCAGGGAGCATCCTTATGACCAGTGTTTTGAACCCTGCATCTGGTAGACTGCTTGTCTCTACTTTGTTTAGTTCTTTTTCTGGAGTTTTATTCTGTTCTTTCATTTGCAACATATTTCTTTGACTCCTCATTTTAGCTACCTCCCTATGTTTGTTTCTATGTATTAGGTAGAGCTGCTATGACTCCCAGTCTTGGTAGAGTGGCCTTATGTAGTAAGTGTCCTGTGGAGCCCAGTGGCACAGTCTCCCTGGTCACCTGAACTTGGTGGTCCAGGTATGTCCATTGTGTGGGTTGTGTGTGCCCTCCAGTTGTAATAGAGCCTTGACTGCTGTTGGCATGTCAATGGGAGGAACTGACCCTTATGCTAATTGGCTGTGAGAACTGGATGCAAATGACTACAGTGGAGGAGCTGTTGTACAGGGGCTGACCCTAAAGAGCAGGATTTGCTTTAGCAGGGCTCTGGTCCCTGCTGAGTCTGCCCTTTGAGTATGTTGTTTGTGGAGGTGGTTGGGTGGTGCTCTCATGTGGTATGAGTCCAGCCTCTGGGTGTGATGATTCTGTGGCCCCTTGGGAGGTACAAGCCAAGGTCAGCCACAGCCTGTGCCCTGCCCAGGACCACTTGGTATGAGCTACACAGTGATCTGCAACTGATTGCCACTTGTGCAGGACTTGGATGTGTCTAGGAGAGGCTGAGCTGCAAACTAAGGCCAGTTGCTGCAAGTGCCAGGTATGGCACTGCTTGTTAGCAAGAGGCACAGGATACACCAAGGCCAATTGCTTTTTGTTTGGGGTTTGCAAACCTTTGAGACGTTTTTAAAAAGTCTGCAGCATAAGCCAAGAAAGGCTGCATGGAGAAGCCACTAGAAATGGTTTGGGTGGGCCCAAAATTTGAGTGGGGTGGGCTCTCAGGGAATCACCAGGGTTGGGTGAATGGTGTTAGTTAGGTTGATGGAGACTCAGATATGGTATCAAACTATGCCTGCAGTGGGAGGGTGCAGCAAAAGAACAATGGCTTCTGCCAGCTCTTCTGTCTGGGAGAAAGATGCTCCATCAGCCCTGTTCGGTTTCTCCCTATATATCTCTTGGGGCTTTTGAGCTGCTGCGCCAGAGCTGGAGCGCTCAGAGCAAGTGAATCCATCAGCGAGTAATTCTGTGCATGGGCCCTTTAAGAGGAACACATGGGCCCTGGCTGGGTGGCTCAGTTGGCTGGAGCATTGTCCTGTACATCAAAATGTTGCAGGTTTGATTCCCGGTCAGGGCACACCTAGATTGAGGGCTCCATCCCTGGTCCAGGCACATACAGGAGGCAACTGATCGATGTTTCTCTCTCTAAAAATCAAGAAAAAAGCATGTCCTTGGGTGAGGGTTTAAAAAAAAAAAGAGGAATGCCTGGAACTCCAACAGCCCTTCATCTGATGCAGCCACAATCTCTACTGGTTTTCACAGCCAGAAGTTATGGTGACTTCTGTTCCCAGCACTAGAACCCAGGGCTGGGGAGCCTGGAATGCAGTTGGGACCTCTCATTCCTTAGGGAGGACCTCCACAGCTGAGATATCCCTTCCAATTTAACCGCCACACTGGGTGTGGGCCCTGTCTGTTCCACGTCACTGCCCCACCTAAGAGCGTGGACTGGTTTCTTCTGCATATCCTTAGTTGTAAGACTTCTGTTCAGCTAGAATTCAGGTGGTTCTCAATGAAGACTATTCTTTAGTTAGTTGTAATTTTGATGTGGTCATGGGAGGAGGCAAGTACAGCATTTATCTACTCTACCATCTTGACCAGAAGCCTAATTTTATTCAGTCTTCACCCTTGAATCCATGTATCTATTTAATATTCCACATAATGAAATGGGAAGTACGCATAAAAGCACTTTAGACTTCAAAACACAACATATGGTTGTCTTGAGGAAATAACTTTAGTGCTTAAGATACAAGATAAGCAGCCTGGCCAGGCGTGGCTCAGTGGTTGACCGTCGACCTAGGATCCAGGCAATCGGGGTTCAATTCCTGGTCAGGGCACATGCCCCGGTTGTGGGCTCGATCAATGACTCTCTCATCATTGATGTTTCTCTCTCTCTCCCTCTCCTTTCCTCTCTCTGAAATCAATAAAGATATATTTTAAAAAAAGAGAAAAAGAATCCTTTAAAAAAACAAAAAGATACAAGATAAGCAATCCTCATTTTTCACTGACTACCAGGACATATCATCCAAACAAAAAATCAAAAAGGAAATATCAGCCTTAAATGACACTTTAGACCAAATGAATGTAATCAATATTTACAGAGCCTTTATCCCAGAACCAGATTATACATTGTTCTCTAGTGCACATGGGACATTCTCAAGGATAGACCATATGTGGAGACATAAAACTAGCTACAACAAATTTAATAAGACTAAAATCATACCCAACATATTCTCCAAGCACAATGCTTTGAAATTGGACATCAACTACAAAAAGCAAGCAGAAAAAAACACAAATACATGGAGATTAAACAACAGGCTACTAAAAGTGATTAGGTAAAAAAAAAAAAAAAAATGAAAGAAGAGATCAACAGATACATAGACAAATGGGAATTATAATACTACATACATATCAAAATTTAGGGGTATAGCAGAAGTGGTAATTAGAAGAAAGTTTCTACCATTACAGGCCTATCTCAAGAAATGAGAAAAACCTCAAACAAATAACCTGACATTTCACCTTAAAGAACTAGAAAAACAAAACAAAGCCCAAAGTTAGTAGAAGGAGGGAAATAACGAAAATAAGAGCAGAATTTCATTGAACACCATTTTTATTTGAGGTGTTCAACAGACAAATTATGGTCACTCAAACTGTGATATATGGCAAATAGTTTCTCAAAAATGAAGGGAGCCTGTCACTTCAAGAAAAATAATTGTCAATTAGAACTTTCATTTAGTAAAGTTAGATTTTTGGAAAACTTGTATCTGAAACCAGGAGCTTGACAGATTTTCTGATGAGATTAGTGATGATATTAACAAATGTCTCAGGAGGCCAAAATCAAGGTGTTAGCCAGGCTTGGCTCTCATCTGTCGGCTCTGGGAAGAATTTGCTTCCAAGCTCATTCAAGTTGTTGGCCAAATTCAGTTCCTTGCAGCTGTAGGACTGAGGTTCCCATTTCCTTGCTGGCAGTCAACCAACGGCCACTCTCAGCTTCTAGAGGATGCTCACATTCCTCATTACATATCCCCTTTCTACCTCTGAGCCAGCAATGACACGCCTAATCCTCCTCATGGTCTCTCTGACTTTCCCTTCTTCCACCAGCCTGAGAAAACTCTCTTTTAAAGGGCCCCTGTCATTAGATTCGTCCATAGAGATAATATCCTTATCTTAAGATCAATTGATTTGGGACTATTATTACATCTGCAAAAATCCCTTCACAATAGCACCTGGATTAGTGATTGACTGAGTAGCCTGGGGACAGGAATCACAGAGGACCATGTTTAGAATTTTGCCTACCCGACTTCTCAGGGGCTGCTCCCAGCCGATGACTGAGTGTTACAGGATGTAAAGGCAAGCCTATTCCTGGGAAGCATGTGGCTCCCTCAGCTGGTGACTCTGGCTCAATGGCTCCTCACTGGCCTCGTCAAAACTTTGAGAGCTACACCACCATCTAAGGCTTGTCCTACCCACCTGTCTTCAGTTCCTTCTCTCTTACACAGGGGTCAGGTCTGCAGAGATCTCTTCCAGCTGCAGGGATGCAACTGTTCTTGACTGTGGTATGAATTACTCAAATATATACATTTGTCAAAACTCATCAAACTGTACACTTAAGACATGCATTTTACTATATGTATAAAGTTAAACATCGATTCAAAACATCTATGCTAAATAAATACTAGTGCTACTAAAAGAGAGCCCTTATGTTTTATAAATATACATTATGCATTGAAATAGTTACTGATGATATGATGGAGGAGATTGGCTTCAAAATAATCCTGGCTGGTGGGAGCACCTCTGGATAAAACAAAATTGGTCATAAAATAAAGACTGCTGAAGCCGTGGGAATTCATTATGTTCTACTTTCTACCTTTGTATATATTTGAAAATGTTCATAATAAAAAGTTACTTAACCAACTCTTGGCAATGGACACAGAGTAACAGGAATTCTAATACACAATTGGTTTGAGCACAAATCAGAGATTAATTTGTCTAAATCTACTAATGCTGAAGCTGCACATGCTCTTCAGCCCAGCAACTCACGTTCAGCATACCCTAAAGAACTCACGCACACGTGCGCAGGGAACATGTACAAGGTGGTTCAATGCAACCTAAGAGGCAAAAAAGTTCCTGCAACCTAACTGTCCTTGAATGAGATAATCAATGAAGTAGCTGTGTTATATTCATACAATGAAAATACTACGCAGTAGCTAAAGTGAAATATATCTTCATATGTTAACATGGATGAATATAAAAAATGATGAGAAAAAAGCTCCGGCGATAAATATGAAACTTGTTACATAAAGTTTTAATATGTACCAATGCTATATATTATCTCTGGTTAGACTTAATAGAAAGGGTATCATGAATGAGTATGACAATGTACCAAATTCAGGATAATGGTTACTTCTAGGTTAAAAAAAGGAAAAAAGAAACTAACAGCAGGTTCAACTATGCATATAATGATTTATTTTTTTGAAAAAAGTATCTGAAGCACAATGGTATAAAATGTAAGAAGTTAACGGAGCTGGTATGTGGGTTTATGTTCCTCTCTGTACTTTTCTGTTTGTTTGAAATATTTCAATATTTTTTTAAAAAACAAAAATAAGTAAGGCTATTTCAACAGCCCAAGAGAGATTACTACTTGATAACTGACAAGTTATCTAACAAAATTTTTAAGTAAGATTTTCTTTTAAGAATCAGTTTAATCAATTTCAAATGTTACCTAGTTGATTCATGCTGTTTCAGAACTATAAACGTTCTCACTTCAAAATACCCACAGCTGAGTATCAATTTGAAAGAAAGTCCTGCTGACAACACCAGCATAACACATACAATTCTGAATAAACCCTAAAATGCACCCAAAGCATTGTGCCAAATAATTTTAAGATTATAAAAATACATATGTAAAATGAATAACCTACTGTATTTTAATGTTCTTCTTAAAAATATATATTCTAAATAGGTATGGCAAAATGTGAAATTTAAAAAATTTGAACTTTAAAAATTGCAACAACCTAAATGTCTTTGAATGAGATAATAAATGAAGTGACTATTGGTCTCCTCTCACTGCCTCCTTAGTCCAAGGCATCATCGATGTTCACCTAGAATAGCAATTGCTTCTAATCGATCTCCCTGTTCCCATTCTGGCCCAAATTTGTCTGGTATTTATTACCAAAATGGTAGTGAGAGTGATATTTTCAAAATCTAAATAAGCGCGTATCACTCACCTATTTCAACTTTTTATGGCCCTCTGCTGCACTGCCAGACTTTGGCCCCGCACACCTCCTTTCCCACTGCCTCCCAACCGCAATGGCTTTTTGTCCCTGCTACAGACACTGTTCATTCTGTCCCCCGGGCCTCTGTGCTCACTACACCTGGAGTCCCAGTTGTTTTTTTTAATCCTCACCGAAGAATATTTTTTCCATTGCTTTTCAGAGAGAGTGGAAGGGAGAGACAGAGACAGAGAGAGGAACGTCGAGGTGAGAGAGACATCGATTGGTTGCCTCCCACACACACTCCAACTGGGGCCAGGGATCGAGCCTACAACCGAGGTACATGCCCTTGATTGCAATCGAACCCAGACCCTTCGGTCCATGGCTGACACTCCAACCACTGAGCCAAACCGGCTGGGGCAGGAGTCCCAGATTTTGACGCAGTTGCCTCTTCCTCCAGGTCTCGCCTCAAACGTCCCTCCCTGAGGCCTTCCACAATCATACTAATTAAAACCACCTCTCCAATCATTCTGTACCTCTAACAATTAGAAACTGGCTAAAGACCATCCATCACCCAGCTCCCAACACCCCGTTTAGTCTTTGCATAACACTGCAATAATTCTAAAATTATCTCTACATTTACTTAACTAGAATGTAATTCCCATGAGAGGGGAACCCCATCTGTATTCACAGCGCCCAGAAGCAGAACCTTATTTGCTGCAGTACAAGCAGTTTGGTAAAAAGACTGACATTGTTTCCTGAGGCGGAAAATTCACATATGCTACAACCCAGCAACTCATTTCCTAGGTATGCAACTGAGAGAAACTCTTGTACATGTACAACAGAAAACAAGCATAAGAATATACTTGTACAAGTACAATTCACAACAACAACAAAATGGGAGCAACAGCCCAAATGTCCATAAACAGGATACCAGGTAATAAAATTCTGGTTGTAGTCACAGAATGGAATATACGTTACATACAAGATGCATCAATTTTAGTGACAAGTAATAATATGGATGAATTTTAGCAATGTCATATTAAGTGGAAGAAATCCCAAAGAAATGTAGGGCTACTTAACTCTCACGTGACATTAGGTGCCCCTAGGTAGAAAGTTTGTGACTTACTAACCTACCATCCACTGGTTTTATTGTAGTTTAATTAAAAGGTAGACAAATGAGAAATTAGGATACTATTTACAATGTCCCTGTTTTTCTTAGAAACTTGCATTTAATTTGAAAGAAGTTAAGGTGACCAATCAACTGCCTCGTGCTTTCCAAAATACTCCTGATTCTGGTGATCGACGCTCATTGGGTCCTTGATGTTTCGGACTAGCACTAAATGGTGATGACGTATTTACTCACTTGACAGTAAAGCCTATGTAACATTCAGCAGGGTAGTAATGCAAAAACTGACAAAAGAACCTTGCTGTTTGCTATAATGGATACGTTTTCCTTGCTTACTACCTCAAAGTTCCTTTAAATATGATGCTTTTGAGTCTGTCTGGCCTTTTCATTCTGCCAGTTCTTTAGTAACTGCTGATGTCCTCCCTCTTCAGTGAAGCACGTTTACACACAATGCATAACTTGCCATGTAGAATAGGAACATAAGGTCCCTAATCTTAATGCCTAAAAAAACAGACCAACCACTTTTATATTTGTATAACCAGAAATCAAATAAAATGATTAATCATTTCCACCCGGATCAAGCACACATTCTGCAAGAAGCGGCAGCTGCAATCTCTGCTTCTTTCAGTCACCTTTTTTCAAAGGACTTCCTCTATGCAAATACTGGTTGCTACCTACTAGGCTGCTTTCTCTGCTATTTTCCAGTACTGTATATTTTTACACAACAGTACATCTCAAATGGTACTTCTGTTGCAGTAGCCTCCAGCAGTACACCTCTGTGTGCCATCCTTAAAAGAGCAAACTATCAGAAGGACTCAGTGCTTGCATTTACACTCACACAAACCTTAATGACAATTTGCAAAATTCCTACACTGTACATTCAGCTTATTCCAAGGTGACTTTCAAGTTAACTGCCCCTTAAGTTATTTCCTGAATGCTGATTCCTTTTCTCACCCAATGGCTGCTTAACCATATATTATTTTTACATTTCTGTACACAGCTGGAGGGGAGGGGGAAGATACTGAGAAAGAATCAAAGGATGTTTCTAAGTAAAGTATTTTCTACAGGTAATGACCACAACAGTACCATTAAGTGCCATACCAAATAACTTGCAAACAACTCAATATTTTTTTATCAGTCATTATTGCAATGTTTTTACAAGCCCATGATGTACATCTTATTGCCTTCTTAAATCATATTTAGAGGACTCAGGAGAAATAATGTTTTTCTTATTGTTGCCTCTTGGTTCATTAAAATCTATATTTTAGAGAATGAAGGTAGTTATCTCACCTGAGAGATATAAGGCTATAAAAACACAAAATGCTAACCATGTAGAAGCATGAAAAGAGTGTCTAATAAAGTTGATATCTGCATCTCAAAAATTTCCATATGTAGTTTTATTTTACTAAGCCATATTGTGCCCTTGGCTTATGCTAACATCGTGAAGTGACCAAGCACATCCATAGTGTGAGTTTAAAATTCAGTTACAGAGCTTCAATAACATAGATCTGGAAATTTTGTAAACCTTTAAAAGCAGAAATTGTGGTATTTTTTCATACTAATAACTCCTAATTCTGCTTAAAGTAACATTAATTCAAAATATACCTGCTTTTTAAAGTTAAAAATACAAAACAAATTGACTAGATTTCATGACAACTGAATGGATTTCATATGTCAGCTAATATTGTCAAATACTTTTGGTAAATTAGAAATAATATATCACAACTATCAAAACATAAAAAGGTATGCACTCAGCAGTCAATGCACATAAAATTATGATATAATATTATCTACCATTTATTATGTACCAACTATGTGATACAAATAGCTTCTTTAATTCATACATCAAACCCTGTACAGTAGCTAGGTAACAATATTCCCATTTTACTCAACAAAGGTTACATAACTTGTCCAAAGTCACAAAACTAGTAAGAAAAAATTCATATTTAAGTATAACAAACCTAAGACTCTCATTTTATGCACTATGGCATGCTGGGTTTCCTAAAAGTCCCAAATATCATTCTGGTATTTGTGAACCGGAGGGTCCTGATTTGATGTATGATTTTGATTTACTATGTAGCCCCCCAGGGCTCTATTCATTTCTCCACAGCAAGCCCTGTAAGCCTTAGTCAGCCCTTCCCCTAACTAATCATTAACTCCCTGGGGGCCAGAAACAATGGCCACGCCTTGACTAAGGGTCACAAGGTATGAGTTTCTTTTAAACTGAAGATAACACCTTGATCTAAGTTAAGTAATGACCCCCTGGCTACTCCTCCATTAAAGGGGACAGAGACACCTGGAACAGACCTCAGAACTGTCCTCAAGACCTGAAGGAATGATTTATTACCCTTATCTCACCTCCAACCAGTCAACTCCCAACAGGAACCCAAACTCCTAACCCATGATGTCTTGTGATTTTGCCCCAAATACTCTGCAACCTACAGGCCACCAGGGAGTTTGGGCTTTTCAGCATGAGCTCCCTGCTCCCCAGAGTGGTGCCTTCATAATGGAACAGTCAATCCCTCTCTATGAAATTCTCGGTTTAGTGTTTGGATCTGCTAGTGCCAAGTGGATGAACTCTTTCTGTTCGATAACATTTGCTGTGTGTGTTTTTCACTTAGACATTTAAGTTCAATACAGTTCTCCGATATTTGGAACTGAGATTTTAAACCTTTGTGGAAACTTGGTCTAGAGCTGAAATTTGGTACTTTAACCTGAAGTTTAAAAAGCCAAAATAAGAGGCAAAAAATGTCTGTTTGGGATAAAAAAAAAACAAAAAAAAAATGCAATTCAGGCAGAAACCCAAATAATGTCCTGACTACAGGGTGGAAAGCAAAGAGTTTTTATGAGAAAAATGGAAAAGAGTAATTACATGAAAAGAAGAAAAAAATTCCTATTGGTGCTAACAAACTGAGCCCCTCTTGGCTACAAATGACTGGTTACTGATTCTACCTTCAGCGAGAAGGTCCACATTCATCAGTCCGTTGATCAGGTGTCCACTGTCCTGCTGACTTTACACATAATTGTTTATGAAACAACAGTGGTTCAGCCCAGTCCCAAGGCCTGGCCCAGTCCAGAGCTCCATGAACAAGACAAGCAATGCATTTCCTCCAGACGGCTGCTCCGGCTCCGTGTTAAAACAGCTCCCTTCATGTCATGTTTCACAGCTTTAAGATTGAAAACTTCTAAGTAGATACTACACAACCTAAAAAATTGTAACTGAAAAAGAAGCTACAAGATTAAGACCATATTGTTAATCAGAGCTATAAAATCAATCAAATACTAAATAAATTAGTAAGAATCAAACAATTTTTTCCAGCCCTCTGAGTTTAGCATAGACGATGTTATAAGAAAGAATCAGTGATTTCCCAGGCAGCTGGGTTTACTAATCGCTGCATGTTACTCCACCACCGCATCTCTCTAAATGTCACTGGCAGGGGCCTTCACACACATTTAAGATCACTGTGACACACAGATTGATGAAATATAAAATAACCAATTGCCTTTTCACAGAACTTATTTTTAAACACATACACACATACACACACACAATTATAGAGCATATATGCGTAACCCATGGACGCAGACAACAGTGTGGTAATGGCCAGAGGCAGAAGGGGCAGGGCCTGAGTGGAAGTGGGCAAAGGATGGGAAAATGGGGACATCTTTAATAATGTCAACAACAGAAAGTTAAAAAATATTTTTCAATAGTGCAATAAAATGTTATCTCCACAATAAATTTTTTAAAAAGCCCTAGCATATTATATACCTTATTCAATAGTATGAACTGACTTTACGACATCCTGTGTGTTTCTACCTCTAGCCTTTGCCCTGTTCCAGAATGATACTGTTCTATAGCTAACATGGGGGGCGGGGGGCACTTACTCTGTGCTAACACATGCACGAAGCACTCCACTGCATCATTTCATTTATTAATCACAGTTCTGTAAGTACTATCATTACCCCATCTTGCAGATGAGTAAACTCACAATCAGATTATCAATAGTGACAGAGGCAGGAGGTGTCCCAGGACTGAAGACCCCAGAGCTCATTCCCTTACCATGACACTAGCCAACTTAGTCCACCTAGGATAACCTTCCTAAAATACAAATCGAATATCAGCTCCTGCTCAAATAAAATACCTTCCAAGTGCTTTCAAACACCTACAAAACAGAGTCCAAACTCCACAGCCTGTTAGCCTGAACATCATCTCCAATTAGTTCTCCTTACTCCCCACATTGTTGCCAACAGGATACTGGCCATTTTCCAAGTATGTTCCACACTATTCCACCTGTGTCTGTTCTCGTGCTAATCCATCAATCCGCTGAAACCAAGCCATCTCTCTAAAATCCAACTCAAATGCCACCGTTCATGAAATTATTTTCCAAACACCAATAAGACATGCACATGATTTTTTTAAAAATAGATTTTTCCCACTTGGAGATTCCATAGCATTTTGTAGTTTCTCAAACAACTGTCGTTCTATCTTGCGTGCACAAATTTCTTCTCTCGCCTCTCAGACCATAAATTCCAAGCAAGGGACTGCTTTTTATAATCATCATTTCCTACATATTACCTGCACAGAAAATATCTGTGGAATTAAAACTGGGCATGAAACTTAAGTTTTTAAGTTTCAGATATGTGCTGCCAAAGCCAGCACTTTTAAGTTTTAAAACTTAAGTTTTGTTGTGCAATGATCCTATCTTAAAATTTGACTTTTAGATAACCAAAACCCATCAAATAATTAACCAAGTTACTGAATCCCTAAGCTGTAAGCACATTTCCCTCATTTATAGCCAACAATGGCTAGTCAACAAAACCAAACTCTTCCTACTCAGAAAGGAGCACACAACTTCTTCACACAAGCAGAAATAACTGACCACCACTGATTTCATGAAATAGTTCTTACTGATCCAATTTTACATCTTTTCTATTTTTCCGGGTATGAACAATACATTCCTAAAAATGTAGCTACGCAATACGGTTTAAAGACAAGAATTGCAGTGACAGCAATCTAGCTTTTTATAATACATAATTTTTATAATATTAATACGAACTGTCCTTGAATTACCACTTAAACTCACTAAGTGCTATCAGAAATAACTTTTTTAATGACATGCAAGATGAAATTTTTCTCAGTATACTTTAAGTGCCTCCTTCAAAGAGCAGCACAGAATGCGAAGCCATCTTTGCCGCACCACGCCCCTGCTCCACCTGCAGCCCGGAGGCCAACTAATTCCATCACGCATCACACTGCTGTGGATCTCGATCCCTGCCCCCAAAGTGAACCCCACGCTTTCAGTGCTCCTTTTCCTTAACCTGTTCCCTCTGCGGGCTACCTTCTCATCTCTTCCAGCGATCCCTCAAGAAACTTGTTCTGTTGTAAATAATTTCCCTAAATGCTCGACCTCTTCACAGAGCACTCCCCAGCCCCGGCTTTAGGGGTGACTGAACAGCTTTCCAGCTGAAGATGCAGCAATCTAGCACAACTGCCACTGTTGCAGACTCTGGAGTCAGGCTGCCTGGGATTCCAATTCAAGCACTTACTAGCTATGTGAATTTGGGAAAGAAACTCTAATCAAACTCAACTATTTGCTGTTCCACAAGCACATGCCCGAAATTTCCTGCCTCCGTAAATCTCTAGTGAAGTGACCATTCCATAACTGTGCCATCCATCCTTCAGCTGGCCCATCGATGGCAGGTCATTTCCTTGTTTTACAAGTTTTCCTCATGTCTCCAATAAATTCCCACAGTACCTAACTTACTCCTCTTGAAGGACATTTCTACTGCCTTATGATGTACTTTTAGTGGAATTATCCATGACGGCAGAGGCTATTTGATTTATCTCTAAATTTCTGGAGACATGTAACATGGGGCCTTAAAACAAGTACTAAATATTTGAGAACCAAGTGAGATGTAAATAATCTATCTAATTACATTAATAGCTCCTCTCCCTTCTGCCAAGCCCCAAAATGCTTGAGGCATGAGGTTTATATTTTCTTTTATATTTTCAGTCATTATAATCATAAGAAACCACTACACAAATCTTTTCTATCTTTAATATAAACTGAAAAATGACTTAAGTCTATGAAAGCCAATTTTATACTTAAAAGCAATGTTTCAGCAGAAGATATAGAAAGGAATGTTCTTGGAGAAACCTGGGAAGCTGGAAGAGAAGAATGTAGCTCGACTTAGCAGTTAAGAATATGGATTTAAGACTCCAGGTTTAAATTCTGGCTCCACTATTTGCCACCACTGCAGCTATGGGCAAATTATTTAACTTCTCTCACTCTTTGTTTCCTTACCTGTAAAATGGGGACACTGGCACCTGTGTATTGCAAGTAATAAATGAAATCATAAATACAAAAAAAACAAAGGTCAGTACCTGGTACATATTGTTTATATTCAATAAACAAACATTTAAAAAATTTAAATTAAAGAACATAAACACACAATAACTTACACTTCATTAAAACTTCATTAGCCCTGGTCGGTTGGGCTCAGTGGTTAGAGCATCGGCCCACAGAATGAAGGGTCCTGGGTTCAATTCCATCCAAGGGCATGTACCTCAGTTGCAGGCTCAATCCTTGGCCCTGGTCGGGGCATGTGCAGGAGGCAGCCAGTCAATGTGTCTCTCACATCAATGTCTCTCTCTCTCTCTCACTCTCTCCCCCCCACCCCTCTCTCTGAAAAGCAATGGAAAAAATATCCTTGGGTGAGGATTTAAAAAAAAAATTTTTTTTAAAGAATAGTAAGTGCAGTAAGTCCCCAAGTCACTCAGGTTTAAACCTAAGAACTGTCTTTAACTTCTGCCTCTCCTTCAGCCCGTCCATAACATTACCGAGCCTGTCATCCCACCTCTGCAATGCATTTGACAGCCAGTCTGCCTTTCCTTCCCTCCAACACCACACTGGCTTCAGTCTGAATTATCTATGTTCTGAAACACCACTAACAATCACAGATCAAGTATATGTGATACAGTTTACTATTCTCAATACAAACCATAAAGCATGGTAAAGAACAGACAAGCAACAACGTTTTATGAATGAATGAATGAGCAAGTGAGCAAACGAAAACAAAACAAACAAACCGAAAAAACCAGCTTCCAGCCATGGCCTGTGTCGCTCAGCTGGCTGGAGCACCATCCAGTGCACCGAAAGCTTCAGGTTTGATCCCTACCAGGGCACGTAGGGCAGGCGACCAATCGATGTTTCTCTCTCTCTCCCTCTCCATCTGTCTCTCTCGCTCTCCTTTCCCCTCTCTCTAAAATCTGTAAGAACATATTCTCCAGTGGGGCTTTTAAAAAAACTAGTCTTCCCACTTCCCACCTCTCCTACCTCCACCAAATCATTTTGCAGTTATTCAAGCTTCCTAAAACATAGCTCTTATCAGGTCACAAAAGCTGTCACTTACCAATGGCTCATGAATAAAATGAAAACTCAACTTAGCATCCAAACCACTCCAACATGGGCACTCTTCCTCTCTCCTCAGCCCTATCTCCCATAATTCTACTCCACTCTATACATGCTCTATTTCCCAACACTCTACACATGCTCTATTTCCCAACCTCCGCATCTTTGCTCATGAGCCTCATGAAATATCATCTCCTAGTTTTATTTCGCAAAATTCTACTTATCCTTCAAAGCTCAGTAAAACTGTCATCTTTCCACCCCCACAAACCCAAAGTAATCTGCGATCTTCCCTGTATTAGAGCTCTCATAGCATTTTGTAACTTTCTTACATCACTTATCACATACTGATCTGTAATTAAAATTATTTATAAATATATTATATTCACCATCAAGTAAGTTTTAACTTCTTTGTAAACAAGAACCACAACTTATTTACCTCCCATTGAACCTAACATAATGCCTGACACAATTACATAAAAGTCTCCAGGAGGTGAGAGACCTATGCATCAGTAATAATAAAACACAAGAGCGGTAGCAGCCAATTTTGAGTGCTTTATACATGCCAAATATTACTCTAACATTTCATTTATCCTTTACAACATCATGAGAAAGGTACTATTATTATCTCTACTTTACAGATAAGAAAATGAGGCAGAGAGATAATTAACTTTCTCAAGGTGTAACACTATAATATTCTTCAATTATATAAATAATTCTGCAATTAACATCTTTCTATATATAGCTAGTTCCTTATTTGGGACTACTTCATTAGACTCTAAAATTATAACGTTGAGTGAAACCATATAGATGTTTTGATGGTTCTCACACTTACTTTTTAAAATCTTACCTAAAAGGATTAACCATTTTATAAAGCCACCAACAAATAATGAGGGTAACAATCTTACTGCCTCCCTGTCAGCCCAGTTATCACCATGATTTTCCCATTCTCCTGGTTCAAGTAGGCAATGAATGATACACATAGTTCTTGATCTTAAATAACAGAGTACACTTAAGGCTTATGACCAATGTTTTGGGGGCAGTTATTGCTATTGTCATAAATGATGTTTTAAGAGATATTATGCGTCAATAATTTATTGGGTCTTATTTCATAGTATTTACACAGATAAAAGAAAATAAAGCACTTAATCTAACTCAGATATTCATAAACCTTTGACAATATCCCATTCGTTCATTTATTTAACAAGCCTTTATTAACAGCGCACCGGGATCTGATACTATACTAGTCCCTGGGCATAAATCAATAAAATACAATCCCTGCCTTCAAAGGGATCACAGTGTTTTAAACATCAGAGTCATGCTTGGGTGAGTTGGTTCATGGATCAGACACTGACTTAAAGAGGGGTCGCTCTCAAGTCAGTTTTATTACTGATTCCAACTGAAAGTGTCTGAATTTCACACAGAGAAGCACCCAAATGTGTAGGGTCAAAGAGGTTCACTAAAGTATCATCAAATAAAGGGAGTCCAAAAATAAAAGTCTTCGGTTAGAAAAGGTAATGGCTGGGACCGAACACTCTAGGAAAGCACAGATAGTACACAGATTGAAGTTCATCAAATCCAAAACCATCAATTCAGTAGTGTCTTTGGATGACAAATAAAATAAACAAGAAAAAAGTTTTAAGTTCTATTAAACAAAATTATGAAAATTAATACCTCTAAACACAATAAGTAAAAGTATAAAACCAACAGAAAGTCTCTGGAAACAACTGAGACAAAGCTCTAAATCACTGCTCAAAGACGCAGGGCAATGCTTAACCTTTAAGCTGTCATCAGAGATGAAAATCATGCTCTTCCATAGCCATGAAAACAATTTTTAACTGTAGGTCACTAGTGGCAATCAAATACTGAGAAGAGACCTTTGGTCTGATCCATTCTAACAATTTCTAATTCAACCCTCTGGCTCCAAAGGCATTTCAAACTAATTTGCCAGGTGATCAATCAGTATGCTGGGATGAGATGTTAAAGGGGCCTATCCTTCCTCCTATTCTCCTCTCAAACTCCTCTCCACCATCAACCACGCCACTAGAATGGGCCTTTTAAGAGATGTATACCGTGACATCAATGTTCCCATTTGTTGCGTGATGGTGGCTAACTTCATTATCAGCTCAAAGGGAGCATGCCCCCGACTCGGTGCCCCTTTCCCCACCCTTTCTGCATCCTACCGCAGACACACTGACACGCTCAGCCGGCTCTCAGTCATCACTTTCGGACAAGCCCAGTGGGACTCTGCCTCTGGCAAAGGGTCAGTCACATACACTAAACAGATTAAAAACAGCAATAAAATGCTTATTCCACAGTTCTCAGAAGAGGGCAGAAAATTCTGACACTCTCACGTAAGCAACCCGTGGTAAAGACCGAGGGTGTGGGTGCATTTCAAATGGAAAGGGTGTGCAGACCTTCTTCCGTTCATCACTCCCAGCTGGATGGGGCTAGCTGCCAGCAGTCAGAAGATTTTGAACTGATTAATTAAATTCAGTCATAGGTCTACCTTCTCACGCACTCACGCTTCCTGTGTGGTGACTTCAAAGCAACCTATGAGGCTTTTTAGAGGGTTCTGAAGAGCCCTCACAAACAATGTACATCAAAGGAGGAAAAATACAACTATTCTGACAATATGTCCTCCAAAGGAAAACGGCACCCAATTTTATTAATCTGTCCTCAAAGAAATTTATCTAAAAAAAATCTCAATTTATCTAAAAAAATAGCAATTAATTTCATCTTCCAATTCTACTTAAGTGAAAAAAGAGACTTTCATTTACGACATATAAAAGGTATGATACAGCAATTCTCCGTCCATCCTTTGAAGGTCATTTTTAACACATTAAAACACTGCAAAATTTATAAGCACAACCTTTGTGTGCTAGTGAAGATGCTTTCTGCAAGGTAAAAGCTCCTACAACAGCAAAACAGGAAAAGACTTCCATGTTTCCAAACTATTGCCCACAAGTTACAGAAAAAGCAATGTATTTGTGGGAGGGGAAGCAAAGGACCCGTTCCTCCATAGCTCCTACATTTAAACTGAGTCCCTGGAAAGCTTTCTCTTCATCATTTATGCTATCGTCACTTTAAATTAACCCTAAATCTGTTTCATAAAAGGCAAATGAAGAAACCAAACATCTTCCTTCAAAATTACTTCCATCCGATCTGGTCGGACCATAGAGCCCACCTGAAAGGAAACTGCAGGCTTCTGTCACCAGCCGCCTCTGTGGCCACCTGGGGAAGGGCCACCTTCTTTCAGAGCCTGTATCAGCCTGACATTCCCCTGCATCCCCCTCACAGTATTTACAAGAATGACTTCTTGGGGTGAGATCCAGGGCATTTTTATTTATGTCTTGGCTCTCAATATTTTGATTACAGTATTATTTGAAAATTTGTTAATTTACTTCTAACCTAAATCTATTGAAAATCATCCTACTGTGTTCCATCAACACCCCAACAGCTCCTGTACAAAACGTCTTTATAAGTGGTACCTACGCCGAACTCACCCCTGGTGTCCCTCTCCCTAGACTAACCAGAACATGTTTCTCCTTTTGATTATTTCTTTTGTTGTGTTGCTGTTATTTGTACTTGCTACAGATGAAATAAAATACTACATGTAAAGCTCAGAGCATAGCCTGGAATATAAGTCTTCAAAACTATTGTTATCAGTATTACTTCTCTCTCCACAGACTTCCAAAAGCCTGGCTGAATCTTCCCTCTCCTACCTTCTCTTGTGCCACACTTCCCTAAAAATACACTGATGATTCAGGCAGCGGTGAACTACGACCCCACGGTTTCTGCTGCTGTATCTGTGCTCAGCCACACTGTCCTGGACTCAGTTTTACTGTGGGCATACTGTTGACCGAGTGCATGCGAGACACAGCATAGTGAGCAAAGCTGACGTGCTCCCTGCCCTCCAGGAGCTTGAAGTCCACATCCTCTCTCACACAGTCATTTAGCAAACCAAGAGCAAAGGAAAGCACAACGCCACTCAGATTGGCTTACTACAAATAATGTAGTGCAAGGATAATAGTAATGTACTGCATTAGGTAAGGAGGCTGATAGGTTTCCATAAGATGAGGGACACAGTCAGAGACAACCATTCTGACCCTGACCAGTGTGCCCAGTGGCTAGGGCATCAGCCCATGCACCAAAGGGTGGCAGGTTTGATTGCAGGCCAAGGCATGTGCCTGGGTTGCAGGGTCATTCCCGGGCCCTGAATGGGGGGGGTGTAGGAGGCACGAATTGACATCTCTCTCTCTCTTTCTCTCCCCCCCCCCTTTCACTCTCTCTAAAAATCAATGGAAAGAACATTCTTGGGTGAGAATTAACAAAAACAAAAAAAAGATAACCATTCTGGAATTCATTAAAAATAGAGGAAAATTTCTTAGATACCCTATGATTAGTCAAGCAACTATATGGCAAGTTAAAAATATAAAGATACAACTGAGACACAGAAAACATTGATCACTGATTGATCTACAAAGAAGATAGGGTGTCAATGAAAGGATAGTATATTCCAAGAGATTTTTTAGCTTTTTAGCAAAAAAAAAAATCATACAAAATAAAGAAAAATAAATATGTCAGGGCAGAAATGAACTCTGAGGGATGGGTTCTAAAGAATTTATGAAAAGTGCTGAGTTGGCATTAAAACTGAGATTTTTTTTTTTTTTTTTTTACTCCTCATAGATCCTCCAGAGGAGGGGTGCCTGTGCCAGGTCATGCCTGCAGACCACTAGCTGAGACCCTGCTGCTGACTCAGAGTCACACACCAAAGTGGTTTCCCAAAGTGCACGCATTTCCACCACATGAAAATCTATCCCAAACTGTGTTTCAGTGTGGCATTCCTGAGGGCACAATTCAAGGCAAGACTGGAAGAAGAAGAAATGTAAATGACAGCGAAATGTGACTAAATAAGGAAACAGACGGAATAATAAACACTTGACATCCACCAAAACTTCAAAAAAATTCTTTTGATGAAAACATCTCGAGGCAGCGACGCTGGTGTTCTTGATGTCCAGTGCATCCAGAACTAGATTCCCACTCTGCCACTTCCCTGACTCACACCGAGTGATCTTCCTCTGTGAGCCTGTGCCATCCCCTCTGCAGAACGGGAGTGTCTATTTCTATTGTACTTCTAATCCACACGTGTAAGAAGAATACAATCGTCAACTGCTTTGAGAATTTTATGTTGGTGTCTATTTTCCTTCGTTATCTTATGCCACTGAAATATAACCTCTGAAATGAATGGAGAGATCTCATGTTACATATTGAGTTACTACTACACGACTTTTATTATCTTGAAATCCTGAATACTTTTGGTTCTTAATATTAATGGTCATGATGAATAAAAACAGCGATTTCTCCACAACATAGCTTTTAAAAAACTTATCAGGTTGAACCTGTGGGGAATTTTTTAAACTATGCTTTAAAAAACCATGTTATTACTAACAACTGGTCCACATGGAACAGTGAGGCCTCATACCTGCCTCCTCCTACCATCGGAAGCGAAACACCACACCTCTTTGTTTTGCTCTAATGAATGTTCTTACTTTCTCTCCTGCAGCAGAATTATTTCTGAAACTATCCATGTCATAAGCTCAACTATCTAATTTTTAATACATTTGTGTTTTTGTTAATAGGTTTATGGTATTTTTCATGTTTTGAATAGTTTTAACTATGATGTCATGAAAGACAAAAACAAGAAGGAAATTAATGTAGATTAAGCACCAAATGTGTGTCAGACACTGCAAAAACTAACCTACAGATGTCACATCTCATTTAATATTCAAAGAAATCCAGTGAGAAAAGTAAAGCAGTCCCCCTACCCTCAGAAGTCACACAGGTGGCCAATGGCAGGGCCAGGATCTGAATGAAAGCAATCTCTACTCCAGACTACACTGCTATTACCAGCTTTTTAAAAATTTTTACTGCAATTTCTGGTTATAGAAATAATACCTGTTAACTGCCAAAATTCTGGCCAATACAGAAAAATACCAAAAAAATTAAGAACTATCTGAACTCCTGCCTCCCACAGATAACCAATGCTTTTATCTCAGTAAATTTTTTTCTTTACAAAACAGAACTTTAAGTTTCAGGATTGTTTTTATTCCTTACCTTAAATCATATATTAATATATGAGTACCTTCTCATTGTTAAAATTCAAGCAGGAGTCAAAGTGCACCTTCTCCTGTCTCCAATTCCAGTCACTGCTATTAGTAGCTAGACTAAACAGACTTCTTTCTATGCTTGTACATGCCCATATATGAATAGAAATATGGCTCATTCGGTGTACTTTTATAACTACCTTTTTCTGTGCATGTGAATTCCCCTATACCTTGCATTTTTGCATTTAATGGTACTTGATGATCTTTCCAGGTCTGTATATACTGGTCTGATTCATGTATTTAATTGCTATCTATTATTCATTAGAGCTCAACTTTATAAGAGTTCCTCATACCTTTTTTCACTTATTATATCATGATTTTTCCTTGTTATTAGTCTTCAGAAATAAACTCTATAAAAACTAAGTAACTCTGCTCTACATGGAAACACCACGATTAACTATTTCTTGTTGGACATTATGATTTACCAAATTTCCACCATTAGATATAACACTTCAATGAGTATCTTTGGTTCAACCTTTTTTGTAAATTTTATATTACTTTCTTAGGACAAGATCCAAAAGTGGAATTACTAAGTCAAAAGTAACATTCCAAGACTCTTGGTACACAGTCTTAAATTGCCCCTGAGAGAAATCATACCCTTTAATACACTCACAGCAGTATATGAATTCCAGTACTGTACGTTCATTTTGCCTTTTAAAGAGTTATTTAATCAATAAACATTTAAAAGTTACACTGAATGCTAAAATTCAACCTCCAATTTCATTTAGATCCCATACGTTATCATTTAAACCATTGAGTTGTGATTTCTTAGATATTGGTTAAGAGAATTCTAAAACAGCAGACAGGAAAGATAAGATCCTATCTTGATAAGGCACCACTAAATAACTCCAAAGGTGACAGTGATAAGATCATATCTTATCTGGTTTATGGACTCTCCTTTTATCAAGCATCACTCTCTTAATGAAAAATGCTGTTCTCCAATAACTCCTACTGCAGAATAATAGTCCGTTAAATGAATTATTTTTCCATCAGCTTACATCACAAAATCTTGGAAACATTTCACTACGAAAATGTGCCTATGAATGTAAAAAACACATGACAGAAACAGTAAATTTTTAAAATAAGTGGACTATATATGAAACACGGAACTTGATATCTAATTTGCTAAAGCTCAATGTTTAAATGCAATTACATTTTAAAATTATACACTGGACAGAAATTTGTCTAATAATCTTACTGAAACACATCAACAATATATGAATTACAGTACTTATAACTAAAGTTTTATTAAACAGAGCAGAAAATATTGGAGGCTACAAACAACAATGAAGGACCTTTCCCACAAATGTGCGTTATGGATCGCACGCTTCACCCAGTCTATCACCACAGAAGAGGAGACAGGGTACAGTTTGGAACCAATTCTAAACTAACGTCAACTTTGCACCTGCAGTGTACTTTTATCATCTTTAACACCTTAACCATCACCTACAGTAATTGGTCTATTGCCAGCTTTACCGCGGTCTAATAATCTTTGATGATCAATGGGAGAGAAACAATTCCACTAGAATCTACTGTCAAAAACTGGCCGAGAGGCACGCCGACTAGCAGAGAGCGCCTGCCCTAAGGCGGTTTCAGAATGCTGCCAGTGCTGATATTCTGCTCTCCAGTTTAACCGGTAACTCTGTCCTCGACAGGGGATTCCAACTCATCAAAGATATCTGATGAACGGGGCAAAATACTGATCACTGCTACAAATTAGTTATTTCTATTTACCAAACAAATATTCCAGGAAAGTGTTAATAGTAACAAGCTGGCCCTGGCCGTGAGGCTCAGTTGGTTGGGCTGCATCCATGCACCAAAAGGTTGCCGGTTCAATTCCTGGTCAGGGCACATACCTGGGCTGCAGGCTCGATCCCGGGTAGGAGGCATGCAGAAGGCAGCCGATGGATGTTCCGCTCTCACATCGATGTTTCTCTCTCTCTGTCCCTCTCCCTTCCTCTCTTTCTAAAAATCAACAAAAATATATATTCTTTTTAAAGTTACAAGCTGTTAGATAACAAATGGCAGAACAGGTGTTCCAAATTCAACTGCGTACGAAAAGCACTGTTCAACTGTATTTGTATTTGAATTAAAGCAAGGCTATATAAACCACCATTAGTGTGACTGATTTTGCCACCATGCCTAGAGATGAATGACGACTAGGTTTAAAAGAACTACATCTTTCTTGGCGGTCAGCTCCTTGATGTAATGATGCTGCCATGGTTTAAAACTCTAAAGCTCCTGTAAATGCTACTCCGTCTACTTGGCATGCTTCTGCCTCTTTCTAGGCCCAAAACTAAACCCAACCAGGAAATACCACACCTGAAGAAGCTCCCAGAATTCCCACATGGACATCTCAGTAAAATTATTCTGGCTTTAAACTGGAGGAAGAATAGAAAAGCTTTATGCAGGAAGAACAACAAGAGGCTGCTCTAGCAGCTGGGAGAGAGAGAACATCTAGCAAAACTAGGGTAGAAGCAGTAGGGATGGAGAAAGGCAGACACATTTGACACTGGTCTGAAAGGGGTAAAAGTAGAACTACACAGATCAAATAAGCCAGATGTGCTTTGGGGGGAAGGGTTTGGTGAGCCACAGAATAAATTAAGAAGGCAGAGGCTAACCTCTTAGAGATTAGCAGAGAGGGAAACAGAAAGCGAACAAGGAAGGGAGGGGCAACAAACCTAACTTTGAATAAAACTGGTCCTAATCTTGCCCTTCTCCTAGACACCTCGGGAGTCATCATTTAAATTTTGTCAGATAAAGATCTATCACTCTCCCTGTTCACTACCTTGCTTTGCTTCTTAAACAGGAACTTAGTGATATAAGTAGACAGATCACATCTATAAATAAGGACATACTCTGTGTTACCAAACATGGCCCTAGAGTACAGATAGGTAAGACTACATATTCTCGTTATTTTCCAATCCAAACAAAAAAAGTAGTACATAGGAAATGAACTATAAAAGGAATATGCAGTGCATGTTTGTTTTGCACACTCCTTTCCACGAGTGCTCAGGAAACAGAGGCCTAATACTCTAAGAAAGAACATGCTCTGCAGAATGTGTGCAAACAGTCAATATGTGAAAATCTGATACTAATAGACTGTACGAGAAACTTTATCCCTAACTGGAGTAGAAAGCCTGAATCCTCACAGGACAATCAGAAAGTATTTACTCATATGGGCCTGCCCAGGTGACTCACGTGGTTGAAGTGTCGTCCTGGACACCAAAAAGGCTGTGGGTTCGATTCCCAGTCAGGGCACATACCTAGGTAGCAGGTTCGATCCCGAGACAGGGCACGTACAGGATGCAGCTGATCAATATTTCCCTCTCACACCGATGTTTCTCTCTCTCCCCCCCTTCCTCTCTCTCTCTCTCTAAAAAATCAATAGAAACATATCCTCGGGTGAGGGTTAAAATAAAAAAAGTATTTACTCATAGAAATACAGAGTAGAAAAGTGGTTGCCACGGGCTGGAGAGTTGGCAAAACGAGATGTTGGTCAAAAGGTACACGCTTCCAGTATATGACGAATAAGTTCTTGGGACCTAAGGTACAGCATGGAGACTATAGCTAACAACACTATATTGTATACTTGAAAGCAGCTGAAAGAGCAGATCTTTAATATTCTCCCTATAGCAGCAACAGCAAATTATAATTATGAGACGAGAACTAACCTTATGTGGTAAACATCTTGCAATGTATATGTGTATCAAATCATCAAAGTATATACCTTAAACTTACACAATAGTATACGTCAATTATAACTCAATAAAGCTGAGGAAAATATATTTATTGTTACCAGTATGCAAATACACCAAGCTTTAAGCCTGAGGCATACAACTCTAGTCAGAAAGTTCTGTGAACACAGGAATCACATCTATTTTGCTCCTCTTTATATTCCCAGTCTTAAGAAGTATTCAAAAATCAACATGCACTCAACAAATACCTGTGATATAAATGTTGCCACTGAGATCTTTAAGCAAAAATATGTACGTGATCCACTAAAACAGGAGAATTTCTGCCCATGATGTGGCTGTATAAAGGGACTGCTGTCAGGCATCTGAGCAAATTTGAGGTGGTCAGTCATTTTAACTCAAACAGGGCATAATTATTCAATCTTTAACTGTTTGAGTTTACATTAAAATTTCAATACGTGTATTTAGATCCTTATATGCCTAACTCATATTTAGTTCCAATTCCTGAATCAAACATGAACCACTGTAACTGACCACTTACTAATTGAAAGTGGGGGGACTCATGAAGCACACATGCTCTGACCATTTGGCCCCCTATTTTAAAAACTAGGAAAAAGTTTCCCCAAAGTTACTGTAGTAAGCATATATTTTCAATTTCTCAAAATAGTCTCAATCTTAAATATTTCATCATGTATGAAAACATGTCGCAAGGGAATTTGGAACATAATCACTGTATCCAGAAGGCTCCCTACTTCCATGTTCCTCCTCCCCACTCCCCGAAGAAAGTAAGTAAAGTCATGGATAATCCATTTTGAAGAAAAATAATTATTTTACTTTGAAACCTTATGATTTCCCCCAACTGAATAAACATGAAGTAGAAAAGGAAAAGGCAGGATACTGAGAGAATTTTATTCCAATTGACAATATCACGTTGTTACTAACAACGATTGCTGCCTTCAAATGTCATGCACAGATGATTCATTCTTCCAGATGGATTCGACTTATTTTTATTTCACTATTCCCGTTTCATCTTTTTGAAGCAAACTAATTCCCAAACATGGCATCTACAGAGCTGGTCATAATAAACAAAACAGCTGATTACTTACAAATGGGAAAATTAAGCATCAGAGCAATTAAATACACACATTTAAACTAAATATTTGATTACCGCACACACTGCAGTGATTTATGCTAAGAGTGAGCAATGATTAAATGCGATGCACTGTGTGTGCACCAAGAAATTATTCTGTTTACTCAATAAATCTGAAAATCCGTTAAGAGGTTAGAGGTCCTAACTGGATTCTCTTGATAGCTAAGTGGATTAAGCCAGTATTTCAGTCAGTTGGTCGAGGGATGTATATGAAAAAAGTCAGAAGGCATACAAAATGAAAATTAACTCCACCTATCCAACCATCTTAAAGAACAAAGCTGGAGAACTTAACACTAACAGCTCACAAAATCTGTTATACAGCCATAATAATAAGACAGTATGGCATTCACAAAAGGGTAGGAAAACTGACTAATAGACCAGAACAGAAGAGAGTGCAGAAACAACCCACACATATTTGGTTACCTGATTTACAATAAAGCTGGCACTGCAGTGTAGGGAGGGAAAGGGCGATTTTTTTTTAATCCTCACCTGAGGATATGTTTTTTACTGGTTTTAGAGAAAAAGGAAGAGAGAGAGAGAGGAAGAGGGAGAAAGAGAGAGACATCAATGTGAGAGAAATATCGATCGGCTGCCTCCCAGATGCGCCCCAACTGGGGATCAAACCTGCAGCCTAGGTATGTGCCCTGACTCGGAATCGAACCTGCAACCTTCTGGTGTCCAGCACAATGCTCCAACCAACTGAGCACCTAGCCAGTGCAAGGGTGATCTTTTAAATAAATGGTGCTGACTCAACTAAATATCCATGTGGGGGGGGAAATGCACTGTGAACCCCTTCTCATATCCTAAATAGAGGGCATATCTAAATATAAAAGGTAAAATAATCAGATATAAAAGGTAAAACAATAAAGCTTTCATAAGAAAAAACATAGATCACCATCTTTATAATGTTGGAAGAGGCAAAGATATTTTTAATAGTACTCACAAAGTACCAACCATAAAAGAAAAGCCAATAAAATGAATAAGACCTAGTCCTCAAAATATACTTAAAGAGTGAAAGAGTAACTCATAAAATAGGAAAACATATTCACTGTACAAATATCTGACAAAGGACTCCCATAAACAACAAGAAAAGGCATACAACTCAGTAGAGAGGTGGGCAAAAGACTTGAACAGGCGCTTCACAAAATACACACCCACCAGAATGACTCAGGTAAAAACAATGACATAAGCTGCCAGTGAGAGTACAGCGGAGCTAACACTCTCATACATTACTGACACCCTGTGATTCAGCAATTCCACGCGAAGCTCTATCCCCAACAGAATACTTACACACGCAAACCAAGAGAGATGCGCTACAATGTTCTTAGCAGCAGTGTTCATGAAGTAAAAACTGTACAGTGATCACTCTGTAAGGAATTTAAATCTCTAATCACTATGTTGTACACCTGAAACTAATATTAATACTGTATGTCAACTGTCATTGAAAAGTAAACAACATTTTAAAAGAAAATAATAAAAATAAAATTGAAAAACTGGAAAACAATACAAATGCCCACCAAGAGCAGATGAGATAAATAAACTGGGATATCGTCACTCACACAATGAAGTGCCTCACAGCAATGAGAATGAATGAGGTATAATTATACATAACAATATGGATAAACATCAGAAAAGGCTGAGCGTAAGAAACCAGGCACAGAAGACTTTATTCTATAGGATTCCATGCATATAAAGTAGAAATACAGGCAAAAACTAATTTATGTGCTTTGAAGTCTGGATACTAATAATCCCCACAGGCAACAGAGGAGCTTCTTTGCCTCTTCATCAGATGGTGGTTACACACCTATGTTCAGTTTGTGAAAGGTCACAGAGCTGTACATGCATGGTCTGTGTGCTTTCCCTGTATGTAAATTACACATAAATACGTTTGAGAAGAAAAAAAAGAAAACAATCTCCATAGTTAACCTTGGTTTGAGGGAGATCAGGTCATGAGATTCCTGTCCTTAACCAATCCAAATGACCCTAATTGTGCTATAACTACCTGAAATCCCCTCTGTTCAAAGGATGCTCTAATAGTTTCAACATAGATCATGTAGCCAGGTGAACCAGGGACTTGAAAGTGTGGATGAAATGACAGTGGGAAACGCTATACTATTTATGAATACTCCTGCATTTCCTTCAAATCTCCAGCAGTAACCAACATCCATCTAGCTGGAATCCAGCTGGTCCGATCAAATCTCAAAGAAATAATTCCCAAACTCCCCAGGTCTTCTGGATTTGAAGTTAGATAAACTCCCTTCTTAAATTAACAGAAGATTCCAAATCTCCCTAAAGTATGTCATAATGGGCATGTAAATTATTACATCAGTTAGGAGTAACACTTTGATATGTGTAACAGAAGTCCAAATTATAGTGGCTTAAACAAGGTAGTGAAATGGAAGTTCAGAGAGAGGCACCTGCTGACAGCTCAAGAATATATGGGCTAATAATATCTGTGTAAATCTCTTGGCTTTTCTCTAAAGGTCTCTAGAATACTGGTCCAGCTCTAGTCACCAAGTCTAATTTCTAGGCAGGAGGAAAAAGAAATGGGTAAAAGGGCTTTCCCAAAAGCTTCATCCAGAAATTTCTCCTTACATCCCATTGGCCAGGACTATCACTTGGCTACTCCAGCTGGAAAAGAGGCTAAGACATGTATAGATTTTATTTAGGTGCACTTCTGCTTCTAACAAAATGTAACATTCTATTAGAAAGCAAAAGGGGGTAAATGGATATGAGATAGGCAATTAGGAATCTCTGCCACAGCTCTGTTGGGTTTACTAATGATGTGTTTAACAATACTGAATATATTTTTTTAAACTAGCAACTTACAAGTTTGTGGCTCACAGCCCTTGGAGCAATTTTCTGTCGTACAATTCTGGCAACTATTTTTCCAAAGTATCTTTCATAGCATTCACGGCAGGAAGAAATTCTGGTAAAGGCACTACCATATCGGAGGCTAGTTTCAGCCACCACTTCTTCAGGTAGCAGCAACAGGCCAATGTCCAGGCTGTTTTCCTTTCATATTTCGATTTTAGCATTTTATAAAGAAAATTACAAAAAAGTCAAAGTTTTCTAAAATACTCAGTTTTTAGAGTTAATAAGTAAATATATATCTGTAACTTCTTAAATCCCAAAGAGAGTAATTATTATTTCCAGACAAACTTTTTCAGAATAAACAACGAATTCTTGGTCTGCCCTTATCTGACCTAAAGCATATTTATCATTCATTCAAATTAGTTTTATTTTATTTTTACTTTTAATTTACTAATATTATCATTATTTACCATTCTATAAAATTAAGCAATGTGGCACTATCCTACTAAAATACAGTTATCAGAACACAAACATTTCTTCTCAATATAATAGGTATGCATAATGCTATATTTAGCCAGTATTTCCCATATTCTTCAGTCCTCCTCTTTATCCTGTCCTTGCATAAACCATCCATTTTAATAAAATGGAGCAGACTATTCAAAACAAAATTCTAGCCCTGGTTGGCATGGCTCAATGGTTAGAGTGATGGCTCAAACACGGAGGGTCAAGGGTTCGATTCCCGGTCAAGGGCACATACCTGGGCTGCAGGTTCGATTCCTGGCCCACTGGGGTGCGTGCAGGAGGCAACCGATCAATGTATCTCTCTCACACTGAAGTTCCTCTCTCTCTCTCTCTGTTTCCTTCTTTCTCCCTCTCTCCCCCTCCCTCCTTCCCTTCCACTCTCTCTAAAAATCAATGGAAAAAATATCCTTAGATGAGGATTAGCAAGAACAAAAAAAGAATTTATGTTAAACTTCTGGCAAATCAGTATTTTAATATATACATAAACACATTTAGAAAAGTTACTAAAACAGCAATCCTTTTTCTTATCCTAACTACCATACCAATTTTCACACCTTACCCCTGTATCATTCACAAAGATAAAGCTGCCAGTGACGTCAGAGACGATCCCAAGAGCTCGCACTGAGCAGTATAATCTCAGATCTTTCAATGTACCACAACCTATAAACCCAACCATGGGCTGGTCACGGCTCAGAAAGTAAATAGAAATACATGCACAAGTGCATCGCTGATGGGAAAGAGGGCCACCTCAAAGCACATGCACTGTTTAATGGTGAACTGGCACATTAATTTCAAGTACAAACATCTCGCTTTATTAATCCTATATAATTATGCAACAATTAGGTCATATATATAATGCAACAATGGAAGCCAGAACCAGCTTGTCTCTAGAACGGTAACGGCAGTATTGATTCCTCAGCCTTTCCAAGGACAACAGGTCTGAAATAAAACCTTGTTATCTGAGGCCAGTTTGAACACTGGCTAGGTTGCTGCGACCAAAAGTAAGCTCAAGGCTGAGCTACTGCATATCTGCAGAGGAGTTCTTCTCTATCGGTATTTGTGGTGTTCTGACATTGAGAGACGGCACAAGATTTTTACTGACCCTCCTGGGACAAGGGAAAAAAAGAGCACGGTTATTCCTCCTTCCCCCCACACACAAAAACACCACCACTTCCCCGTAGATTTGTGAATTCACCCCTTCATTTGACAAGTATGTATGGGTATCACTCTGAACAATGCCCAACCTTTAAACAATGTAAAAGAAAACTGAGGGATTAGTGTGACCCAGACACTGAGGACTTTTCAACCAGCAGAGCTGGGGGTAGTTTTTAAAAAAAAAGATAAGAAAAGTACCCATTAAAAAATAAAATAAAAAGAAGATGAGAACTGCAAGGGGAAAACCACAAGTATCTCCCAGCCTCGTCAGTGCATAAAACGACAGCAATTAATGTGTTATTTTTGTAAGGGGAGACAATATTTTTAGAGAAACTATCACTTTGGAATATGAAAATCTAATGAGATTTAGCTGAATGGACATGCGATTCTTTTGAGACAAATAACAATTTCTTCCAATTAAGCTTTTTGTGTTTTTGCTTTTTTGTTTTTCTGGAGTAGAGTCATTCAGCAATTCCGGGGAAAGCATATCCCAAGTCTCCTGGCAGCTTTTCCCATCCTCAAACAATTCCTCGTTCAGATACACAGCCACAGAAGTTCAAAGGTCACCCCGTCTTTATACTCAGTTCCACGGTACTTACAAACAAACTTCTGTCCCTCTTCCTTCAATGACATGGGCTGCGACAACTATTCTGAGCTTTTACATCTGAGGCCTGCATGTGCATCACTGAACTCAAGGGCCACAGAACTTCACTTATGCTTCAGCCATAAATTATTAAATCTCCATTGCGAAATAAAGTAATTTATTTACCTGGGCATAACTGAATATTAATTCTGGCCACACACAAAGAACATCACCGGCAGTAATGGTCTTAGGGTTTCTTGTCATAATTATCTTACTTCTTATAACATTATTCTGTAAAGCTTTGCTGACTTTTGTTTTTCAGGATTTTTCTCAACCTTGTTGTCTTTCTCTATTAAAAAACAAAGAAATTTATTATGGGTTTTTATACAAAATTATATATTTTAAAGTTCTTTCTTAAAATAGGACAATATATGTAAGAAATCTCAAAGCTGTAAAATTTCTTTTAAAACAGAAAAGAGCCTGAAATACATAAGGATGGGGAAAAGCAGGTTTACTGTTGTGAGTACATGAAACAGTTTATACTTGTATTATTATTTATTAATTATTGTATTATTTTCCATATGAACAACTATAAACCTACTTTTTCCCACCTCTGTATATATTAGGATAAATAATATAAGTACAGTATAACTTAAAATACAAGTGATTTTACCCTTATTTACATATTTTAATAACTCTTGAAGCATAAAAGTTAAACATTTGTTAAAACTGCCCATTTAAGCCACCAATTTTTAAATAAATTCCTATTACTTTCATGTCCTAACAGTAACTTCCAAAATCTATTCTAATACAATAAAATACTGTTATTAGTTGAATAATTAATAAAAAAATAATTACCCCCCAAAAAAATTAACCAATAAGTAAAATTACATAAGCATTTTTGAAATAAATTTTTCTTGGCAGCACAGCTGAGAACTACACAGACACAAATCAACTGAAGCATGATGCTAACCGGTCTCTGCCAGCACAGAGACAGTTTCCTCCACACAGAAAACTTTCTGTGACTGTTTCTAACTAAGGCAAATGCTTCCAGAAGGCTGTACTAGCTAAATTTACTGAGCCACCAACACTGTGCTCAACACCATTCTCCTCAGAGAAAATGGATCCAAACTCCTTTTTTGTAATTTCACTGAGCACAAGTGGAAAGTAATACAGCTGAAAGAAGCAAAAAAGAACAAATCACATAGCTAAGACGGCAGAAATAAAGAAATATTATTGAAATTGAGTATAAGGGGGCTCTGAGCAGGGCTAACAGAAGGCAAAGAGCCTAAAGTAAAAAAAGGAAAAGTTATTCCAGATTTTGTTGCATAAAATTCGGTAACTCAGAAATATTTCTAAACCACTAGTGTGTTTATATGCTCATTTAACCAAGAGTTTCTTTGTTTCTACTTCTACTGAAGCCCATAACTCTGAAACACTAATAATATCATAATATTTTTCAGATCACTAATCTAGCGAAAATTAATCTGAAAGATTTTCTAAAACTTTTGTCTTATTTCAGACCTTCCCTTCCTACTTCCAAGAAGTTAACCTATAAAAGAACAGCTCAGGCCACATGAATTCGGTTCCCTACGTGCTTAAGCCAGGGCTCCAATTCTGATTAGGCAGGAATGCTAAAAGAAATGAAGCCAGTAAAAACCAAGCATTTTTTCTGTTTCCACCCTCTCTCCTATGCCAAAAAAGCGGGTGATGAGGAATTCACCAAAGAGTTTCCAGGACATACTCTTAAGCAAATAAATGTATGAAAACTGCTTCCTACCAGGAGCAAAGAGATGATAAAACCACTTATCCTGTTAACCAAAGTAATTTAGACTTTAAACATCTCACTAAATGATTCCCAGAACATTAATGGTATAATTTTTTTAAAAGGCAAAACTATATTAGAATCTTATTTAGCAGGAAATTAACATGCTACCAGCAATGACATAGAAATTCCTTTTACTACTGTTGCAACAAGAAAATAAATCTTCAAATTCTAATTATTTTTATAACTAAACTTGCTAATGTTTAGCCATTACCATATCTCCATATGAAAAATAAGCAGGGAACTTTATATAAACTGGGAAATTATGTCTGCCCTTCACATAAATTAAGAGAAAATCTGCAAAAATGTTCACAACGTTTACTTATGAAAGAATAAATAGGGCATGTCAGACATAAACTAAAATAGAATTAAAATATGTCTCTTAAGCTTTGAATTTTTTACTCAACTTCTAAAAAAGTTTGTACTATATTACACTGAAAATTAATCTAGCTCTTATGGGGTTTTTTTAGTTTAGCAACATACATGGCATAAAGAAAGCCCCTACTTTTTAATCCCCTACAAATCTACTTCCAATAGGTAGGTAGTAAATATTTACTGAATTAATGCTGAGAGATCAGTTAAACCTAACTTACAAACGAAGAACTGTAAAATCAGGCTAAAGCTACCATTTTAAAATAATTTCAAAATACAGTTTTATATTTTGGGAAGTTTTGAAAATGTCAGGTCAGAATGTCAAGAGAGAACAGTTGAACATACATATGGAAACCTGTTTATTTTCCCAAATGAGTCAACAACAAAGTCAATTATTATACACTACTTTTTAAATATACCAAAAAAGAAAAAGAGTATTTTTTTTAAAAACTGTTTAAAAAATGGGCAGAGAACTTGAATAGGACTTTTCCAAAAGAAGAAACACAAACAGACAACATGTACATAAAAAGATGTTCAACATCACTAATCATCAGGGAAATGCAAATCAAAAACACAATGAGGTATCATCTCATACCTGTTATAATGGCTATTATCAGAAAGGCAAGAGACAACAAGCGTTGGTGAGACTGTGGAGAAAAGGGGACCCTCGTGCACTACTGGCTGGAATGTAAGCTGGTACAGCCACTGTGGAAAACAGTATGGAGATCCCTCAAAATATTAAAAACAGAACTACCATATGGCCAAGCAATCCCACTTCTAGGTATAAAAGGGAATCACTCTCTCAAACAGTTATCTGCCCCTTGGCCGGTTCTGCTCAGTGGTTGGAGCATCAGCCCGCAGATGGAAGAGTCAAGGGTTTGATACCTGGTCAAGGGCATGTACCCCAGTTGCAGGTTCGATCCCAGTCTGGCACATGCGGGAGGCAACCAATTGCTGTGTCTCTCTCACATCAATGTCTCCCCCCCTCCCCCCAATCTCTCTAAAAACAAAATCAATGGAAAAAAATATCCTCGGGTGAGGATTTAAAAAAAAGGAGTTACCTGCACCCCTACCTTCACACTAGCCAAGACATGGAAAGATCCGAGAGGCCATGGATGGATGAATGGATAAAAAAAATGCAATGTATCTAAGCACAATGAAGTATTACTCAGCCATAAGTCCTTCCTTTTGCAACAACATGGATGGACCTTGACAAATACTATACATTCTCACTTATATATGGAATCTTAAACAAAGGCAAATTTGCCCTGGCTGGATGGCTCAGTTGGCTGGGGTGTCATCCATGCACCAAAAAGGTTGCAGGTTCAGTTCCCAGTTGGGGCACCTAAGAGAGGGAACCAATTGATGTTTCTCTCTCACATCTATGTTTCTCTCTCTCTTTCTCCTTCCCACTCTCTCTCTAAAAACCAATAAAAATATCCTCTGGTGAAGATTAAAAAAATAAATAAAGGCAAATGTATAGAAATAAGAGAGTAGAACGGTGGTTGTCAGGGGATGGAGTGGGGAAAATGGAGAGGTATTAGTCAAAGGGTACAAACCTCCAGCCATGAGATAAATATGTTCTGGGAATCTAATGTACAGCATGGTGACGACACTTAACAATAGTGCATTATACACCTGAAGGATGCTAAGGCAGTAGGTCTTAAATGTCAGCACCACACCAATAAAGATGGTAATTCTGTAAGGGATGAAGACATTAACTAACCTCATTGTAATAATCATTTCACAATATATACATCTTAAACTTACATGTACATGTCAATAATATCTCAAAAAAGCTAGAGGGGGGGAAGCATTAAAAATACATAAATCAAACAAAACCAAAAAACCCCTTTTCCAACACTTGTACTATATATCCAGAACAGGAGTAAATATTTCTTATTGTTGCTAAATTTAAAATATCACCCAGCTATGCCAATTTTCAAGTATCTTGGGCTCTACAAGATTACTCAATGCCACTGCACAATGAGGTAATGCTTACAGCTTTAAAACACAGTGCATTTCATTATAAATACAGTAGGTTCACGGGAAACACTCCATTAGGAAAAATAGCTAAGTAAAAAAGAGTGATTGGTTTCTTAAAAACTTTAAGAATGCTGAAGCAATAGTATGGGGAAGGCCTGGGGTGGGGCGGGCGGGGGTTAGGCTAAGGGGGACAAAAGGGGAGAAAATGGGAGACATCTGTAATACTGTCAACAATTTCAAAAATTTTTTAAAAGGAATGCTGAAACCCAAAATTACTACCTCCCCTTATGAAGTTAACAAATGCTGACATACTTAAAATTAAATCTCAAAGAATAAAATTCTTACAACTAACTACAAAATTTCTGTTACCTTTATCAACCTCAGAATCTTAAAATACAAGATGTGAACCAGACTTAGGTTTACACCACTTTAGAACACAGAAAAACGAGATGGCTTTTGATATTTATCCTTCGATTCTTAGAGAAATGAAAGAGTCGGTCTGGGCTAGTTGTTAGGCTTTTCAATCAGCCACACATTTCAGCACTAAAGAAGTCAAGACCTTCCTATATTTAATACTCTAGTTTCCTTCGTAGAGAAAAACTGTCTCCATAATCACACACTGAACCACAAAGATGTCTAAGCAAGCTGGTGTTTTTCACACTGACATCCACGGCAGAGCTTCAGGCAGTCTACAAACATTTGACTTGAAGGTGTTCCCATACATCATTACCTATTTTTAAAACTATAACAGACACAAATTTGAAAACCATAACATGCACATGTTTTCAACAAACTGGAAACTGCAAATGCATAAAGTTGTGTTATCGTTAAGTAGCAAAATTAGGTAAATATTACACACTGATTTTTTTTTGGATGAATATATGCTAACAAAATACTAATTATCAGTAGAAATACTGGAGGTCCATCTAAGATTTTGCTTGAGGGAAAGGGGAGTTTTGTTGCTAAAAGAGTTTGAAAATCACTGGCTTACTGCAGAGAGCTGGCTACCTATCAGAACAGGGGTGCAAAGTTTCTGACATTTATATACCTGCGAGAAGATTACAACACACACACACACACACACACACACACACGAAACCTCACAACCCTAAGAACCTCCTTCACCTTACTGTACCAAATATAGGTTACTTTGGGGTTAACTAACTCTTTTTAAAATGTGTTAATACTATCTGTCACACCTCAGTATCAATCACCTCATCTATAAAACCAGTATAAGTACTCATGCATATGGTCAAATGATTTTCAACAAGTGTTCCAAGACAATTCAATGGAAAAAGGACAGTCTTTCCAACAAAGGTATTGGAAAAACTGGATATCCACATTAAAAGAATGAAATTGGCTCCATACCTTACACTACATAGAAAAATTAACCCAAACCTCATCAAAGATCCAAACAAAAGAGCTAAAACTATAAAACTTAGAAGAAAACACAGAGGGAAAACTTTATGACACTAGATTTGGCAATAATTTCTAATGGCAAAATAGCTAAGATGGACTTCATCAAAATTGAAAACTTCATGCAACAAGGAACACTATCAACCCAGTGAAAAGGCAACCCACAGAATAGGAGAAAACATTTCAAACCATGTATCTGGTAAGAAAGAGATCAATATCCAGAATATATAAAGAACTACAACAACAACAAGAAACAGCCCAATTAAAAAATGGGCAAAGGACTTAAATGGACGTTACTTCAAAGATGATACACAAATGGCCAACAAGCAAATTTTAAAATGGTCAATATCACTATCATTAAGCAAATGCAAATCAGAACCACGAGATAATACCTCACATCCATTAGGATGGCTACTAGGACAACAACAACAACAAAAACCCAGAAAATAACAAGTGTTGATGAGAATGTGAAGAAATTGGGCTCTTGTGCACCACTGGTGGGAATGTAAAATGGGACAACTGCTATGGAATATAGTATGGCAGTTACTCAAAAAATTAAAAATACAGCCCTGGCCAGGTGGCTCAGTTAGCTGAAGGATCATCCCGTACACCAAAAGGTTGGGGATTCGATTCCCCGTCAGGACACATACCTAGATTGCAGGTTCACTCCTGGTTGGGGCGCATATGGGAGGCAGCCCATAGATGTTTCTCTCTCACATGGATTTTTTTTTTTCTCTCTCTCCCCTTTTCTCTCTCTCTAAAAAAAGATTGTTTCTTAAAAAAAAATAAATAAATAAATACAATTACCATATGACCCAGCAATTCTACTTCTGGGTATATATCCAAAAGAATTGAAAGTAGAAAATCAGAGAGATATTTGCACACCCATGGTCATAGCAGCACAATGCGCAGTAGCCAGTAGGTGAAAGTAGCTCAAGTGTCCACGAAGGGATGAATGGGTAAGAAATGTGGTTTATGTACATACAACGAAGTATTATTCAGCCTTAAAAAGGAAGGAAATCTTGTCACATGCTACACTATGGATGAACCTTGAGGACATCATGCTAAGTGAAATAAGTTAGTCACAAAAAGACAAATACCGTATGACTCCATTTATATGAGGTATCTAAAGCAGTCAAATCCACAGAAACAGAGTAGAATGGTGGCTATCGAGGGAGAAACGAGACACTGTTGTTTACTGCGCATCGAGTGTTAGTCCTGCAAGATGAAAAAGTTCTGAAGATCCGTTTCACAATAGTATGGATGTACTCGAGAGTTCTGAACTGTACGCCTAAAACTAGTTAAGATAGTAAATTTTGTTATGCAAATTTTACCACAATAAAACAATTATGAGTAACTACTTCATGGGGCAATTGTGATGATTAAACCAGATAATATACGTTGGGGCTAAGAAAAGTTCCTGGCATATCAATAATAATTAAATACTGTTGGCAGTAACAGCAGCTACTGATATTATTAATGAGACATATATTTAGTGAAACTGAATCCTGAATTGAAGATTATAAAAAAGAGCTCCTCGAAAATCAAGCAAGGGAGTTAAATAAGTATATTAGGGATGAGGGCCCTCTGACGGTTCTGGATCAGTTAGGGTGATGCACCGAAACAGCTGGGGGCGGCAGCTACGGCAACACGGATCAAACGAGGACGACATCGAGTCTGCAGTGCGAGTGGGAAGAAGCCGGGAGAAGTGCTACGATGATGTTCGGCTCACGCCCTGGAACTCAAAAGCAAGGGCGAAGAGAAAAAACTTGTATTCGAGCGTGAAGCGACCGTCCTTCCAACCTGTGCTTTAACCGGTGGAAACAGCTCTCACAGACGTCACATTGGTTAGCAAGTCAATACACGAAAGCCAGCTCAGTGGCATGTTTCATAAGTTTTTTCCCCATCAAAAGTTCTAATAAAAGTAAGCATTAAAAGATAAAAAGCCTAACCTTCACCACTCAGAAAGCCTTTATAAAAATCTCAAGATTCTCTAGAAGCAATACAGAATGGAAATGGATAAGCATTGGGCTCTATCTACTCTCACTGACAAACTGCTCCAAGAAGGGAGGCAGACAAATTAAGAATATAAACTATGGAGGGAGGCACCAGGAGTTCCATATGGCTCATGCATTCTACCACCTATCAGCATGACAGTCAGCTAAACATACAAACACGCCTTGACCATTCAAAACCCTTAAAGCAGGGTTTCTCGACCTCGCACGACTGCCGTGAACACCAGATAATTCTTGGGGGGCTGGGAGAGATGGCAACTGTCCTATGCGTGAGTAACATCAGAGAATCAGTTATTCTAAATGTAAGAATATAAATCTGGGAAACATTCCTTTCCCAGTCCAAGCTGAATGTTTACAAATCATTTATAGAGTAATACTCAGAGTACTGCCAGGCACAGAGTGGCTACTGAGGAAAGGGTAATACTGAGGAAAGCACAAGTACTTGGAGGTCAAACAGACCTAGGTCTGAATTCTGAATCAACCCACCACTTAGTTGGGCGACTTAAGCAAGTGACCACACTCTTCTGAGGTTTACATAAATAACATTTTTAAAGATCTATACAAAGTGGGCATTGAATTAAAGGGGAATGAACTTACATTTAAGTGCCAGAATTTTATCATAACTGGTTTATAAAAGAACTATTTCTAAAAGTATTGTAGTATTCTGCCTTAATGTAATCTAACTTTTTATAAACGGCTCAGGGTGACCATTTCAGACAAACATCGCTCTAACAACTAAATCTTGGGAACACTGATCTAGGGAAAAAGAGCTATCAAAATGGATAACAGAGAATCAAGTTTCAAGACACTGGCTCAATTGTTAGACTCGAATAAAAATAATACCATTAATAGGGATTAATGTAAAATTGAGTCTTCAGGTTAAAAAGCAACAATAAAGAAGTAACATAAGTTGGGATAGGAAAACTCTAAAACGTTTAATTGCCTGCATGCCCTAAATGAACCTGAAGTGATAGGCTGCCAAAAAAAAAAAAAAAAAAAAAGTACAAGAATAACAATTTGGGTTAGTAGAGAGCAGATACCAAAATAAGAGTCGGAAGAATGGAGTTCTAGTTTCAGCTGCCCTACTTGAGTGAGAATATGTAGCCAGATTAAGCCACTTAACCTGGATCTATACCCTCATTTATAAGAAGGGCACAAACCTACTTTGACACCTCCAACACTGTCGGGCAGACCAAATAATGCTGTTGATAAAAAAAAAAACGCTCTTAAAGCTATATGGAAAACACTTCAGACTGCGAGACCTGCACAGTCACACTCACCAGCCTAGAGCAGGGCTTCCCAATCTTTTTCACTTATGACACACACAGAAAATGACTGTGCTGGAACGGCACACAATGGGGTAGTAAGCCCTGGGGTCGCTGGCCAGTAGTGATTAGCCTAGAGGCTCTCACCACTCTGGGACTGACAATACTCTCTGGGGACTAAGGAAATCAGTCTTTCTGGCCCACCTGCAACACATTCAGAACACTGGCTAGCACACTGGTTAGGAAGCACTAATTAGAAGACTGTGTCTAATCTGGAATACTGTAAGAGGGAATTTAACATTTTCCACAATAACTGCCTCTAAACAGATTCAAAACCAGAGTCTGACCGTGATAGAATAATACTATCTTGGACCTAAGCAATAGGGACCCCTGTCCTGGGTCTGCATATGTGGAAGGCCATGCACTGGCCTCCCTCTGGCCACACCTTGACCATGGGGCCGGTTGTTCTCAGGGCCTAAAAGGTGTGCCCACCTGCAGCCTACACACCACCCCAGCCCTCATCTTGCCCAGTACCCCAGAATTTCCTGCCTACTTCCAGGATCTGCTCAGGCCTCTTCCATGAGTTGGTCCTCCAAAGGGCAGATGTCCTCATAAGTATTTACAGCCCAGACCCAAGGGAGAGTCAAGGAGCTGCTGTCTGAAAGATGTGTGGGGATGCATGGACTAGAGTGTCCACATACATGACATGCAAAGTCCCTTCTGCAAGGAGCCTGCAATGTAAAAGGGGGGGTCTTGGGTTGGAGGCTGGTCCTTTACAATTTACCATGTCCTAAAGCAGAGCGCAGGCATGTCTGAGAATTCTGTTTAACCCTGATTTAGGTCATTATGAAGCTTTGCTAAGGTAGGTAATGGAACATCAGTTAGTTTTCTTTAGAACTTATAAATTTTTAGACATATGGCATAGGGACTTCCATTTGTATTCTTGCTCCGAGTCCAAAAAATGTTAGGAATGGGCCTGGAAAAAGAGCTGAAAACCTTGTCATATGAGACCTAGTTGAGGAAAATGCGTACATTCAGTCTGGAAAGAAAAAACGCTGAGGGGAAGATAAAAGAACCAGCCATTTTTCACATGACAGCTAAAGAGCTATCATGTGAAAAGCAGAGCATATCTGCGTGGTGTTGGAAACACAGGGAGCTACATTCCACTTTAATATAACAAGAAATTTTAAACAGTGAGAACTCTTTTTAAAAGAGTTGGGCTGTCATGTGAGTAACTGAGTTTCAGACACTGAAAATGCAGAAGCGCAGGGTGTGGAAGGAATTCTGATACTGGGAAGACGTAAGACCACATGCCCTGCGCAACTGCAGCACTCAACAATCTTATGAAGATGTGGCTCTATATGCAGAAACAAGCGGGATGAGACGCGAGGCAAAGTTAAAGCCTGAAGTAACCTCTCTTTCTTAAAAAGTTCCTGCTGTCAGCGTACTCTTGCCATCTGCCTCCCCATACAACGGAAGTGAAAGCCTCCATTCTGCAAAGTTAACCACTAAACAAAGGCAAGAGCAGCCTGTCTTAGGGATGTTTTTCCCAGCCTCCAGAAAATCACAACCTTCCCTACAGCTCCCAGCTGAATCCTCTGATTTATCGTTATCACTGAAAATCACCCCCCTTTCCCACAGTGGGCTCAGGCACCTCTCTGTCGTCAACAAATTATTTATTAAGTAGGAATGCTAAGGATACAGGAGGTATTTACACAGAGCGCCTGCCCCTCAAATAGTGTACGGAGGGAGAAGGGGGTTATAAATTAAACACATAAGCAAGTAAATAATAAACTAATATATAGAAGATAAATGGGATAATGTGTAAGGCAGACTGGGATGCTGCATGTTTGCAGATAATCGCAAAGGCCTCTCTAGGGAAGAAAGAGAAGGCAGTTATGCAGAGATGGGAAGGAAATACATTCTGAACAGGAGGAACAGCAATTGCAAATCCCTAAGAAGGTATGTGCTTAGCTTGCTCAATGGTCTATAAAAAAGAACATCATCCACTGCACACCTATTAGAAAGGCCGCAATCCAGAACGCTGGCAATAGCAAATGACGGAAAAGGCGGGGATCAACAGGGACACGCATTCCTTGCTGGTGGGAATGCAAAATGGCACAGCCACTTTGGAAAACAGCTTGGTGGTTTCTTATAAAACTAAATATACTCTTACCCTACAATCCAGCAACTGCGCTCCTTGGTAATTTAAACAAAGGAGACGAAAAATTATGTCCACAAAAAAACCTGCCTATGGATGTTTAAGCAATTTTATTCATAACTGCCAAGACTTGGAAGCAACCAAGATGTCCTTCGGCAGATGAATGGATAAACTGCCATACATCCAGACAACGGAATACTGCTCAGTGCTAAAAAGTAATGAGCTATCAAGCCATGAAAAGATATGGAGGAAACTTAAATACGTGTTACTAAGTGACAGAAGCTAATATGAGAAAGCTACATACTGTATGATTCCAACTATAAGACATTCTGGAAATGGAAAAAACTGTGGAGTCATTAAACAGATCACCAGTAGCCAGGGGTTGGGAGGGGGGCAAGCAATGAACAGGGGAAGCATAGGGGGTTTTAGGGCAGTGAAACTACTCTGAATGGAATGTATAACACCAAGAGTCAACCCTTTATAAACTATGGACTTCGTGTGATAATGTTGGGTCAGTGCAGGGTCATCAACCGTAACGAGCATACCACTCTGGAAAATGTTGATAAGAAGAGAGGCTGTACCTCTGTTGAAAATCTCTGGGAATTTCGCCGTAAACCTACAACTCCTCTAAAAAATAAAGTCTATTATGAAAGGAAACGAGGAACATCATTGTGACAGCAGCCCAGTGAACAGAGAGAGTAGAAGAGGGGGAGGCTGGAGAGCAGGCCAGGAGCCCGATCACGCACTACGGACATCCTGAACTACATTTTACTTTGCTGTTGGGAGCTGCCATGTGCACTGTAGGATGTTTAGTAGCATCCCAGGCCTGTACCCACTAGATGCCCATAGCACACTCCCCACACCCAGTCCTGACAACCGAAAATGTCTCCAGACATTGCCAAATGTCCCCTGAGGGAAAATTCGTCCCCAGTTGGGAACCACTGATAGAGGGCCTCGTAAGTGGCCAAGACGGAGGTTTTGTTTCCATGATAAAATTTTTACATTTTAGTTTCGGTGTTACGTGTATGAGAAAGCCAGTACGCAGGTGGTGTGGTCAGATTAACATTTTCCATTACCTTTAGCTCCTGTGTATGGGACACAGGAGCAGAGGCAGCCTTCTAGAGGAGAAAGGCTATGAGCCTAGGTTTTTCAGTGAAAAAACTGGGACGCAGTCAGGTCCTGTTTATATTCTGAAGGGGCAGCTGAGGAGACTTAACATGAGATGAGAAGAGGAAGATGGAAGAAGACTCCACGGGTTTGGCCTGCACAACTCGGCTGACGGTAGTGCCACTTATTGAGACAGTGAAGGCCTGGGGGCGGGGAGAGAAGACTAAAGGAACAGAAGAGCAACTTAAAGTTCGTCTTTATTCTTGTTACATTTGAGGTGTCTACTAGACATCAAGTGGAGGTATGAAGTTAGGTGACTCTAGAGCTGAAGGGGGCTAAAATCAGCACTGGAGATAGGAACTCAATCCTCACCAGCATAGAAATGGTATCTGAAACCATGAAAATGGGTGAATTCACCAGAGCAGAGCCCAGGGACATTCTAAATTTGAGAGCTGAGGGAGGGGTAGAGATACGCTGGCAAAAAGATGTAGAGAATGAACAGGTTAGAGATCAAAGGGCGTAGTCAGTCCTCCACTGTGAGATGCTGGTGAGAGTCAGCACGATGTGGACACTGAACCCTGGCAAGACACAGGCCGCGGCAGCCTCGAGGAGTGGACACAGCAAATATAAGCATCTCCTGGTGTAAAAGGGAATAAAGGAATTGGACACTAGCTGAAGGGAGTGTGGTATAAGAGACATGATTTATCCAGTGAAAGCATGAGGGGCTCAAACAAGACAGAATTTTATTCTCTCACTTAACCGTCCGGAGACAAATGAGCAGTCCACGGCTAGGAGGTGGCTCTGCTCCACGAGATCATCCAAGCGTCTGTCTTACTGACCCACGTCCTAAAGCGTTGCTCTCGCCTGCAGGGTCGGACACATGCGCCAGCAACACGTTCTCCTTGGCAAAAAAGGAAAAGAGAAGTAGAAGGAAACCAGCTTCCTAAGACCATGACCCAGAAACCGCACACATCACTTCTGGTCACATCCACGTGGTCAACATTTAGTCGCACAGCTACATCTGGCTGTAAGAGAGAGGTTAGGAAATGCAGTCTAGCGGGGCAGCCATGTGCCCAGATAAAACCTGAGGGTCCTGTTACCTACTGAAAGGAAGCCGCAGAGAGTGGCACTTGGTAAACAATCAATCATCACTGCTGCAGGTAATACAAGGCGCGTCTGCGACTAAAAGAGATGATCCAGTAAGGAGAGAATGATATTTTAGGAAAGAAAGTAACTGCAGAAGTGGAGGTCTTAAGGCGGCAAAAATGATTTCGAGCAGGGCGCAAATGCATTGTCTCATAAGCAGGGACACTGTGGTCTCCTGTCACTTGTCACGAGCTTTTCAGAAGAAAGGTTGTCCTTGAATGCATTTCCAGCAAGTTAAAGTAACCCTTTCCTTCCATCTAATAAATCAAGCAATCACACAGAATGAGTGTGAAATCTGGCCTGCACTGAGAGTTCTCACTTGGGCTGTCTCCTGACAGGCTGATTCAGAGATGCTGCTTCTCCATCAAAGAAAATGAGACCAATTTCAGAGCCGGAGGGAGTCTACCAAGCTCATATGACAAATGTTCACGGCCACAAAGTACCCTCTCCAATAGGACATGCCAGGTCTTCCAACAGCCAGATGAGAGATCATCCCACTGTCCCCTTGCCTACCCTTTTATAATATTCTTCATAATATAGTTTATCTTCCCAATGAAGTGACCATTTCCTAAGGACAGAGTCAATGCCACCTTCTTTCATATCTATTTTCCACTGCACACGGCACGATACAACATACACGGCACATGCTCAGAGGACACTTTTACTGATAAAAGATATTTGGTTTCCTGCAGCATCCTACTGAAGCCAAGATTGCTACTGAATCTGGAAGACCACTGAGTATAAAGCAACTAGTAAAGGCTGTCTAGTTTTCCTTGGGTGGGTCAATGGCAAATGCAAGAGGATGGTGACCACTTTTTTAAAAAATCAGAGAATCGTAGAATTTTGGAGCAAGAAAGGATCTTAGCGACCTCTAGTCTGACACCTCATTAAGATGTAAGGAAAATGAAGTTCAGAGAGATGAACTACTTGTCCAAAGTCACGGACTGTTTACAGCAGAGCCAAGACTAGAACCCAGGTCTGGTGACTTCAAGTTCAAATTTCCGTTCCCTGGTAAAGGTCACTTCACTTTTATGTCTGTGCTCAATACACTGGGTAATTACTGAACTCCGCATATATTCTTCAAAATTGTTGAAAATACTACTCATCTTAAAGTATCCTCTGACCACATATCTCTTCAATGGAAAAAGGAACAGGAATTTGTTTCCATCCTACACACAAAGGAACAAAAACAATGCAGTCAAATAGCCTGCCCAAGATCACAAGGCTGAGCCGCAAATAAAAATGACTGTATGATTTTTAAGTGCAAACAAACTGAGTATCTTTTAGAATTATTTCCCAGACTATGGTGCCTCTCTCTTCTAACAGAGGCAATGGAAGCATATCATAGCACTTCCATAAAATGGGGCTACAAGCTCTTCCTTTCTATACTTCCATCTCCACAACAAGCTCCAATATTAATGTGCATTATAACCCATAACATAAAGTAAGGTAGTAAATGGATATGTGATCATAAGCCAAATAATAGTCTCTCTCTGAAAACCAGGGTTCTAATTCCACAATGAACATTCTGGTTCATATATTTGTTATGAGAAACTAAACCTAACACCTCATTTCCCACTTCCTTTGATCTGTCCTAAAACAATCTTTAAATACCAGGGAAGGCCCTCTTGCCCAGGTACACTGTGAAACTATAAACAGTTATCTTACCAAATCTCTACCACCTTGGGGAATATTCCCTCTCAGCCTTCAACTCTCCGACAGAAAACTGGTTGGTTGAACCTCCAAAGGAAATACTGTCTCCTCATGAGAGTGGGTCTTCTTTAGGCCTTTACCTTTCCTGAGGTGCTCCAATTAGGACCCTGCAGGTTAGGTGTCCAGGTGTTGCTGCTCTGTGGTCTCAGGGACGGGCCCCTGAGCCTCCACCCATCCCACTGTTCCATCAAGGACAGTACGGGAACATTAATGCCCTTCCACCTCCCTTGGATCCTCCCACTGCATTTAAGCATCAACCAAGGCATGAAATTACACAATTTGTAGGACTGCAAGAGCCACAATGACCCTAATTCTGGTTTTTTGTTTTGCTGTTTTTATTGGTAAAATTAAATTTTATTTTCTTTTTTCCATCACCATTTAGCTCCTCTATGCTCTCTTCCACCTCCACCCACCCCCTCCACCCCCAAATCACCACACTGCTATCCATGCCCGTGAGTTCACTCTCCTTTTTCACTCAATCCCTTCACACACACACACAAGCTCTCTATCTATGAGTCTGTCTCTATTTTGCTTAGTAGTTCAGTTTGTCCATTAAATTCCACATATGAGTGAAACCATGTGGCACTTGTCTTTCTCTGACTGGCTAATTTCACATAGCATAATGCTCTCCAGGTCCATCCGCGCTGTCTCAAAGGGTAAGATTTTCTTCCTTTTTATGGCAGAGGAGTATTCTATTGTGTAAATGTACCACAGTATTTTTTATCCACTCCCCTACTGATGGCCACTTGGGCTGTTTCCAGATCTTGGCTATTGTAAATAATGCTTCAATGAACACAGGGGTGCATATATTCTTTCAGATTAGTGTTTCGGGTTTCTTCAGATAAACTTCCAAAAGAGGAATCACTGGGTCATAAGGCAGCTCCATTTTCAACTTTTCCTAATTCTGTTTTGTTTAACTTAGTTGGAACAATGGCCTGTGTTTATCTGCTCACTCTTAGTTTAAGGCTAATGTTAAATAAACTAGCACTCGAAGATGAAAAGTACATCCAATTTTTCAACTGTAAGATAATCTTTTTTATTGATTTTTTTTCTTTGAGAGAGAGAGAGCAAAACATTGGTGTGAGATCAGAACGTAGATCAGCTGCCTCCTGCACTCCTCCTACTGGGGATCGAACCCACAACCTGGGCACGGCCCCTAACCAGGAATAGAAACAGCAACCTTTTGGTGCTCTGGATGACGCCCAACCAACTGAGCAACATCGACCAGGGCATAAGACAGTTTAGACTAAAACCTTCAAAAAGCAGCTTAATATTAAAGCTTCTAGAGAGTAAACTAGGTCTATCTTTAGGGGGAAAAAAACAACATTAAGTTTTAGTATTATAACTTGAAGAGGATGTTATAGAGATGCTAATGCAAATCATAAGGAAGAATCAGAGTGTCATATACATGTGAGGAAAGTTATCCAACCCTAATTAAAACAGGTTTTTCTCACATATCTTTCTCAAAGAAAAAAAAAAACACCAGTACCAAAATAATAGTGATATTTAAATTGAGTTTCCTAACAGAATAATATCAAAATATTATCAAGAACCTGGATCTCTGAAAAACAGAGCAAATATCTTTCCATCCATTCTTAATTACCTAAATAAGTTATTAATAAAAGTACAGTATAAATACTGTACTCTGGAAAGTTACTAATTATTCCAATTATCAGCTGTTAAGTAAACTAATGGTTTCACCAAAGGAGAAAAGTCAGTAACAAGTAAGCGTACCACTCAGAACTGTATAATACAGGGCCCAAGGTGACCTGCAGAATTTTCGGCGTATGTTTAGACTAGAATTTATAATCATCATCATCTACAATGTATTGAGTGCTTACTACACAATTACATTGTATTCATGACTCAACATGTATCATATTTCATTTAATCATCACTACAACCTTCTAAGATAGATTCTATTGTCATTCATGTTAGTTTGTCCAGGATCAAAGTTTATTCCACAGCTGGCATTCAAACACCAATCTATCTGGCTCCAAAGCAAAAAATCAGTACCTCTCCAGGGGTCTTAACCTCTATAATGAATGCTATGATAGGAAATAACACTTGTGCTAAGTAAGGCATAATATTTTAAGTACTAAATCAGGGTTTGGCAAACTTCTTCTGTAAAGGGCCAGACAATACCTAGTTTAGGCTTTGCAGGCAATACTATCTCTGCTGCAAGAACGCAACCCTGCTGAGGAACAAGCAGGACTGTGTGCCAAGTAAACCTTCACTTATGGACACTGATATGTGAATTTCATATAACTTGCACATGTCATGAAGTATTATTCTTTGATTTTCTCCAAACATAGCAGTTAAATTTTTTTATCATTCTTAGTTCATAGGACATACAAAAAAACAAGCTGCAGGCCGGATTTGGCCTACAGACTGAATTTTGCCAACTTCTAGCCTAACTAACACAGAAAAATATAAAACATTTTTTTTTACTAAACAGCTCTTCTCACAAATCCTAACTTATAACCTCCTCTGATATTTTGAACTGATGCTTTAAAGAAGCTCAAAATCTCAATCAACTTTGCCATCTGCCCCAGAATAATCAGAAATTCCAAAAGTTCCAAACGGTAGGTACTATATATGGGTTTCCCAAGACTGAGACAGAATCACAGAATTTTGGAACTGGAAGACATCGAACGCGTTCTCCTTCCTTACAAGGCTACACTAAACAATGAACAATGTTTAGTTCATTTCATGCCATTTTTCTTCTGCTACCATGGTCTTCTGAAGAAAACAGCTGCTAGTCCCTGACATTTGTTAAATGCATTTACAGTCAACAGTGAATCTATATATACAATGCAGACAATTACACCCAGGCCAGCTTGGCAAAGGAAAACACTGCTGAATAAGTCATCTAAAGAGAGAACAGGAGAGAGAGAGAGATGTGAATGTGGGTATATTGACGTTCAAGTCTCGGCCCAACTGCAGATTAGCTCCTGGTGATTGTAAATGATGTGGGGGTTGGGGAAAGAAAATAAAAGGAACCTAACTACTGGAATTCAAAGCAACATCAAAGGCTCTAATGACAGTTGGGCCTGCCCGGCTGCCTCTTCATCTATCCCTAGAAACGAAACAGTTATGTAACTGAAAAAGGTCCTTGCAACTAACATTTCCTCTCTGGCCCACTTACACCCCGCCACCCACCTCAGTGTGCACCACCATACAGCAAACTGGGCTTCCACCCCAGCTAAGTCTGGACAAGTCTCTGTCCAAAGTGCTGCTTTATTCCACCGCCTGCTACAGAGACGATGGGATGAAGGTAGCTGGCTTGAGCACAATCCCAATCTCCCACCATCCTGGAGGCTTACTCTATTGAACAGGATCAGATAATCAATTTTAAAAATAGAGTGGACTCTAGATATCCCTGAAAATGGAAATCACAACGGCATAACACCCCATCTTCACAAATGGCCCTATTAAGAAGAATCCACACCGGTGAGTACTTGAAAAACTTTTGAGGTCATGTTGTAGCAGCGATTAAAGCTTCTATTTCCTTCACTCTCCAGTCCAAGGAGCAAGTGTCAAGATTCCCATTTAGACTTCAATTTACCCAATAAGAAAATACATATATATATATGTTAATGAATCACAACCATCCCTACCCAAAAATACTGCAATAATAAATCCAATTGCTGGACCAAACCAGCAAGCACATTCTCGGGACTCTCGGAGCCACTGTCCTCTAGCACCATATGCTTTTTCTTCCAGTAAAAAACACACAAATACAGGCGTTTACAGAAGCAACCGGTGTGTCGGAAGCTGTTCCCATTCGGACTGACTTACAAGGTCTAAACCTGCGCCGGGCACAAGCCTGGAGGAATGGGAGGCGGAGGGAGGCGCGGGCCACGCGCGAGGCCCGGCGGCCGCCCGCGCAGCAGCGCGCACCGCCCCGCGCAGCCCAACAGCGAGCTGCGATCCCGCGTGCAGACAAAACCGCCATCGTCCCACTTCGACTTCCTCAAGGCTAACGACGAAGCTGCGCCCCCAGCACCGGGCTGTGGGCCCCCTGCCCCCCTGCACCCTTCTCCAGCTCCAGCGAGAGGGGGCCAAGTCCACGGGGGTGCAGAAGTGGGCTCCCGCTAAGAAATCGCGCTGCACGCGCTCTTCCTGCCGCGTCCCGAGATCTGTTTGCTAAAATCTTCACCATAAATACTTAAAGTCAACAAAATGAGAAAAGCGAGATACTGGGGTGCCGGGGAGTTCAAGGGCGGGGGGCGGGGGGGGCACCAAGTCACCAGCATCGTCCACTATGCAGCAGCAACTTCAGCCCATTCGAGCGACGAGAGGGACAAGCCCACGGGCGTCCGCGAGCCGGGGCGTGGGGCCCGGCCCGCCCCGCACCCCCGCGGCGGCCCTGCGAGCGCGGGGCGCGCGGCCCCCCGGAGCCCCCGCCGGGAGCTCGGCGGCCAGGGGCGCGCCGGGGCCTCGCCGGCGGAGGCCGCGGGCGGCGGGAGGCCCGAGGCCGGCGCCCCCCCGGAGGCTGGGGCGGCGAGCACCGAGGGACCGGGAAACCCGAGACGGGCGGAGATCACTCGATCCGGAACCTTCACTCCAGAAAGAATTTTCCGCAGGAGGGAACGCGAGGCCCCCGCAGCCTTCCCCGCGGCGCCTGCCCACGTCACCCGCGCCCCCGGCCCGCCCGCCCCCGCCTTACCGAGCCCCGCGGCCCCGCCGCGCCGCTGCGGCCTCGCTGCGCCCCGCTCGCCGCTCCGTGTCTGCCGCCCGCGGGCGCCGGGCCCGCCGCGCTCTCCGCCGCGTCCTCGTCGTCCTCGTCTTCGCCGCCCAGCGCCGCCCGCGAGCCTAGCGCCTGGCCGCCCGGGGCAGCCGCGGAGGCTCGGCCGGGCGCCCCCCGCGCCAGCGCCTCATCCCGCCGGGCCGCCCGTCAGGCTCGGGGGCGGGGACGCCGGGCTCCGGCCGCGGCCTCGCTGTCCCCCCGCCGTCACCGCCGCGCTCGCCGCCCGCCCGCCCGCCGAGGCGAGTCGGCCCCGGGTCCGCGGTCCTCGCCTGGGAGCCCCTCGCCCGCCGCCCTCGAGCCGCCCCGCCCCGCCCCGCTCGCCCGCGCGCGCCCGCGAAGCCCGCCGCCTGCCGGCCCCCGCCCGCCGCGCTCCGCCCCCCGCCCCGCGCCGCCGCAGCGGGAGAAGAGGCGCGTCGCCGCGGCCGCGGGCACGAGCACGCGCGGGGGGGGGGGGGGCGGGGCGCGCCCAGGCCTCGCCTGCCGTTGTCCCGGGAGCGCACGTGCCCTGCGGGGGGCGCCAGCCCGCGGGCGCGCCGGCGGGACCGAGACGCTGCCCCGGAGGATCGGGCGCGGTCGGGGGCCTCGGCCGCTGCGCTGCGCGGCGGAGCAGCGGTAAAAGCCGCGCCGCGGCGGCGACGACCCCGGGGAGAGACGCCGGCGAGGCCGCGGCGGCTCCTCTCCGCTCCCCGCCGACCCCTGGACACCGTCGCCGAGCGGGGGCAGGGGGCGTCGCCGCGCGTCGGGACTGGCCTGGCCTCCCTGCCCCTGGTGCATTTGGTCTAAAACCAGCTCGCGTAGGTTGTTGCCGGGAACGAGGGGTCTGAAAGTTCCTCCGGGCGCGTCTCCGTTCCGAGCCAGGGGCCGGGGGACGGGCGGCGACGCGCCGGGGAGGGGCGCGCGGGCGGCCGCGGCTTCGGGGAGGCGGGGGCGCTCGCGGGGACCCCCCTGCGGCCGCGCTCACCTTGCCGCGCCCCATCCTTTTGTTCGGCCTCTGTCTACCCTGCGCGGCGCTTCCGCAGGACCGCCATCTGGGCAGCGATAGATCTTGACAGGCTACCATGTTCTATTTTCATTTTTTTTGCTTTTATGTATGTCCTTTCCACGCCTTCTGACCCATTTGATACCTAAACTGGGGGTGGGGGGGCAGTTAACCTACATAATTTAACTCTTAGTCCTACATTACCCGATGTCACTGCGAGGATTGGGGCCCACTCAGCACTTGGTCGTTTCAGTGGGAGTCGTTGAGTATGAAACGCGGCCTTGATCACACTTTAGCAGAATTTCCAGGGCAGGTGGGTGACGCAGGGTTTCAGCACATGCTGGAGAAACACTAGGCGGTGGCCATGCACAGGAACCCCACTGTCGCCAGCTTCGGTATAATCAACGTCGACCAAGACTCTAGATGTTTTCTAGCAGAGAACAGGAAAGAGGTGGAATGAGAAGATTCGCACAGAGGCAGGAACTGGGATGGGAACATTTAAAGAAGGCTTCTTTAAATAAATGTGTCCTGATACAGAGCCAGCTCCTGGAAACCAGTGCACAGAGGATCCATAACAGTCTCAATGGGACCTTCCTACTGCATCCGTTTCATGGCTACACCTTTTGGCCACAGAGAGCCACCTGTGCCAGGGAGGGGCAAGTATGCAGAGAGGAGTTCAGTGGCTTTGTTGGTCCTGGAAACCGTGAGCATTAAACGTAAAACCTCCCGGGATGTCAGGAAGAAGTCGGTATGGCACATTAAACCAAGTATCCATGGGAAGCAAGTTTTGCCCAAGGCTCTAGTCCCTTGATCACTCTCAAGTAAGACAATGACATTCTGTATTCGTTTCGGGAAGCCTTCACATCCCAGAGTTTGGTCATCGCATCCCAACATTCAGCTGCATTGGCCGAATGTTACATGGTTTATGCTCAGCTGGCGGGAGAGGTGAATGATATATAAAGGAGCTAGGATCTATGTGTACATCGGGGAACAGATATTTCACCTCAGTCTCAAAACATTTCGGTGTCTTTTCCCCTATTGGTATTATATCTAGTTCAGAGAAAGAACAAATGGATTCCTTATGTGTAATGCAAATGTCACAGGTGTTTGAGCAAGCTCAAGGGTGCTGATGTTCCTTACTCTCCTTCAGAGCCAGCACTCTGTCTCCTCGGAAAGGAGCATTCAAACGTCCTACGAGTAAATAGTTATTATTGCTAAACCTGTAGATTATTGCTAAACTCTGCAGCCGCCTGAACTTACTGTTTCAGATGTTTGTAATCAATTACCTCTGACTTAATAATACCCTTAGAGATTCGATACATTTATCCCCCAAATTGCAGCATTCCCTAAAAAAGAAAAAGGCTGTCCAGCTGTAAAATAATGCTCAATAACTGCATTTGTTATGGTCTGATTCAATATTCCCAAGGTGAGGGGCAGGAGGGGAAAGAAAAAGGCAGATTTCCTCCCTTCTTCCCTCCCTCTCTCTCTCTCTGAAGGTGTTGGAGGCCTCAGCCTGGCCTCCTTTCTCGGCCTTGGCACTGTCATCTTCTGGTGGTAGCATCTGGGCTCACTCCTGGCATCCTGGATCTGTTGCACTGCAGTCCCCTCCAGGCACTAAGCAGCGTCATGGTGCAGACAAGTAGAGCCAGCAAGGAGAGCAGCCACGCTGATGACTGCAACACACTTACCTAACCTTGAGTTTTGGAGAGAGCCTGGGAATTGAGCAAGGGAGAGAGAGAAGCTTATTTTCATCCCCAAATTGAATGCTCAACAGCTGGCTTGAGAAAAATGAGTTGCTAAAAGCAGGCCAGGCTTAATAGAGAATTTTCCCAAAGTGACATTTGACATTGCCTTTTTATTTTTTTCCTGCCCAAAGGGCCAGTGCCATATTGTGTCCCCATAAAACGGAACAACAAAATAAATTTTTGAAGAAGGACTGTTGTCTCTGTGTAGCATTCTCCTAGCTAATAGGATGCCCATGGAGTAGCCTCTCAAAACACTGAGCCCTTTGCAACAAAAAACTATTGAGCAACATTTTAGGAAGTGGTCAGTAGTCCTGTTCCCTGCTTATGTGACAAATCCCTGGGGCATTTATCGAAATGATCAATTTCCCATCTTCTCTCCTCTCCTGGTCATATTTTTTTTTTAAATATGTTTTTATTGATTTAAGACAGAGGAAGGGAGAGGGAGAGAGAGATAGAAACATCAATGATGAGAGAGTCATTGATCGGCTGCCTCCTGCATGCCCCCGACTGGGGATCGAGCCCGCAACCCGGCATGTGCCCTGACCGGGAATCGAACCGTGACCTCCTGGATCACAGGTCAACGCTCAACCACTGAGGCACACAGGCCGGGCTCCTGGCCACATCCTGGTTCATTATCATTCTCTATCACAATAGTTTAGAACTTTTGGTTGTCCTCCCACAATTTTTTTTTCAGTTCTTAAATCTTAACACCAGCTGCACCTGTCTATATGTCTGCTCTTGAATGGTTCGGACAGACAGCAGCTCCTTTTCTACTTCCTCCACTGTGCCCCCCCCTTCCAGAATTCTAAATGTTGACAGCCCCAGGGTCCTGACCTTCAGCCTTCCCCTTCTCTTTCTATTCTCCCTCCCAGGGCAGTCCCCTGCAGCCCTTGGCTTTAAATAGCCTCCATACCCTGATGTATATCTTTAACCTTGACCTCTCCCGGCACTCCAGGCTCAAATATCCAGCTCCCTGTGTGACATCTCCTCTTGGAGATCTCAAACTTAATGTGTCCAAAACAGAAATTGCTTCCTGCAACTCTTCCCCATCTCAGAACAAAAACATCCCTTTCAAGCACCACATTCCCTTTAGCAGCAAATCCTTCCAGTTCTAACTTCAGAACATATACTGAATCTAATCTCTTTCCTCCCTCTTAACCACTAACACCATCCCCAATCTCCCCCCTGAGTGACTAACTGGCCTCCTTGCTTTCATTGTTTCCCCTCAGTGCTCTCAACTCAGCGACCATAGAATTTCTTTTAAAGCATTAGTAAGATAATGTCATTCTTCCCCTCCCTCACTCTCCAGTGCTCTATGCTGCTAATCACACTGCGATCAAATTCAAAGCCCTTTCCCCAGCCCTGCAAGCCCTCAGCTCCTCTAGTCTTTACCTCTGAACACTCACTCTGTTCCAGCTACCGGGCCAGCCTCCAGCTGTTCCTTATACCAGCAAGGGACACTTCTTTCTCGCTTTTAAATTAACCTTCTCAGCTACTAAAATTTTGCCTTCTGTCCGCTTACTCTGCTTTTTTATTTGCCTCTCTTGCTAAAATAAAAGCCCCGTGAGGGCAGGGACTTTTTAAATTCACCATTCTATCCACATCCCCAAATAAATGCATGAACGATACTGTCAGCATACAGAATCTCTGTGCTCACTCATTTTCTGCTGCTGCTTATTGCTATGGATGTATCTTCTTTACAACTGGGGACAACTGCAAATTAAAATTATATAACTTGCAATTCACTGCAAATCAAAACAAATTATACCGAAAAATCTAAGAAAAGATCAAGATTCAGCAGAGAGGGGTACATATCAAATGAAAAGTGTAATGCCTATAAGGCAAAATCATGGACTAACCTTGCAATTAGGTTTTGATATGTAAAAGTTAATGGTACAGAACATTAAAGCCAAATTATATGAAATGCCTCTCATTCCCAAATGAAGTAATCATCGTGTTGGAAAGAAATGTGGTAAATTTAAGGAGATGTCAGTTTTCCGTTTCCTTTTTTATCTTGCACCACTATGTAACCTTGAACGAGTTAAATAACATTTCTGTGTTTCCATCTGTAAAATGGGCCTGCCTCCTTTCTTCTTTACTTAACACCATAAAAGTAAAATAATTTAATTATTATGAAGAAGCTTTAGAAGAAAGGAAATTTGGAAATTAAAATACTTATGTTTCCCAAACTTCTTTGTCTAATATTTTGAAAATAAGGAAGAAATAAATGTATTTTTGAAATACAACTAAAGACTTATGAAAATCACTCAGCATTTCTAACATGATCAGAAAAATACGTTTGAGGCAGCAAAGCAACCTCAGTTGCTGGTGCAGTGATTGCCTGAGGCCTACACCCGGCATGACCACAAACAACGCAGAACCCGTTTTATGGTCCGATGTGAACTTCAACCAGGAAATAAAAGGAGTCACAATGAAATGTAAGCTTTGGTATAAAGTATTAATTCCACTTCTTATCAGGCAAAATTACGCGAAGGCTCCTGAAAGAATTAACAGAGGAAACAATATTTCTATATATGAGATCCTTAATGTTTAGAAGGGAATCAGGTCTAGGGTGCTCTTTGAGCTTGTGTTTCCTCAGCAAACATGCTGCTTTATTTAAAATGTATGTTGGGTACACAAAGGAAAGATCAATGTGAAGGCACAGGAAGAAGTCAGTCATTTGCAAGCCAAAGAGAGAATCCTCGGAAGAAACTAATCTTGCTGACACATTGATCTTGGACTTCCACACTCCAGAACTGTGAGAAAATACATTTTTGTTGTTTAAGCAGAAAAAAAAGAAGAAGTATGTTTAATCGAGGTGACTTAGAGGAAGCTAAATCTCCCATTGATGGCTGTGACAGTGGTGAGACGTTGCCACTCCTTGTGAGAAAATGCACACACGCACACACACCTACACACACACTTCACTGTAAATAGTCCCTGCCTGAATCAGCACTCTGCTCAGCTGCTGGGTGATGCTCCCAACCCTGAAGCCTTTTATTAGATCTAAAGAACTGAAACCAGTGTTGAGGAAGTGCATGGGAAAGTGACTTGGGAAAGCAAGAGATCAAAGAAAGGTCATTCAACTCCAGGGCTGCTGCTTTCCCAGGGTGCTGCCTGCCATTCCCCTCCCACAATTTCCTTTTTTATGGCTTCCAGTTTCCAGAACTGAGTGCATCTCAGAAGGTCTCAGACATCTGTGTTTTCCTGCTATCTTCAAAATATGTGTTGGCTGAGAATGTACCTGTTACTGAAACTTAATGCAGTGGTTGCTAGGTTTCCTGGGCAACTCGAGAAGAACTGTAGTTGATAATGCAATATGCCCTTTTATTGTTTTTAAAAAATCAGTTCCTTGCACTTGGCTTTGGAAGTTATTTTGTGTTTAAGTATGGGTGATCCCTGGATATACTGGGGGTGTGTGGGAGCATAATATATCAGAAAAACAATAAAACTACTCTATCAAAATATTATTTCCCTGTTCTCCACTCAGTTTTTTTCTCTTATGTAAAACTAACAGCTGAAAACAAACAGCATTACTCCTCAGAGTGATATAAAAGGCCAGTCTTAAGCAGAGCTGATAATAGACACAAGCTTACCAGTTCACTTCTTTCCTGGGTCATGGTCTAATTTACAAAGTATTTCTCTTTAGTTCTGGAAGGGTTTTAACAAAAAAGCAGCAGCCACCATCTTACTCATGGTGACAGACTATTTTATCAAGAGCACCTACCCTGGCTGGTGTTTCTCAGTGGTGAGAGTGTCAGCCCGTGAACCCAAGCGTCACGGGTTTGATTCCCAGTCAAAGGCATGTACCTGGGTTGCAGGTTCCTCCCTGCCCCCAGTCAGGGCTCTGAGTAAAATTCAACCCGTAACTAATCTTCATTCTGTATTTTTTAATAAATATATGTTGATGGCCAGGTCACACAAAACTGGACAAAAATGACAAAACCCCTCTCCTCTCTCCTCCCCTCACTGTCACAGGGAAGCATACCCTGGGCAGGTGGCTTTTCCCACACCCGCAAGAAGACAGCATGAAAAACAAATACACATTCGGCATTGAAAACAAATACACAAACAAATCAACATACCAAGCTAAGGTCTGGGATGTTGATTAGCCAAGCCACTGGTATGTCACATACCCAGTCCTTTCTCCATTTGTTGATGGGCAAGTGAGTCTCCATAAGAGATCAGTTTTTCCATCCCAACCCGCTCCATAATTACTAGCCCTGCTCCCGCGCCAGGTCTCACACCCCACACCTCCCCAAATCCTCTGGTGCGGTTTAGCGGGAGAGACAAAACCCCCTCAGCATCACCTTGATCTTGTAATGGTGTCCTTGTCTGAGGAAAACAGTCAACATCACGTTTTTCTGAGCAGATCAGGAAACTGGGCCCTTTCCTTTACCAAAGGAGACAAGTATCTTAAAGGCGATGGCCAACTCTCAAGTTCTCCTCGGTCTAGTCCTATGCGGGAAGCTGAGCCAAGGAAAGTGACCTGGGAACCCCTTCATGTCTCGATGCTTAGAGTTTAAGATAGATCAGATCAACAAAGGCTAGCCTATGGGTTCACACAGACATCAAACAGCTGTGCAAACACTGGACAGATGCATAAATTAAATACAAAAGTAAATAAAGTATTTACATGAAGTAAAAGTCATGCAGCTGCTGTTATTACTCCCTGTTAAGGCTCAGGAGGGAAGGAGGCTGGTCAGACTGAACAGATTGCATTTTTCTGTTGGGGATGGTGTCAGCAGGAAGGAGTGGAAAGGTCACACATGGCTAGAGGAACAAAGACGAACTGTTACATAAACTGTTGTCTGCTGATCCACAGCCCCTGAGCTGGGTCTTCAGGCTGGAGTGGCTTTGTTTCTCAGAAATTACTTTTACTTGCCAGGCTATGCTTTTAAGAATCTGTGTCAGCAATTAATTTTATTTTTTAAAGTATTTCTTTTATTGATGTTTAGAGAGAGGAAGGGAGAGAGAGAGAAACATCAATGCGAGAGTGAAACGTCCATCGGCTGCCTCCTGCATGCCCCCTACTGGGGATCGGGCCTGCAACCCCGGGCATGTGCCCTGGCTGGGAATCGAACCTGCAACCTTTCAGTGCACGGAATAACAATGCCCAACCAACTGAGCCACGCTGGCCAGGTCAGCAACTAATTTTAAAATGTCAGAGACAGCACCAGTGGCCAGCAACTGCAGGAACCCAATGAGGTGACCTGAGAGATGCAACAAGGATTGTCCTACCTGAAAGGATATCTTGCCTTTCTACATGCGTCCAGGGTGAAATGAAAGGAACTACAGTAGCTTGCTGCAATTGGAAACTCTGCCTGGTAGCCTGGCACCATGGAAATTTCCTGTCTTCTCTATCAGGAACCCAGGATGCAGCACAGCTTTATTTAGCCTGGATTCCTACACTCGACACCTGCAACATAGGAGACATGAATGATTGATGAATTCCTAAGTTGCTCATGAATCTCTCCTTACTGCAGGAGGTAAAAGGGAGTATGGCCCTCTGTGCTTATTGTAAATAAAAATATTATTTTTAGTCAGAGACATTACGTGTGGTGTTCTATATTTGAAAAAATAAACATGATAAAACAATACAAGCACATTGTTAAAAAATTAGAAATGGTATCAAAATGGAAAAAACAATAATCCTACAATTCAGAGATAATCAATATTTTGGTACATCTCCTTCATATCTTTATAAACATGTATATACACATATATATAATGTTCATTAGAAACAGGATCATGTTGAAAATAATGTGTGCAATCTACTTTTTCCCTTAACAGTTTTTTCACTTTTCACGTCAATAAGTATTTGCCTACGTTGTTTTTATATGACCATACGTCCATACCATAACTTCCTATTGTTTTGTAGGATGTTTCTAGTGCTGTGATTTTTTTAGCTCTCATTTGTGATGGCTGGAGGGTCATCCTTGTTGCTAAACGTGTGTGCACATCATGGGCCTTTGAGAGCTGAACATCTTTTCTCACCTCCTTGCTGATACATAGACTTCTGTGCTTAGTGCCTCAGCCCTTTGGCTTAAGGATTTTGTTGAGTTAAAGAGTGAGAACCCCAGGAGAGGTGTTCCTTAAACACTATCCAACACTTATTTCCCCTTTTTCCTTGGGAAGTCCTGAAGAGGATCTCAAAGACTGGTCTATGCTCAGACCTTGGCCCTGGGCCTTGGCTGCTCAAACCAGACAAGGTCCAAAGTCCACACACGCTTCAGGAGAACTGCTGTACTTTTATAATTGACTGAAATCCTGAGCAGTTGGAAAAACAGTTAATGCTGGCTGGCACTAATTACTGCCTAAATTTAGTTTATTATAGGAAACACGTCCAGTCTTAGCTGATTCCCTCAATACCTGATCCAGATACTCACTAATTTTATTCTCATGTTTTTTACATATCGCTTGTGGTTCTCTGTAAATATTAAGTCTGCTTACCTTACAGTCTATCTTCATTACTGCATAGTCACTGCATTAACCTTACTGAGGCTCAATTTTTATTCCACTTCCAAGCAATGTCATTGTGATCGGTGGTCTCCAAAATTCAGGTCTGGCGCACTCTTACCCCCATAGAGACGGGAGAGTTGTTTTCATTCACATACCCAGGACTGTCTTCATCCCAATAAGTGTGTTTCTGAGGTGTGTTATCAAAATATATTTAGTTTGTAAAAGGCAGAGTCTAGGGAAAGTGAAGGTTCCCGTTTCATTGCAGCCATGTGTGCATATGTGTGTGTGAGACAGAGACAGAGACAGAGACAGAGACAGAGACAGAGACAGAGACAGAGACAGAGACAGACAGAGTTATTTCTCATGAGAAGTGGTGTCCACCTCCAGGGACTTAAGAAGTGCTCATTGCTGCAGTTACTAAAGTTCTGTTTCCACCAGAGACTCAGAGCAACCTGGGGGAAGCGCCTGAGTGATTCCTTCCCTCCCATCTCAGCCTGAACCCCAAAGGCGATAACATTTTGACTCCTCCCATCACCAAGGCATAAGCATGGGTTTGTTCGCACTGGCCTTCGAGGTTCTGGGGGAGCACTTACTTCACGCTCGCATTTTCACGCAACCGTTAAGGAAGCGCAGCTGTGCCAGAAGCTTCCCTTTCTGTTGCACTCTCTTGGGGAGAGTGCCCGATTGCTGAAGCTTCACAAGTCTAAGAAGCGCCCACAGAGAGAGAGAGAGAGAGAGAAACCACAGCCGCCCACTCCCACTCACACGTATCTGGCATTTCAAGTTGTGAGCAGTTAATAGCCCACTGCTTGAGTTGGTGAGCAAACACCTTCATTGTCTCCTGCTGCTCTGTCCGTGTCTACACACAGCGGATTTGGGTTGCAGGTGTGGTGCACCCGTATTCTGCTCCCCTGGGACCGAGGATGTAGATGCACCCCTGGGGGAGCCGCAGGAAGGAGAGCGGGCGAGGGAGTCTTTCGCGGAGAATCGTGAGCAATGCTAAAATAAAGACGGCGTGCAGGTTAAAGAGAGACAGGATCGTGAGTCAGCCAAGGGCGTCCGAAGAGGCCACCGAGTTGAGCAGAGCAGCAGATATGGAAGTCAGAGAGCAGAGCTGGGGACGCAGAGACACGAAGACCCAGGCAGGGAGCAGAGGGGCCAAGAGCTACAGGAAGGCTGTCCTGGGCCAGAGCCTGGACAAGGGTGAGGTCCGCTGGCTCTTCTTTGCTCGCTGAGTGTGTGGGAGGCTATTGGAGGGCTATTGGGGGACAGTCCTGTGAGGGTAAACCAATGGATCTGCAGCAACTCAGGAGGCGTTATGGAGATGATAGCAAACATTGTTGCTAACATGTATGAATGCTTACTCAGCTCCCTGCTAAACTGTGAACGTTAATTTAAAATCTGGTACTTAATACTTGCAACAACAATATGGAGTAGGTAGAATTACCCCTGCTTTGCATCCCAGAGACTGAGCCGGAGGTAAAATCCTGTGCCTAAGCTCACACAGTAACCGGTAACACCGCGGCTTGAGGTCTGGCCTTCGTGTCTCCAGAGCCCCAGTTCTTCTTAAACTTGAGATAACTAAATGTGCACGTTCCTTCCAGATATTCTGATTCAATGGTTTGGGGGGCAGGGCCAGGGAACCTGTGTTTTAATACACATCCGAGGTGTTGACAGAGGGGTTCAGGTCCCCTTGCCAGACATGCCAAAACCCTGCCCTGTCCGGGTGAAGGGAACTTTGCTACCCAGCAGCTAAGTTCAGAAACAGGCATAGAGGAAATAAGGGTGACAATAAATTGGAGGGAAACATAAAGAGATATCACCTGCTGGTCTGTGATAGGGAGTCCTGATAGTCTACTTATTCCCCCAAAGCATTGTTTCCTGTCTTTGGAAAATAGCCAAGAGTAATCATTCTGGTACCTGGAAGGAAGGTCAAACTTCCTCCTGAGTTTAGGTCCTGCAGCCCCCAGCCCCTTGTTCACCCCAGGTTAGGGATACAGGCAGATCTCCCCTAAACATCCCTGGGACTATATTCTGTAAAGCTCTCAGGGCAGGAGCATTAGGCACTGTCATTTCTCGGTTGTGAGAATCCCATTTCATTGGTTCAAACCCGAGTAGAAAGAGAGTAAGGACTTGCCTTTCCAGCAATTCCAAAGCCAGTTTTTAAACAAACAGACTAGTTCTCAGAATTACCCACCAAACAAAGCACATTGATAAAAATCACTGCTAAGTTTCCCAACACCATTGTCATGCATGAACAGGCATTTCTCTCACTTTCCTTAAGCTCTTGAATTCTTGGATCAAGCTTCACAGGAGAAACTTGCCCTGCTCACGATGTGTTCTCTCATCTCCTAGGGTCCCACCCTTTCGGGCTGATAACATTTCTTTTTACCTAGATTTCTTTAAAGGGGTTGGGAGACAGGATTCCTGCAAACGAAAGGAGGCTGTCGGTAGTTTCTTTGCCATTTTTACTTCTCTAAATGCCATTTGAATAACTCATAACCTACATCAGCTGGAAATGTTCTTGTGGATTTGTTTATTTCTTCTTAAAATGTCCTAAGTCTTCTCCCCTCTGTGTCTGATGCCCTTCTACTCCAGTATGTCTGTAAGGGCCTTTGTGGCCTCCACCGCAGGCCTCCGGCCAAGGCAAAAACGGATTCTTTTCATCTATTCAAGTGTGATCTGGGCCAGACAAGCCTGCTCCACAGGCAGAGGCATAGAAAAGTATTCTGTATTCAGCTTTCAGCTCCACAGACTCTATAGTGGGGGCCGGCCCTTGGCAGGGCCAGAGCAGCGACCAGGGCCATCGGGCAGAAGCAGGAACGCCATGTGGCCCCTTCCCCTCACCTGGACAGGGCACCCCGTTCCAGCCACCACCCCCAAGCGCACGTCCAGCTCCACAAAGCGCCTCCTTTTACCTCTCAGCGCAGCAGGGTTGTGCGTGTGTGTTTGCTTGAGGTGCCGTGTGAACTGGAAGAGCGTTACATGGCTGTAGAGTTGATTCATGTAACGCTAAGCTGGCAGGTGGCGTGTGAGCGTCAGAGCCCCCTGTTTGTCTTCAGCACACAGAGGATTCGGGGCTTGAGGTGCGTTAACAGCAGAAGGGAACTGGGTGAAAATGGAGATTGAGCTCCCTAAAGATGCCTCTGCTTTGAGTCAATTGACTAAAAATATATGTTTTCCTCTGCCCTGGCTGGGTAGCTCAGCTGGTTAGAGCGTCGTCCCAATAGCCAGGGTTGTGGGTTCGATATTGGGTCAGGGTACATACAAGAAGCAACCAGTGGATGCATAAATGAGTGAAACAGCAAATCGATGTTTCTCTGTCTCCCTGTCTCTCTGTCTCTGTCTCCCTCTGTCTCTGTGTGTGTGTCTCTGTGTGTGTCCCTCCCCCCCTCTCTCTCTCTCCTCCTGCCATGAAGTGAGCTGCCGGCCCAGCCATCACTCAAGTGCTAACAACGCTATGCTCCCATTTAGCCCAGCAATTTGTCTTTAAACACCGTTGGTCATAGCCCTGAAGGTGGGGTGGAGTGAGGGTGGGTCATGTAGTACCATTCGTATTAATCCTTCACACCTAAAAGAGACTATTATTTTGGGGGACTATTTTGGCATTTTTGGTGAAGTCTTAGAAGTCTACAAAGAATTCTTTTTTATTTTCCCGTGTTTTTAGAAGTAAACTCATAGACATCACTGATACACAAAGTTGCAGCATCTCCTTTTGGTTTTCCTTTGCTCTCCTAATAGCCTTTTGCGCACTAGGGGAACATGGAGCTGAATGAATTAAGAAATCTGAGCTTCCATCCACAATAAGACCCTGGATGAGTTTTCTCATTTGTAAAATTTAAGATGGTTTGACTCGGGTCCCTCTCTGCTCCAGGTCCGTGACGCCGTTTCTCGCACGCTCCCCGGTGCCCCTTGTTTAATATCGGCCGTGGCTGTCCTGGGGGTTAGGTTAAGGGCGCCAGTCACCCCTTCCCTACGAGCCTTGATAACAGAATAAAAACCGAAGGGTGTTCGCAGTGGGGGTCAAAGCCCTCTAACGATAGCCACACCAAGGGTTTCTCTAATTCAGATTTAGACCAGGGTTAGTTTCTGACTGACTCAGAGCCTTAGCCTTACCCACCGTTTCCTTACGAAATTAGTTAATCTCTCACAAAAGATAATTTCCAAATCTCTACTTGACAGTCTTTCCTCTTGGAACACCACTTCGACATTCAGGAGCTTAGCATCCTTGATAACAACATGTAGTTGCAGTGCACAGAGATACAGGTCTACTTTCCCTAGTTAGGCAACGATTCAGAGCTTTCCTCTCGGTCATTTAGTATCATTTTCAGGAAGAAAACAAAAGCTGTCTCTGCCCTTCGCCCACATCTCGGTGAGAAGGGAGAAGGGGGAAGCTCAGTCACTCCAGCGCGTCGCCTGAGGGCCTGACACTCAAAGGCAGGGGACTGACTGAAATTTTCACTCCTCCTTCAGGTTTTTTGTGCAGGTAGATAGAGCTGGGGCTGTTCATTGTCGAATTGACCAACCAGGCAGCCCTCTGGTCATTGTGTGAAGACAGATCAAAGGGCAATTTAAAATCTGCATGTATTTTAAAGGCTTGGAAGAAAATATTAAATATTCAGTCTATCCTGTAGCCTCTAACTGATTTAGAACATAAATTAATACCACCAGGTAAACTAGGAGCCAATGTCTTATCTGGAGACATATTAGGATGAGCCAATAAAAATAAAATAATACTGCCTGGGGTTGTGGCTCAGGTGCTTGAGTGTTGTCCCTTGCACGGGAGGTTGCCAGTTCAGTCCCCAGTAGGGGCACATGCCCTGGTTTCAGGCTGGATCCGGGGGAGGGTGTCCGGGGAGGCAGCCGATCAAATGTTTCTCTCTTACCCATATTTTTATCTCTCCCTCTCTCCCTCCCTCTCTCTGAAATCAATAAAAACATATTTTTAAAAAATAATAAAATAAGACTTATTTGTAGCAAAGAAAATATTTGTCCTTCGGAGTCTTGTTTGAATGCTATTACTTGTTCCTAAAAACCTGCAAGTTATTTTCAAATATTTCAATTAGGGGACAAAAGTTAGGACTATGTTTGACTCCACATATTTTAATACATGTTTGTGAATTCTTAAGTATAATTCTTATTTTTATAACAATCAAGTTATAAAATACTTTTAAATACCTTTAGCAACCATCTCAGTTGTCTTACTGAAAAATAACAGCTTACTCATAGCAGTTATTGTATTAAAATGTGCAAAACAAAAAGGTCAAGAATTAGAGGAAGATTGCTTTGAACATGGAAAACAGAGCCCCAGCATAAATCCTGAACCAGACTCTTTGCAGATTCAGACCTATCTGGACATGTTTGATGACCAGCAACGCAGGCTGTCCAGAGATCTGCATGGTGAAGGAATTGAGATGCTTGATCTCAAGAAAGAGGCCCTCACCTCTGAAGTGGGCAGCCAGCCTTATTCTGACACCCCTGTGACACTTAGAGTTCTTTTAAGTGCCAATAACAGAGCAGCCTCCAAAATGGGGCCTACACCAGCCAGATGTTCCGAGGCAGTTGGTGCCCAGGATTGCTGGTGTGACTGGAAGGCGTGTCAAGGACCCAAGTGCTTCCATCTACGTCTTTCCCACTCTCCCATGTCACTGGTCACAAGATGGCTCAGCATATCTAGGCAACCTTCCCACTGAAGATGAAAGAGCATTTGTTTGCATGTGTCCCTTTTTATTAGAGAAGCTCCCCAGACTCTTCCTCCAGATATCTTTGGGCAGGATTAGGCCGCATGCTCACACCCTAGCTGCAAGGGAGGCTAGGAAAGCAAAAATGTGGCCTTTTCAGCCTTTATCATTGGAGGAACTCCCCACCAGCAAAGATAGTCTGCACAAACCTCTAAACTGCTGGGTAATATCTCATATCACCCACAGAAAAAGTATGAGATGGAAGAGAGAGGCACAGTGCACAAGCTTGGCATGTAGACCTGGAGGTGTCTCTCCTTCGGGATAGTCAGACTTATTCCTACCAGGCTGTGTTTGAGCCAGTGCAAGACTCTCAGGGAAAAGAGGTGTGTCAAAGGCAAACACACAACAATCGGGATTTGAGTTTGAAGGCACGCGATAAGTAACATGAAAGGCACAGCTGTTGAACAAATTAGAGGCTTTGTTTTTATTTTTTAACATTACAAAGCACCTAGAGAAAGATAGCCCAGGGTGGGTATGGTAGCTCCGTGATGTCCTCAGAAACCCAGGCTCCTTTTATCTTCCCATCCAGCCATCCTTAGGCTATGTCTTCTCCATCTTAAGGATACCAAAATGGTACCTGTTCCACCCCCACTCCAGGCATCCTGGCCCCATTCTAGGCAGGACAAAAAATGGACAAGGGGCGGTGGCGAGTGTCGGCTGAGTTATTTCTCTCTAAAGAACGTTACAGGAAGTTTAACGTTGGCTTTCATTTTCATGGCATCAACTGTCATGAGATTTCAGCTGCCAAGCATATTGGGAAGTGTAGTTTTATGGCTAGATCCATGGCATACGAAATAATGTCAAAGCTCTGAGGGTAAGAAAGAAGAAATTCAATTTTCGTTAAGTGATTAGTAATTTTTGTTACTATGTGGGGTTTCTTTTGTGTGTGTGAAAGCCAGGAATGGAAAATAGCACAGTGTAACAGTGGTGGGAAGGGGCGTTTCTCCCAATTAATTTCATTTTGGTGGGTGGATTATGGGAAAAAGATAGAAAAAGATCATTTTTCTGCCAGGAGCCCTGGTTGTTCAGGGCATGAGCAGGTGGTTGAATGATCACAGATGACAGCACCCGCTGGGAGCAGGTGAAGGCTCAGCAGAGGGTTCCAGAGATGCCCCTGGGAACTGCCCTGGGAACTGCTTTGTACCTTTACCCCCACAAACTGTGAAGTCTGTAAAGATACACATAACTAGTGAGAGAGAAATTTTACAAGACTGCCTGCATGCATACTTTGCAGAAGTAATGCTTGTTACATATTCCTTCTATTAGTGAAGCGATTCTAAAATCCTGTAGAAGGTGGACTGGAGGTGGTAGGTAAGACCGCCTGGGAATATTTTATTTTCCCACAGATGCTGGGACATTGTAAGTCCAATGAAGGCTGTGGTCTGAAACTAGGGACCTCCTGGATGGGTGAAGCTGGCCACACATTACACATTTCATTTGCCTGATCTCTCTTTTTGGAAACAACATAGAACCTAATAGAGAGTTAAACAGAATATGGAACAGTCTCCCAAATTATATACATATATAGTCAAAATGAGAAGAGACATGTAGGTTGGAATTATTAAGAGGGATTCCTCTATGTAGCAGCTTTCTCTCTGTCCCACTCCTTCACTGATAAACTCCTTTTCACTGTAAACTCTAAAAAAAAAATTAACTTTCAAAAAAAAAAAAAAAAAGAGGGATTCCTGAAGGAATGAACTCTTAAATTGCACCTCACAAAACGGGAAGAATTTTGACACTTAGAGCCAGGAGCAGGTAGAGCACTCTTGAGGTGTGGTGAAAACTCTGACGCAAGGGAAGGCAGCAGGTCAGGGAGAGGGATCAGGGGGAAATTCTCCTCCGGCAGGCTCTCAACTAAGGAAAGGAGGGGGAGAGGGCCATGGAGAGGTCAGTCACTGCGGGAGGGGACAGGAAGGCCGTAGCTCACCCAGCTTCTCCCTACCCTTCTTTTGTTAATACTTCCAAGTCATTGTCCCATTGTACAAAAACTTAAGAAAATCAGAAAATCAATTCAAATAAAATTTTGATGAATAATATCAAGAATGTGTACGCATTGCAGGTGGGAGCGTAAATGGGCACGATCGCTTGCAAAGCCACTGGGCAGCCCTAGCTGAAGCGAGGTTCACATATGCGCAATGATGCATCATCTCCACGTATATAAGGTGACAATTGTCTATAAAGTCACCCTTGTGCCCATAACGAAGGGAGCGGATAAATGAAATGTGGAAAATGCATGCTATGGAGTAATATGCTGCTGTTTGAAGCATTGAGCCAGATAAACATCTAGGGACGTAAATGGATATTAAAAACATAGTTTGTGTTTAAAAAGTAAAGTAGCAAGGAGAGGGCCTGGAGAGGGGGAAGGGACGGGGTGGAGCGGGTCATTGGGGAGAAAAAGGGACATCTGTAATATTTTAAACAAAAATAAAATTAAAAAAAAAATTTAATCCACGTTCCAAACTAAAAAAAAAAAAAAGTAAAGAATGACATGTAAACCCAATGCCACTTATGTAAACTAAAAGCTCACACACACACACACAAAACATACACAGAGCATTACGTCATTGAGAGATTGAGGATAAATGGGGAGAAATGAATCCATCAATCAATCCAGGAGCCTTCACATACTGATAATAGCATCTGCTATGAACTCGCCTCTCTGTACTTACTGTTTCGCCCCTAGGTTTCCTACCCGCAAATAAACCTTGAGGGAAAGGACACATTCTTAGATCTCCAAATATTTTTAAATGTTTGAATAGCCCTAGAACATATATTTCTCTCATGTGTGAAATTGCAATAACAAGAAGAATCTCAGTGGGTTGTGAGAAAATTTAAGGAGACCCACTAGGTGCCCAAATGGAGCCACACTCAGGGAGTAGGTGGTCGACTGGGCTCATCAGCTGGGAAGGGGACTCACTGTGACCTTTATACCAATCTCACTGTACTGTGTTCAAGTCCTGCCTCGGCACAATGATAAATCATCACGTCTCGAACCCTCAGAGTCAGGCAAATAGTCAAAATGATGACCGGGATGCTAAGGCCTCAAACACAAGGGTACCCAGTCCTGTCCATTGTTGACTTCAGCCCTACAGAGAAAATAATGCAGCTACTGATTTAAGCTCAGGGAAACTCATTAGCACCAATATTAGCACCCTATAGTCAGTTTTAGCCCAACTCAGTGCTCCTTTCTGACCATTACTCACCAGAGAGGGCAGCCCTGCCAGTTCAGTGATTACCAGGCAGCGTGAGCTGGGTGGTGAAGGCTAATGGAGCCAACTGACACTGCGGGAAGGAGGAGACAGGCCAAAGTATAATGGCCTCGGCTGGCATTTGATCAGATGATGAGGATTTCGCTGGCCTTTGGTCAAAGGTCTAGAACTGTACCCTCAGGTCTTCAGGGAACAAGGTCATGTCATAGTATAATCTGAACAAGGAATTAGGGGCAGACTATTGAGGGTAATGTGTATATTGTTCGTAGCCAAGTTTGCAAAGCTTAGAGATTTGAGAAGCATTACAGTATTCTATTACAGTACATAAGCAGTTCTGAACATAGGCCAAGGCCTCTTAAAATTAAAGGGAAATGTGACCAAAATATTCTTTTCTATAAAACTACTGTCCATCCCTGGCCGGGGTGGCTCAGTTGGTTGAGCGTCCCATGCACCAAAGGGTCACCAGTTCGGTTCCTGGTCAGGGCACATGGCCAGGTTGCTGGCTCGATCCCCAGTACAGGGTATGCAGGAAGCCGCCGATCAATGTTTCTCACATCAACGTTTCTTTCTCTCTCCCTCTCCCTTCCTCTCTCTCTCAAATCAATAAAAACATATTTAAAAAAAAAAAACTACTGTCCACGCAAGAGGAAAGTACTTTATTTTTAGAAGGAACTTTTAGATATCCTATCTATCCTGTTACAGCACGTTATTCATAAAATAAGTGAATCCTCTACTCCTTAACCTCAAAAAGGTGGGACATCTTAAAGGACTCGATAAACTAAAGGAATTCTCACCTATCCACTGTAGATGAAGTCGGGCTAAAGTCCAGGACTCCTCAGATGGTCCTTCAAGATCTCTTCCAGACTGATGTTAAAAAAATTCTTTAGCCCGGCAGGGAGTGGCTCAGTGGTTGAGCATCGACCTAGGATCCAAGTGATCAGGGTTCGATTCTCTGTCAGGGCCCATGTCCGGGCTGCGGGCTCGATCAATGACTCTCTCATCATTGATGTTTCTGTCTCTCTCTCTCCCTCTCCTGTCCTCTCTCTGAAATCAATAAAGATATATTTAAAAAAAAAATTCTTTAGTATATGAATGGAGAACAAATTTAGAATTTTAAGGAGTCATAGAGGTCTTCCAGCCCAATTTCTTCTCTTTGTCTTTGTGGAAATTATGTCTCAGAGAGGATAACTTGCCCAGTGTAGAGCAGCTACCTCATTTCTATTCAATACAAGTTTATTAAATACCTGCTACATTTCAGGTATCATATTAAAAAGTAGGAAAACAGATAAAGTGAATAATAACAAGCTTGGCGTATTAGTTAAGCAGGCACACTAGAGCCAGACCCCTTGGGTCTCACGTTAGCTTCACTACTTCCTAGCTGTGTGGCCGTGGTCAAGTCAACCTTTCTGTGCTTCAGCTCAGTTTTCATACAATAATGTAACGAGATAATATAACTCATGAGATCATTGTAAGACTCAAAAGAACCAATATACTCAATGCATATAGGACAGAACAGTGCCTGGCACATAGTAGGAGCTTTGTTCATGAAAATACAAGGTTTCTGCTCTCTAGAAGCTCTCTATCCGTTGCTTAGACACACAGCCTGGCACATGGGGGGACATGCAACACTAGCCAACCTAATTAGTATTATACACTCTTTTCAGGCGCAGATTTGCCTAGATCACCAGTGAGTCTTCCCACCTCGTGCCTAGTACAGTGCCTGGCACTTGACGGACGTGGTGTTTGCTGAATGGGTGCAGAAATGAACCACAAAACTTAAGAGTCGAGAAACAGGCACCCTGACAAGCAAGTATGTGAACTGGACCTTAAAAAATGGACAAGAGGACCAGTCATGTCTTCAGACAGAGAAGGGATGAGGGATTCAAGGCAGTTTAAGCAACAAGAGGGAAGGCAGGGAGTGCGCCGGTGGCTGGCTTTCTTCCACCATATATTTAGCCCGCTCTTCTCACTCCCTTCGTTTGAGGGGCTGGCGAAGGAGAGCGCAGTGAACCCAGAACCCGCAGCTCTCGGCTCCCGCTGCAGCATGCAGGCCCATTCTGGTGACACGGGCACCGATAAAGTTGTTCAAGAAGCCATCGGTTGTTCTTTCCTTTAACACGTGTTCATTCAGGAGGAACTGGCTGATTTCAGAAATCCGGCGGGAGTTAAAGCACTAAATGTATATTTACTTAGTCCACTGTGAGCGTTTGATGACATTTTATTCTTTTCTTTTTTTTTTTAAATATATCTTTATTAATTTCAGAGAGAGGAAAGGCAAGGGAGAGAGAGAGATAGAAACATCAATGATGAGAGAGTCATTGATGGGGCCCACAACCCGGGCATGTGCCCTGACTGGGAATCGAACCCCGATCGCCTGGATCCTAGGTCAATGTTCAACCACTGAGCCACGCCCGGCCGGGCGACATTTTATTCTTGTCTTTGTATTTTCCTTTTGTTCGACCCTCCTCCAGGAGGGACTGAAATCGTTTTATAGCTACATTCAACAAAACTACACATCATTGAATTACTTACCTGTGAAAGTTTTTGACAGTATTAATCACCTGGTGTCCCCCAACATCCATTCTCCCTTCTTTTTTAGCAATAGAGTGCTACTCAATTTTTATCTGGGCACAAGGCTTGATGGCCACATTTCCCAGCCTTACTCGCATTGATACGTGGCCAAGTGACTGAGCAGGCATGGTATGTTCCACTTCCAAAAAATGCATTTTAAAAGGGTGACATTGTCTTTTTTTAAAAAATTTCCCTTTCTTGTTGCAAGTATTACAGATTTTTCTCACCCCTTCACGGCCTCTCCTCTCGATGGAGTGTGGATGTGATGACTAGAGTTAAAGCGACCATTTGACCTCCTGAGATGACCTTGGGAACAGAAAAAGTGCTCAGGAGCGCAAGGAGAAGCCCGGGTCTTTGATGCTTCACGGATGCCACGTGCGGCTGAGATAAACTTCTGCTTGTTTAAGCTGCTGTTGGTTTAAGTTTGGTGTTTCGTTTCCTGCAGCGACGTCCCCTCCTAACTCAGAACAGCTTCCTCTTGTTAACCATCCTGACACCTCCTTTGCCGCCTCCAAGCCAGTTGTTACAACTCAGCGGATAAAAATGAAGATGTCTCAAGTAATAGCTGAGAATTCATTGTAAAAACTTTGCTTCTTCCTTCCCTAGTCAAAAACGTCGCCTTGTGAATTTCATGGCCACTAGAGTTGGGTTGTCCCGTTTGCATCCTGTCCCCCTCCGCGATGAGGGGCCAGCCTGTGAGCGGGAGGGAGCCCAAGCGATACAGCGTGTGGGGACACAGCAGAAGTGGCACTGAAGCCATTTAGGCCGGAAGGCGGCAGACTCCCCGCCGGTACATAGATTACGATTTGGCCACAATGCAGTGCTAGTCAGCGATTAAAGATTGTGTCCTAGGACAATGTTTATTGCCTTGGGAGCACGCATAGAAAGTGTCATCAACTAAAAAGGTAATTCCAGAACAATATATAAATATATATTGTCCTACCTGTACTTAGAGAAAACATGAAGTATAGGCCCCCAAGAGTAACAGTAGCTATCTTTGGTTAATATGGTTACAGAGGATTTGTACTTTCTTTTGTATTTATTTATAATTTCATAATAAACACCTGAAATTTGAATACATTTTAAGTTATTTAAAAGCAATTTGGGGTAATGGCAGAAGCAGGAATAAATCCCCACGCATGGTTAAGGTTTCTTTTTCTGTATTGCATCAGTCAGAGGAACGTTAAGCTCCACTGTGATGACAAACAACCCTTAGCTCCTCAGCGATGAACACGCCAAAGGTGTATTTTTTATGTAAAATCCATTGTGGGTCAGCGGGGACACCTTTTCAGCCAGCGGCTCAGCGATCCATCTCAACATGTAGCTATCAAGGTCAATGCTGGGGAGAGGGTTAGAGAAGACACTTGCATTCACAGCTTATTGGCAAGAACTTGCACTTCTCCTGACCTAACTGTACCGGAGGCTGGGAAACGGGGGGAGTGTGTGGAGCAGCTGGTGAGACCTGCCTCTGCCCCATGTACATATGGTGATAATATTCCCTCAGCCCAAAGTCTAAATTTACAGTGTGGCACGTAAATAATTGACTTTAGGACTGATTTTTAAAAATACACACACAACAGAATCTATGGTTTCTTGCTACGGTTTTTTAATTTAATTTTATTTTTTTGATTGATCGGGTTTTTTTAATTAATTAATTAATTAATTTTTATTTATTTATTTATTTATTTTGTTTAAAATATTACAGATGTCCCTTCTTCTCCCCAATGACCCATTCCACCCGTCCCATCCAGTTTTTTAAATAGTCAGCAATGGACTTGGCCGTGAGAAAGGGGGAGGAAACTGGGAAAAGATGCAGCCAAGACGAAAGGTGTCCTGCCTCCCTCTCTAGGCTCTTTCATGAATAAAAGTCATTCTCAACCACAGCCGGGGGGAGAGAGAGAAGCCTGGGGACTGAGTCATGAAAGCGCCGGCCAGCACGAGGAGCGCGGATTTCCGAGGGACTAAGAGGGCAACCCGGGCTCCCCGAGACAATGGGAACACCAGGCAGGAGGGTGAGCTGGCTGGAAGCTGGGGAGGACAGCCAAGGTCCAAATGGGATGGGGAAGGTTCGGAAGACTGCCAGATGTGGGCAGTGCCAAAGGCAGGGGCCAGAGTCGGAGGAGGAAGCCAAGAACGTGGGGTGGGGATGGCAGTGGGGTTTCCTTGCAATGTGCACCGCCGTTCCAGCCTTGCTCTCAAGAAACAGCAGGCTGGGACCTGCAGTCTGCGTGATTTAACCGGCCCTGGGCGAGAGACACCAGGAAGCATTCGGCAGTCATGCCACAAAGAAGAGCCCGCGGTGTAAGTTAGGGCCAGGGCAAGAGCAGAAGGCTAACAGGGGCATCACCCCAGGCAGGCTGAGGCGGCTGCGGGGACACGGGGACAGGTGGTTGGCAGCAGGAAGGCAGCCGCCATTCAGGTGCACCGGGGCCTGGACGGCTGGATCGGGACCCCAGCAAGTAGCTGGGGGAGTGAGAGTAGAGTCCAACTCCTCGAGAGGTTCTAGCAAAAGGTACTGCGACTGGGGTCCTCCGAAGGGACAGGGCTTCACAGCAGGGGCTACCCCGGAAGGAGAAGTGGAACACAAATGAGAAAATCAAGAAAAATAGCACATGTAGACAAAGACAAAGGAGGAAGGGAGACCGAAGCTTGGGGGTGTCAGGTCGCCCCTGGGGCCTCAGCTCTGATAAAGCGAACCCCAGGCCTAGGTCAGGAAGGCGAGGCTGTTTCTCTCTTGCTGACCGTGGTCTGCGCTGGCTGGGGTGGGATGGCGCAGAGTTGGGCCTAAACAGACTGGCCCGCCCGTTACTGTTATCAAGCTGCTATCATTGAAACCTTGACTGACAATCCAAAATCCCATGTTGTATCTCCTTGAAACGTATTTTAAAACAAAGAAAACATTTTTTTTAAGTTTGAATTTTTTTACCCCTTTGGCTAAACACACCTCTTGTGCACGGACGCCTGCTTCCGAGTGTTCGGCAACAGGACCACGTGGGGGGCAAGCTCGGGACGAGGAACTGGGGATTCCGAATTCTAACCTGGTTCGGGGAGAACTGAACAAAGCAATGATTAAAGGTGTGTTTAAATATGTTTTGGTTTTTTATTGATTTCAGAGAGAGGAAGGGAGAGGGAGAGAGAGAAACATCGATGATGAGAGTGATTGATCGGCTGCCCCCTGCTGGGGATCAAGCCCACAACCGGGCAGGAGCCCTGACGGAATCGAACCGTGATCTCCTGGTTCATAGGTCGACACCCAACCACTGAGCCACGCTGGCTGGGGAATGTGTTTAAATTTCCCAATGTAATAGAAAACTAAAAACTGTGAGCATATCTACTCATCGAGCGACTTGGCAGGGTGGGATCAGGGGGACACAAATGAGGTGCCCAGGGTGCAAAATTGAAAGCGACACTCGCTCTCAGGGTCATGCAAGTACCCTGCTGGCAAGGAGGAGAACTGTGTACGAGACCAGGGAGCCTTTCAGAACAGGTAACTCTCTCTGGTACTCAGGACATAAGAGGGGGGGTCTGGGTTTTATGGATGTCTCAGTGTTACCCCACCAGAAGCTGCTGAAAAGTGAGGTGATTGAAAGGCTGAGAGAAGCCCAGTAGACTGTGTGGCTTGGCCTCCTGGCAGCAGAGCCCAGAGGGTCAGGGTTAGGAGGCGAGATCTTGCCAGCCACTCCTGCCCGTCGCTGGCCTTAGGGTGACGGGTGGCACCTCCCATTGCCTCTCCCTCCTCTCTGATCCCAAGTAACAGGTTTCCTTTGGGGCTGCAAAAGGTTTGCGTGTTTTAGAAGCCACTCTGCCGATGTGATAGGAGGGCTGGTGGAGACAAGTCAGGCTGGGTCCTTAAGCCTTTATCAGCTAATGCTTATCAATCATGCTTATCCCCTAACACCTCCACCGGACGTAATCGGCTGAATGTCAGCTGAAAGCAAGAGGCCAGGAGAGTTAGGTCCTTCACAGTCACAAGGAAGAGCATCCCAAGGGACCACAGGACACAGATGCTCAATGATCACACGGTGCTCTCTCATTGTCGTTGTAATTCGTTGATGTCTAAAACTACCCATTTGCTAAGGATGCCTGATCCCAATCCGTATCCTAAATATCAAGGCATGTCAGTTGGCATTTATGAGTGTCCCTGTCCTCACAGGAACTAGGATCAGGGAGTAATAGAGAAATATGTGTAGGTGAAGGAGAATGCCTACAGAGTTTACATTCTAGGATTCAGATCCAACTGATGTCTGACAAACTGCTACAAGGTACCACGTAGGTCTCATTTAACCCTACAAAATTCCTGCAATATAAATATTTTTGTCCCAATTTTTACTCCCAGGGCATTCAAATTCAAGCCCACTGCTGTTTCTACTGTTATGGGGGTGTGTGTATGTGTGTGTAAATAGAGTTAGTACACAGAAGCCCCAAGAGCTGAAATACATACACATATTCCTGACTCACTAACACAGTTGGAGGCATCCATAATCAAGTGTCGCATATTTAGGGAGAGGGGTGGCGAAGATGAAAGCTGGGGGAAAGGCATTGGCGGAAGGGTCTGGAGGACTGGAGGCAGGTGAGCTCCCGTGAGTTTTCCTGAAGGAGTTAAGGGTGGAGCTGATTGTCCAGAGGGCAAGGTGGAGAGGCGGTAGGGACAGGAACCGCCTGCTGTCTGAAATAACAGGGCGTGAATCAGTCAATGGCATCCTTTTAATAGGTGGTTAAGGGTGGGTGCTCCCAGGCTCCTGGGTGCAGGTAACCAGAGGACAAAACTGCAGCCAGAGCTAAGCTATACCAGCGACAGCCTCTAGCAGCAGGGGCTCCGAGCTGCAGACACTGTGTGTTAATTCCAGCCCAGACCGGCAGACAGCCGGGCTCTGTCCGGGGAAGGAAGGACGCTAGAGCTGGGGACGACGCATTCAGAAGGAGAATAGGCTCTGAGTTATTTTTAGTGCTGCATCTCCGCACAGAGCAGACCTGAGGCATGTGCGTGCCTGTGAATTCATCAGATGGAACTACATGCGTGCGGAGCCTTGCTCCCCAACATCCCCTCCAGCCAGGAGATTCCTTTCTGCAGCCCAGCCTGCGGCCACAGCGTGTCCTGCCCACTGTGGTGCCGCGATGCTCTGCTGGGCAGCTTCCTGAGGCCTCGTCAAAGATGTTCAGCAGAACAGTGGATGTTGAGGAATCAGCAGCTTTGGACATGGGAGGCGAAGAAAAGTTTCTTGATTTCCCAATTTTTAATGCGTGCCAAACACAAGCTCAGCTCGGTTGGAAATTTCAGCACAATGGAATCCAGAAGGACCTTAAACGAAGCCACAGACAATTTTCCCCCTCGAGCTGCAGTGGAAACTCTACACCCTCACAACACCTAAGGGCCTCCCCACCAATAAACCTCCTTTGCAGAGCATTACATCATCGGCAAAAAATCTGATTGGCTGAGTCTATCCTCAAGAAAAAAATTCCCATTTCTGGCAGAGAAAACTTTGCGAAAGCCTTTTTGGGCATCAAACACCGTATTCAGTTTTTTCCTTTCAGTGCCGTGCTTCAGTGCGATGAGGGGCATGTGGCTCCTCTATGAGGCCGCCTCTGCTAGAACTTCCCGCAGAAACTCTGGGGGTGCTTCTGCCTGAGCACCTGCGTGCCAGCCCCCATGTGGGCAGCGCCCCAGCTTGGTAGGTGGGAAACTGCGCAATGGCCTGATGAGGAAACTTGCTGCCGAGCTTCCAGACTGGACACGCCAAGAGCGATTCTGAGCGTCAGCCAAGGAATGTCATCGCGGAGGCTACTGTGGAATCGGATTAAAGGCGCTCGGGAAGCAGGGAAGCCTTCGAATCTGAAATGTGTATTAATTGCTTGTGTGCCCCGCGTTAGGCTTGGTAGGTGGGCCCCCGCCTTCAAGGAAAACACGAGCATCCATGCAGGCTGCCTTTCCCACGATGTCCCGGCATCACACGAAGGGTGGAAAGAGGCTGAAGCTGTAGGACCGCGGAGCAGGCCATACACGTTTCCTAACACTGAACAGGCCAGTCGGTCTTTGGCTGGGAACTAAGTGGAAGGAAATATAACTCACGGCCCCCACATGCCCATTCTTTTCTTTTGCCTTATTAAGTTTCTATTTCTCTATAACTGTCTCTGAGGTGTTTGCTACAAAGATAGACAAGTTACAATCAGGTGGCATTGCTACTACCACCGCTTTACTACTTTGTATCCTTCCCCATGTCTCCTCCCTCCCCCCTCCCCCCTCCCTCCCCCCTCCCTCCCTCCCTCCTTCCCCCCTCCTCCCTCCCTCCCTCCTCTCTCTCTCTCTCTTTTTCTCTCCCTCCCCCCTTTACAATACAAACAGGTCTCCTTGGCCCTCCCTTAGGCAACTCCCCTCTTTCCTCCAGCTGGATTCGCACCTGACTCTGACCGTGGTCTAGAAAGGGCTTAGCTGGAGGAGATCTTAGTTAACATTCTTGAATTAAAATATCCTGGGGCAGGGATGGGGTGATGGGGTGGGGCCAGTTTCCCAGGGGACCAGTCAGTCCCATTCCGATCTGGACGGCACATTTCCCACGGGCCCGTTTCTAGGTAACCGCAGTCAATGGGCCCTTCATCCAGGTGACAGTTTCCCAACACTCAGTGTCCAAAGGGAAAGGAAGAAAGAAGCCATAAACCTTCCCCCCGGAAGTAGGAGCTGGGTGACATCACTGGGTAAATTTAGGGGTAAAGTGTGGATTTTCATGTGGTGGGATCTTTCTCTCTCCACAGTTTGGGTTTCAGGGCAGTGAAGATAAAAATAGAAGGATGCAAGTCTCCCGTGACAGAGAAGACTAGCGCTCGGGAGGTGAGTAAAAAGCAGGAGGGATCACGGGGACCGATGGAGCAGGTGGCTGCGGGCAGCAGGCAAATTCCAGGGTTTGAAGAAGCAGTGGGCGTGCGGTGAGGTCAGCCCCAAACATCTAGGGAGAGGCTGCTAGGTTTCTGGTCACGCCTTGTTCTTTTAAACTGAACAATGTGAGATGACCCCAGGCAGCCAGACTTTGGTGGGAATGAACTGTCACCCGGCCTTATCCCCCGTTTCACCCTGGACCGTGCTCTACCTGTAGCTTACTTCCCATCTCCTGACATTCCTGCTCCCACAGGCTCCCGCCCTCTGTCTTCGTATCCTGCGATGAACCCTCAGGTTTACTGCTATGATCGCTTCCTCCGGGAGTAATCTGGGCCAGCCTGCTAGTCCAGCGGCGGGCCCTTTAAATGCGGCCGGCTCCGCAGGCCCAGACTGGCACAGAAAAGCCTGTGGCAGACAATAGTGTTTATTCCAGGCAATTGTCCCAGAGCGGTTACTCCCTGCTTACTCCCCACCTGCTGCGGCTGTCTTCTTTCCCAGCATCTGAATGCATTCTCCCCAAGCATCGGCCGGGAGGCTCCCTCTCCCAGCCCGCCCAGAACTACCTGGGCCCCTCTGTTGGGGAAACAGAAGGTAAGCAGCAGGTCAGATGCGACTTTCGGTTCCACTCTGGCTGTTCCAGGGAGCAGCAGCCCTGGGTCAGGCAGGTAGTCTCAGGGCTCCGCCCCAGCGCTAACCTGATCGGCCAGGTTTCCTCGGCGTCCTCAGAGTGGACAAAGGGCGAGGCTTCAAAGCAGCTTGGGCCGAACTCCGCACTTCTACTTGCTGCCTGGAGGGGAAGAGAGGGGACAGGGGAGCCGCTGCCCAGCTCAGGGGTTCTTGCCACCCTCTCGCCCTTCCTGACCCCTGACCGCAGAGTGCCCTGCCCTGGAGAAGGCATTGCCCTGTGGGAGCCCTGAGCACAGCTCCGGAGGCCTCACTGCGGTCACCTCGCCGAGCAGCAGCTGTGGCCTCACTCTGCCTCGGTTGGACTTCCCAGGGAGCCAGGCCTCTGAGCCCCACCCTCGGGGCCCATGGCTCCCCACCCTTCTTACTCCTCCCAGCCACCCCTCTCCTGCACCTAGATCCCTTCCTTTCCCAGAGATGTTTATTTTCAATCACAGGGACCCGGAGGTAAAGGGAGAGGAAGGGCAGAGAATGGCTGGCGGTGGGAATAAGGGGTCAGGGGTGAAACAGTGGCAGTGACAGACAGGAATGTCAGAGCCATTAAACCTCCAGGACTGGGGACACTTTTGGGGGTGGGTGGGGAGAGGTCTCCCTTTAAGTTTTTCTGTAAGTTTTTTAATTTGTCTGATTGTTTGCATCCCACCCACAGCAACGTGGCAGCTTCAAGCCTATCAGGTGGTGGTAACGGGAAAGGGGAGGAAGGCAGGACTTAAGGCCTTCTGGCTACACTGTATGACACTTGCATCTGTTTTTCATGGTGTGGGCACCCCTCATCTCAGCTATGCTTCCCGAGGGTACAGAGCACATCTTGGAGGCTCGGGAGGCCATGCAGCGCCGTGAAATCAAACCACTCGGCATCTGTGGGCTGCAAGCAAGCGACTGGAGCTCCATGAACTTCAGTCTCCTCCTCTGTCGAGTACAGACCATAATCTGTGTTATGGGTTCTGAGGACTGTGTTCAAGACACGTCAGACAGGGCCCTGCCTCACTGTAGATACTTTATAAAATGTAGCTATATGATCGGCTTTGGTTTCCTCCCTTGTAAAATCAGGGTAATGAAACACCCGTCATATTGAGTTGCTTTAAAAGTTAACCAAGTTAATATTTATAAAGTTTTTAGAAAGGTGCCTGGCACACGGCAAGCTCTGTCCAAGTGTTATTAAATAAAATTAATCATCCTGTCCTTTTTCACGATAGCCGAGGGCTGCCTCGCCAGGTGGGCGCTTTCGTAAATATTGCTGACATCAGCCTAATGCACACCCAGGATCGAGAGAGAGACGGGGCAGCCGCTCACAGAGGTGGCTGTGGATTGAGTGGGAAGGGTACTTCCTTTTTTTCTTCTTGTTTATCCTAATTACTGACGCCTCAGTCTGGACCATCTCGGTCGGCCTCCTCCTCCATCCCCTCTGCCAAAGGCTTTCTTTTAAGAAAGTGTGGTAGGCAATCAGATGGACATGAGCAGAGCTAAGGACAGTGGGCCAGGTACAGAAGGTTACCAGGGCAAAAAGCTCTGGGTGCCTAGCCATGGGCTAAACTGGGAAAACAAGAACCTCGCCCCCCAGGGTAACCTTTCCTCCCCCTGACCTTTCATATCGCTAGTCACGTGGGTGGGACCCTCCCCTGACCTCTCCCCACCCTGGCATGTTGCTAGTCATGCGGATTAGACCCCCTTAGAGGGGGAACAAACAAGGGGGCTGGAGAATAGCCCTTAAGCATTAAGTCCCAAGGACAATGAGGTTCTGACTCGAATCAGATACATCTAAGGCCTCAGTTGTGTTTCAGCTCCAGGCCCAGAAAAGCAGCAAAACCATGCAAGTGACATCGAGGCTGACATCAGGACCAGCTACATTGACTAACGACCTCCTGCCCTTGAGCTCACCAATCAGTGGAGACCACAGCCCTGAAAGGACACACCTGGAAAGCTGATGAATATTCTATTGAGGTCCTCCCCCTGAGACCTCCAGATAAATACCCTCAAGAGAACAACTCAGTATTCTCTCTCCCCTTTCCCCCCCCCCAGGGGTGTTACCTCTACCTTTCCCTCTCCTAAGCTCTTAGGGCCCCTTTTTTGCCTCTGTAACTTGTCTTCTGAGCCCATTCCTTCTACAGCTCACTTCTCCTACCTCTGTGACTTTCTAAATAAACTTTCTCTTAGAGTTTGAGTCTTGGCTCTGAATTCTTTCTTAGCCAGAACTCAAGTACTGAGGTTGCTGAACTGAGGTCCGGTCTGACTCCACGGGCCTAACACCTGGTTCTGTTTTCGTTTCAATGCCAACAAAAGGAATAGCAACTGATTCCAGAACTCCCCGCATTTACTGCAAAAGCCTGTGAGCAGACCCCACGGCTCCGCCTGCGCCTTTCATTTCTCTCCTCTTGCGCCCAGCTTCCATGTGAGTTTCCTTTTGTGACCTCTAATTAAAAGACACAGAGGCTCCACTGAATGCAGGGTCTAATCCTAATTAAGTACGTATTTATTAAACCTGTGTGAGGGATTCAGATGCATGTTCCAGGGTCTAAAGGAAATAAGTCCACCAGAAACAACGTGAGAACAGCCCAGTTAGTCCCTCTGTTGACTTCCCAGTTCATCCCATGCCCTAGTCACCTGTCTGATAACATTTACTATGTGTTTACTCTGTATCAGGCACTCCCTACGCTCTTACATGCTGCCACATCCCCATTTCATCTTCAAATCACTTCTGTAGAGTCCCTAGTATGGTGTCTATTTACAGGGGAAGAAACGGAAGGTTACAGAAGTTAACTCATCCAGCTCACGCACCTGATCAGCGACAGTCACAATCCTTAAAGCTGCCTCCAAAGGTCAAGTTCACTAGGACCAAATTTGCAGGCACCAGCGAGCTCCCATAAAAGTTAGACTTGACTGTTCTCTTGGCCTTCTCAGATCTGCTCTTTAAAATATATAGGAGTCTAATCCCTGGCTGGTGTGGTTCAGTGGTTAGAGCGTCGGCCTGAATACTAAAGGATCATGGGTTTGATTCCCAGTCAAGGGCACGTACCTGGGTTGTGGGTTCACAACCCCCCCCCCCCAGCCCTGGTTGAGGCAACCAGTCGATGTGTCTCTCTCACATCAACGTTTCTCTCCCCGTCTCTCTCTCTCTCTCTCCGTCCCCCCCTCCTCCCTCCTTCCTTCCCTCCCTTCCACTCTCTCTGAAAAGCAATGGAAAAAAAATCGTCAGGTGAGAATTAACATCAATGCTGGCATTTTTAGTTGGCAAAGAAAACATGTGCATGACTTTCTTCTGCACAAAGGGTCTTTGGCTTTCCCCTTGTTTCACAGGCACCCAGAAAGCATCCTTCCTGCTGCGTGCGCTGGGCACAGCCAGCCCCTTCCTCCTCTCAGCTCCTCAGTGTGTCACTGATTCTGAGAGAGTTTTAACAAAAGAACTGGAACAGGAAGGGCTTTTAAACAGGCTGTCCCTTTCTTTAAATAATTAAAGAAGATGTTATCGGGGAGATCAGGTTTTTATTAGCTCTTCTCAAGTTCTCTGTCATTCGCTTTCATCCAAGGCAGGATTGAAGGTTGGGGTGGAGGGTGGACATAGAAAAGTGCCCTAATTTGGATGGGGTGTTGGGGAGCACATTATAGAGCCTGGCCATTCACCTCCCGTCTGGATTCTGTGCCAGCAGAATAGAGAGTGGGTTTGAATGGCAGGTTACGGTTCTTTGGAAACAAATTTCGAGAAAATGAATGAGCAAAGTAGTGAATGAAATAATTGTGGGACCCTGACAATAGCGGGTGTATCGTGGGCAGTGGGGCTTTGAGAAGACAAGCTCCAGGCCTTGGAGTGCGCAAAGCAGCCAGGCCGATGGAAAATGAGCGTCAGGAAAACAATTTCTAAACCGGGGACTTGGGAACACAACTCCCATTCAAACACGTCTTCGAAATCTCGGTCCCGGCAACACGTTCCCTGCATTTTTAGTCTCTTGGTGGACGGAGCAGGCCGGGAGCCCACCCCGCACACACAGCAGGGTGCCTCACAGCAGCCTGGAGGACAATACGGAGGAAATTGGTTTTCCAGGAAGCAATTTCTCTATCAGCAGAGCAGGTCTACATTTGCATAGCAGAGAGGCTAGGCTGACAGTTGGAAGGATTCCATCTGCCACTTGGAGTCCTCATTGGACAGCTACAGTGTTCAAAGGACGCTGGGAAATGCACTTTTTAATGTGGGAAGGAGTGTTGATCCAGAGATTGGGGGCCTCCAGGCCAAAGGAGCTGCTGGAAGTGGACTCGCCCCGAGCCCCGAGCTGATTCTTTCCTCTCTCTCCTTTCCTCCTACTAAAATAAAATGAGGTCAGACGGTGGGTGAAGCAGGGGCTAGGGGCAGATTGAAAATGTAATAATAAATATTTATAGTGCCTCGCTCATTATGAGGCTTATGTAGATTCCTATTAAACACTTGTCAGTTTGACTTGTTTCCTTGATTTACACTAGAATTTAGAAAGCCAGAAGGGTTATTAGCTTACATCTTGTCATTTTAATGGCCTGTCTCAGGGAACAAAAAGAAAAAAGAAACCCTAGAAAACATCATCTCCTTTGCACAGATGAGACCCTCCTGAAGGAGACTACTTTCAGTTCTCCAGATTCCTTCCGGCCTAGCTGCCCTGGTCCGCAAGAGTTCAAGCCCCCGACCTTTATTGGGCTTCTACTGGTGGTTATTTCTCAGGTGGTTAGGTCACAGCCTCTCCCACTCTGGAGCAGCGCAGGCACCGTGTGTGGGGTTAGGTCAGTCCACTGGAGAGCAAGCAGCCCGGAACAATGGCCCCTTCTTGTCGCCTGCCACCCACACCCTGTTGACTCAACCTTTAGAGTTGAGAAAACAGAAAATATTTCTGCCCACGACCTCCGGCAAGTCTTTAGCCTCTCTGGGCTCCAGTTGCCTGAACTGCGAAAAGAGGGAGATAGGACTAGATGATCTCTAAGGACCACAGCTGTGGATCCCCTTTTCTGGGGCAGCACAAACTCACATAATCTGTTCACTGTCTTTGTAAGTGCACTTGGGCTTGTCAGGCTAAATGTCCTAGTTTTGGGTTCTGAAAATCTGGTCACTGTATTTATAAGATCATTTCAGCACTAACATTCTATGCCTCCAGGATTCTAAGTAGGTAACAGCTTTAAGTGACTGTTCTCATTACTAGTGACATGACCTTGGGCGAGTCGGTTAACCTCTCTGGGATTCAGGTCCCTTAGCTGTAAAAATAGGAATAGTAAAATCTTGTTTCAAGGCAGGGAGCTGGATTAGCTAGAGCACCCTCTTGCTAAAGATTTATGATTCAATGACTTGGGGCCCATCTGCTTGAACAAAGGCACAGCTGGACCCCTGAATGTTTGAAAGAGGTCTGCAGACCGTCCCTCAAATGGTTGAACGGAGGCATCAATGATGTCCCTGAGGACAGTGTCCCTTTGTGACCTGGAAAACAACCAGGAGCACCAGCCCAATTGCTTACTATGGAGAATGGCCTTCTTGTGGTGAGATACCAGTGGGCTCTGAAGCAAAGCTTCCTGTGCAATCCTCCTTTGGATAGAGGGGAGCCTCTGGGATTCACTCCAAGGTCATAGGAATGTCAAAGTATTACCTCTCCTTCCTTCCAACATTTCCATTATCAAAGAAAATGAGAGAGAAAGAGAGAGCGAGAGTGAAAGAGAGAGTGAGAGAGCGAGAATGGGATATCAGTGGGATTCAGGGCCTCTAAACCTGGGTCTAGTAACAAGCTGTGTGATGCTGGGCAAGTCACATAATCTCTCTGGGCCCAGTTTCCTCACATGAAAAATTAGACTGTTTGATTACATGAGCTCTAAGGTCTGTTTAGAGGTTCTGTGGACTCTCACACGGTGGTTTTCAGGCACCATCAGGGGGTTATTTGGGGGCAGAGAGAATTCCTTTCTCCTTTAAATCACAAGTAGGCAACCATGCAATCATTTCTTCCAGGCTAGCAATGGAATGGGGTTTTCTGAGAGATGGATCTTGATGTTCATACCTGTATCCATGTCTCCGTCCATCAGGTCTAATCCTAGCCCTGTGTCTGGCACACAGCATATGTCTCCTGATCATTTAGTTTTCTGTTAAAAGAGAAAAGGAACAATGGGATGCTTTGTAAGTCTCCCAAGCTGACTCCTCCTTGGTAAAGGTAGGCTGTCCACAGTGTGCGGAGTAGGAATGAGGTTGGAGCACTGGTCGCCGGGCAGCCCGGCCAGGAGGCGGCTGTACTAGTCCCTGCACAGAGCAACGAGAGCTGAGAGGCACACGGTCTTCCAGCCTGAACACTGGGGTGGACCCCCGGTTCTTCTTTCTCCCCCACTCCTCGCACTTCCTTCAGCATCCGTCCCTGTGGAGTCTCTGTCCTGGGTGGTTCTCCAATCTGTCCACTTGTCTGCATCAGCCGAATTCCGCACATCACGAGGGCTCCCCCAGGTGGCTCACCTGCAACAGCCTCCTCGCAGGGTCACTGCATCAACTCTGCCCCCTTCTGGTCCGTTTAAGAACAATTATGGACAATTTTGAGCACAGAGAAAAGTTTAGAGAAGAGTGTCAAAATGCTCAGGAGCGGTGATAAGGTTCACTTTGGAACTATTAAGAGAATCACTTTAGAAACAAACAGTTTCAGCTCCAATCTTGGTTCTACCACTTTCTCACTAGGTAACATTGGCAAGTTCCTTGATCTTCCTGAACCTTAGTTTCCTCATCTATAAAATGGGGGATGGGAGTGGTGCACTGACCTCACAGGGTTGTGAGAATTAAATTAGCTTATTCATTTACATGCTATATGTGTTAGCCTTAGTCTCTCTCTTTCTCTGATTTTAACCCAATTTATTTTGCACCCTTTCTCTAGAGGGAGCTCAAATCTACCTGTCACCCACCTCCCTAAACCCCCTAATTGCTCCCTGTTGCCCTCAGGACACAGTCCAAACTCCTTCACATGGTTCACTTGAGCCTGGAAGGTCTGATCCAGTCTCATCCCACATTTGCTTTGGAATGAGGCAGAGGAGAGAGGACATTCCAGGCTGGGAACACTTTGTGAGAAAGTAGAAATGAAGCAGGTAGGTTGCAGAGGCCGGCAGAGAGGTGACTCTGAGCATGTCTTGGTCTGCAGCTAGACTGCAGAAGTTCATACTGTCAACAAAGGTTCACTGCCACCATCTAATGTCAACAAAAGCCCCAAATTGGAGCGCAGAAAGAGGAGAAGCTTTATTCAGGTAAACAGATTGCGAAATGGGGAAACACAGCCTCGGGATTAAAAGTGCATTCTGTGGAAACCAGGTGTTAAATAGAGTAAGTGTCTCAAGGTCTGGACAGTTCTTACTTTAGTTGCTGTTCTTGTTAAAACGTAGCACAGTATTTTGCAGACCAGCTGTAAACAGGGTAAGCTTGACAGGGACCCAACAGATAGGTGTAGCCAACTGCAAAGAAAAAAAATGAACATGTAGTTAGCCAAATATTGTATATAAGCAACAGCTAAGCCTCTCTTCAGGGAGATGGAGCTTTGGATGTGAATACCCCCTCTTCTTTATTTTTTGCAAGTAAATAAAAGTACCTAGTGACAACCAAGGCTCATTCTTCAATAGAACGCCCCAAGCAGCAAACCTCTTGAGTCAGGTAACAAAACAGGAGGCCTGCTTTTATAGAGACAGTTTCTGTTCCAGTCCCTGATTGGCCCATTTCTATGCAGATGAGGAATGCAAATTTGCACAGTCTGATTGGTCCAGATAGCACTGTCTTGATTGGCCAGAATCACACATTCTGATTGTCCCTATCTATGGAGCTGCTCTAATTGGTCAGCAAAGATGCAAATGCAGATATAGCTGTACACTTGCATTGGTGGAAAGGTGATTCTGGGAAGTCCTTTATAAGGACGGTTCAGATGGCAGGACCACAGCGCAGGAGGCTGGCAATTCAGTCTGTGGCTGTCCCCTGAAATGCAGAGGGCGTGAGAAGTTCCTGTCAGCAGCAACTGATAGACTCTGGTTGTGAATTTGAGCCCAGTTAACCACAGGATTCATTCTTGGCAGGTAGCTGATTTCTCGGGGTCAGCAATACTCTAGTCCTGCTGCTTATCAGCTGTATGACCTTGGGCTAGTGACTAAACTCTCTATCTTGGTTTTCCCATTTGTCAAAATTTAAAAGAATGTTCCTACTCCTCAAGGTCTTGGGAGAATTAAATGAGCTAATATATAAAGTGCTTAGAACAGTTCTATGCACGCAGAGAGAACTCAAGAAATACTCAGTCTTGCTTGTGTTTGATGAAGATTTTGTAGACCCTCGAAGCAGGTAGAGGAGTTAGACTGGGCTTGGCCAGGACAAGGCGGTCAGCAGTGTGCAGAACCGAATTCAGGTTGAAGGACCTGCCCTGGGCGGCCCAGCCCGGGACCTGCTGCTGGGTTAGCCAAGGTAGTGGGGGTGGCGAGACACGGTCAGACACATGGGTGAAGAATTGCTTTTGAAAAGTTCCGTGGCAGCATTCTTCAGAACGCTAGGTCTAGAAAGCACTCCCTGAGTGGTAGCTGTTCCTCTAAATTTGAGAAACGCCACTTAGGTCCCAGTTAGTAGAGTCACAATGTACATTAGCAGGTTAAAGCGGCCCAGAAACCCTGCAGTAAACAAACATTTAGGATTTTGATAAATCCAGTATTTCTGAAATAGTTTGATCCCAGGACATCCCTGCCCCTTGTCGCCCAGCAATAACCTCGATTAACGACCCGAGGAACTAGTGTTCAGCAGGCCGCCCTTTGGGTCACACTGCCCTGAGGTGACGCCAGGGAACTGGATGAACAGTGCTGGGGAGAGAACACGCATCCGCAGCAGCGCAGTGTCACCGTTTTCCTCTCCTCTGCTCTCTGGTGGGCTCCGGCAGTGGGGAGCGCAGGAGGACAGTTTAAAATTAAATGCAGATTTCCCTTTCCTTGCCTGGTGTGAACGTTGTTGCTTCTCTCACCCTCCCTCCTACCCACTTCTTTCTCCAAGAGCGTTTGTCTGCCCGAGAGAAAGCCAGCTGGATATTAATGTTGCAATCCTGACTGTTTCAAGGGACTCCTTTTGGCGTTCATTCTAGTTTGCAGTGTTTTACTTGCGTCTCTCTGTGTTAGAAAATCATCTGACTTCTCCAAGTGATTTCTTTGGGGTAGTATCATTATTACAATTTTGCCTTTTCTCCGGAATTAAGGCTACCCCCCCCCCCCAGGACTTCTTGGCATTTCCGTGAGGTTTATGATTCTGTGGTGCTTGAAGTAGGTGGCATCCTGTTTGCACTGCAAACAGTAAAATAAAATCCCGCCTCCGGATCACTAAGGAGCCTCGGGGTCACTGCTGCTGATGGAATCCCATCTGTTCTGGGTCAGCATCTGGACCCAGGAGACCTGCTGGGACTGGAAAGGGAAATCAGAGCAGCAGGGCAATGCTGACCTTTAGGCTCGTGCTTGAGTGGTGAATATGAGCAACTGCCAGCGAGAACAATGCAGACAAGGCCCGAGGTAATGAGGTGTATGAACCATGGAGTTTCATGAACTTGGAAAGGATAGTAGGTCCCACTTCTCTCAGTCTCAAGTCACTGTCATGCATTTTCAAAAGACCTCAGAGGAGTCTCCTGAAAATTCTGTTGTTAACCCATGTGACTGAGCTGCCAGGAGCAACCCCAAATGGCAGACTCTGTGATTTGGGCTCTGGCAGGACCCGCCGTGGGGTTTGGTTCCCATTAGTCTTGGACCTTCAGACACGCGCGGCTCCCTTCATCTCCCCCTGTAACCACCCTCAGCAGAAGGCCGCAATCAGCACACGTCTGCTAAGATGTACACAATGATTGTCTTTGTGGAAGCTGCTAGACACAGCTTACCTCACACACGGGTGCCTTTCTCACTTCCAAACTTCTCTCACGCCATGCCAACATTCTTGGCCCGGTTTTTTGAGCAAATCAGGTCCTTTAAGGTTGGGATTCAGGTAGCGAGCCCGGTTCCAGGTTAAAGCTGCATCTGTTCGGCCACTAACTCCTGCAGTGGTTTGCCCCCTCCCAGTCTCCTGATGAGCCTCACCCGTAGCATCCAAGCCCCCACCAAGCTCCAAAGCAGGCTCCCCCTCCAGCTGCGACGGTGAGAATCCTGTAGCCTGCTCTGTAGCGATCGCCGTGGTTTTCTGTTCTTAGGCCCCTCTCCTTTCCTTTCTTGGCCAGATAAGAAGGCTTTATCCTAGGAGACTGAGAAATAACTGGAGAGACACTTCAAAGGAGGCTTATTTCTGGAATTTAGGCTGGTGGGGTTGGTGCTAAAGCAACTTTGGTATATAAAAAGTAAGTTAAGTCTTATTTGGTTATCACAGGCTGGGAGGCCTGTGACCTCTGAGTTATTGGTAATATTGTCCCGGTTTTACCTTTTTTCTGTCCGACAGCGACCGTAACTGATAAGACTTTGCATCCCAGCAGCCAGTCCAGCGCTCGACAATGATGGTGTCCGGTGGGTGGTTAGTGGGCGAATTTCCCTCTTCAAAAATAATCCCTCAGGGTGACTGACGAGTCTCCACTTGAGACTCAGCAAAACGCAAGCTTCTGACCTCACAGACCAGCCCATTCCACTAACAGACGCAACCAACTTTTTAGATGTTTCTCGTGCAAAGCTGAAACCTGCCTTTCTGCAGCTTTCAAATGTTCTTCCTGCCTCACCCTCTGGGGTCACAGCTACAAGTCCAGTACCCCTTCCCGTGAGATGTTCGGTTTCCCAAGTCTCTTCTTTTCCACCTTAAGCATTTCCAGCTCCTTGAATTTTCTTTTAGATGGTGAGTTTTTCTAATGCTCCTTGCCCTGGTGACTCTCTTTAAATATTTCTTGTTATCAATGAGCACAGGCCAGAAGACTCCCAGGGAACCACTCCTGTTCATTAGCAACCTTGTCAGGCGAGCTCCAGGAATCGCCCTCCAGCCTCTGCAGGACCGAGAACCCGGTGTTGCCCCTCCTTTGCCACCTGCTGTCTTTTCCTATTGTTGCACCCCCATGACATTTAGATTTCTCAGCAGCTGCCACAATAGACTGCAGATTTTCAGGAATGTCGCCCCGGGAAATAGAGGACAGGACAGCCTAGTTTGATGACAGACAGTATGGTGGAGAAATATCTGGAAAATCTGAGGTTTGAGGGAAAGGCCAAGCTATGTTGGAAGATGCAGTTAGGTAGAGAAATGGGAGAAGAGGGGGGATCTTGGAAAGCCCAAGGGCAAACTGAGAGCACCAGGACCAGAGCATCGTTAAAGTGAGGTTGTTGATAGTAGGCGTGGGTGTGGCAGGGAAGGGAAGACAACTTCCCCCAGCTCACAATTCTTCCTCAGGTGCCCCAGAGGCCAGTGCTTAGAAATTCTTTGAAACGGCAGCTTCTGAACGAAATCTAAGGCTACAGTTATTGAATTTAGCTATCAAAGAAAAATTACCCTACTTAAATTTCATTTTAATATGCTTCTGTTCTGTGAATTTTGCATCCAATGTGTTTTACATTTGCATTCACACACAATGTATGATTAAATTCAGAATAAAAATGAGAAATCAGGGAGATAATGTTAGATGTTTTATTCTAATGCCAGCCTATTAAGCCAATTCAGTAGTTAAACAAATTTAGTCTTCAATTTAATTAAAATAGTCAAGAATTTTCACGGGTAAAAAGCTGAAATGTAAGTAACTGTTTTCACATCTATATTTCTTTTCCTAGTCAGTTGGTAGGGTGATGTGCTGTGAATTTGGTCTCTTTTCTACTAGAAGAAATGTTAGGCCGTAGTTCCCTGTGTAAAAGACTCTTTCCCCTCTTTTCTCAGAAAAACCTCCCTGGAATTGATGATCAGAATCAACTTTCCACAGTTCGATGGACATCTTGGAGATCAAGGAATCCAACCCCTATCATTCCAGATGAAAGAACCAGAGAGGTTGCCGATCGGCTTGCAGTCACACAGCTAGTTGCCTGCCACTGTGAGTACTTTAGAGGATGTCCTATTGTTAGTTCTTGGACTTCTGGCATTTCAGTTCAGACAATTCGTCTTCTGTGCCAGAACTCACAGTCCTTCCTCTCTCCTCCAGAGCTCAAGCATTGCCTCCCCTGATTGTTACAAATGTGCACACTTTGAATTAACATCTGCTCTACCTTTTCCCGGAGAATTGTGAAGACCACACAGAGCCCGGATTCTGGGCCTGTTTCTAGCTCATCATCACAATCGGGGGGAATATTGGTGGGGAGACTGTTCTAGAGAGAGATCCAAGATGAGCCCTCAGTACCCTGGTTTGCATGCTTTGTGTCTCTGGCTGTTCTCTGGTTATGTCAGTCTGATGTGCTCATGGGGGGGGGGTGAGAGCGGGGAGAGGGTGCAATGAGATCATTCTGCTTATAATTTGATCCCCTGGATGATGGGTAGTGAATACATGCTGGCCCCATCTCCCACTGGTATTCTCCGGAGAAGGGGCATTTGGGAGTATTGCCCTGCCCTACCTTTAAAGTAACCTCCTTGGCACATTCTTGCATAAAACAAGGCTAGCCCCTGGGAGAGAAGGCAAGCCTGCCACTCTGAGGGGTGATTGATAGGTCTTTGTCATTGAGGCCAGGTCCCGATTGGATGCACCGCGTTGGCCTAAACATTCCGAGGCCTGGCACGGTGGCTGCCGGGGTCCTGCTGAGGGAGCGAATGCAGGACATCTGGGAAGACCAACTGAATGGGCCCGCTGCTTAGCATCTCTCTGGTACGCAGAGAGCCTGGGGTCTTTCACCTGCCCGCAGGACGTGTCTGGAGGGACAGCCTTTGGCTCATCTAGGACACAGCCTCACAGGGTGCATTTACAGAATTTTGTTATTTAAAACAGATGGAAAAAGATTTGCCCAGCGGTATTGTGCTTCACATTGAGCTTTGGTAACAATACGGGGTGCATCTGTTGCCAGTTTCAGCACCCACTTTCTGTCTCCTCTCCCCTATTTCCCAGCCTTTCCCTCCATCTTACTCTGCTTCTTTCCCTGGGCTTGCAGTCACACAGCTAGTCGCTGGGCACTCAGTCCGTACAGAGTGGCCTGCTGTCAGGGACAGTTTGCTCGTAGTCCTCCAGTCGATTCCTCTCTCCTCTCTCCCCCCATGTTTCTTTCTCTCTCTCTTCCCCTCTCTCACTGGTCCCTGGCTGGGGATCGAACCCACAACCTTGGCTCATTGGGACCATGCTCGAACCAACTGAGCTACCCGACCTGGGCTGTTTCTCTAGAGAGGCAGAAAAATCAGGAGCAAATTGAGAGTGATACAGGAGGCTGCAGAGAGGAGTAGTCAGCACTCTGGCTCTGAACTGAGGTCAACCCTGGTTTTGACCTTCACTAGCTGTGGAACCCTGAGAAAATCATTTAAACTCTTTGAGCTTGTGGTTTCTCATTGGTTCAATGAAGACAAAAAGAAAGCCCGCCTTATTACTTTTTGTAAAAATTAAAAAAGATAATACATGTCAAGGCCTTACACATGGTTAGACATTAGTTACTAGTAGTTACTTCTTAACATTAAGAGAAACAGAATATGTATTGTCAGAGCCATGCCTATATATTTGCTCTGTGCATAAAACATAGGGCATTTGATTCTTTTAACACGACTGCGCATTTCAAACGTGTACTTTTAGGGCTATGGAGAGGACCTTCCGATTGTGTGGGCTTCTTTCTGGGTGAATGGCCCTTTGGATAAGTGCCCCACTTACCCATCTCTTCCCTTCTCTATTCCGTGAAACTCAGTGGATTGAGAACCAAAGAGAACCAGGGAGGGCGGAGGACATTTCTAAACCTGAAGCTGAGATGTGCGTGTTAGTTACTGTAATTACTGAAAATCATCCGGACCACTCTCTCATCCCCCAATCTCTCATCCCCCAGTCTCTCATCCCACAGTCTCTCATCCCCCAGTCTCTCATCCCACAGTCTCTCATCCCCCAGTCTCTCACCCCACAGTCTCTCATCCCCCAGTCTCTCATCCCCCAGTCTCTCATCCCACAGTCTCTCACCCCACAATCTCTCATTCCCCAGTCTCTCATCCCACAGTCTCTCACCCCACAGTCTCTCACCCACAGTCTCTCACCCACAGTCTCTCACCCACAGTCTCTCACCCCACAGTCTCTCACCCACAGTCTCTCACCCCACAGTCTCTCACCCACAGTCTCTCACCCACAGTCTCTTACCCCACAGTCTCTCACCCCCCAGTCTCTCATCCCCCAGTCTCTCACCCACAGTCTCTCACCCCACAGTCTCTCACCCCACAGTCTCTCACCCACAGTCTCTCATCCCACAGTCTCTCATCCCACAGTCTCTCACCCCACAATCTCTCATTCCCCAGTCTCTCATCCCACAGTCTCTCATCCCCCAATCTCTCACCCACAGTCTCTCACCCCACAGTCTCTCACCCACAGTCTCTCATCCCACAACCTCTCATCCCACGCAGAACCCCAGAGAGAACGCTGCCAGTGGACAGAGGCACCTGGTCGTTTGTTTGGACTTGAGCACTACGGGCTGGAGAAAGGCCGCCGCAGGGAATATTTTGTGAGCAGGGGAATGGGAATTGGGAGGTATACTGAGAAGGGAAGGTGCCAGGGACTGCACGCTCATAAATGATAGAGTAGTTGAATGGTAAATACATTTATTCACTGTTATTAGTCTACCTACCAAGGGCCAGGTCCTGCTAGGCTGCAAGAAATAAGATGAAAAAGGAGTGGTCCTTGCCTGGTGAAAGACAGAAGTGCAAACCAATGTCAATGACAAAACTGTAGAATCTACCGCTTAACCGCTCGCTCAGCCTCTGCGTTTGGACGGTGTGGCTTTGAATCCCAGTCCTCTCACTTTCTGAATAAACTTGGTCATGTTAGCTAACCTCGAGCCTCAGTTTCTTCATCTGCTAAATGGGGATTATAGCGCTATCTTCCTTCCTCATAGCGCAGGTGTGAGGATTGAGTGAGTGGTTATACAGAAAGCATGTAGACCTCTGCCTCGCACAGTCAGTGCCATATACGTACGTGTTGGAAACTATTATATTATCACAGATAAGGCCACCATGTGCCGTACGGCACAGAGGGAAGAGCAGGTGACTCTCTCTGGGAGGTTTATGGAGGAGGTAACATTTGATCTAGTTGTTTGTCGGGCAGAAGTAGGACAGGGGTAGGTGCCTGCGGGGAAGATCCCCACGGAGACAGAATCACCTGCACAGACAAGGGCTCTCGGGAGAGAACAAGACGACTGGAAAGCTACCAGTGGACCGATTACTTGAAGGGTCTTTTTTTTCTCAAAGATGCAATAAAGGGGAAACTACCAACGCACATGGAGAAAATGTATTCCTACTGTGTTTTGTTCTGATACTGTCCTGAAGCCCGAGCGCACGTGGAGATGTGGAAGGAGGCCTCTGAATGCTGAAGAAAGCTGTTCTCGTGGCTACAAGAGTGTATAGATACCTACGTGCATACACACGTCGATGCCAGGCACTCAGACAATTGTTCTTTGTGGCTGGTTTGGAAACCATCCTGCTCCTGATCTTGCAAAATTCACGCTTGTACTGATTGTAGTGATCACAGACTTTTAGACCACAGAGATGACATAATCCAACAACCTTACGTTATAGCCAATAAGCCCGAGGCCCAGAGAGTGGCTTGCTTAACATTACTGCATCGCTCAGCCAGTCAGTGGGAGAGCCAGGATGAGAGCATGGGCATTGTTATAGGCTGAGTGTGTATCCCCAAAACTCCTATGTTGAAATCCTAATCCTCAGCGCCCTAAATGTGACTATATTTGGTGATAGGCTCTTTTCCTTTTTAAAGACTTTTCATTGATTTTTAGAGAGAGAGGAAGGGAGAAGGGGGGAAAGAGAGAAACATCAATGTGAGAGCGAAACATCAATTGGCTGCCTCCTGCACGCCCCCTTCCAGGGATCGAGCCCTCAACCCAGGCATGTGCCTTCACGGGAAATCAAACCGGGGACATTTCCATGCACCGGATGACCCCCAACCAACTGAGCCACACTGGCCATGGAGGAGATAGGATCTTTAAAGAGGTAATTAAGTTAAAATGAAGTCGTTAGAATGAACCCTAGTTCAACCTGAATGTTGTCTTTATAAGAAGAGGAGACTGGAATCCTATAGATGGAAAACCATGTGAAACAAGGGAGGAGGCAGTCATTTGTAAGCCAACACAGAGGTCCCAGAAGAAGTCAACCTTCTGATACCTTGATCTTGGACTTCTAGCCTCCAGGATTGTGAGAAAATAAATTTTTGTTGTTTAAGTCATGCAGTCCGTGGTAGGTTGTCATCGTGGCCCTAGCAAAGTACCAGACGTATCCTCACGGTAAGACCCATGCTCTCGCTGCCTCCACAGGTCAGTAGATGGGGCAGGAATTCTCTGCAAGCCCTCAGCTGCTGCGGGAAGGCTGGGCTGGGGCCGTGCTTGGCGCAGGGCAAGGCCTCTGAGGCCCTGGCACTCACCCAGCCTCTGGACTGCTCTCGAATGAACATTATGCCAGGCCAGCCTCATACAATTTACAACTTTACCCAATGAATTAATGTCCACCCACAAGACTCAGAAGAAGTTTCACCGAGGTCAACTCAATGAAAAGTCGATACCAGTGGAATTTTGTAATCGATGATGATGATGATGATGATATTTGTGGATAGTGACTATCAATAAATATTACTGTTTTATTTGAGTGTCTTAACTGCAGTCTTATTGTGGGAAAAGGCCATGATAATGCACTCATTTTTGTATTCTTTCCTTGTGGTAAAAAAATCCTCATTAGGTAATGAGAAATTATCAGCAATAATCCAAACAAACAGTGCCTCAGTTCTGGAATTAGAACAGCCACTAACTGTCAGCTCCCCATTGACACACTGCCATCTGGTGGAGCGGGGCCTGCGGATCCCCGTTCAGGTTCCGATGTTGTCTCTGTCTAGACATATGTGTGTTCTCCTTTCCCGCTGCTTTTCCTGACAGCTGTCCAAATCCAGGGGCGAGAACCACTCGGGTCCAAGTCTCTGCAAAATATTGCAGGAGGTAAGAATTGTCTTTGATTTTCTCCTGCTCTGCCTGTAAGTGATGCTAGTAGCCTGGTGTTTCCCCTCCTCTGGGTGAAACCTTGGATTTCATTCACCAAATTAACATCTCTCTCCCTCCCCCAAATTCCTTTTATTTGTATACAACTCATGGTTTAGAAATTGCTTCTAAAACTACTCTCTCACTTGGTTCTCAAACAATGTTTTGGAGCAGGCTGGTCTAGAATATTAACCTCATTCAACAAAAGTTTATTGAATATTGGCTGTGCTCATACTGGGAACTAGGGATTCAAAGGTGAAGAGATCAGGGCCAACTTAATCCGTTAGGTTCAGAAGGCCCAATGCCTGGAGTCCGCAGTATTTTTAGGAAATGTCAAAGTTCAGAAATAACAGAAGTAAAACCAGCGAATCAGCAAAGTAGTACTTAGTAAAAGCTTGGTGCACACACCAAAAAAGGCAGTTTGCAAACCGGAGCACTCAACCCAAAACCTGGAATGAGGCCCTGGGTATATTGTTATAAAGTAGCTTAAATAGTGAGAAAGCAGTGACTGGCTACAAGATTATAATTTTCTTAAATCATAGGGAATTGGTCAGTGCTTACCTCATGTCAGCCTTGGAAACAATTTAAGTTTTGCTTATGATTTTCAGAGGCATAAGCAAGAAATGACCCAGGTCAAGTAAGCCTTGCAAAATTAGCTAAATTAAACTTCACCCGTATGACTAAACTGGTTTTGTCTGCTCAGGGAATTTTCAAGGTTGGCCTCTTTTTTATTTTAACAGGACTCATGAAAATACTGTAATTTCTTTTAAAATCAGAAGAAAAAAAAATGAACTTTTAGGCGAAGGATAATGTTTTACTGTCATATTAATATATTCACCTTTATGCCAATGCAAGTTGTTAATACAATTTTAATGTTTTTAAAATATAACTTTTAGTATTTTTTTATAGAGGAAGAAGTCCACCAAGGCAAGCTCGCCCAGGAAACACAACAATCACAATGCATTCCTATAAAAGAGAGGAATAAAATTAAACAGTCATTTATGCAAACAAAAGTAATATGAGTAGGGGATTTTAGTTTGTGTCTAAATGGGATTGAAACATGTTTGATTGAACACAACAGGGAATCCAGAAATTGTATGTGGGTTTAGGAAAGTCCTGGGAAGCGCCACAGCTATGGGCAGTGCCAGGGTTCAAATGCGCCAAGAGAATCTGCTGAGCTGGTTGTGAGGCCCAACAGAGGGTCAATGCTCTGGGGACAGAATGCAGGGGAGTTTAAGGGGTTTCCTGGGAGAGAAATCATCCTAAGCGAGAAGAAAACAGCCACAATGTGCTTGGCCCCACAAGGAAGTCCCACTCGCCCTCCTGAGGAGAGAAATGACTTACAGGATGCCTGTTACATGGATGCATTACCCGCCCAGTTCTATGAAGGGCACTAAAGGGACCAGTTTATTGTGAGGCCCTGTTAGAACCCTTGGAAGCACTGTAGATAGAGGGACCTTGCAGGGCATCTTGATGGGTGTAAAGTGGTGTCTCATTGTGTTTTAGTTTCCATTTCCCCGATAATTAATGATGCTGAACACCCTTCCATGTGCTTACTTGCCCTTAGTGCATCTTCCTTGGAAATGTCTAGATGTTTCACCTACGGGTTTTATTTGGTTGATGATTTCCTTTGTTATGCAGAAGTTTTTTTAGTTTCATGTAGTCCCACTTGTTTGTATTTTTGCTTTTATTGCCTCCGCTTTTGGTGTCAAATCCAAGATTTGTTGCCAAGGCTGATGTCAAGGAGCTTACAACTTACATTTTTGTCTAGGAGTTTTACAGTTTCAGGTTTCATGTTCAAGCCTTGAATCTATTTTGCGTTTATTTTTGTGTATGGTGTAAGATAGGAGTCCATTTTTAATCTTTTGCATGAGGCTGTTCAGTTTCCTCTACACCCTTTATTGAAGAGATGACCCTTTCCCTACTGTATATCGCTGGTTTCTTTGTCAAAAATTAATTGACCACATATGTCTCAACTTATTTCTGGGCTCTCTGTCCTGTTCCATTGATCTCTGTGCCTGTTTTTATGCCAATACCATACTGTTTTTATTACCATAGTTTTGTGATATAGTTTGATATCCAGGAATGTGATGCCTCCAGCTTTGCTCTTCTTTCTCAAGATGCTTTGACTATTTGGGTCTTTTGTGATTCCATACAAGTCGTACTATCTGTAAAAAGTGCCATTGGAATTTTGATAGGGATTGCATTGAATCTGTAGGTGCTTTGGGTAATACGGACACTTGAACAGTATCAATTCTTCCGATCCATGAACCTGGAATATCTTTTCATTTATTTGTTTTACTCAGTTTTCTTTATTCATGTCTTGTGGTTTTCAATACACAGGTCTTTTACAGCCTCGGTTAAATTTATCCCTAGGTATGTTATTGTATCCAATCTAATTGTAAATGGAATTTTTCCTAATTTCTCTTTCTAATTAGTGTATGGAAACACAACAGGTTTTTGTGTATTAATTTGGAGTGTCCTGCAATTTACGGAGTTCGTTCATTAGTTCTAACAGTTTTTTGGTGGTGTCTTCAGGGTTTTCTATATGAGCCAACAAGAGGTTATAACATGTATAAGTATTTATGCACCCAAAGTAAGAGTGCCTAAACATATAAAGCAAGTATCAACAGGCTTGAAGGGAGAAATAGACAGAAATACAATAGTAGTACAGAATCTTAATATCCCACTTACATCAATGGCTCGATCAGACAGAAAATCAATAAGGAAACACCAACTTTAAATGACACACTCAGAAGCAACGGAATACACATTCTTCTCAAGTGCACAGGGAACATGTTCCAGGATAGATCACATGTTAGACCACAAAAGAAGCCTTAATAAATTTAAGAGGACTGAAATCATATCAAGCATCTTTTCCAACTACAATGGTATAAAACTAGCAATAAATTACAAGAAGGAAACTGAAATATTCACAAATATGAGGAAATTTAACAACATGCTACCGAACAACCAATGGATCAAAGAAGAAATCAATAGAGAAATTTAAAAAAAAATACCTTGAGACAAACGCAAATGGAAATACAATATATCAAAATTTATGTAATGCAGTGAAAGGAGTTCTAAGAGGGTTCATAGCAGTAACTGCCTATATCAATAAACAGGAATAGTCTCAAATAAGCAATCTAACTTTATACCTCAAGGAACTAGATAAAGAAGAAAAACAAAGCTCAAAGTTAGTGGAAGGAAAGAAATAACAAAGATTAGAGCAGAAATAGCTGAAATAGAGATGAAAAAGACAATAGAGATCAGTGAAACCAAGAGCTGCTTCTTTGAAAAGATAAACAAAATTGACTACCTTTAGCTAGATTCACCAAGAAAAAAAGAGGCCTCACATAAATAATATTAGAAATGAAAGAGGAGCCATTACAGTTGATGCCACAGAAATACAAAGGGTAAGACTTACGTTAGAACTATACCTTTGTACCTCTAAATCTCCTTCACTTTTTTGCCCATCCCTCCACCATTGGCCCAACCCTCTAGCAACTATCAATGTGTTTTCCGTATCTATGAGTCTGTTTGTTCATTAGTTTAGTTTTTCGGATTCGACATATATGTGAAATGATATAGTATTTGCCTTCCTCCGACTTATTTCACTTAGCATAACAGCCTCTAGTTCTATCCAATGTTGTCACAAATGGAAGGTGTCACTTTTTCATGGTTGAGTAATATTCCATGGTGTGTGTGTTCCCAGGACATAACCTTCGGTATAGCTGCCTGTTGACTTGTCTGTCTCCATTGTGGGCCTTTTATTCTGAGAACAGGGAGTGTGTACTGGGCACTAGTATATTTCTTTGAACCAGCACAGCCCTTGGGCAAAGTGGATGTTCAATATATATTTGTAATATAAGTAATCTCCAGATTCAATTTGTATATATTTATCTCCATCACAGAACCTCAGTGTATGACCACAATCAAAGCGATGCAATGCAATGCTTCAAAGAAAATGGTGCCTTTCAGAAGGTGGCATGGAACGCCCCGAACTGTAACAATATCCTAGCCCCACACGCAGTTATCTGATTGGCTAAACGGTCATTAGAAAGTCACATGAATTGGAGTTTTGTTTTGAAAATTCCGTTGTGGGGGGAAGGGTTGGTGTAGTCATCTATGAACTTGTTTTTCATACCTGGCAAGACCGATTTGCTCTGGTTGATCCACTGCAAAAAGAGAGAAAATGACAAAATAAGCTTTTTATGGGACAATATCACAGTTGCTAGCAGTTTTGAATTTGCAATTTGTAACTTCAGGGCTTTCTCTCCCTGTTATTAACATTTTACCTCTTCTATTTTTGTTTTTTTTTTTTTTAGTCAGACCTTCCACTCTCTTTTTTCAGACCCTCAACTTTAACCTGAGTTAAAGGAGACCGTGTGTCATCTATAAATTCAGAGTACCGTAAGTGCACCCAACCCATAAGAACTGGATACATTAAAATATGGTCTAAAATAGACAGACATATATAATTAAATGTAAATGTATGTACCTGTTGCTGAACATCTGAGATATCTAGCACCATAAACAAATTAGATCTCTGAGGCAAACTAACTTGGGAAAGTAGGCCTTTATTGTGGCTGAGATCCTGAACCTTACGTTGGACCAAAGCTCCATTCTCTCCAGCTGTGGTCTGGGGGCACAGTCCTGGATCTCGTGATTGTGTGGTGTAGACTTTCTACTTGAATTATGTGCTGTTTTCATAGCCTCCCTTGTTAAATGCCCTTATTCCAGCAATTTTCAACCTTTTTCATCTCATGGCACATATAAACCAATTACTAACATTCTTTGGCACGCCAAAAAATATATATATATTTTTGCCGATCTGACAAAAAAAAAGGTATAAGTTTGGTTCATTCACACCAGATGGCTATTGTTGTGTTTGCTGTTGTCATTTTTTTTATTTGACAATCTGAGGGAAAAGAGGTCAGTGCCCCTGACGAAATAGTCAGGTACCGCACGTTTTAAAAATTCCTGCAGCCCACCGGTTGAAAGTCACTGCCTTCTTCAATAGAAGTAGAATTAAGTTGCGCAAATTGTTTTCGATGGAGAATTTAAATCCTTGGCAGTGAAGATATTAGGACTAACCCTAGAGTTTAAGACCAGCAAAGAGCCTTCCTTGCGAAATCTAAAGAGTGTCCCTTGATCTGCTCCACTCTTTTAGGAAAGCATGGCAACTAGTGACACCTCTGACGCAGAACTGAGGCTAAGGAACCCCCAAGAGGAGAACTTGTTTGTCGCTGGCAGAATTGCTGAAAGGCCTGCGTTGAAGCCCCTCGAATGACAGCTCCTGAAGACACACGAGCTTCAGTGCCAAGGTAACTTCTGAGACCAGGGCAGGAGTGAGCCTGGGCTCAGCACCTCAGCGCAGGCTGTTTCCATGAGGCACCGATCTTCTGCCAATAGAGGGAGGCATGATGCCATGGCACGGACGCCCAGCTGCCTTTCCACCCGGCAGAGGGCAGTGAGGGCCACACTTTCCACTCCGAGGCCTCCCTGCGCCCCTAGGCCCTCGATCCCAGCCTGGGTCAGAGGCCACACCTGCTTGGCCCTGACGCCCCGCAGGCGCCCGGCAGGGTTGCTAGAAGCTGAACCGCTTGTGAGACCCACATAAACCCCGCTGACAGTCCGCAGCCCACATAATCACCAACTCATATACTTTGCTCATGAAATTTGTTAACTTTTGACAGGTGATTGGGAATGTCTGTCTATATTTAGAGGATCGCCTAGTAAGCAAAGCTGCAGGACTCGGTTTCTATCAGAGGCCTAACTTTGATACATCCTGACTTTAATATATTTTCAGATCAGCCTTCTTAATATTCAGTTTATTTCACTTTTATCAAGTGCTTAGCATTTTCTTAAATGGGTAGGGTAAGTGAAAAGTGGACATTTGTAAAACTGGAATCCTATTAAAAATATATATATTTAAGATTAGTGGGGAAACATTGTCCAGTAGAAGGTTTGGTGAATCTGGACGAAAAAGACCTGGGCTTGAGGCTAGTCCGCAACTTCAGCTGTGTGCGGGCATCCTCACGTGGACCACGAGCCTCAGTTTCTCCCTCTGTGAAACATAAATGATAAGGCGCCTCCTCCTTCACTCACAGGACTGTGTGAGGCCCACATGAAGTCAGGTATTTAGAAATTTTCTGCAAAGTGTTCTGAAGTGTTATGCAAATGTAAGGTATTATTGATGTTCCCTTTATACTTTTGAACTTAAAAATAGAAAAGGAACTGAATATTTTGGGGGAATGTGATAAATGTTAATTGTAAAACAATTCAAACTATACTTGAAGCTACTGAAAGGAAAGCAAGTCCCTCAAACTCCCACTATCAAGAAATTATCACTGTTAGTATTTGAACATGCACAGATACTCATATGTATATAAACAGTGTTTCAAACATTAAATTACCTTATACATTCAATTATTTAAATTTGCTTCCCCCCTCAACATTTCAGTAATAATAGCTGTTATTGATCTTTCACAATGTGTCAGCCATTGTCTAAACCATGTATGTGAATTCTCATTTAATCTCACAATTATAACACTGAGTATGTATACTTATTGTAAAGAGAAGGGAACTGAGGTTCAGAAAGGTGAAATAACAGTTTTCCCAGTTTTCCGCAATTTTAAGGAATCTTATAAGTATTTCCTTCTACTTACAACTTTTCCCACTTTCATTATCTTTTTAGTGCCCTGTTTGTTAAAGAGTAGTTAGATCAATAGGGCTGCTTGTTGCCTGGCCAGGCGTGGCTCAGCGGTGAGCCTCGACCTACGATCCAGGAGATCGAGGTTCGATTCCCAGTCAGGGCACATGCCGGAGGCAGCCAAATATGATGAGACTCTCATCATTGATGTTTCAACTCTCTCCCTCTCCCTTCCTCTCTCTGAAATCAATAAAGATATATTTAAAAAAAAAAAAGAGGGCTGCTTGTTTAAAAATGTCATTTCTCACACCCTGAAATACTCTGGAAATACTCTGGGGGGAGACACCTAGGAACTGGGAGTTTTTAAGCAGGCTCTCCTAGCAGATTGTTATGTGCACAATCACGTATGAGAACCACAACCTTGGTTTCAATTCCTTGGTTGGTGCTGCTGGATTGATTTTGAATTTGAGAATAATGCTGAACTGCCCTCCAGAAACGTCACCCCAGTTTACATGACCGCAGGGAGTGGGTGACTAATTTAGGCTTTTTTATTTGGGTCTTTGTGTTCCCCAGTATTGTAAATTCCTCCGTGGTTTGTCATCAACAGCAACCTACTTGCAGGCTACTTAACATGTACGTGTGCTGAGGGTGGATTTGAGGCTGTGCACTTTTCTTTCAGCTTGTGAATCGTGTTCAGGTTCTCAGGGGCCTGTGCATTGGGTCTGCTGACACCCTCTCTTTCTCATCTCTCCAACGCCTTCCCTCAGGCCCTGCTTCCTTTCTGTTCTCCAGGCCCTTGTCTTCAGGGCTGTATGAGCCACTTCTCTAAAATTATACTGGATAAATAAAGGCATACATTTTGCATAATTAGTCCTTACAGATGGAAAACAAATTCTAGTTCTTTCCATAAGAGGTCAACTACCATCTACCCTCCCCCTGCCTCCCCCCTTCACCCCCCTGGCATTAGACGTCCCTAGTTTATCCTGCTCTTAGTCCTGACTCCTTCTGCTTAATCTCCAAAAAGTCTTGAATCCTCCCAACTTCCAATCTCAATGCCAAAATAGTCCAAATGAAAACCGTCCCCCTTGACTACATAAATATCATTCCTTTGCTGGACCCCAGATTTTACCCTTAAGCTCGTTTGAGCTATTAGCTGTAATTTCTAGTTTTTCATCAAGTCAGATTCTACTTATACCGGACTTCTAAGTAAAACTCTGTTTCTCTTTCTCAAAAATTATCTCCCTACTACCTAAAAAATTGGATTTCTTTTCATTTCTTCATTCTTGAAGTAAAATGCTACGTCCCCTCCTTAAGGAGACAGAAAGACTTTTTTAAAAACTAATTAATTAGCAATTAACTCAACAATTAAGCTATAGACTTTTAACAAGTGATAACAGACTTCAACCTAAGAGACTGTGTACTGAGGAATATTCAGTGGGAGGGTGAGTCATCTCAGACTTAATATCAAGTTTACATTATTCAGTTATGACAACAATTATTTCTAATTGTCTATGGCTTTTAAAAAAACTTCAATGCACAGAGAACAAAGCCAATATAAAATTAGACGTGGGCACGTTATCTGTACTTAATGTTACCCCCAAATGAATATAAAATGCTTTCTCCTTCCAGTTGATTCAAGTGAGAGCTGCATTCTAACACATAGTTCTAAGCCAAATCATTTTTTAGAACATTTCAGATCAGAGGATTTTAGTCCACGAGTGAGAATGTTGATGCCAAAGTAAAATGAGGTAATATGAGCAGAATGTTGGGCTGAGATGCCAAAACTCTCCCTCCCCTTCTTTGAGCATTTGTTTCTCTTTGGGGCTGTCTGATGTGATCCTTAAAGATAATGATTTGAAATTCCAAATGCCCATAGATGATATCATAGAAGAGACTACAGAAATGAAAGGACTGCATTATTTTGATTTCGTAGAGAAGCATTTTGTGCAGCAGTGGTTCAGATGAAAAACTGGATTCACGATATTTGGTCATTCAAGTCATGTGTCAGGTTTCTTTCAAGTAAGGACACATGGGCCCAGGAAAACCAATAAATTAGAGGGGAATAAATGCTAGTCTGTGATCTTTATGTTCCAACATTTAGCAACACCAGTCCAGCTTAATTCTGGCATAACCCCAACTTGGAGAACATAGAATTCAAATGAACACAGAATTATCCCAGAGATGTTTCTAAGTCACCTTCATATCCATGACATTTCGTAGTGAAGACCTGTCAGAACACCTTCCAAACATTAACCGATAAAAATCACAACCTCCTCTAGGAACTGTGGACTGTGTTCTGCTTTCAGAGGAGAAAACCAAACCCTTTTGAGCTATACCCACTCACTACCTACCCTGACAAAACAACCCATTGTTCAGCCTGTACAAATGACTAATTTGCCTAATTCCCCCGCCCCCCTCCACCAACTTGGCTGAATCATTTTTTGAACTGATTGAAACGACCAGATGTTTTGGTAGCTTATGTAGACATAATCTAAGAGATTCAATAATTGACTTAAGTAAACATATCAGAATGTGGACTGGCAATAGAATTTCGGATTCTCTGTTCTGTGATGATTTCGAATCCCATTTAAAAGGGCAGGCTGCTCCTGTAATTGAAATGCATAGAGCTGGCACCATCCCATTCATTTACTTTAGTAATTTACAGCCTATTTAGATCTGAGCATCCCTGTAACCTGTGAAAGTAAGCAAAGAATAGCTTCAGCTTTGGAGATCTACAAAAATAGTCTTTGAGGCTGTCTGCTCAAAGCAAAATGAAGTATTTCTGTGCATAAATATCCCCAGATGAAAAAATTTAATCAAAATTTCACTTCACTCAGATTATCTAGAAAATAACACATTTGCATTTTCTTAAGTTTTTGAGCCTTTTATATGAGAATGTTTAATACCAGAATTTTCCATATTACTTTTCAATTCCCCATTTTGCTCTGAGACTATTTGCTATGTTACAATCTCTATTGGTGATGAAAATATTCATTATAAATAGCTCTCAGAGATCAGCTTTCTCTTAAAAGCCTATCATCACAAGAAACATTTCAAATTGTGGTTTATTTCTTAGAAAAAGAAATAATCTATTTGTCATCCCTGCACGAAAGCCTGCTCAGCTAGGCTGAGAACCTGGGCTAGACAATTCACTAAGCTCTGTTTTCCCTTTCATCCATCTGAGGTTAAGGATTTCCCTTGAATTTGTTTAGTAAAGATTTTCAAATCTCTCTCCTTTCCCTTTTTTCTACTTGTATTTCCTTCCACTCTCTTCATTCCTAAAACAAAACAGAACAAAACAAAATAGGAGATGGGCGCAGGCAGAGTGAACACACACACACCGAGCCCCGAGTAGGTGAGCAGCGCCTGTGTCCAGGAGCTTGTGCAAACTTCTTCTTAACGTGGAGAGCAGGCACCGTTACGCTCTCTGATTGGAACACTAGGCCCCAGTTCTCGGTAAAATATTGTTCTGAACTCGCATAACAACAATCACACCAGCAAATTTCTTTAATCACTAAAGCTTTCTGGGAGTGCTTTTTCCTTTCTGTGTTCAGAAGGCAGACTGGCCCCACAGGTCCCTCTGTGCTGGCTCACGCAGGGCCTTTCTTGTCCTTGATACCAGGCGACGGGAATGACCGACCCACCAACTGCTTGTTCTCTTTGAAATCCTACCTCCTTTGGCTTGCTGACTGGCCCTGCGTTAGGGAAGACTACAGAAAACTCACGTGAAATCTCACTGAGGCCTGCTAGAAGCAAAGGAGAGAAAAAAAAAAGTTTTATGAAATAATTTGGCTGAGATGTCACCAGTGGGTGCAAGATCATGGCTTTTTTTTTTTTTTTTTTCCCCAGACAACAAAAGGTGACAACTATAAATGAGCCAGTCCCTTGAGAAGTGCTGGTTAGAATGATTGACACCTGCAGATGTGCTGAGTCTGTGGCTCTAGGTGCCAGAGGCTCTAGGTGCCAGATGTTAAGTAGCACTTAGGGACTCTTGGTGGCCAAGGTCATTTCCTTTAGTTAACCATAGTCCCCATTCCTATGTCTGCTCCTCCCACTCTTTATTTCTTGGTTGATCCTGGGTTTTAAACATCGAGCAAAAACTAATCCCAAACATGTCTGAAACAGCAGAGGCTCTGATGCTTTTTAAAATGCAGTTTTACTTTGTGATTTTTTTTTAAATAGCAAATTGCTTTTTTAATTGAACTCAAAGTCAAGGTGGGGTGGGGGGGACTGGCAAGTCTTCTAAGGAATCCTCCAACAAACCTCCGAGTTGGCCATCAACACCCACGTGTTGTGGCTGAAGACGGAGGTCAGGGAAGTTCCTAAGCGGAAAAGGGACCAGGTTTGTCTAACTCGAGTTCTTTCCACTCACCCACTGCATATTTGAGTGTTTTGTCTCTTGTTCCAGCTTTCTCATTAGTGAAGGGATATCATGTGGGAAAAAAGTCAAAACCAATGTTACTCCAAACTTCCATATCTGTTTTCAAAATGTTATGACCAAGACAGAAGAGATTACATTTTATTTTCCCAGCTATTGTCTTTGGGATAATTGAGGCACACGGGCTATTGGCAGAAACGGGGCTTCTCGATGTTAGGATAGCACAAGTCAAAAAGGGAAATGACCAGCAAAACAAACAATTTTAATCCGGATGCCGAGCTTTGAAAAGTTTTGAAACGTGTGGATGATTTACTGCATTTTCACTCTTCATGTAAATGCTTGGTCCTCTGAATGCACAGCCATCTTCTTATTTTTTTTTTTTCCAGTTTAAACTCTTCCTCGAGAAAGATGTTGTGAGAAAGGATAGAAGGACTTATTCAGTCCTTTCCAAGCCCATTTGTCAAATGGGCTGCATTTGTGCCTTGTCTTCAAAAGATGCTTTACAATGCATGAGAGCAGTTTTTGTAAATTAATATCATCATTAAAAACAAGCTGGTCTCCTTGTGCACTCCTTTAGCGGCTGGTTATGCAAGGCCGCCGTGCCGGGCTCTGCAGACGGCAGCTTTGGCATGGCCCTGGGGCCCGGGGGAATATTAACTTACAAGGCTTCCCCTATTTTGCTTTTACATGTCTGAAACTATTTCAAAACTTAGCGACTGAAATAGAAGTTATTAAGTACACTTTACTAGAATGTCAGAAGTGCTTTTGTTCCTCCCTCCCCCAGTTTGGAGAAAAGGTGGCTGGGAATGAATTAGTATATTTTTAAGACATGTCCTTGCTGCTTCTGAATATCTACATGAACAAATAGCCCAAGATTATGAAAGGACAGTCAAACTAAAAATCAGGTGAGTTCTTTTAGGGTTAGATCCTAGTTGCAATTCAAATGCCGCTCTATGACTTTTAAAAACCAGTATGTTTTATTGAATTTCATGTTCTAGTTGAGTGGGGATGCTGGGTGTGAGCTGAATGGGAAACAGGCTTTGGTTTCCAGTTGTCAGAATCGCCTACCTTTGCAGAGGTGTTCTGGCCCCCTTCTCTCTGGCTGGGCCCTCCAGGAACCAGGTGCCAGATTGGGGATGGGGGCCTGATCTCCTGCAGCCTCCTGGAGGATGTGAGTTTTTATTCCCTCCCATGCCTGCCTGAGCAGCTGGGTGCAAATGGGACTGTTGCTCTCTGTGTGTTCCTCCCCACAGGGACAGACACTGCCTGGGCACAGTCACAGGGGGCTGGGAAGTGTCTGTGGGTCTCCAGCAGCTGGAAAGGTTTGAGTCTCTTTAGCAGATGTTTGCTGTTCCAGCCACTTCATTAATGTTGGAAACTAAACCCCTGACTCTTCCTCACCAAAGCCCCAAGTTGTGATTGACAGCTGGGGTGTGTGTCTTCCCGCAGACACCCTTTACAGTCTGAGAGCGGGAGAGAAAAGAGGGAGTTGGGAGAGAAATGGGAACTGTGCTAGATGCTATTGCTAAAAAACCAAAATACCAAGGAAGGAGAGGAGAGGCTCGTTTAAGGAGAAAGAAATTCAGTACAACTAGTCACATTTGAAGTCCCATCTCCCATCGAGTGCTTGGGTCTTTATAATATTATCCCACCTTTCATGCGTTCATCAATTCACGACACACTTCCTGACACCGTTCTTTGTGCCAGGTGCATGCTGGCGTTGGTGATACAAGAGGAAAAATAACACAGGAGGATTGGCCCACCAGGAGTTCATTGGCCAGTAGATGGAAAAAAAAACAAAAACATGCAAAGGACAGTAAAGGAAGGACTAAGATAGAGGCAGGCACCTCAGCCTTGGGGAAACGTTTCACAGAGGAGGTGACCTTTGAGATGGGTCTAGAACTAGTTTTTCAGGACAAAAAGGAAGGGCTGGGGTGCGTTGGGGTGCAGAGAGCATTCCCATAAAGAAAACCCTTTGTGTAAAGGCATGGATTATGAAAGGCCAGCCTTGTGAAGTAGGCACTGTGATCGCCATTTACAAAGGAAAACACTGAGGCTCAGCTTCGATGATAAACAGCAGTGAGTTGGCGGCTCCGGACTCCAGGACCTGGACACTGTCTCCCGCTACACCTGGAGACTTAGGCCCTCAGAGCCCCTCTGAGAGATTTTGCCTGTGTAGTAGGAAATAGGAAAGATGGGAAAGAAAAGGGATTTGGTGAATCCAAATGTTTTGCTTTAGCGGTTTGGGGGCAGATTTCAAATCAAAGGACCAGTCTGCAGGGAACCCTGGACGAGTTGTGTGCCTGTGGTCGGGTGGAAGCGGGGAGGAGGGGGACTGCTGGGGGCCATCCCCGAGCCCAGAGCGAGGCGGCTCCGCCGGGCCCAGCGGCTGGAGGGAGCTTCCGCGGGTCCCCTCCCGTGGGCGCCTCCCGCGTGGGCGCCTCCCGCGTGGGCGCGTGGCGGCGCAGGGGCGCAGGGGCGCAGCTCCAGGTCCCGGTTGGAAGAGAGGGAAGGAGAGGGAGAGAAGGAAAGAAAGAAAAAGAGAAACGGGGATGGGAGGTGGGGGGAGAGGAGAAGCTAAGGCAGAGGAGAGGAGCCTACGGGGAGGCTGGGCGGAGGAGAGGAGCGAGAAAGCGCTGCAAACAGTGCGAGGCCGGGAGGGAAACTGGGAAGGAGATAGCGGCGGTGACAGGAATGGGAAGAGCCGGAGAGGGTGACCGGGTCTGGAGGATGCGGAAACAGGTGAAGGAGAGAAGGGCAGTGCGAGAACAGGGCCCGGGGATGGACCTGCGGCGCGCGCGTTCGGGGAGCGCACGGCAGGGCCCGGGAAGAGTCCAAACGGGTAACGCTCAGCCCCTTGCCAGGGGCGCCAGGTGGAACCGAGAGCCTGTCGCCCAGGTGCTCGCCCGCAAGCGCTCGAGCTGCCCCACAGTCCGCGCTGTCCGTGGGGTCGCGCCCCCCCCCCCCCCCCACGCGCCCGCCGCGATCAAATTCTGCCAAACGCTCGTTTCTCAGCGGCTGCAGAAAGCCCCGCATTTTGCAAGGGTCAGATATAACTCCCCACCCAAGACTGTCCTGGGCCGGAGCGCAGCGCCCCGGGGACCCCTCGGTCTTGTCGCCAGGCCGCGAGGCTGCGCTGATCCGGGTGCGGTCCTCCGCCCCGCGCGGGAGAGCGCGCCCTCCGCGGGGACAGCACCAGAGCCGGGGCGCACCCGGGCCCAGCGCGGGGACCTCCGGGTCTCGCTGCGGGACGCGCGCCGCCCTCGGGACACCTGAATTAGGGGGAAAGAGGGCAACGGGTGTAAATGGAGAGGAGGGGACGGAAGGGCACACGCGGGCACTTGGGGACGAAGTTCCTTCAAGGCGCCGTGTCTGTCGCTCCGCTCTGGTCCCGTTTATGACTGCCTGTTTCTCCAAGCGCTTAACGGTTAGTCTCCATCTGCGTCCCTTCCCTCTGAGTCCCACCACCGGCCGCGCGGCAGGGTCGCCTTGCTCCTGCGGCGACTCGCTCCTGGGCACGCGGCTCGGGGCAGAGCCCCCACGACCCGACCCGGGACGCTTCTAGGCTCCGAGTCAGGAAATGTCACCAGCCCCCAAGCTCGGTCTTCCCGAGAAGGCTACCCGCAGGCTATCCGGGGCCCCGCGCACGTCCATTCGGAGACAAATCGTGGGAACCCGGAGCCCCGGGGCGGTGACAGGACGCGGGCCGGGCGGGGGTCCCCTGGCCCAACGGTTACAACTGAAAGCAAAGGTTCCTACAGGTGCGGTTTGGAAGGCACAGGGTGGTAGGCGCGCAGGAGGAAGACGACCAACGGCTGAATAAGCACGTGTCTCCCGGCGCCCGGAACCCTGCGCATGGCGACGGATGAGGGACGAAAGTCGCTTCGCCTGGCGCGTCGGAGATGCCGCGAACGCGCTGCCTGCGAAGGGGACGCGGGGCCCGGCGGCGGAAAAGTTTATGAACATAGTTTAAAAATAAAAAGAAACACAGGCTTTTGTTGGTCACTCTCTTATTTCTACATTTTATTACTAGGACAACGGACAGGGCCAGGGTCGTCCATGGTTTGGGATCTCTGCGGGGCAGTCACGTTTGCGATCGGCGCAAACGCCCCGCGCTCGGCGCGGGTAGGGAACCCCAGGGGTTGCCTCAGTCCTCGGGAGAGGACCGGCGGGGGTCCACGCGCGGAAGGAGAAAGGCACAGTGGCCCCCGGGGGTGCCGGCTCCGGAGCCTGGGCGAGGCCTCGCCTTCTTTCTAGTAAGGGGCTTATACGTGCCTGTCCGCTGGGTTGCGGGCGGCAGGAGCGAGGCCCGGAGGGTGGCGAGATGCGCGCGAAGGAGGCGCGCGGGGACGGTCCGGGGCCGCGGCCCGCGTAGACCAGGCCCGCGGGCGGGGCAGGGCCGGGCGCGCTCCCCGCACCGCGCGCGCACCGGAGCGCGCACACCCGACCCACACACACCTGGAGCAAGTTCCAGGCGAGGGGCGGGGAGCAGAGCTGAAGCGAGTGTCTTAAAATAGAGAGACGGGCAGACGAGCGTGAGACGCGGCCGGGAGGGCGGAGGCGAGGAGAGCGGCGGGCACGCGGCGCGCAGGCTCCCGCCGAATTGGCACAGGCGGGCTGGCCGCCGACGCCCCTCGGCGTGACTCCGCACCCGGCCCTGCAGGAAGCGCGCGCGCTGATTGACAGTTGCGGCGTCCCAAAAAGGCGCGGCGAAGATGCTGATCTGCGGGTGGGTCTAGACGCGCGGCCGGCGCGCCCGGTGCCCGCTCCCCTCCGCGCCCCTCCAGGGCCCCGCCGCCTCCCGGCTGCCGAGGCGCCCGGCACAGACCCCGCCGGTGCGCCAGCGGCCGCGGCCCCGGCTCACCATGCACTGCCACGCGGAGCTGAGGCTGAGCTCGCCCGGCCAGCTCAAAGCAGCCAGGCGGCGCTACAAGACTTTCATGATCGACGAGATCCTCTCCAAGGAGACCTGCGACTACTTTGAGAAACTTTCCCTCTACTCCGTGTGCCCGTCGCTGGTCGTGCGACCCAAGCCCCTGCACTCCTGTACGGGTAAGACGCGGCGCGGGGGCCGGGTGGGGCGCGCCAAGGCGCGCGCCGGCGTCGGGGCCCGACGGCCGCTGTCCCCCCGCCCGGGCCAGAGGAAGGGCCCGCGGAGCCCTCCGCCGCGCCCTGGCCGGGGACTGGACTCGGCAGCCGCGGGCCTTGCGAAGGCGTCTGCAGCCCGAGAAGCGCTTGGCAAGGGGTCGAGCCCTGGGTTGGAAATGAGGCGAAGGCAGCGCGCCCCGGGAGCGCGCCCCGGAGCCCGCGGACGCCTCCTCCTTCCCGCGCCGCCTGGTTCTGTGAGAGGGTTCGAACCCTGGACCTGGTTCAGCGCCTAACTCCCCTTGAGTTAACGCCACTCTTCTGTCTTCACTGGGAATTTCTATGCAAATGGGTATCCCGGGGCTCTCAACAAAACCCTGTATCCCCTGAACTTTTAAAAGGATCTCCCTTTGGGGGAAATAATTCCGGAATATGTCGCATTGTGTCCGTAAACTAAGGAGTTAGTTTTCAGTGCCCACTAAACTATAAACTAAACTAAAACCCAGCAATGAGAACAATAAAAGCATTCCTCGAGTCCGGGTTCCTTTCTCTACGAGAGCTAAGACCAATAGTGATAAAGAGCACTTAATAAATATACTGGAAAATGGTAGCTTCTTGTAGAAAATAAATCCAAAGGTATTTATTTTAAAACTTTGAGTGCAGTAAGAGACGATTAAGACTATCCGAAACGTAGGTATTGCAAAACAAAACAAAACAAGTTGAAGCAATTTTTTTTGGTCAAAAATGTTATTGACTGTGCTTTCAACTCAAGGTATAAATTTGGTATTTCCAAACCAGAAGAACCTTTGAGGGTATGTTTGTTGCATGGATGGCACGGAATAAATTAATTTAATTATACTTCCATTGAAAGAGTAAAATGAAGAGCTAGCAGTGTTTTTGAAAGACATTTTTGGAACAGTCAGGCCAAGACCTGCTGGTGCACACTGCTTCTAGTACTTTATTTTCTGCGGATTCCACTGATAGTCCCTGTAGGACAATCAGTAAATATGTATAAATGCATACGGTAAGGTTCTTTTAAAACCAAGTTGTTCCTACATGCATTTGGTTATAAAATGAATATTATTTTCAGTTATACCTTTGAAAAATAAATTTTATCTGGAAGGTGGAATTAGGCCTAATGGCCCATAATAAAGCTTACAATACAGAATTTTAAAAATCAAGAAATAGGCAAAACAAAACGCAAATAAGAAATTTTAGAAACAAGGTAGAGATATCCTTGATAATGATATTTTTACATTTGTGTGCCTGCTGTGTGTGTAAACCCTACATAGATATTGGATAGGGGAGGTCGGCTGAATCGTATTTTTGCGTAAGTAATGATTTGCTACAATAACTCAGCGCCTTTGAGGCAAAAGAGAGGATCTGTTTTAATCACAAATCTCAATGCACCCTGCTAAGATGGCATCCCTGGAGGTTCCTAGGACGAAACAGAATAACTTCTAAACACCCAGGTAGGGCATAGTGTTGGCAGTTTTTTAATGACTTCATGCCATGCACTGATTTGAAGGCAGCTTTCCCTGACCTTTAACAGTCAGGAAAAGAAATAATAAATAGCCTCAGAAAACAGTGATCCAGTTATCAGGAGAGGCTAAGTTCTGTGTTTTATTAAACCTTGTGTGGGAAATAAATCAGAAGAAAATAAAATGATTCGTGGGATGCTTTGTGAGTGTTCAAAATGCACTGCACATATATCATGAACTAAAAGTTTTGCTCAGTTTCGAGCTTCTGACGCTCATGGGTGGTTTGTGGGACAGGGTCGTTGTTGGTAGTGTTTCCTTGCCTTATCATTCCAGCCAGCGCTTACTTTCTTTTCTTTGTTCTTTTGCAAACGTGTTGTGATTTTGCTGTAGTTGAGATTTTAAATACAAAAACTGGGATTTGCCAGTGGAATTAAACCCATAAAAACTGGCTACAATAGTCCATACTTTCAGATCCAAAGCTTTCAGTGGGTTTACGATTACAGTTAAAGCCTTACACGTATTAGATCATGGGAATCCCATTAGTGACTTTGCAAAGGTTTTGCAAATACCCTACTTTCAAAGCATTTTGTTTCTTTTAGCAGTTATGTTCAGGGTCAAAATCTTAGCTTGGATGAACATAACCCTTTTTTATTAATTAAAAAACAGCAATAAGTTCTTGGCATCCATCATCCATAATGAAACTATATATATATTTTTTTCTGTATAGAGATAACTAGCACTTTTGGTAGAGACAGTGCACAAAAAGTTCAGATCGAGTGAAAGGCATAATTTGGAATTAAAGTTACTGAACTTTCTCATCCTTTGGCTTGGTTTTAAGCTTTAAATAACTAACAGAAGTGAACTTTGTCAGATCAAACAATGAAAACTAAGATAAAAAGTTACCACCCTGCACAGTAAGTACCTAAAATTGGGGTGGAAAGAAAGCTGTAGCATTTAAAATGCCTCTACATAGTTAAGCAGGCGGTGCTGTTTAGATTTAGTAATTAAAATGTCAAGTTTATGATACCGAATCTCCTCAGGCAGAAGAGCATGAGTTCAGGTAAACTGAGAAATGGAAACATTTCACATCGGGCAGATAATCGCCTGACAGTGATTTATTATTAGACACTAACCTTAATGGGCTACTACTCATCTTTCAAAAAAATTATTCTTTATTTTAACATGTCCTTTCTTGTTATAAATGATGTGATCTTAGTCTTAGGAAGTTGTTTGTACATGGTAATAGATCTCCTAAATTGCATTATAATCATTAGAAGGGGAATCCTTTTCTTCTAAGCCAAACTAAAGGAACATTTATTATTAAATTTAAAGAACTGCAAAGAAAGCCTCCATTTGAAAACAGGTTTGTTAATCAGACCATTGTTGAGATGTGGAATATGTTTAGAATTAATTTAGTATGTAACAGGTTGGTCTTCTTTTTGCATTTGATAACAGTAATCCTCATTCAGAATGGAAATATATGGTCATTTGGAAATCAGGAGCGATCACGCATAAACATCAGAACACTGACAGGGACTGAGGGCCGAAAGTGAGGTGCAGCTTACTAGGTATCAGAAATACCGGCTAACTCTCGAGCACATTGCTGATTTTTCTGGTGTGATTGCTGTTTCTTGGTGGAAGGGTCCCTTGAAGAAACCTGGCTTCCCAGGACCGCATAGACTGCTTTGGAAAGCTCTCTCTTTCAGTTTGATCTTTATAAACAGAGTTTCTGAATTTGAGGAGTGTTGGGAAAAAATTAATAACTCGCTTCACAAAACAAGGATGTGACAATTTACCCTGAGTTTTCCTATGAGGATACTGAGAAACCAACCTACTTATAATTTATTATAATTATTTACACTATAACCTAGATTTACCCTAGGCATACGCACACACATTTGGGAGGAGGTGAATACAGATGTGTGGACATTTTACAACCCATGACCGGTACATGACTTTTAATTACTCCATGAAAACCGTAGCCTAGCCCTGGCTGGGTGGCCCAGTTGGTTGGAGCATCGTCTCGTACACCAGAAGGTTGCGGATTCGATTCCTGCTCAGGACACGTACCTGGGGGTTGTGGGTTCGACCCCTGGTCGGGGTGCCTAAGGGAGGCAGCCAGTCGATGTTTCTCTCTCACACTGATGTTTCTCTCTCTCTCCCCCTTTTTCTCGCTCTCAAATCGTTGAACATATCCTTGGGTGGGGATTTTAAAAAATAAAAATTGAAACCATAGTCTAATTCCTTTCCCGTTCTCTGGCAGAATGGTTCTGTTGAGTCTCTCTGTGACCTTCACTGGCCAATCTTATTGTCTAGCGACTGGAGCTGTAGAACTGGAAGGGATCATAGACCAGTTTCCCCAAGAAGAAGATACTTTTTTGCAAAGTGCTCGGGTCACATCAGTGCGTAAACAGTCTCAGCGCGCACAGCCCCCTGCTGTCCTTCTGGTTGGGGTCAGGAAGTCAGGAAGACCTTCCAACGTGGTTACACACCGGGGTAAGCTCGTGCAGTCGCACCCAAGGCACAGAAACCAGCCACTTAAAAGGGGCATTTGGGGAAGGGTGTTTATCTCAGGAGGTGGCATTGAGAACATTTTATCCTTCGGTGGGTCCAAGAGAAACAAGTTCTTTGGGGTGGTGTCCTTGGGTTCATTTATCACAAAGATTGGGTGTCATCACAGTGAAAAAGGAAATGAGGTGTGGACGTGTGTAATGACTTCTTGGGGACGTAGGGAGCCAGCTACTGCTTCATGGAGTTGGCTGCAGTGGCTCCCCACACTCAGCTCTGTCTTTTAGTTGGAAACCTAACCTGTAGGATCTTGGGAACTGGGAGTCAGGCTCTGGAATGTTAATGGAGAAACGTAAACGGGGGTTTGGGAAAATGATCATTATGAACAAGCATTTGCATTTCTGCCAGAGGCAAATAAGCTTTTATTAGCAATTACTCATAACTGCTTCTCCTGTTCCCATTGTAAGGGTAAATAAATCAAGGGATTCACCGGATCAGGACTCATCAGGGTCAGACTATATTTGGGGCTGAGTTCTTTCGAGATCCTCAGCTGTTGCTTTATTATTTCTTAAGTTTTACAACTCCTTTGTTGACCAGAGATGCTGAGGGCTTCTTTAAGAATTCAGTTTTAACTAGTGAATAGTTCATGAGCAGTTTCTTCTCTAGTTGTGATTTTTCTAATTAGCAAATGGGAAAGTGATTAGAAATTTAGTTCACAAGTTAAAATACTTCTCCAAAGGCCTGTAATCTTCAGTTTCATTGAATGAAATAATTTAATTCAACAGATATTTATACTTGCTCGCTGATGGCTCTGTTATGAGCCAGTATGTTCAAGTTTATTCTAAATCTTGACTAACACTTGGGATAGTTTGGAAATTTCTCTTGACTACTTGTAGAACCACTGCCAAGCCCTTGGTTGTTCTCGAGTTCGTGATGGGCAGTTTAGAACTGGGCTAGGGGAACATTATGACACTTTAATACTTTTGCTTACCATATGGAATTTTCTCTTTGAACTCCACCTAAAGGGCGTTATCACCAGCAAAACTGTCACATTAACCTCGTCAACTACAACTCAAATGAAACTGTGTCTATAGTAACTCTTTATGGAGCCATTTTCCTACAGATATGCTAGTTAGTGTGTTTGTCGGAATCTAAGTGAACAGATCATTAGGTTTAATATATCCCAGGAATCTATATGAAAAGCCGTAGGGATTGTAAAAGGCTGTTTAAATTGTAAAGAGAGATTAAGACCAAAAAAATAAAAAAGGAAGGAAGAGGGGAAAAAGAGTGGTTTATTTTGAAACTCTTGAAGCTCCTCGATGCAGCCTTGGTGGGGGGCAGTGTCCTTCAGAGTGGCTGCAGGGATAAAACAAAGGTGGCTTCTGGAGTCCTTCTGTCAGTGTGTGGGCTGTAAATGGCTAAAGCTGATTCCACTTGGACACATGCTGGGGGCCCTCAAGGGAGGACACCCAGAGCCTGGGTCCTGCCCGGGATGTGGCCTTCAGTGTGGAGGGCGGAAGAAATGTTAACCCCTGAGCGTGTTTAGGTGTCATTGGCACATTGTTTCGAGGTCAGGCAGGAAGGGGAGCAGAGCTGAAAGCCATGTCGGCCACCGGATCTGAGGCTCCCTCATTCGTATTAAGCCTGTAAACTTCTGCGGGTGTTGCAGGCCCGACCCCTACCGCTTGCCACTTGTCCTGCCCGAGTGAAACTAATTCGGGTCCTATAGCTAAGTCCGTGGACGAACTCTTAGCTGGCATACAATTAGAGGGCTGCCGGGGTTTGAGATGCGTAGACTGGAGCCTCACTTAGCGTTCTCTTTGGGGGGTCGCTATGTCCCACGCCCGTGGACTGTGGACGTGGTGTTTTTTGTGTGGGGAGATGGACCCTCACAACTCACTCCGCTGCAAGGGGCACCTTTCTCTTGGAAGGAGAAAGGAAGGGAAGGGTTAAGAATACTCCAGGAAAGACATCACATATGCAGGAGCCTCTCTGTCCCCCTGGCCAGTATCTGCCTCTGTTTTAGCTGCTCCTGAGGTTGGAATGGTTATCGCTACCTCCACAGCGTGGGGGACAGGATAGAATGGCACTAGAATTTACCACTAACGGGGTTCAGATCGGGGCCTTGTACAAACTTGGTGGTATTAGCAAACTAAATACTCGGTTTTGTTTTGTTTGTTTGTTTGTTTTTTAATTTTTAACAGGAAAACTTTTGCAAACCCTCAAGATTTAATTTATTTTTATTGCAGCTGAATAACAGAGAAAGAAATGTCTTGTTAAAACGAACGCTCTAAATAAAAACACAGTTAATTTTCCATGACAGTGTCTAATTACTCATCATAGCCCGGGCATTTTTATATGGCAGTTTAACTTCTTGAAGGTGGAAACTTGGCACGCATTTAAGGAACAAAGCAGTGCACCTAGATAGATATCAGAAGATGGTCTAATTATATTCGAGTTGACTCGTACACATGATTGCTCTGAGGAAGACAGGCGGACAGAGGCCCTCTTTCTTTAGTCGCTAAGGAAAGTCTCTGCTCTCTTCAGTGCCAGCTGAAACTGAATCCGGAGAGAGATAATTCTGAATGTTAGGTGATGTACAAGTACATCTGAAAAGGGACCCTGCCAGTCGCCAGTTGAAGCTGATGTCAGGACTACTTGATAGGCCTGGAGGACAGCTATATATGCGTTCTGACTCCACTGGCAAAGTTCGTAAGGATGAATGAACACAGCCTTTCTCCAAAGAAAGGTCAGGTTGCCCCCAAATAGGAGCCAAGCTGGGAGGATCCCGGCACCAAACTAAGTATGTTAAGAGTTCAAGCTGCCGCGGTTCCTTTTATTGCATCTCTCTCTGGCCAGCACGTCCTCGGGAACATGTTCTTCTGCATATTAGGGGCAGATAAGTATTTTCACAGTGTGCACTGAATGGGATTGGGTGCCACTTGGGTGATGTCAGTGTGCTTTTGGTTGTTATTACAAAAAAACTCATGTATGTGGTAAGTGACATGATGATTGTCCTTTGGCTTTTGTTATCCAAGGAGCACGTGTGGCATGGGGGGAAACGGACTGGCCTTGGGCCTGGCAGAATCCCATGAAGTCATGGCTGTGTTTCCATCTTGGGGATACCTGACAGGTCCCTAACACTGATTTACCCACCAGCTTCCACAGCCCATCACCCTCTGCCCAGAGTTTTTGTCTCCCTTAGTGGATTCAGGCTCACGGTCGTTCCACGTGTGGATCGAAGGAAGTGTAACTTCTGTGTTTAGGTTAAACAATATCTAGGCGAACTGACTCCACGCTTTCTTAATAGTAACTTACAAACAAGCAGGTATTGACGTTACGTCTCTGTATCATGGGAAATAGTCTGGACCAGAAGAGTTGCTGAGACTGTTCCTCCCAAGTCCTGCAGCACTTATTCCAAAGGGAGCTACAAATCTGGGAGAAATGCTAGAAATAGTTTATATTCTGAACCTTGTTCATATGCATAACTATAATAGAAATAGTGGCTGGTATTGTCTTACCAGTGTCTAACATGTAATAGGTACTGGACTGAGTGTTTTATGATAAGCTTCACATCACCCCTAAGAGATGGATATTATTACCTCCGCCTTACTGATGGGAAGCTGAAACGTTAAGCAACATTCTCAAAGTCACAGCATATGTAAAGATCTCTTACAAGCAATAAGAAAAAAGGCAAACACAGAAGTGGGCAAGTCATAGAAATGAAGATCCAGACAGCCAGTAAGCGTGAAAGGAAGTTCTGCCTCACTGGCAATCAGGAAAACACAAGTTAAAATGAGAAATCATTTCATACCCATCAGATAGGCAAAAATGAAAGAATCTGACAATATCAGTGAATCACAAGAATGTGGAGCAATAGACATTCTCATACACCGATGGTGGGAGTAGTATTTGGTACAATTACTTTCGAGATGGTTGTGGCAACACCCAGTAAAACGACAGATGCACATATATCCTGCAGCTCAGCACTTCCTTCTGCCTTGAGAAATCATTGTCTGTATGCAAAAGAGGGGTGTATAAGAACTCTCATTTCTATGTTGTGTATGATATGAAAAATCTAAAACAATCTAACTGCTTTTCAGAAGGAAAAAAGATAAATCATATGTGCTCTATTTCTCATGCAGTGATGAAAATGAACAAACCAGATCTACTTGTGTTAATAAATTTTAGAAATTCAATGCTGAGAAAAAAACAAGTTGTAGATGGACACTTACAGCCTGGCACCGTATTTATAAAGCTTGAAAACCTTCGAACTAGTCCTATATGTTGTTTAGGGGGGCAAGGGCCTGGGATTGGAGGGGGCTACCCACAGATTTTTATTTTCCTGGGTAATTATTTATTAACGAAAGGGCCTAATGTAAATATGGCCAAGCATTAAGATTTGGCAAAGCTTGGTCATGGGTACACAGATGTTCTACATTATTTGTTGTGCTTTTCTGTATGTTTGAAATTTTCTATAATATAAACATTGAAAAATGATAGTATGGGAGACCCCCATAGCCATGAAGCCCTTGATCTTGTGGAACTTTTGATGGCTTTCTTAATAGCTTTTCTACCCTGAAACAGAAGCTTTTGAGTCTCACAGAGAGGAAATAAGAGAACTTTATAGTTTGGCACGCATACACAGCCCCACTAACACAGCCGCTGTGGCTTCTAAGATTGGTGTTCGGCTCTTACTTGCCTCCTCTGGCTGGGTGGGGACATTATTTATCATCGAGATAACTGCTGTGCCCCCAGTATTGTTTTGGCATATGAATAAATGATTTCTGAGTGGGGCACTAGGGCTAGAAGGAGATGCTGGGAAGTGTGTGAGTTTTTTCCAAATATACATAAATAATCATGCAAGCAAGATCATTAGGCCCCCCACACACTTCTTAATGATGTTTAAAACTACAATAAATTGCCATTGATTGCATCTTGCTTTTATAAGTATTTGCTGGTATGATATGCCGTCCTTGGCTTTTGAGAATGGTCCATTGCTATTGACAATTCAACTTTAAAAAAACCGTCCAGGGACAGCTGTTAATACCAAAGATTTAAAAATGCGGTTGACATGGGTAGACAAGCTGGCTGAGTTCTCTTTATATTTTGTAACCATGATTGGATTTTAAAACTTGTTTGATGTGTGGTACCAGGGATTGTTGGGAAGGGATGGGAACCGTCACCGTGGTAATCACACAGAGAGCTGCCTGTTTGGGTAATTAATGGTCGTCCTGTGGTTTGGAGAAGGTAACCTAGACCACATTTCAGTGACAACTGGGGTGGCAGATGTTCGTTCAGCCAAGACAATTTTTCTCTTCTCTGCAAATACATAGGGCCAGTTTAGAAATGTTACTTTGAGACATTTTGATAAAATTGTGGCCCTGTAGGAGCTCTGCCTTCCTGTGCCCCTTCAGACGGAAAATACTCCTTAGTGTGGATGAAACCGTTGTACAGTCAAGAGTTGGCCAAAGGGTTTCCGCTCCCAGACTGGCCCTCTCTGCCTAAATACCCACATGGGCAGAGAAGAAAGTCCTAAACCAAAGCCCTGGAGGGCTCGGCAGACCTTTTATAGCCAGTGCGCTGTGCTTTGGCGCTTGGCAGGGCCCCCGGGTCAGCAGGAGTGAATGACCACATCCAGGGGACTGGGGCCAAATTGGACCTGAGCAAAGGGATGGTGGATCTATCAGACTGGTTGCCAGAGAACAGGCATTCCCAGGAGGCAGGAGCAAGTCTCCAGCACGCCGGGCACGGTGGCTGGGCTCAGGCCAGCGGACGGAAGCTCGCCTGTGTCACCAGCCTCCCGGATCCCGCAGTGAGGCCTTACTCCTCATGCAGCCAGAAGCCGGCGAGGCCGGGGCTGGGAGCGGAGGAAACCTTACCAAGAAAGACGGCAAGAGCCTCCAGCGGCTGCACGAGCAAGGTCGCATGCAGAAAGGCCGCTCCTGCCACCCAGCAAGGTCTGGTCCCTGGCAAAGCCCCACAGAGCCACCGGGGAGCTTCTCTTCAGAACCACCTGGAAACAGACAGGAGAAGATTTAGGATACTTACGGTAGAAGATTTAGGATACTTACGGTAGCTGTAGCACGTTTCACTGAGGGAGAGAGAATTATATTTTAATAAGGTTCCAAGCCAAGCCCTTTTTCTTTTCACGACTGAAACTTTTATTGAAATAGTTGGTAAATCACCCCGGAGGAGATTCTTTGGGAGGCTGCTGTTAATTCTGTTATCCCTGGATATCACGGTAACTCATTACTGCTCTTAGCACGTTAGACAGCTGTGCATTTTGGAAGCGTGTTTCCAACCCTCAGTTGAGAGCACAGAGTAAGGGAGCATCCTACTGGAGTGTTGAATTTTTTTTTTCTTTTAACTGGGACATTGAGCCTTGGCAGTTAAAACAGTTAGCTGCATAAAGAGAGTCTGTTGCACTTTTTAGGGAACTGAAAAATAGAAATGACAGTAATTACAAATGGCAACTGTGTGCCAGGCACCAGGCGCTTGTCTGCATTAAGCTAAATGGAGACTGTAGGGGCGGGAGTGGGGTGGAGAGGGTCAGTGGGGGAAAAGGCGACATCTGGCATACTTTCAACAATAAAGATAAATTTAAAAAATAAGTCTATTCAATCCAAAAACCTGAATAAATCTTTTACAAAAAAAAGTAAAAAGAAATAAAGCTATCACTGCTTCTCAGATGAGGAAAGTGAAACTGGGGGAAGTTAAGAAATATCAACAAGGTCGCGTGAGTCAGTGGCCAGGTTGAGATTGGAACTCAGGCCTGTCTCTTTCAACATACAGTTCATCCCACCGAGAATCTGTATGAAAGTATCCAACACTCGGGCCCCTTTCCACGGAGGCTCCCTGCGATATGTAAAGGAAAGGCCATCGAATGCGCCAGCTCCGTAGGAATTTATTTGCGACCTGTTAACTCCTTTTTACACGTTTAGAACCATTTAATGTGTGCAGTGAGCCTCTCAGTTCCCGTGATGAGAGGCTTTCTGAGTGACTCGGGAAGAATTCTGAGTCGCAGTGCAGCCTCCGCAGGAAGCGAGGTTGTTGGGAGATGATGGACGATGCTTTGGACTGTGTGACACTGGACTCCTTGCTGCTCTGGATGTCAGTGTCCTTCACTGTGCCGTTCCCAAGGCTCCTTTAGTCACAGTGCTTCCACGAACTGTGGCTCTTCCAGTAAAGCTTGTCTAGGGCGGTCAAAGGTGAAATTTCCATCCTGTATTCTTGTATTATTGTTAACTAGAGAAAGATGCTTGGCACCTAAATGCCAGGCAAACACCTTGACAATGAAGACTTGGAATATTTTTTATGAAACATTTGTTACAAAGTTCGGGTGGGGGGGAGTCTGGTAAGTGGTTCGGCATCACTTAAACAAAAGAATAAGTGATCGATTTTTCACATTATAGATAACTGGGCTGCGGTGCTTCTGGGAGTCTCTATTTTTAAAAAGCTGTCTCTGTGATTATCATGAAAAGTCAAGTTTGGGAACTACTCTAGTATAGATAACAGTTTACAGATGAGATTTACACCCCATGACTCAAACATGTGAAGCCGTGAATAGAATGATCCTAGTGTGTGGATTTTGAGTCAGATGATCCTGGGTTTGTTTGCATTTCATTGTCTGTGTGACCTTAGGCAAGTCATTTAATCTCTCGGACACTCAGTTCCCTCACCTGTAAGAGGAAAATAGTAATAACTACCTGATAGGGTTAGTTATGTAGATTGAGATGCTGTATGTAAAGCTTTTAACATGGTTCCTAGCACGTAACTCGGTAATTGATAGTTTCTATTACAATTATCTTACAATAATAACATCTTGATTGACTTGAAGCACAGCCCTTCAGGGAAAGATCACTTTAATGGTGAACTCAAGAAAAATTAAACATCCTGAAAAAACCCACTTCACTCTAGAGCATTCTTGTGGGTTATGTCATTGCACTAGCTGCCTTTTAAGGCCGCTTGTAACCTGGGTGGCCTGTGAGCTGTGAGTGCTCTCGAATAGGTGTGTTTCATTCCCCCACCTCCTGTTTTAGGATGTGAATTCAGAATTTCGTAGGTTTGTAAAGGAGTGGCATAAACAGGTCAACCTACAGATCAGAAAACGTGCTTTTTTACTTTATTTTTCACGAGTTGCTTACGATTTATTTCCCTGGAGAGATGTTTCATCACGTAGGTGTGCATCTCAAGAACTTTTTAGAAGAGCGGCAGAACTTCTCAACAAGTTTAATTTCTTCTGTGAAACGTAGAGTCAGGGACAGTCTTTTCTTTAAGAAGAGAAAAGGGTGTGGAAAAGGTGGCAGTTAGGGGGCTGGTGTCCTAGTGTATTACTGGGTCCGTGGTTCAGAGGGGGCTGTAGATGAAGCCCTCACTTGACAGCTTTTCAGTAGCTGTTGGGGCTGGTGCAGGAGACCGCTCAGAGGAAAGGGCTGCGGGGCCAAGGGTCCCGCATGGGTATTTCCCTGGCATTGTGTTTCTCAGCTAGTCACTGGTGTCTTAGGAAGTCAAGTATCTGGTGAGGTAATACATTAATTGATGAATCCGCTCCGTGGTGTGAGAAAAATGCTCTCAGTGAGATGTTCTGCCTCTTCATGGTGTGAAGGAAGCCCCAACGAAGAGGGGGTTACCTGCGCCCAGCCATTTGCAGTGAAGAGTCCTGTAAGCGATCCCTAGTGACCTCATCCAGGTGGGTGGAGGGTGGGGGCCAGGTGGGAGCAGGTGGGGTGGGACATGTGGATGTGTCCTCATGGCAGCCAAGGAGCCCTATTGCTTTGTGCAGGGACAGGGAGGCTGACTTGGTTCCCAAGCTCCTCAGAACCATTGTTCAAACAGGACTCAGTTGGAGATAGGGATCTTTGGCAGCTTGTTGAGAATATTCTGTTAAACCTGTGAATTCGGAGAAGCAAAGAGCACGGGTTTCTGTCCCTGCAGGAGGGAAGTGGGTGGGGGTGGGAGGCCGAAGGAGAAGGAATGCTGGCAGAGGGAGAGAGAAGAGTCAGGGCAAGCAGGCCAGTGACTCTACTGAAGCATGGCTCTCTAAATGCTTGTTCCGCACTTGTTGTCCCCAAGGGGAAAACAAATTTTAAATGGAGAATGGAATATTTCGTTTTGGAACTTGTCCTGTGAGTACGTGCTCATTACCAGGGGCGTTCCTCATAACTGACAGCAGTCAATGACTTCTGATGGGGCAATGGCCGGCCTAATTATCATATATATTAATGATGCAGTAAAGAATTTCGTCATCCTGGGTCACAAAGGATCATTATTATTGTATTAGAACACAGTAATGGTATTCATGGGGTGCCATGCGGCAGTCTCGGGTGCTTGGGGTCAGGAGGCAGTGTGGGAGCTGAGGCCTGAGTGCAAATCTCATCAGAAAACCCCTCTGCTCGCCACCCCCCCCACTCATCCTGTGACATCACCACGCCTGGGTTCCTGCGGGTGGTGAAACAGACCTGCCTCCCCAGTGTGTTGGGACGGAGCGACAGACTAAGGAGCATTAATTCAGTGCTTTGAAAAGATAAAAAGTATGGTGAACCATACCCAAGCACTGAATTCGAGGGAAGCCAGTGGTCTCAGGGGACTGACAGGTTACTGTGTTTTCTAGACAGCCAGGCCAGAGGCCAAATCTGGCCTCCCACCTCTCTTTCTCCTGCCCCAAGCTAAGAACGGTTTGCACATTTGTAAGTGGTTGAGAAGAAATCGAAAGAAGAAGAATATTTTGTGACGTGAAAACAACATGAAATCCAAACAGTGTCCATAAGGCTTTATTGGGGCCTGTGTGGCGGCTTTTGTGCCACAAGAGCCGAGGTGAGGAGTTTCGACAGAAGCAGTATGGCCCACGAGCCTAAAATAGTTACTCTCTGGCCATGTGCAGGAAAAGCTTGCTGACTGTTGAACTAGGCTATTGGAAGCAGGTTCCTCAGTTGTGAAATAAGGTTGTTACTGATCCACAACAGATGATGTCATCCCTGGCCACCAAAATACCTCCTTTGATTCTTTACAGACAGGGCTCTGTTGTCTTCCTGTGAGGTGTGAAAGGCCTGGGAGTGAGACTTCAGTGGGGAATTTTGCAAGGACTCTCTTAAATTGAGATCAGTCTCCTAGCTCTGAAGATAAATTTCCAAACCTTTCTAGAAATTACCCAGGATTTCTCTGCACTGAGAGAGGGGTCAACATATTTACAATAAAATATTTGGGATTCACCTGAATTTGGGGGATTTCTCTTTGCTGTTCCAACACTCACTGGGTTTCCCAGAGAATTTGAGGATGACAACTTATGGGACCTTGGGAATATCAAAATTAATGACATTTTTCAGTTTGAGGTTTGAGTGACATTTTATATGCTTATTTCTCTTTAATCTGTTGCCCACCCCTTGAAATAATAGTAATAATAATAATGAAAGTTGTACAGTTACATTTCCACAGCCCCCCCAGAAGGGTTTGCTTAGCAGATAAAGCACTGAATCGCTGGGGTACATCCGCTATAGAAACGCACGTCTACATGTGCCTGTTCGACTTTTCAACTGTTCGGACCCGGGGCCACCAGATCTTTCAGGAAAGACGGAGCCCGATTCTCTAGGTGCCTCACTCGAACTCTTATTTTCACTGAGGCACTTGGGTGAGGTGAGGCTTCCCGTCTCCAAGGCAGCCCTGGAGCTAATGGGACCCCCTGGGAAGTGGGAGATGGGAAGTTAACCCGAGTCAGTGATCACTGCCTGTCCACTGCTGGGTTTCTCCAGGCGGGGCTGAGAATCCTTTAGATTAAGCCCTCGCCACCAAAAGGGCGTTGGAGAGGAGTGTGTATATGTGGAAGGCAGATGAACTTCAGAGGAAGACGTTATAGGTCAAATTCTAGTTCAAAGAGAAATATGTGGGGTACCTGCTACAGTGATTTTCTTCCTTCAAATCAGAGATGAAATGTGTAGAACAGCAATAATAACAGTGGTAAAGAAATATAACAGCAAGCGCTTATACTTACTTTGTACCAGGAACTTTTCTGAATACCTTACGTGAATTAACTGACTTAACGATCGTGTGAGATACTATGTTCTTTCTGTTTAGTTGGTGAGGAAAGAGAGAGTGGAGAGAGGCCTCTTGCCGGGTGGCAAGGGATGGAAAGGGAGAGAAGTGACATTCTAGGGTGGACAGAGATTAACTACATTAAGGGGTAATCTCTGATTTCTACAGAGCTAATTTAAAAAATAAAAACCTACTCAGAAAATGGGGGGGGGGGGGCAGAAGAGGAATCCCAAACTTGTCACGCACAGGAAACTTAGTTGCCTGATCTGGAGCTTAAACTTCTGGCTAATGTCTTATTATTTGAAATGTGGTGCTGAGTACAGATTAGGCCTTCAGCAGTATTTTTTAAAATTTCAAATTTTTAAAAATTAAGACTCATTAGATTTTCCTTACTTGGTTCTTGATTTCCAGGCTATCAAACGACCCTAGAATGATTAGGACATTTTTTTCCTAAGGAGCAGTAAGTTCTTACATAGCTGAAGGAAGGCATGTGTCCAAATTTGCAAAGCGAGTTGATGGCAGCCACAGTTCAGTATTCTGTCCATCACATTTCACTGTCTTAGGTACTGCTCCAGGGTGGATATGATTTAAATAAATTTTATCTCAGTAGTAATACTCAAGAATTAAATGTTGAGTGGATAAAAATATTTATAAAATCCCTGCAGGATATAAAGAAGAATACTAAAATGAACACAGCACGTTTCTTCAGGGGTTGCCCTGTGCCCCTCCCTGACACGGTGCCTTCCTTTCCCCATTAGAGGTAACAGCACCCAGCTCTGTGTACGGATCCTGCTCCTCTCTGAAGTTTTACCATGGTTGTATCCTTACCTCACACGCTGTTTAGCTTGGCTGGGTTTTGAACTTTATATAAATGTTACCACCCTGCATGTCTTTTTTTGTGACTTGTTTTTTCACATAGCATTACTTTTCCAAGAACCATCTCTTTTATGTGTGGCTACATAAATTCTCATTGTTGTATAGTATCCACCATGTAAATAGACCACAATATATTTACCCATTTCATTGATGGACTTTTGGGTTGTTTCCAGTTCTTATTATAGATATTGCTGCTTTGAACATTCTTGACAAATTTCTTTTTTAAAAAACCAATGATCAGGACTCATTTAATTAATTTTTCTATGAAAAGGAGAGTCTTACAGTCTAATGAAAATTATAACATCTAATTCTTGCATAGATAAATGTAGTTTTTATTTTGTAACACAAACTGCATGGGCTTATTTTCAACTGCTTCATTGGTGAATTTTCCCCAGAATTGACAATAATTTGTATATTTTATTTTCTAAATGAATCAAGGCATTTATTGTAAAAATCACTGGAAAATAAGCCTGCCCAATTTTACATTAAAGGTTTCATAAGTATTTTAATAAAATAAACAAATTAGACAATGCTAAATAATTTTCATTAGAATGTGAAGTACTTTCTTCTCTAAATTAAACATTAAATAAGTTTTTGTCATCCAAAGCAACAAAACAAAAAAATATTGCATTTATAGGTAAGGTGGTCTTTGCCCCACTCTTGTTTATTTGCAGACCAGAGAAGAAATTTTTACTTTGAACATTTTTCAACTTTAAAAGATAGGCCTTAAAAACCTTTTGAAATAATTTATAGAGTTGTGCAAATGCACAGAAGTGTAGGGCAGCTAACAGTCTATAGTGCGTTTGCTTTTTTGACTAGAAAGAAAACCAAAGTTCAGAGTAAGTAAATTACTTAACCAAGATCACCGTGACTGTCATGCCTTTCAAATACCACTTTTTTAAAATAGCTACACGAAGCTATAGTTTCATTTCTGAATTAGAAACCACAGCTTCTTTTCATAATATTTTTTTTGCTTCAAAGCATCTGAAATGAAGTATTGTTTAAAAAATAAAATCATTAATAAACACTATCCTGACAGTTCAAAGTTTGATTTTGAAAATCGCATTTCTCCACCCTGTCGGCTGTGCTGACCCTGGAGAGAATTTATTTACTTTCCGTAGCCTGGTTTCTGGCATTGACAGTATTTCCATTGTCTTGCACCTGGGCTGCCACCAGCTATCCTGGGAGACGAGCTCACGAAGGACCCTGTGGTGTCAGCAAAGACCAGCACAGGCGTCTCTCCCAGCTTCTCCATACGCTGCCCGGGGCTTCCCTCTAAGGAAGCAGCAGCTTTGCTAGGGATCTTAATGAGGTCATTTGGATTAAACTGGGTTAGTGGGCAGGGGGTTCGTGCATTCAGGGTTGGGTGTGAGGCCTTTAATGTTCTTGGAATCTCCCCTGGTTCCCCTGGCACACCCTTGCAGTGCCACATCCAGCCCTCTCCCTCTGCCCCCATCCTGAAATAGCCATGGTTCACATGGAAGAAATTTACTCCCCTAATCCTCATGAGCTGGCGAGCTCTGCATTTGCCACGGGATGGATTTTGACTTTCTTCCCCTGAAGGAGAATCTCTAAAAGCTTAAAATCTGTTTTAAAAACCTAGTAGGGCCCTGGCCGGTGTGGCTTGGTGGTTGGAGCGTCAGCTCACACACTGAGGGGTCGTGGGTTTGATTCCCCATCAAAGGCATGTACCTGGGTTGCAGGTTCAATCCCCGGCCCCAGTCTGGGTGCATGTGGGAGGCAACCAATCTACGTGTCTCTTCTCACATCGATGTTTCTCTCTCTCCCCCAACAACCTCCCTTCTACTCTCTCTGAAATCAATGGGAAAAAAGATCCTTGGGTGAAGATTAACAAAAAAACAAAACAAAAGGTCTAGCAGGAACACAACAGGACTTGACTCACACCTGCGGATTGCGTCTCCAGCGCCGCCCCTCGCTGGGTGACTGTGGGCTGGTTGCTGTGCTCCTCTGGGCCTCTCCTTTTCAACTGAGAGATGGGCACAGCAACACCGATGCGCCTCGGCCTGCCGTAGAGGGTGACCCTTACATGACAAAGGGTTTCACCTCTGAAATAAACTGAAGAAAAAAATAAGCATATCCTACATGCTCCCTTATGTTTCTACATCAGAAAGCCAGGGGACGCATTTGCAAGAAGCCAGAGTGATAAGGTTGCTAGATTTATAGCTTGCGGGTCACTGTCGCACACCAGCTGCCCCTTCCCCTGGGCTCCGGCCCCTCCAGGCTTAGTCAAGACAGTACTTTGAAACTTTCGTTTGACCGTCTCTCTTTCCTGTGGGGCCCTGAGCCTCCATCAGGCGAGGATTCTGCCTGATTCTCCTTTGTGCCTCTAGCTTCGGGCATATTTGTGGCATATAGTAGCTGCTAAAAGCAGTATGGTTTTCGAACTTACTAAACTGTTGAGAATCGTCCCTGCCTGGTGTTTCCTAGTGCTTTTGTCACCGCAGTCAGTATCTTTTCCTCTTCCCAGCCCATCCCTGCTCTCTGCACACAGTCGACTTTTTCCTCTCTAGGGACCACCCTGATCCTACACCTGCGCCTCTCGGATGTTGCAGCTCCTCTCCCCATTGGCTTCTTTTTTGGCCTAAGAATTTATAATATGGGGCTCGTTACACTTTGTTAATGGACTGTTATCTGGAATGGTCTGCTCCAGTGTTATAATCCTTAAACTGAAGGCCTTATTTATCTATAGTGAACTGTCTGCCGGCTTTGTTTTGTTCTTAAGTCTCTAAGTTCATATCGATTGTGCTGCACTGTGCGGCGTAATGGTCCGTTTCGAGTTCGTCGACAAGACTAAAGTGTAACCTATTGGGGTGGCGGAGAGGAGTTAGGTGGCAGCTGTTAACCAGCGCATAGCAACTCCTCACCACGGCTTAAACATGAAAAAGGAATCGGAGTAATAGAATATGCTGGGATTTGATGAGGACACTGAGTGCTGCAGGACATGGGATTTGAACTTGCAGTTGTAGACAGTGACTGTACCTCCTGAGACCTGAGCTCTTGAACCTTTAGTCCCACGATGCCCAGAAGAAAGGCTGGTGGAATTATCAGTGAGGCCCCAGCGCAGCTCGTGGAGCTTGACCCTCCCTGTCACACAACATTCCTTCTTTTCTTCCTTAAACTTCCATGTAATAGAGACATATATAGTCTTGCCACCTTCATGAAGCATGAAGTTGATGATCAGAATAATGGCAAGACCTTTAAGAACTCTCAGAGATGAAAAGTGCTGAGAAACCAAAAGAAGTAAGTAATCTAATTCACTGCATTAAACATCTTTTCATGAAAGCATCTGGCCTAAGTAATGGATGTTGAAAAATGCCCTAAAAAATGTTTGTAGCATCATTTAAGAGTGGTGACCCATTGGAAAGAAATTTATTTATTTATTTATTCATTTATTATTGATTAATCCTCACCTGAGGATATTTTTTCATTGATTTTTAGAGAGAGTACAGGGGAGTTGATCGAGCCTACAACTGAGGTATGTGCTCTTGGCTGGAATCAAACCCGGGACCCTTCAGTCCAGAGGCCGACCCTCTAACCAGTGAGCCAAAGCGGCCAGGGCCTATCTACATCTCTTGATGAAAGTGGGGCTTTATATTTTACCAGGAATGGAGGCTTATTTGATATATGGAGTTTACTTTTAATTTTATAAAGGGCCCCTAGAGTGACGTGTGTAAGCTGTTTCATTTCTATTGAGATACCATGCTCATGGGTGAAGTATGTGGAGGTTCTTAAATATCAAATAGGAAGCTTATGAAAATGCAAATATGATTATGTATGTACAAATGTTTGCCTGTTCCAAGAAGATGCTCAATAAACGTTTGCTGCAATAAAATTAATTGAGAGTTTAACCATTCACAGCTCACTGTAAAGTGTTCGAATCCTAGTTGCAACAGGTGAATTAAAAAAAATACATCATTGCTGCTCCCATCGGAATGTGTGAGTATTTTTTATTTCGTTTCACTCATCACCTGTCAGCAGAGTTCATCAGAATCTGCATGGGAGGTCAGGAAGTGTGTTGGTTCACTGTGTACAGAACACACATCAGCACCATTGGCAAAAGCTGAGTTTGATTTCAGTTCTAATACTTAAGAAACCTTGAGAGAGCCAAGGACCATCACAGGCTTTGTTAGAGAAGGGACCTATGTAGCTAAGAGTTTTCTTGTTCTTAAAAGGCTGGGGATTCCTGTGTTTTGTTCCTTCATAACACAGTGGCTCAAAGAAAGTCATACCAGAAGACTTTACCTCCTTAACCTACCATCTTGGGATTTCAGTTCCACCCTAAGGATATTTTCAGAGAGAGAAAAACATAACCAATTTTGTCAATAGCTATTCAAGAAACATCATGACAGACTCTCTGTAAGACCGTCCGTGGATCAGCGCATGTCTACCCATAGAGTAGCTCATTGGTATTGCATTTGCAGCATCCAGGGCCTCAGCTCTGTCGGCTCTCCTGGGGTGTAGTTAGCTTATGATTCCATTACTGTTCTGAGAATACTGTCAGGTTGGCCTGGAGGGGCAAAGGACAAGTGGTTCTTAGAGCCAAGAAAACAAGTTCAACTGTAAGCCAGTTGTTGCTTCTCTCAAACCTGGAGAGCTGGTTCTTTGATTAGAACCGTAGACCTGAAGAGCGCCTTCATTTGGCAGAGGAGAAACAGATGCTTCAGTCGGCTTAGAAAACACTCATTGAGCGCCCACTCTTTGCCCTGTCCAGGGAGCAGCTACAAAGATGAATTATCAAAGGGCTTACTGAGTGGTAAAGGGAAACAAGCGTAAGTCAAGTGAAACACTCCATGGAGAGCCCTGTGAGAGGTAAGCATGGTGACACTGTAGGGACACAAAGGAAGGAATTTAGCCCAGCCTGTGTAGGAGGCAGCAGGGAAAGGCTGGGAAAGCTTTTATGTCTGAGAAAACCTGAGCTGAATCTTCAAGTAGGACTAAGAATTAGCCATAGGAATGAGCTCATGGGGGCATTCGGGGAAGAGGGAAAAATATGACCAAAGATAAAGTGTCTTGGGATAGCATAGTACGTGTCTGGGAACCGTGGGCAGGTCAATAGTAATAGGATGCGAAGCCTAAAGAGAAAGTGCTGGGAGGTTAGAGGGGCGGGGGTGCCATGGAGAGTTTATTCTGTAAGCCCTGGAGAGTGACTGCGCTTAAGCAAGGGAATAACAACTGGACTTGGACTTGGGGAGAATCATTCTGAAAGGTGACTTTGACCAGGACACACTGAAGGCAGAAGAACCAGTTAGGAGGCTCTTGCCAAAATCCAGACAAAAGCTGATGAACTAGGGCAGTACTGGGCGTGGCCAAGGATGGTGCCTTAGGGAATCCCAGCATTTAATGGGCGAGAGAGAATTAGGACCCTAAGCAAAGCCCTAGCCGGAGAAAGAGAAAAGAAAAACCAGGAAGGAGTGTCAAGAAAGAGTCTCAAAAGGAATAAGTGATCAGCAGTGTGAAACGTAGCTGAGACTGACGAGTGTCCAGAGCAGCACTCAGGACCCCACCTCAGAGGCATGGCCTGGGCGTGGAAATGGTTGGTGATGGTCTGGACATACATGTAGTGGAATGGTTGGGACAGAATCAAACTTGCAGTAAATTTGGGAGTAAATGAGAAAGGAGAAGAGAGATAATATAGCCTTGCCAGAAACTTGGCTAAGGCAGTAAAGAGAGAAATTGTTACAGAGGGACACAAGTCAAGAAAACACACTTTGAGCCTGAAGAATTCAGCACCTGCTTTTTGGCTTAAAGGAAAGTAGAAAGCTTGAGGTTTATGATAAGGAAGGTGGGTAAAGAAAAAAGAAATGCATGGAAGTGTCTTTACACGGAGGTATATGAGCAACTGTCAACTATTGTCGTGTGGGATGAAGTGAAGTGATCACTGCGCTGGAGTCCTGGGCCTTGGCTTGCAGTCTGGCTGTTTTTCAGGGTTTCTTTGAGAGGCATCATTGTGTATTTATAACAGCCTGCAGCTTTTCAAGGCACGGGCCTGGTTTGAATTCTCAGTCCCTCACCAGTAAGTGTGTAAATTTGGACAAATTATTTAGGTACTCTGAAAATTTGTTTCCTAATCTCTAAAAAAGTCATAATAACACCTGCTACACAGGATCGTACATGGGAAAGTGTGTGTAAGTAAACTCTTGGATGTCCCATACTAGTACAGTTGACCTTTGTACAATATGGGTTTGAACTGTGTGGCCCCACTTACATGTGGATTTTTTTCAATAAATACCTGTACTCTTTTCAGTCTATAGTCGGGAGTCCGTGGATGCAGAGGGCTGACTATATGCATTGATCTACAGCATTTTTTATAGGGGACTTGAGCATCTGCAGATTTTGGTATCTGAGAGGGTCCTGGAACCAATCCCCCGAGGATACCCAGAGACAAATAATTTTGGGGGAGTCAGAAGTTATACACAAATTTTAGGCTGTGTGAGTAGGGGGGTGTTGGTGCTCCTAACCAGGGGTTTGTTGTTCAGGGGTCTACTGTATAGATATGATAAGCAGTCAACAAATGTTTGAATGAATGATTGAGTTGTAAAAATTAGTTCACGAGTAGGTAGGTTGTTTAATATTGAAATGTTGCAATTTCCCCATTTGCGAAAAAGGGCTATTAATAGTGCCCTCTCATTTATAGGGTTTTATAAAGACAAAAATGAGCTATTTATGAAACGATTTTATGAAGTTTAATGTTTGAGAAATTAAAGGAGACATTTTAATGTTTGCAAATACTAAGACTATAGTGGTCAGAGGATTAACTGATTGGTTAAATCCTTTTGTGACTGGCTCTTAGTAGATCCTCTAAAGGAGAAATCAATCAATTAATTGATTAGGCAGCAACTGTTAACTGAAAGTCTAAAGTATGTAAGATAACATTCTAGAAACTGAGGGAGATCCAAAACAAATGGTAATAACAAATACCCATGAGGAGCTTAAAGTCTATCAACAAATAAGATATTCCTGGAAGGAAGTGATTCTGGCCAGGTGAGGAGCTCAACCAATATACAATAAAGCAGTTGCTCAGAGGAAGATAGTGTTTGCAAATCACTTCTTTATACAAATGCACACGATTTGGAGAAATTGGCATGTACCAGTGTGGGATGCTCAAGGTGTCCTTGGAATAAGGAGCTGAAATGGCCTCTCCCGTGGCTCCGCTGCTTTACAGAGCTCTGGGCCCCAGTGGCTCCCGCAGCCTCTTTGGGTCCCTTAGCCAGGAGTTAGCTGTTTGGAATGAGAGTCACAGTCGGTTGTTTACTTGGAAATCGTTCCTCCCTCTCCTCTCCTTCTCGCCTACAGAACAGGTGGAAGAAGTAGAAGTGACTACAGCAGGGCAGTGCCGCAGACTTAATTTTTATCATGGACACTGTAGACTGAGCCCTGGAAGGAGCGATGGTCAAAGGCCACGTGAAGCGTGGACCTGCCTCCCCGTGTTATTCCGGCTTCATCCAGGAGGCTGCTCCTGGCTTCTCAACCTGCAGCCTCCCAGCGGCAGCCTCCGTGCTCGGACCCGTTTCCCAACGGGCCTGGCCGCCTTTGGCCACAGCGCTGGCTCAGCGCGGGTGTCCCAGGCCAGGGGTGACTGCAAGGCCCATCCGCGCCACCACGCAGGACTGTTCATTTTAGTTCCATCGACCTCACTGGCGCTTCCTGCTGTCGTTCTGATGTGGAATTGCGGGTGCCCTGAAGTTCCCAAAAGAACTCTTGAGACCCAGAGCGTCACACGCCACCGTTTCTGTTATAGTTCTGACGGCTATTGCCACATCCTTAAGTAAACCCCAGGCAGTGGAGAGGGGGTGAACAATGCCCCATTCACAGGTCACAAGGGCGGGCCTGTCTCAGGTGCCAATCAAAATGATGCTGGGAATAGATGTCACTTTTATATCTGGCTTCAGGTGATTAGAACCAATTAAGAGGGTGACACACCGATAGATGGGGAAAAGAAAACATAGAGGGTGTTATCCTTTCCCCTTTGTCCCGAGAGAGAAAGCGAGGGAACAACATCTGCTTTCCAAGTTCACTTATAAATTGCTGGATGCCTTTAGTTGGTCAGTTGACCTTTCTGGGCTCTTCCTCCACTTTGGTTCATAAAACAGCAGCAATGCTACCTGCTCTGTGAGAGGAATGTTGTCTCAATAAGCCCGGTGGGAAATGCTTTTCTCTTTGCAGAGCCTCGGGGTTATTTCACATCTCAGTCCCAGGAAAACACAAAGCCTGTCCATTTGGTGTGGGCAGTGAAAGGAGGAGTCCAACAGGTGCCATTGTCAGCTCGCTGCAGAGGAGCCATTCCGAGGGCTCCAGGCTCGTTTTGATCTTTGCTCAGATGAGAGGCTTTAGTGGGACACCCTCTCAGGCTGGGGAGGGGACCCTTTGATCTTCCTTTGCCTAATAGGCAGAACCCTCTTCTCTGTTTCCTCTAAGGACAAAAATAAACAGAGAAGCTGAGTTTGTGAACAGCTGCATAAACAATGCAATTTGGAAGTATGCAAAAAATATGTGGGTTATATATACATTCATACATATATCCTCTTGATCTGTGTTTTGAGTCCTCGTGGCCATCGCTTGATCTGAGAGAGATTTCCATCGATGCAGTGAAATGCAGACCCTTAATGCTCCGAGGGGTTTAAGTCTTCAGATCTTGTGGGCAGAAGCATTTCTTTCCCGTGGATATGGAGCAGTCCTGAGCCATTCCAACTATAGGATAATAAAAGAGCCCTCCTTAGAATGCCAGGAGCAGCCCACTCTCCCTCCAGAGGGAGCGTAACTTGAGTAGATAGTCTAGTAGAGGTGATGGGTTTACTTAGATGATAGGGCCTGTAAGTCTGAAACCAAATTTATCTTCATCTTCTTCTCTGTGCCCCTCTCTCCCATGGAGGACTTTCTTTTGACATCTGTCATTTATTTATTAGGATCACCATTCGCCTGCTCACGGGCATGAAGCTCTGGAGTAGCCTTGATTTGGCTTCTTACATTCCCACCTCCGATCAGTCCCCATAAACCGTGTAGTTTCTCTTTTTTATCTGTCTCTTCATGGACACTCTTAGTTCAGGCCATTATTACCAGGACTAATATAACATGTAACAGTTTCCTAATTGATAACATAACTGATAATAATTTATTATTTAAAGATTACAAATAAAAATTGTTTTTGAAATACTTACAGTAGAGTGAAAGCTCAGACATACCCTTCAGGCTCTTGGGAGAACATAGAAGAAACAATGACTTTCGAAAGACAGCAGAGGTTGAAAGTGTAGGAAACTCTTTCACATCTCACGCTAGTTTCTAGTCCATGACTTTCCTCCCTAACCTGCCTTGCATGCTTTGGTCTTCAGACCTCTGCCACCATGTCCCCTCTTCCAGAATGCTTGCATTCCTTCCTTCTGCCTCAAAATCCTCTGTTATTCCGAGTGCGGCTCATTCCTGTCTCCTCCCCTCAGCATCCCAGGCAGAAGTTTTCACCCCTCTACTGAATTTCTAGGACACTTACATTCTTTATTCCACCTTCAATTGAATGCCTGGCTCTATAGGTACCTATGTATATTACTAATCACTTTACTAGATTATGAAATTTTGGACAAAAGGTTTTTTTGTTTGTTTGTTTGTTTTTTAAAGCATAGTGCTTCACATACGCTAACTCCTAAATAAATACTTTAAAAAGTAAATGGGTGGTGTAAAACCATGATAATTGCGCCTTCATCTAATATCGCTTGTGCCCATTTTTTCCAGCTTTATGGAAATATAATTGGCAAATAAAATTGTAAGATTTTTAAGGTGTACAATGTGATGATCTCATATATGTGTACATTGTGAAAGGATTTTCCCCATCAAGCTAATCAACACATCCATCACCTCGTGTATTTACCTTTTTGTGTGTGTGAGAACATTTAAGTTCTACTCTCTGAGCGAGTTTCAGTTGCACAATACAGTGTTGTTATAGTCACCATGTTTTTCATTAGCTCCTCAGACCTTAATCATCTCGTAGCTGAAAGTTTGCTAACCTTTTACCAACCCCTCCCTATCTACCCCCCAGCCCCTGGCAACCATTTTTCTACTCTCTGTTTCTGAGTTCTACTCCACCCCCCCTCGATTTCACATATAAATGCTATCATGCAGTATATATCTTTCTCTGTTTTTGTGCCCATTATTTTAAACCACCATTTAAGGAGCTCTTCATTAATTAAAATCACAAAAAATTCATTTAATTCTCACAATAATCCTACGGCATAATTGTTACTTTTGCCCTCATTTCACAGTTCAGAAAAATGAAGCTCAGAGAGATTAAATAATTCCTCCGGGACTATCCAACTTGTTAGTGGCAGAGTCATCCGAAATTCAGGGCTGACTCCAAAACTCACGCTTACATTCCTGGGCTGTATTGTCCCCCAGAGGTGTCCTACCTGGGGATGCGAGGTGAGTAAGCACAGCTCCTGCTTCCCAGGAGCTTCCAGGCTGGTGGGGGACCGACGTGTAAGCAACTGCAGCGAGCTGGCTGCTGGAGGAGTGATGCCTGCCGTGAAAGCACCGTGGGGCCCTAGAAGAGGGGACACTGGGCAGGGCACCTTAGGACCATCAGTGGGCTGTGTGTGAGGGGACAGTGAAGCCAGTGGACACGGCTTTCTCTGTGCTGCCTTAACCAGCCTCAGCGGAGACCAAATCAGTAACTGCTCTTTCGTAAGGCCTTAGTTCAGCTTAGTTCATGGTAAACAAATGCTTTTACCCTAAATTTTTGGATTTTTATGGCTTCTGAGGTAATAGGTAGTTTGCAAAATGCAGGAAATAAATGATGATGATGATGATGATGATGACAAAGAGAGAGGTGACTTTGACTTTCTGTGGTGCATAAAGTCCGTTTCACACCCTGGAGCCACACATTCTAAATAGAATTTTCCAGGCAAAGGCCCTTCCAATATTTGAAGACAGCTTCTTTCCCTGCTAAGACCCATCAGACCAAACTCCTTCCATCTTCATTTAACACCTATTTTGTGTATAATGCTGTTGGCTAGGGATACAAAGGTCAGGAAAGCACAGCTTTAACACACCCCCCCCCCCCCCCGCCGCCTACCCCCACCAAGAGCTGATAGGCTGGTTCTGTGAGCAGGTCATGAGGCAACATTGCTTCTGATTGCCCTGTGTCATCACCCTGTCCTGGAGACTCAAGTCTCATTTAAAGGAGGGTTTTAACAATTGGACCCAATGCTCTGTGCACAGTCTGTGTTTGGTACTTCTGTTAATGAAGCTTTGGCGTGGGTTAGCTCTCTTTGAACTTTGAGTCAATTCAAATCCCACCTTTCCCCGTCCCACTCCACAAACAGCCTTTAAAACAGATGTTTTCCATGTTGTTATTTCATTTATTCATTCAGTAAACTTTGAGTATCTACTAAATAGTCAGCACTCTACTAGATGCTGTTTCTAAGGTACAGCTCTGGACTGAGAAGCAGTTTTGGAGTCAAGCTCAGTCTAGTGGGAAAGACGTAAATAAAAAGGAATTACCAATGTAGTGCGATAAATACGATGATAGAAATGTGTGCAAGATGCTATCCAGTCACAAAGGAAGGGCATTTAACCCTCTCTTGGAATGGAAGAGTGGGGGAGAGGGTCAGAGAAGGATTCCTGGAGGATTTGGTGCCTCTGGTATAGCTGGGAGCATAAACAAAAGTTAAGCATGTGAGGGAGAACCAGGCAGACAGACCAACTTTTACAGGTGTGTGGGTGGGGGTGGGGGGTGACTGGAACAGTAGCTTCCATGACGAGGGAGGAAGGCAGGTGGGCAGGGCTTTACACGCCATGCCGTAGAGACTAGATTTTGTCCTGAAAGCCATTGTAAGAGTACCCCCCTTATCCTCAGGGGATACCCCCAGTGGATGCCTGAAACCGTGGGTAGTACTGAACCCTATATATACTATGTTCTTCTTATACATGAAGTTTAGTTGATACATTAGGCACAGTGAGAGATTAACAACATTAATAAAATGGAACAATTATAACAATATACAGTTGACCCTTGAACAACACAGGGGTTTGAACTGTGTGGGCCCACTTATAAGAAGGTTTTTTTCAAAAAATATTCAGTTGACACTCCATATCCCCAGGTTTCACATCCACGGATTGAGCCAGCCTTGGATCGAAACAGTATTTTTGATCCAGGGTGGAGAGTCCAAGGAGGCAGAGGGCCGACTATGTACACTGTTCTACACCATTTCATATAATGGGCTTGAGCGTCAGCAGATTTTGATATCCACCAGGGCCCTGGAACCAGTTCCCTATGGATCCTGAGGGACAACTGAGTTTTGGGGGGAGTCAAAAGTTATATTTGGATTTTCAACTGTGTGGGGCTTGTCACCCCTAACCCCACATTGCTCAAGGAGCAACTGTACTGTAATAAAAATTATGTGAATGTATTGTCCCTCTCTTAGCAAACTAGCACGAATTTCTTTTCTCTTCGTCATAATTTCATGGATAGATTTGTTCTTGCTGTAGGAACCTCAGCCTTTAAACAGCACTGAGTGTGGATGGTCTTGCAAAGCCTACTTCACCCGGCATGACCCGGCCCTTGCCTGTCTCTCCAAACTCCTGCTGTGCTTCATGCGCATCCTCTCTGCTGTTCTTGGAGCATATTAAGCCTCTCCCTGTTTCTGGTCCTTTGCATATGCTGTTCCACTATGTGGAAAACTCTGTGGCTGTTTTTTCTCCACCTTCAGATTTCTTCTAAGAGGTGTCCTTTTCAGGGACTCTGTATCTCAGCCCTCTCACCCCCCATTTCTCTACCACAGGTGCTATTAAACAAGCAGGTTTCTATGTAAGTATCCTTGAATGTGGTCGAACATGAGCCCTAGGAGATGGGCAATGAATGGCCTTTATTGCTCTCAAAGGGAAGTTCAGTCACTATCCAGAATCCAGAACGATGGCTATACTATCGATAAGCCTGCATTATAATGACATTTTTTCCAAGTACATTCTTGGACAGGCTTGAAATAGGTGTGTAGTTCAGCAGATTCCAGTCTCTCTGGCTGCGCTATGGTGCCCCGGGAGCCTTTGCATCTTTGGCAGAGCTGGGCTTCTGTGGGAATTCTGGAACTCGACTGTGGGCAGTGGGCTGGGTGGAATCAGGAGGACGGTGAGAGCTGGGATGAGGCTCATGTAAAGCCAAGTTCAGAGGAAATGGGCTTATTCACTTAGAGACAGAAGACTGCGAGCTTCATGATGGCTTCATTATGGTCCATGAGCGTGTCAATCAGCAAATCAGCAAGAATGCGGTGACTGGTAGTTTGTACTTGGGTATGAGTTACATGTCAACCCTGGCTGCACGCACAACCACCAGGCTCCACCAAACACCAGTTACATCAGAACTTGGGGGGTGGGGCACGGGAATAAATCTATTTTAAGAGCTCCCGAGGTCATTTTAATTTACAACTGGGGTTGAGACTCATAGGGATGGAGTGTCAGATATATAAAGCAGGACTCCTGTCCTTAAGGTGCCTGATGGGAGCTGGAAATTTAATTCGGAAAACTTAAGTGATAATATAAGGTATACCACATAAGTAGTTTATAAGATATCTGTAGACCAGCTTGGAATAGGGAGATGCCATCACGCTTGGGGTAGTTAGGGACTGTTCATTGAGTGCCAGTTCTGTGCCCAGCCCTGAAATAAGTCCTGAGGTAGACTTAGAGAACAAAACAAGAAGCTTCTGTTTTAGATAGAGGAAAACAACATGACAAGATTTTTAAAAACCCACAGTTATTTGCTGCTAAATTATGATTGGAAATTTAAGGACACTAAAAGTTTGAAGAGGTATCTTTAGATCCAGTTGGGAAAAGTTTCTAGTTGCAGGAGGAACTTGAATTTTGCCTTCAAGAATTAAGTTCACAATTTAAAAGGCAAACAGTTGAGGACATATTCCTCCAAGGCACCATGCTAACCGCTTTGCATGGATTATCTCATTTCGTTCTCACGGTATATTCATGTATAAGCTGAGTGTTATTATTATCTCTGTTTGGTAGGTGGCAACACCAGGGCTTATCGAGGTTAAGGAAATTTGTCAAAGGTCACATAAGTTACTAAGTGGTGGAGTTAAACTCAAACCCAGGGCTGCGTGGCTCTTGAGCTGGGCTTGTAACCACCACCCATAGGACCAGTGTGAGCAAAGGAGGGAGGCCCGAGTGGACAAAGTGTGTTTCTCATGCACCGAGTAAGCAGCAGGTTAGGCTGAGTAGATACTTGATCGGAAAGGTGAGTTGGGGCCCAGTTCAGTTTATCAGGGGTTTTGATTGCCGTTTCATGGAATTTAACTTTGTCTTCTAGACACAGCACTTCTCAAAGGTTTCGGAGGCAGGGAGTGCAAGGATGGATAGTACTTTTTAGGAAGACCATAATGTCTCAGTGTGGTCAAGGCGTGAAGGCTGAAGGGCCTGCACAAGGTCAGTGACAGTGGAACTGGGAAAGACAGGACAGGTGTAGGACACTGAGGAAAAGAATGACTGTACCTTATGTCCAGACGTAGCGGGGAATGTGGGAGTGGACAGTGTGTACCTCAGGGATACTTTGGTTTGATAGTTCTTTGCATTTCCTTACATTCCAGTAATGTAGGGAAGTTGGGGAGTTGAGAAGGTATATTCTTGTTTTAAGAAAAAGGCAATTGGTGTCCTGGTGGGTGAGCCTCGGTTGGAGCATCGGTCCCATACACTGAAAGGTTGCGAGTTTGATCCTTGGTTGGTGGGGGTGATGTATGGCAGGCAGCTAATCCATGTTTCCCTCTCACATCGATGTTTCTTTCTCTCTCTCTCCCCCTTTCTCTCTAAAATCAACAAAACATATTCTTGGCAGAGAATTAAAAAAAAAAAAGGCAATTGGTGATTTTTCTGAAATTGTTTAAATTCTAAATTAGCTCTAGGCTTGTAAAGATTCTGTGACTTTCGATTCAGTTCAGTTCTGGATAGTATTTAATTTAGGCCCTGTGACTGAGCTATTTTATACGGCTTACCTAAGTGCTTCTGAGAGAAAGGAGTTACATAAATTCAATCTTTGATTCTAGTGTAAGACTCTGGTAATATTTCTCAGCATGCCAGTAGACCATGTTTCTCATTCCCCTGCTTTCTTCTCTACAGAATTAATTACAGCTCCTAGCTGGGGTTCAGATCTGTCTTCAACAGCCTGGGGTCCATTGCCGAGGCTTCCGCATGTTGTGTTGGTCCCCGTGTCCTCCAGTTGTGTGAGCCCTGCGCCGGGATGGCCGCAGTGGGGAGAAAGAAGCTGGGAGTGAACCGGCCTCTGGGTGTAATGACTGTCACTGCGGTCACACGCTAGCCTGGGAGAGACCGGGCATCCGAGGTCTGGGAAAAGACTACTGGAGCTAGGTGTGAGAAACGCAAATGCTTATTACTAATGGTTTTCATAATGGCTGAAGAGTTTAGGCCAAAAATAATTCGAGTACACAGTAGAGCTGTCAGCTGGCAGTTTGTGAAAGGGCTTCTTGCTCCTTCTGGCCCCAAGGCATTAAGTATTTCACTTTAAGGCATGTTAAGTAGGGCAGTATTGCTCATTAAACCTTTATCTGACACTGTAATTTTAATTTATTTTACTTTTATTTCAATTTAATATTAAATCTTTTATCGTTTTAAGAATGAGATGATTCCTCCCTCCCCATCCATGATAATGCTCTGTTACTTTCTCAGTCCACTCCCGGTGATCGGCCCCATAATCAGGCCCCAGTAAATGTTCACTGGTGTTAATGGTGATAGCAAGTTTCAAGGGTGCTAGCGTTGCCTACCAGGGCAGACTGATGCCTTCCATGACTAAGTCGTGTGGGGCCAGACTGGCCATTTGTTTTCCTCAAGGCCCGTTTCCTCTTCTAGACACAAAAGCATCAGGAAAAGCCTCTCACCTTATTTATTTATAATTTTTTTGTTTATTTATTTATAGCAAAACCTGCGGGATGTCATTGGAAATGCTCTCAGAACTATTCCAGGCAGCGGGCTTTCCTTCCTACAGCTGTCCAGAGATTGTCGGATAAGCCACGTTGGTTGCTCTGCTGAGCCCACTTGTTACAACTTGTATGTTAAATGCATCTTCCGTTACCTTCAGCATGTCTTCCTCTCCCCAAGAAAGACTAGAGGTTTGCAAACCATTTCCAAGATCAGAGAGCACTGGGTTCAAAAATGTTTAGGCTCCTTCTTAAAACTAAATCGTTCGGTGTCGTAAGCTGATGAATGAACAGATCCTTCATTGCACAAGATAAGCTCAGACAAGGCATTTATCAAGACTTGGTTTAATAAACTCCTCTTTTCTTACCCCAACTTTCCTTTGTACCCCTCCTCCTGAAAAAAAGATGCCAGCACTCCATCTTAGTCCCATCCGAAGCCATAGGTGACCCTAGATGTCTTTGAAGTGAATGGGTGGCTTAAGTCCCACGAATTCCCTTAAATCTTCCCGTGATACTGTTTCTTGAGACTTCTTATTATAGGATCTGACCTCACCTGGGCTTTCAGCTCATCTTAGGCTTCTCAGATTCCATCTCCAGAAAGATCATCCAATTTCAGAGATGTGGGCTTTTTTAGAACCTCCTGCCCCTTGTTTTATGTTTGCCTGTCATAGGCAGGGTTGCATTAGATGGACTGGCTGTTCCCCATGGGGACACTTGAAATGCAAGGCCTTCCATTTGTTCTGCAGGTGAGTTCAGGGCCAGGGGCTGGTATGGGTGATAAGGCCAAATGTGCTTTTTAAATCTTACCACTGTGATTCTGTGGGTTCATCTCTGTCATTTCATCTCTGTGTTTGGGAATCATGCCAGTGGTGTCTGCACCCTAGGTTGTTTACCCAGCCTTCACAGCTGGGTGACGCACAGTGCCCTGACTGGGAATCAAACCCTGATTGCCTAGGATCCTAGGTCGATGCTCAACCGCTGAACCACGCCCGGCCGGGCCTAAATGATGAAATCTTGCCATCTGTAGCAACATGGATGGAACTAGAGGGTATTGTGTTGAATGAAATAAGTCAGACAGAGGAAGACAAATGCCATATGATTTCACTTGTATGTGGAATCTAAAGAAACAAAATAAACAAACAAGCAGAGCAAAAGAGACTCATAGATACAGAGAACATTTTGACAGTTGCCGGGTGGAAGGTGGATTGGGGATAGGCGAAAGGAGTAAGGGGATTGAGAGGTACAAATTGGTAGTCACAGAATAGTCACAGGGATGTAAAGTCCAGCATAGGAAATATAGTCAATAACACTGAATAACTATGTATGGTGCCAGGTTGGTACTAGACTTATTAGGGCAATAGCTTAGTAAGTAATATAATGTCTAATAAGTGAGTTGTTCACCTGAAAGTAATATAATATTGTATGTCAGCTATAATGGTAAACTGAAAGTTATTTAAAGTAAAAAAGAAAGAATAATATAAAATTGTAGAATATATCAATTACATTAGGAATTGACATGTTGGGGCTGATTATTTCCCCCTTGCACTCTGACCAGGTAGATTCCCTAATCAGTAAGTGAGTGAGTTAACAAGGTATCACCACTAGTTTTTATCTGATTACTACCTTAAAAAGTAACAACCCGATTCTGACTCTAACAACTTCATTACAGGCCTAAAAATGTAAAAGGCCAGTTTTGGTTCTTCCTCTGCGAATAGACCGTTTCCCCTGAGATTTTGGTAGGGTATCATTTGGCTGCTGTTGAGGCTGTTTTTGGAAGCTTTGAGGTGTCCTAGGAGTATATTTATCCAGTGTCTTTATTTGTACTTAAGAAGGCATTAGACCACTCCTGCCTTCTGCTAGTCCTTTGCTGAGCTGTGGGACAGGAGTGTAGACACAGCCAGGCTAGAGAGGGACGCCGTGGGGCCCAGGCTCATTTTCAGCTCTGTTCCCCAGGAAGGGGCAGGTGGCGCTCCTGGAACAGCGTCATGCCACCCCTCACGTGGCGCTGGGGGGAGGGCAGGATCTGGCCTGAAAGGCCCTCAGTGGGCAGTGGAATGGAGAGCCTGCGGGGCTGGACCGTGAGAAGAGAGCCCCGGCCAGATTGAAGGAGCCTGTGTCTACAGGACAGAGTGCATGTCTAAGCTCTTCTGTTTGGGGACCTAAACGTCTCTCTTGTCTAATATCCTCTCAAATGTCAGAGAGACGTGGGCCTATGGCAGATTCACATTGAGTCTCTGCTGGTAGTCTCCTTGGTGTGGGAATTCGGCTCTGTAATGTTGACGGCAAGAAGGGAGATGTTTGGGAAGGACTGTGCTGGTCCAGAGGTCCCATCAGATAATAATAACACCTACATTTCTATAGTCCTTTCAGTTTATAATAGCACATAAAAAGTGAAATCTGTTAATTCGGCTCTGAAAAAGTGAAATCTTGGGAATTCGGCTCTGTAATGTTGATGGCAAGAAGGGAGATGTTTGGGAAGGACTGTGCTGGTCCAGAGGTCCCATCAGATAATAATAACACCTACATTTCTATAGTCCTTTCAGTTTATAATAGCACATAAAAAGTGAAATCTGTTAATTAGCACATTGACATTTTCATAGTTTTCCATTTTCTAATTAAATTTCAAAACCTTGTTCTGATATCCACCTCATTTAGTAGGCAACAGAACCTAAAATTTAAAAATATATACATATTTTAAATTCAGTGCTGGGATGTAGTCTTGGGAACATTCTGCACTGTAATTTATTGACCTTATTTTTTTTGCTGTTGATAGATGATAATTTTTGAGCCTATAACCCTGACCGCAGAACCTCCTGGGGGGAGTATTCGTTTTTGCAATTACTTTTCTATATTGCTTGCTAACTTACTACCAGCTGGAAAGGTAAATTTGACTAATTAAGGGAAACCCAAAGCAATATTGGTATATATTCCTAGGAATAATGCTGCAAGTTCTATAAAAATGCCTCTCTCCTCACGTGGTCAGTGAGGAAGGGCTCATGGAAAGTGAGAAAACACCTGGGCATCTGGCTACAAATGTAAGTTTTTGCCCAAGTGTGTGGCTTGGCTCAGTTCTTTGGTCTTGGTAAGAGAGTCATTATTTCTGTGTTAGATGGGTTTCTGAATGTCATATGATGTTTCAACCCAAGCCGTTCCCCAGGAAACACAACTATTTGTTCTCTTTTCTTGCCTGGATTAAAACTATAGTGCCATGATTCTTCCAGGCAGAGCAGAGCCTCTCCAAAAGTACCGCCTTCATCTTTCGGAAATCTGTGAACTTCGTTGGGTTTTTTGGATGTGGGAATATACATACTTTTTTTGTGTTTATATTTCAATAGATTTAAATTTTCTACATTGAAACACAATGCTTCCTACTGGAAATTAATGTGATAAGAAACATATATCCTTTATCTGCTTTTTTCTTTTGGGAATTGGGAGCTGTGCCTTGACTATTACAGAGGCCTTGAGATAAGTATTAACTCTTCTTATGCAATATGAGCCAGGACAGTGCATAACTCACCAGCACACCTAGAAGATGCAGCAGGTTCTAACGAGGTGTGAATGTACCCCGAGTCTAACACTGGGATATCAGAAAAGAAAGTCCCTGGTAATTGTGCTTTAACATTTTGGAAGGCAGGGTGATCTAACTAAAAGAGCATGGCTATGAATCAAACAGATTTCTGTTCTGATCCCAGATATGTGCCTTAGTCATCTGATACTTTTCATGAGGAATAGAAGAGATGTGTATGTGTGCAAAGGCCTGCCCATAGTGGTGCTCAAAGGTTTCCTTCCTTTGTCCCCACCATCTGTCCATTGCCTTGAGATTATGGGTGGAATTGAGACATAAGATTGGTGGGAGTGGCTTGTTGAGCCTCTTTTGGAGAGATTGACTCTTCCTAAGGCCCTTAATACAGAGTAAGTTATCATTATTATTATTATTATTATTATGAACAGTCAGAGCAAACATTGCAGGCCGAGGTGTAATAAAATCAAAAGTTTACCCTTACTTTCCTTTCTCCTCTCTTTCTAAACATGTGTTAGCCCAATTTAGGAGAAATTTCCAAGCAGAAGTCTTTCAGATTGGCTGGTAATATATCATATTATTAGCTGTTCATCTCTGATACACTCAAGCTTCCTAGAAAATAGACTCCATGAGTGCAGCCATTATGGAAAACAGTATGGAGATTCCTCAAAAATTAAAAATAGAATTACCATATAATCTAGCAGTCCCACTTCTGGGTAATATCCAAAGGAAATAAAAGCACTGTCTAAAAGAGATGCCTGCACTCTCAAGTTCATTGCAGCATTATTCACAGTAGCCATCACATGGAACAACCTACGTGTTTAGTGAAAGATGAATGAATAAAGAAAGTGTGATATATATGTATATATGTGTGTATATATGTGCGTGTGTGTATATATCTATAAATCTTATATTATTCAGCTTTAAAAAGAAGAAGGAAATCCTGCGGTTTGTGACCACATAGATGAACTGGAGGACATTGTACTAAGTGAGTAGGTCAGACTCAGAAAGGTAAATACCGCATGATCTCACTTATGTGTGCAGCCTACAAAAGTTGAACGCATAGAAACAGAAGAAGAGTGGTTAACAGGGAGCTGCGGGGTGGAAGAAATGCCCGGATGCTCTTCAAAGGGTACAAACTTTCAGTTATAAGGTGAATAAATTTTGGAGACCTAATGTACAGCATGGTGACTATAGTTAACCATAAGGTACTCAATAGCTGAGATTTACTACGAGAGTAGATCTGAAGGGTTCTCGCCAGATAAAAGGCAATTGTATGAGGTGTTGGCTGTGCTAACTGACTTGATCGTGGTAATCACTTTACAGTGTATACATATACGTATAGCAAACCATTGTGTCGTACACTTTAAATATATTCCATTTTATTTGTCAATCGTGCTTCAGTAAAGCTGGGGAAAAAAGAAATTTCAAAAGCCCGGGAACTTCCAAGGTAATATTCACTATATCTTCTCAGATTATTAAAGTCATGGTGCTTTTAACACTGGGTTGCAGAGTAGAAGAGTTAATCATGAAAAAAATGGACCACATGAGGGAGGAAAGTAAGTGTGTGAGGCCAAACAGTGCTCAGCATTTTGGTGGGTTTTGCCTAGAAAGGCAATACGGTGACTGGAACAGAACGTGTGGCCTTATCTCTGGAGGTCTGAGCTCTGGTCCTAGGTAAGACTTTGACTTTCTGTGTGACTTTGTTCAATTCCCTCTGCCTCACCCATCAAAGGCTGGGTTAGAAAAAATAATCTCTGTGTTCTGTAAATCACTGTGTCATTCGCTGTAAATCACAAAGCCTCAAAGGCTTAGTTTTGCATGGTGAGATTTATTCAAAGATAGGCTTTTGCCTTCAGTAGCTATGATCTGGGTCATCTATGGGGATATCAGATGAGGGAAGAGTTTATCACTGCCTGCATGCCTTAATACGCTCGTTCCTAGCACACTCCTTTAACTCAGCTAATGTTTGTTCAGTTGGTATCCTGTGCAAAGTGTGGGAAGTTCGCTGGGAGATAGAGGTACACTGCAAAGACTTTACAACTGAGTTGAGAAATGTTGGAGAGACACCCTGTCTCTGATGTGATGGTGTTCATAAAATCATTGCATCTTCATACCAAAAAGGGACCTTAAAAACCATCTAGTTTCACCATTAACCGATGAGGGAAATTTAGAGACTTCCTTGTGGACTGAAAGCTAAGCAAACGTAATGGCATTCAGGGTAGAGTAGAAATTAAAGACAGGCTTTGGCTCGGTGCAGGGAAGGGGGAGGCCTTTTGCTATAGGCAGCAATGGTCTTTGGTCATGGTTGGGGACCATGTTCCACGTGATTCATTGTGTTCATTGTGTCGCAGATCCTTACCGCTGTTATTTCTGCTCTTACCCCTTATTGCTGTTATCCTGTCTGCTCTATAATTTTCCCAGTACTGTTTGGGGGATACATTGGCTGCCATTTGATCTTAATGGCTTGAACAAAAGAGAAAGGGAGAGGAACTCTTTCATTTCTATCCAAGAAGATCCTTCCAGCAACCACAGAGCCTCTCTTTCCTTCTGTTTGATGGGATAGATTCCTCCAAAGCTTGAGTCCTTCTGGCAGCATTGTTCTGTGTCCCCTGATTGCATTAGCTGCATAGCCTTTAAGGACAGACTTTTATCGGAAAATATGGGGATGCCAGGAAGAGGAGATTTACCCGTAGAAGCCATATGACTACATGATCCTGAGGCCTCCTGATGAAAATGCCCGTATTCTGCCAATCATCACAGCAGAGGGAAGTGCTTGGGCGTCGACTGTATTGGGGGCCTTCCCAGGCCCTGGTTTGTTTGAGTGCCCCTGTGGACGGCTTGCCTTGCTGGTCCAGCAGAGAGCTCTTCCCACTTGTCCTTAGGCGGTGGGGCCAGTTTCAGCACCACAAGTTTCTTAGGTAGTCTCCGTGAAGCACAAGTGCCTTCCTTATTTTCACTTCCTGTGATTTTTGTTTAACTTAAAAATATATATATCTTTTACATTTAATACTTGGCAAATTTGTATACTTTCACCTGTTCCTTATTATTTATTTGTTTCTGATTGGAATCTCAGCTAACCTCATCCTTCAAATCTCAGTTTAGAGGACCCTCTTTCAGGGGGATCCTGACCACCTATCCTTGGTTGACTCCTCTTGCTGAGTGCTCTTTATAGCACCCTGAACTGCTTCTTACCTGTCTCCCACCCTGGGCAGACCATAAGTTGGGCAAGGACCTGGTCTGCCATGTGTACCATTTTATCCCCAGTTCTTGGCACAGTATCTACATCAGATATTCCATAGTTTGTTAAATTGAATTGAAATTTTATTCTCTTTTATCTCACCTTGTTTCTAATTCTTTGCAACTAAAGACAAGCTACAGAGAATATATTTAAGTTGGGAGTAGAATGTGCGGGGCAAAGAAGAAAATGAAATTGGATTTAGAAAATCGCATTTTGGCCTAAGGTGTTCTGAGTTTGGCGGGTGATTCTCCCTCTGGGCAATCAAGAGATTGCCTGCAGACCCACAGGGCCACAGGGCCAAAGTAATCAAATCTCCCTCCCCCTCTGGGGGGGTTTCTGAAAACTGTGCCCAGTGCCCTGATGTTCTGCACGTTTTCCCAGCCTGCCTGGTGGAGAGTCCTATACTGGGAAGGCAGGTCTGGAAATGTCAGAGAAGGGGAGAAGTTCCCAAAGTTATGTCAAAGATATGCTAGTGGGTAACCGAGTTGAAAGTTTACCATTCCTGAAATTCTTTTTGGCCATTTTCACTGGTATATGTTCTTTGGCTTTTGCTACAATGTCTGTGTTGTTTATAGGTTCCGTTTCCTTTTCCAGCCCCATTGGTGAAGACGTACCCCAAGGCCCCGTCCTTCATCTTCTGTTAAGTCTTTCTTCTTTGGAGATGGATTCTACTTCGAACACTTCATCTCTGGTTCTGAGTAAATCTACATCCCGATCTCAGACTCTTCTGTTGGGGCACCAGTTTGTGACTCTCCCCTTCTGGGAGGTATCATTCCTTGGATATCTGATTGTCATCTCAAAGTAAATATGCCCCTATAAGCCTTATCTTTTCTCTCAAAACATTCTCGCACAGCCGAGGTGCTCTGATTCCAGCAGTCACCACCGTAGAGTCTTTGAGTCTTCCTGCGCCTTCTATATATCTGCCTTCCTCCCCTGCCCCAACCTCGTGGTTTTCCAGATACAGTTGACTCTGTCTTGATAGTGCTTCTGGAATTCATTCCTCTCGTTCCCCTTATAACCCAGCTCTTCCTTTTTTCACAGCTGTGCTCTCCTAGACCAGCGATTTTCAACCAGTGTGCCACAAGAATCTTTAAAACAAACAATACCTGACTAGTCAGGGGCACTGACCTCTTTTCCCCTAGACTGTCAAATTTAAAAATGACAACAGCCAACCTAACAATAGCTGTCCGGTGCTAATGAATCGAAATTATATCTATTTTTTGTCAGATCAGCAAAAAATATACTTTTTGGTGTGCCGCAAAATTTTAGTAATTAGTTTACGTGTGCCATAAGATGAGAAGGGTAGAAATTGCTGCTCCAGAGCACAACTATAGGCCTTGGATTCCTGTGATTTGTATGCTACTCAGCATTTGCCATGTGCTTGTTTTTTGTTGTTGTTGTTTACTTCTTATTTTAATGTCTCATCTCCCCAATTAGATAATTAGTTTCTGTGGGCAGAGATGAGGAGTTGTTTGTCTTCCTGTCTCTAGCAGTTAGCACAGAGCTCAGGAGCTGTCTGGTAGCGTTCACTGAGGATGGTGACCTTGAACCAGAGGGTTCCTCCTGGTCCCTTGTGCAGACTCTTCCCCATGATGCCAGGGCCTTAACTCAAAACAGTGAGGCCCAAGATTCAAGGCAAAGGGATGGATTAGGTTAGCATGACTATTGTGACTTCTTAATGAAGAAATTTGGAAAAATTTGGAAAATTCATGCTTTTTGAGTGTTTGGAAAAAATCAATACCTTTCTGGTACAGTTCTTCATTGTTTAAAAATATTTTTTTCATAATTATTATCCAATGTTATCCCTCCACAAGCTTGTGGAGAAGTATTATTATTGCCATTTCATAGATGATGAAACAGAAGCTTGGAAGTATAGTTGGAGAGCCCAAAGGTATCAGAACCGCATCTCCAGGCCTAATCTTCTGAGTCCAGGTAAAATCAGTTCAAGTAAGGTATGGACTTAAACACTAGGAAGATGCACTCTTTGATTTTTGTCCTAAAGAAGTTTGAAATCTAGTGAGCAGTAGTAAACAAATGAGCTCTTGCTCCAAGATTGGAGGAAATAAAGGTGAGTGAGGACACAAGCAGAGTCTGTGGGTGCACGGAGGCAGGAGTGATTAATTCGCTCTTTGTACTAAACAACAGCTGCTCTGGAAGCTTTTCGTCAGTGAGCGATTACAGGGTATGGATGAAAGCAGGTGTGGGTGGACGCAGACAGCAGGATGGGCAGGAGGAAAAAGACAATGCCATTTTCAGCGTGCTCTTGGCTGAGGGAGACGTGGAGTGGTGGTGGCTAGCGGATGGACGATGACCGCATTGCGGTGGTATGGCACTTTCGGCACGATGGAAGGTCTGCAGACCTATCTGCCAGGCCAGCTTATTTGATTTCCCTCAGCTCCCAGTGTAGCCTGGTGCTTTTGTGGGCGGCTGCAGTTTTGATGACATTGCAGGTTGAATGTGATAAGACCGAGCTTGTCTCTTTGCAAAATCAAGACTCTGAGAAGATACTTTGATGATGCAATCGGCCTGTCGGGGCTGCTCTGATGTCCTCTGATTATTTTGCAAACTCGTTTCATTTTTCCAGATCTCCCAACTGTTATCTCCCTGCTTCATCTCTTTATCTTTCAACCTTGGTGAACTTTCTTAAGATTTTTATTTAACTAGACACTTACTCCAGAGTCTGCATTATGGCAGTCTCGTGGATTTTGGAATAACTTTATTCCATATGTTTCTAATTCATTTATACTTAATTCATCAAAATGCCCCCCCCCCCAATGAGATAGTTAATGCCTAAGATGTTTTATAAGCCTTTGAGTGGGCCTCTTAAAGCATTTTTCTCTTTTCTTTAGACATACAAAGCCATAACTTGTAAAGACTGCATCTATTTCATTAACTCTTACTGGGCTAGAAACTTAAGTGTGTCGCAGAGTTAACAGTCCACTCAGAGCCTCTGTATATTTCCTTTCCTCCGCTCTCCCTCCTTTCTGTGCTTATAGATTATCCATATGGACAAACAATGACTGGACGTTCATGTCCAATCACCACTTACCCACAGCTCAGCCCTTCTTGTAGTCTACTTTCAACATAAAGCAGGGAAAATTAATTTTAACCCCTGTATCTGTTTTCCCTGCAATTAAAACAAATTGACTTGGGTCTGCCTTGTGTCCCACCAACGCCGACGCCTAACCTTGGGGAGGGCTGTGAACTCATAAGCTACTCTGTGAATTTTTTAGACAAGGCTGCAAAACCAAAGCAGTTATTTCTGGAGCCCTGATAGTTCTAAGGGATGTCTGGCCAGGTCGGCCCTTCCACTGACTTCCCTTAGCTCTCTCGTTACTGTCAGACTCAGTGCACAGCTGTGGGGGCATTTGAAGTCCTCTATTTGGCAAAGAAAAACCTGCAGATTCTGGTGTTGCTGAATCTTGCTTTGCACACAAATGCACAACTGATAAGATGATACACGTGTATAATTCAAAGGTAGGTCTGCTTTCTTAATAAGACGATTTATCCACTCTAATTGGGCTCACTCAGAGTTGCAGCAACAGAAGTGAAAGGAGGAAAGGAAAGGGAACCTAGGAGCAGTTACTGCCCAGTGGGCACTTGACATATGCTAATGCGTTTAATCCGCACAATTACCTGCAAGGGAGAGCTCTTACTAGCCCTACTTTTAGAAGAGGGAATTGAAACTAAGAAAGTTTTGGTAATCTGCTCACGGCCTCCCCAAACCCCAATTCCCAGCCAATTTGCAGGGGTGTGAGCCTGTGGGAATGCTTGGGTGTGGGTGGTTTTATGGCTTTTCCCAGGAAACAGCCAGAGCTACGAGGTTGTTCTGCTGAGTCCCTCTTCAGGTCAGCTGCCTTCGTGTGCACCCCTGTCTGTGTGTGCTGTGTGTCCCTCCGACACTTTCAGCGGGCATATAGATCACACGCTCCCAGAACATCAGTCAGGCAGCCAGGCAGCTCGGAGACTCTCATGCACTCAGACCTCGGGCCTCCCTGTGCCAGTCGGAAGTGGGGGTGTGGTGAGTCCATCTGGGGACTGGCATGTTGGAGGAATGGAAGAGAAGCCCCCGGGAGATGTGTGGGAGCAACAGCTCCTCTGGGGATTCTGCTCTGACGTTGAAGTACAGCTGTCGCAGGAGCGGCCCGGCCCCTGCAGCGAAGGGCTCAGTGAGGAGACAAGCCTGCGCGTGGCCCAAGCATGCTCCCATCCATGGCTCACAGTTTCTGAATCAGTAAAATGGAAAAGGCATGGTTCAGCCTACAAATGTCCCACATCCCAGTTCCCTGGCACGTCCCTGGGCACCAGCCTACCACCAGTGTGCTCAGGGTTTCTGATCCAGAACAGATTCTCAAAACGTCCAAACATTTGGCAGGGAAACTATTTCTAGGGATAGGATACACACGGTTATCTGATAGCAGTCCTTCAGCAGGACATTGGTTAGGGGGATTGGTGGAAGGAAAACACTATTAGGAAATGCATTCACTGTGGTCATGTTTACACTCCTTTTGTCAACCCCAGATATGTTTGCTTAAACAGTGTCTCTGGTTTAGTACAGTCATCAGTCCCGCTCAGTAGCAGACAATGTGCTTGAATTTCACAAGTGTATGTACACAATCCAAGGGTGGCAGGCAGCTGTCTTCAGTCAACAGTTTCACATAGTGAGAATTCCTAGGGAAAGAGAAAGACATACTTAATACATAGTGTTATACATTATCTGTCTTCTCAGTAACCAACATACCCCCGAATGTATGCACTAATTTAGAAATGTCCCCCCATTTTTAAAACCCAAATTTGATTTTTTAGCCAAAATGTAAATATGTGGCTTACCACATGTCTCACATCCCCAACATGTGAATATGAAATGGCGTGTGCGAACGCTTTGTGAGATTAAAGCTCTGGGCCAATGCTGTTTCACGTTGGAAATCTGATTATATATTAAAACAAGAAAAGACAGCAAGCAGTTGGCTGAAGTATGTTTTGTCTCACTTTTCTGTGCCCATTGGTTGGTCTTTAGGGAGACTCAGTGCTTTGCAGACGCACATGGCCCGCCCTCACTCCTGTTCCAGCCTTGCTTGTTCCTCCTGAACCCTGGAGACATGTATCCCATACCCCAAACTCACACAGTGCCTCACCACAGTTATATTTGTTGACAGTGGTGGTCCTCCTGACACCTCCAAACATTTGTCAACGTCCTAGTGGCCTTTTGTGTGTGTGCCTCCAGCATCAGAAGGTGCTCTCAGCTGGTGAGAGACAGTGCAGTTTTGTCACAATTTGCATCAGAACTTTGGATCAAGAGTCCTGAAACTATAGACTTCAGTGAAGGGTGTTGCCTTAAATCACTGTCATTCATCAGAAGTTTTTGCTTTGTCCTGGTTGCTGTGGCTCAGTTGGTTGGAGCATTGTCTTGTAGAACAAAAGGTGGCGGCTTTGATTCCAGGTCAGGGCCCATACCCAGGTTGTGGGTTTGATCCCCAGTTGGGGTGCATATGGGAAGCAACCAATCGATGTTTCTCACATCGATGGTTCTCTCTCTCTCTCTCTCTCCCCCCCTTGTCTCTCTAAAAATCAACTTACAAAACGAATGTATGTTTGAAAAAAAGATACTTATTTTTTTAAAACGTAGTTTTTATTTCGTTTTAAATGAAGGTTTTCATTAAGTTTAAGTGTTATGGGCCCGAATTGCATAAATATCTGAAAGCCACTATAAAACAACAGCAATTGCTTTCAACCTTCCAGAAACAGGCTCATCAAAAGAATCATCTTTCTCTGAATTAATCTATTAGGTTAGTGTAACTGTAATCACATTTTAAGTGGGATGTGCTTTTTAAGAGACTAATGAGTTGGTTCTAAAACTTGACTGGAAAAATAAATTAATGACAATGGCCAAGGAAATTTTGTAAAAAGAATAAAGAGGGGAGACTTATTGAACCTTATAACAAAACTCCCTAAAAAATCCATAATAATAGGCTCACATATTAAGTCCATAGGAAAGAGTTCAGAGACAGACACACGTATACATAATATAACCCAACTATTTCTAGGGCCCCATATGGCCCAGTGTAGGTAGAGAATTATATTCAAAGACAACAGTCATCTGACCACAGAAGCCTTGAACATGAAGATCTTTAGTTTTTCTTAAAAGAGTATGTTTATCCCTTAAATGATTTTCAGAAATCCTCTGTAAGTAGCCTTCGCCCTCCCAGTGTGGCAGACTGGCGGCAGCCTCTACAAACTCCACCCTCTCTCTGATCCTTGGTTTCGAAACCTAGCTCTCGCCTCCCCCAGCCTTCCCTCCTTCCCACCCACGCCTTCCCTCTTTGTGACCACCTCCCCAGAGGTCAGCCCTAGACAAGGGACATCCTTTCCTAGGGTGGCTGCTTTTCTAGAGAGTAGGAGATTCTCAGAATTCTGGTGGCTGAAATTCCCAACTTCATTTCTTTCTTTTTTTAAGATTTTTTAAAATTGATTTTTAGAGAGAGAGGAAGGGAGGGGAAAGAGAGAGAGAGAGAAACATTGATTGGCTGCCTCCTGCACGCCCCCTACCCAGGATTCGGCCTGAAACCTGAGTATGTGACCTGCCCGGCAGTCCAGCCGCAACCTTTCGATGTGTGGGATGACACGTCCAGCCAACTGAGCCTCACCGGGCAGGGCCCCAACTTCATTTCTTTGGGAATTTAATGTATCTTAAAGCTGGCATTTTACATCACTGGACTAGTCATCATAGGGTTTTGGGATTGTTGGTTATGCATTTAGAAAAAACAAGGTGATATTTATAGTTTACAAAATAAACACTTTGTAACTGTGTGTCATCAGATGAGCATAAATATTACTATATTTGGAACATACTTATGTTTGTAAATACATAGGAACAATGATGAAGCCTATCTCTACAATTTGGGGTTGAAAGCTGTGAGGGGAGACTTCTCCTTTATATATTTCTGAATTGTTTTCAGTTTCTTTAATAAAAATTGTATTACTTTGGTAATTAAAAACAAAATAGTGGTTAAAATACTTATTTACTTATTTTAACTGTTTCTGTTTTAATTTATATTCAGTAAAAATTCACTGTTTTAGTGTACAGTTACGAGTTTTGACCGATGCCTCAAGTTGTATAACCATGACCACAATCCAAATACAACAGTCTCATGACCTCACCAACCGTCTCCCAATTCCTATGTAGTCAAATTTTCCCCTTACCCTTAACCTCTGGCAACCACTGATCTCTTCTCCTCCCCTAACTTTGTCTTTTCCAGAATGTCATATAAATGGAATTATACAGCCTTTGGAGTCTGGCTTTTTTTGCTCTGCCTAGTGCACCTGAGGTTCATCCACGCTGTTGTGTGTATCCATAATTTGTTCCCTTTTAATTTCTGAGTAGTAGTCCACTGTACGTATGTCCCACAGTTTATCCATCCCTGCCCGAGGGAGACCTGGATTGTTTCCAGTTTTTGGTAATTACTAATAACACCACTGTAAACATGTGCGTACAGGTTATTGTGTTTCCTTTTCACTTGGATTAATACCCAGGGGAGGGGATTGCTGGGTAAAATGGTAACATACAGTTTAGCTTTATTAGAAACTGCCCAACTGCTTTCCAGAGAGGCTGTACCCTTTGCATCCCCCACCAGCAACGTACGAGAGTTCCAGTTGCGCTGCATCCTCAGCGGCACTTAATATTGTCAGTTTAGAAAACTGTTTCCTGCCTAATCTTGCTCGTGGCCTAGTCTCCCCCTCTCGGTAAATGGCACCGCCGTTCCTCTGGTTGCTAAGGCCGAAAGCCCAGGCGTCACACCGCACTCTCTCGTAGACTGGATGCTCGGTCCTTCAAATTCTTTCAGCCCTAAACGTAAAGTACGCGCTGAATCCGACTGCCTCTCCCTACCGCACCTTCTCACTCTCTGGCCTGCACCGTGATCGCCTCTGGCCCAGGATATTCCGTGTTTCCTGATGCCTTCTTCCACAGAGTAGCCATAGCGATCTCGCAGTCACAGATCAGATCATGTCCTTCCCCAGCTCAGACCTCATCAGTGGTTTTGTTACATTCTTAATAAAATCCAAAATGTTTGCTTTAGCCTACAAGACCTTATACCTCGCTCACTCAGCCTTTTTGCTATTCTTTTTAATAGATACAGATGAATCACAATTTATTTAACCAGTTCCTACTGATAGGTATATGGGTCATTCCCCCCTTTTCGCTGTTATACACAGACTGGAGTGAACATGCTTGAACACAGATCTTTGTGCCCATTGCAAATAGGTCTCAAATTGTGGAATTGCCTGGCCAATATTTTGATAAATACTGCTTAATTTGTCTTTCTCAAAGATTATACTATTTTACACACTCACCAATATGTGAATGCCTGTTTCCCCATATCTTTGTCAACACTAAGTATTACCACACTTACAAAATATTTTTCAGTGTTAGGAAAAAATAAAATAAAATTAACTCTCTTACAAAAGAGAAAGCTAAGACTCTAGTGATTAAAAGTCTCACTTAAAAGTAGGTCACTAGCCCCTTCCTGTATTGATAAGCTCTCAGGTTTCCAGATTATGTTAGCCTGCTGAGTAAAGAAAGACAGAAATGGCAGAATTAAAGGAGTCAAGTGATGGTTTGAGATGAGAAGCATCTTCTGCCTGTATAAGAAAATGTTAGAATCTTTTTCAAGAAGTAGCATTTCACACTGTACACTGGGAGATCCCACACCACTGGCCAGGTGTCCTTATAAAATATTCCCAGGTGCTTTTTTCTTTCCGAAAAGGAACTTACAACACAAAACTTCAAGCGTTGGCATTGGCGGGAGAGTTACTGGAAGTCGTAGCCCTTGGTGATTTATTATTTAGCAATGTTGTGGTTTTGACTGAGTCTTACTAGTCAAAGAACAAGAGAAGTCATCTGCTTTGATAACTATGACTGGGTCCAAAACAGGAGCATAGGAATGAGTGAGAAGGGAAATGCCAGCCCGGAGGAGAGAGAGAACACAAGCAGGTGCTTCGTGACACTCGTCTCTTTGAACCCAGAGCCAGCGTGAGTGCTGTGGGCTCAGGTGCTTGCCCGGCCTCACCGCGAGTGGTCAGGGCCGGGCTGAGTCTCAGAGGGCAGCCCCCGAGTCTTCTCGACTTTCGTCAGATAACAAGATGGGCCTGGATGACGGATCCTAACGTGGCATCGGCGTGTTAGAGTTTAAAGGGTTCTTCGAAATGATCTGCTTTTACTCACGATGGGAAAGACAACACTGAGGCCCAGGGGATAAAATGGTTTACATTTAAAACTTGATACTGTTGAATCATGAAGAGGAAGAGCTTTTTTACTTGAACTTGAAAGACATAACATATTCTTGGACAGAAAAGGACTCTTGCCTGAGATTCCTAAGGCGGGAGTGTCGCATAACTAGTGTGTCTGCCACCAAACCATCCGCCCCCACATGCCCTGGCAGACAGAGTTAATCAGCTCAGCTCGTTGCTCAGCCAGGCTCCGACCCACGCTCCGAATCCTCCTCAACGCAGCTCTGTGGGCAGCTAGTCACAGTGCGGCTGCGCCTTCATGTGAATTAAATGCCTCTTGCACCCTCCCTCTCCTAAACGATGTACCCATGTGACTCAGTATGTGGTGATCAGAGCACAGGACCTCAAGCCAGAAGAACTTGGCTTGACTCCTGAATCTGCGTGTCCGAGCTCCGTGATCTTAGGCAAGTCGCTCCGCCTTTCTGGGACTGTTTCCTGGTCTCTGAAATGAAGGAGTTGAATTAAATAACCTTTAAGCATCCTTCCAGGTCTGGAAAGTGTTATGATTCAAGGTACACAGGCTTCTCAGGAGGCTTTCTCGGTTACAACCATGTGTTGCTATAAAGACCACAGGGGGCTCTCAGGCAGTTCGTATGTTAGATCTACTTTGGCTTTCTCCAGGATTTTCTGACTACTTCTTTTTCATCTGCTCAGTCCTGCTGACCCATAGCTCTGAAACCATAATTAGGGGTTCAAAAGAGAGAGCAGGGGAAAGAGTCCCTTAAAACCCAAGCACCTGCAGGAACCTTTCTGGCCGTGGGGGACTTGAATGGCCTCACTGGCCAGGCTGAGCACATCCGCACGTTTCCTGCCCACCCAGCCCTTAAGGGCCTTGAGCTGCTGCTCCCCCCACCTCCTTACGCTCTGGAGGCCCCCCCGTCAGACGGTCTCAGCAAGTGGTCCTCCGAGGGCCCCCGGCCTCCTTCCACTCCTGCTCCTTGGGTGACCCCGCTCCCTGTTTGTCTTCCAGGCCCCGCTTCCCTTCGGGCATATCCTCTCCTCTCCGTGATCACCAGGCAGCCCACAGTCATCTCTCACCTGGTCCCCGCCGCCCCGGGCATCTCCCAGCCGCTGTCCCGCCACCCCGCCGCCACTGCCGAGGCCGCCCCTGCTGAGGTCGCGGGCGGCGAGCCTCTGGGCAGCAGCGAGTCGGAGACAGAGCAGCTCACTCCCCGGCAGAAGAAACCCCGCCGGAGCCGCACCATCTTCACCGAGCTGCAGCTCATGGGCCTGGAGAAGAAATTCCAGAAGCAGAAGTACTTGTCCACCCCCGACAGGTGAGGACACGGGGAGGGCCTGTCGCAGTGAAGGCGCTTGAGAAGGGGAGGCTCCTTTTGCTCTCGCTGTGCCCCCCCCCCCCAGGACTGTACATGCAGAACCGTGTGGCAGGGTCTAATCCTTGGCCCACATCATCTCAGCCTCAGTTTAACAGCATCCAGCCCAGGGGAATTCACACCGGGCCCCGTAGGAACCTGTCCGTAGCTGCATTTGCACTCCTCACTGGCTCTCCATGTTTTAACTAAACTACACCAGTATAACCAGCAAGGTAAAGCTTAGCAGATGGTGGCTCAGGCTTGGCGTCTAAAGTCACTCACACTCAGGATCAGATGCGGCGGGACTGGATCGGGAATTGGGATCCATGCTCTCAGTCTCCTCACTTTCTTTTTTTTTTTTTAGATCTATCTTTATTGATTTCAGAGAGAGGCAAGGAGAGGGAGAGAGAGAGAGAGACATCAATGATGAGAGAGTCATCGATCGAGCCCGCAACCTGGGCATGTGCCCTGACTGGGAATCGAACCCTGATCGCCTGGATCCCAGGTCGACGCTCAAACCGCTGGGCCACGCCCGGCCGGGCAGTCTCCTCACTTTCCAGCTCTCCCTGGTCCATCTGCTGCCTGGCTCTTGATGGACGAGCTGGATTGATTGGGTTGAGGAGCTGTCAGATGTCCTGGGGAATTTGATGACTATCAGGTCAGAACCACTTGGCTGAGACCAAGGAGGACCTGGCCGAGATCCCTTCTTTAAACTTGAGATGCAGATGAGGGTGTGACTCCTGCTTTACTCAGAGGCGTTAGCCTCACCCCCTTGCTTTAATTGAGCATTTTAACTGAAAAATATCCTAGAGCGTCTGTCTTACCTTGTTCCTCAGACTCACTCTGGAGACGGCTGAGCTCATTGGGATCCTGTGTCTGTTGGGAGTGCCCTTCAGGAGAAAGGGGGGGGAAGCTCAAATGCTATTTAGTAGCTGTTTGATAAACATTTAAGTGAGATCTGCAAATCACGGACTAAAAGAGAATTTGTTAACTGAGCCAATTAGCTGAGCGCCCACCAGCTGTTAGCTGAGGGTCTTCTGTGCCGGGCACTATAGAAGGGATTATGGGTCCAGAAAGTGGCAGACAAAAGTCCTGCTCTGGAGGAGATCTCGGGAAGGAAGTGACTGCGATGCTACAGCACAGTGAGCTGGGTGCTGGTGCTGGCATGTTGCTGAAGGCAGTAGGAGCACAGGGATGTTGCTGAGCGTGTCAGTGGGGTTAGGGAGGGCTTCTCGGAGGAGGTGGTATTTCAGAAGAGCTTTCATTGCAGGAGGGAGAGGGCATTCCGCAGAGGGGATGCCATACCAAAGGCATAGAAGCATGCTCGCTGGGCATGCTGAAGGAACTGCAGGTGGTCGGGATAACTCCAGCCCTAGGTGTGTGGGGGGCCTGGTGGGAGAGGAGACTGCAGACGTGAGAAGAGCCTCGCATGCTAGCCAAGGACGCGCGCTTTGTCTAGGCCCACCCATCAGCAGCCGTTAAGAGCTGGAAGTGACGTGGCCAGATTTGCATTTCAGAATCCTCACGTTGGTGGCACCAGGATGATGGATTAGAGAGAAAAGACACCTGGGAGCGGGGACACCTGGGAGTCTAGGCACAGTCACTGGAGACCTGAGTGAGGGTGGGCACAGTGGGAAGAGAGAGGAGAGAACAGGCTGGAGCACAGTTTCGAAGATGGGACAGGATTGGCATTGCCGTGAGGACGAGAAACGGAGGCCGAGGTCCTGTGGCTCCTGGGCTGGGCCACCGGGTAAATAGGGATGCCACTCGCTGAAGCTGGAAGGCTGAGGGTGGAGGGGGCCTTGTGGGGAAAGAGTGAGTTCTGTTTGGGCACAAGCCTTCGGGGTGCCTTTGGGTGGATAATGGAGACAGTCTGTGAGTTGGGGAATTAATGGATGGGATCTCTAGGTATTAAATGGCTACGTTGATGCCAGTGTGTAATGAAGAGCTCACATACCTGGGAAACCAGGAGAACTGGGCACCATGTTTATGAATTGCTTGGTGGCATATCGAAAGGCCTTTAGCGCGCATGGGTCAAATTTTAGGCTTACTTTCTAGGAGTCAGAGAATTTCTTTTAACAGAAATGTTAGTTCCTAGTAAACCTCCTGGGGCTTCCTGATACCTGCCCAGGCACCCTCAGGTGACCTGCCCAGGACCCATGAACTCGCCTGGCGGGGAGGACACTGGCTGGCATCGGAGCTGCCGCCTTAACCTGCCCTCAGATGTTCCTCGCCTCTCTACGTGACCAGGGCCATGAGCGCTGCCTCCTCCCACGGCCCTCTCCCTGCGCCCCACTGTTTGTTTCTCCAGTTTCCTAGGTGACCCCATTTAAGTGAATATGCAGGGAAGTGAGACTTTGTAACGGTGGCAGGTAACGAGAGAAAGCTGATGACAGTGAAGTGTGTTCGTAGCCAGAGTGTGCCAACGGTGCATTTTTCCCAAGTGAGCTAACACATTTGCTAACGCAGTGGCAGACGAATCTTCCAGTGACGAGTGCACCTGATGGCCTCAGGTGAACCGGCTCGAAGGCCCAGTGGGAGCCGGGGAGGACCTGTCTCCAGGGACAGCAGGAGTCTGTGGGGCTGCCCCTGGGTCCTTGGTTCTTGATGAATGACCGCTTGGGAGGCAGTGCTTCCTTAGTGGGGAGAGCTGAGTGCTATGGGCAATGGGAGTTCATTAGCTTCAGTCTGTTAATCGCTTTCACTAAAACTGTCAGTTTTCAGTAGCCCTTTTACTGGGACGACCAGATATATGTGAATGCAGATTTAAGACAGGGTCGGAAGTCCTTCGAAGGAAGACTGCTTTTATTGTTGGAAGTTTCAATTGTACACTCTGGTCAAAGCAGGAGGATGGGCAGTGCACCTAGGAGTGCCAAGAGTTAGCACCTGGAACCTTCGTTGCCTGTAGCCAGTGCTCCTCCTGATGGCGAGATGTTGCTTGTTACCCCCCAGGTGGAGAAAGGTGCAGCTGAGAACCCACACCTGAGACTCCCCTGGCTCAGGCTGGTGGCTGCGCAGGCCTGTGTGAGATGACAGACCTTAGCTCCACAAATAGCAATCCTCGGAAACCCAGGATCTTCAAAAATGGTGGTCTCTGCTTATGCTGTCTCAAGGGTGCTCTCCCCAGTTGCGGTCTTAGAAGTCCACACTGGCCCACTGACCAGGACTGGAACCACAGGGAGGCAGCTAATGTTGGCTCCGGGCTTGGTCCTTCCAGTTGTTGCCCAGGTAGACCTGGGGTTCTTAGCAACATAGGTCAACAGGAATAGTCTGAGGACTGAGGAGTGAAGCCTTATTTCATATGCTCCACTCAGTTGTTTGCTACTCCTTGTGACGGATCATCCCTGCATTTTCTTCACAAAAGCTTGAGCAAGAGGTTCCCTTTGACAGCCCTAACTTGTACCAAAAAATGGTGGTGAAGCTGAGCCCCTGTATAGGAGGAGTGTAAGTCAGGTGTAAGTAGATTGGAATCCCTGCTCCACCTCTCACTCTAGGATTATCTACCGGGGGGCAGCAGATATTTTTCTGTACAGGGCAGGAGAGTAAATATTTTAGGCTTTGTGGGCCATATGGTCTCTGTCACAGTTACTTAACGTGAAGGTTGTAGCATGAAAGCAGCCATAGACAATATGTGAACGAATGAGCGTGTCTGTGTTCCAGTAAAACTTTATTCACAATAACAGCCAGCTGATAGGATTTGGCCATGGTTTCCCAGAGATTCTGGGAATAATTAACCCTATTTCACAGAGTTGTGAAAGGAAGAGGTAAGATAACACACTTTAGGGGCTTAGCACATAGCCTGGGGCACTGTGGTACTCGGGGGACCGTTGGTCACTGTGTTGTTGGAAATTGCTCCAACCACACACTTCCCGGGAATGGCTTTGACATTCAAGACTTTTCAGAAGGCTACAGAGAAATGCAAAATCGTGGTTAGCAGTATAATGGGAAACAGGAGGGCCTGTGGATTTAATATTTCTTCTGGAATCTGGCATTATGACAATTTAGGGAAGCTACCAGGGGTCAATCCATCAGAAGGTGTCTTTGAACTTAGTTCTGGATTTAGAATGTGATAGGCACTTTCGTGGTTACAAAAGAAGCAGAAGATGTACTTTGCCTTGCAGTCGAGTTAGGGAGGTAGAAATAACTGATTCGAAGCAATTAGAGACCAGCTGAGAACTTGGAGCCACCTGGGTGGTGGCTGACCCACGGGAGGGTGGAGAGGAGACAACCTGCATGAGCTGGGGAGTGTCCAAGAGGCTCACATGCAGGTAGGTGGGACTTGAACTGGATCTGGAATGATGAATGGGATTCCAATAAGGAAAACACGGCTTTACCTTTGCTCCCTAGTTTGGATTCTGGGTCAGAAAAATTCCTTTTGTATAGAATCAGAGTAAAGATTCCCAGTAAGGAAAAAGACTTTGTAATGAAGGCTCAAATTCGTTTCGGATCCAGTGTAGACAGTCCTGGGGTGTGGGCATCCATTTCTAGCTTCCCAGAATTTCATCCATAGGATTTTTGAAAGGAAAGCAAAGCTCTTTGAGGAAGAATTGGTTTAATGGGGAAGGTCTGAATTTTAGTAGCAGAGCCTGGCACCAGTTAACAGGACCCTATATCTACTGGCTTTTGTGTCTTCTGCCTTCTAGGTTGGACTTGGCCCAGTCTCTGGGACTCACTCAACTGCAGGTGAAGACTTGGTATCAGAATCGCAGGATGAAATGGAAGAAAATGGTAAGAAAGAAGAGAGTGAGTCCAGCCATGTGCCTATCGCGGCAGGACAAATCCTTCCTGCAGGGCTGCGAAGATGCGGGAAGGACCATTTGATGGTTTGGGCTCCAGCGGTTGGGAGGCCTTTCATGGTGTCGGCTGGGAGGGAGGCTGTGTGTACAGAAGGATAAGCCATTCCTCCTGACCTGGATTTCCTGACCAGAAGGAGATTCTCTGCCAGTTTCCTTAGAAATAACAGAAAGTGAAAGCCCACAAGTTTCTCAGTGGCTAGATTTAACCCCACCTGCTAACCTTTTCAAAGAATTTCCCTCCCCCTCCCACCAGGAGCTAAGAATAGAAGTCGGTACTCTGTTTATAATGACATTTAGGGCACATCTGTTCTTATAGCTGTGTGTCCTCTGATGCAGCGATTCTCAAACTTTAGTGGGCATCAGAGTGACCTGGGTAGCAGGTGAAAATGCAGAACTCCAGGCCCCTCCCAGGTTCCTCCGATGCACGTGGCAGAATGACTATGGTTCTAGGATGGCCCAGCTAATGAGTTGGTCCATCTTTGTTTTTTAAATGAACTTATTAGAATAGATATCACTAAAAAAAGAACATCTATATTTGAGGAACTCAGTTTCCATAGTAGTTCAAAGTAGTTGAGTATTTCATTTCCAAGTTTGCAAAGGGACAAGGTCAGACCCAAAGGAAAGGGGCAGGGGAGATGAGGGTGGGAAGACCTCTGCCCTATTCTTTAGAGACTAGGCACACCAGGGCCTCTGACCCGGGTCTCTGTCATATTCTTGCCAAATCTTACTGGCCCTTTCTCCTCTCATATGGACCAAGTGGTCCAGGCCTGCCTGATAATGTTCTAATTTGCTAACCCATCTGATCATGAGCCATTGTTTCTAGTTCTTGCTTTGCCTGCTAACAATGAGAAATATAAACAAACAAACAACAAATGAATGTTAAAGGGGAAAAGTAGAGAAAAGCCAACAAGGCAGCATTTATTATATATCCTGAAAGGAATTTCTGGGCGAATCTCATCATTTCCTCTGGGGGCCCGCCTTGAAGATGGAAGGATTTTCAGCTGGAGGTGGATTGGCTCACGAAGTGCTCTCAAAGTGAGGTGGAGGTTGCAGCTACATGTACAAACACAGATCGCATGAATCAACACACATGCAGTTCGTGTCTCTTGTGAGCCATGCCTTGTCCTAGGCACTGTAGGAAGTAGCGCAATAAAATATAACCCTTCGTGGAATTTATGATCTAGTTGGAGAATCAAGGTCCAGGAAGCAGTTAGGGATGACACTTTAATGAAGTACTGGTTTTTTATTTAAAGATTTAGTTCCTCGTAAGAGCTCAGAAGAGAGGTGTTGGGGACAGCTGCAGAGAGAGGCTAGAATTGAAGGATGAGTGGGATTCCATGAAACACGTAGTTACTCCAGAACTTCTAAGACACCCCTGAGACATGGTGGAAACCTTTCGGGGGATTGATCTCTGGAGGAATCAGGTTTGGGAGTGAGAAACCCGGGGCTCTGTTCCCATGCTTGCCCCTCCCTGGCTGTGCTTTTGGGCAAGTCCCTTTACTGCTTTCTGTGCAAGTTCCACCGCCCACCTCCTGCCTCGTCAATCATCACCATCGGGATCAATGTCTCCCGAGTGGCAGAGGCATTGTTTAAATTGGTTATCAGCGATCTTTTCATGAGTCAGATGGTTAGAGAACTGACAGCCTGCCATCTCTGCCAGCACCGCCCAGTGCCCGTGGGACCGTGCATGTGCCCTGGCCTCTGATGTCACTTGTTTTTCACCAGCTACTATGCAGCCCGCACAGTTGTGGGCCGGTTATTGATGGTTATCAGTGTCCTATAGAGCAAGATGGGAGGCATTTGGCAGACTTAACCTCAGAGAGCAACCCACAGGCCAACCAAATTCAGGTCACTTGAGGAAGCAAGAGTGCCAAGTTTTCAGTTAACTTTAGCAGTCGTTTACTGAGCGCAAGCGATAGAGATGCAAAGATAAGGCACACACCGTCCATTAAAAAATAAAATCAGAAAAGTTATTCAATCAAGTGGGGGGGACAGACCTGTAAACGAGTAATCATACAGAGTGATCGGGGCAGTAGCAGAAGCATCTGCAGGGTTCAGAGGCAGTATAGAGAAGGGAGGGCTTCATGGAAGAGGTGCCATCTTAATTGGCTTTAGTGGATGACTAGAAATGTGCCAAGTGAAGGTGGGAAGAGTATCACAGGCGGAAGAAAGGGACAGAAGTATTGGGGGCCACTGGAAGTACTTCGGAGTGGCTGGAGCTGACACGCCGGGGATGTTCAGCGCGGGTCTGAGTTCTGACTTTCCCAGAACAGCGAGGCTTTGTTGGGATCTGATTGCTTCATGGACTTTCCTGGTGAAACTCTTTCAAGGCTGTCTCTTCAGGTACTGGGAAGGAAAAGAAAAAGGTAATTGGGTAATAAGGATGTCTCAAGGCTAGTAACCTAATTGGAACTGGAAAAAGATTAGTACTTGATTCTCAGAGTTACCCACGCGGCTGCCAAGGCCAGTGCTGCCAAAACCGAGATAGCATCTCGGACTAGTTCTTACCGGTCAGCATTTGTAACCTATAGCGGGTTGGGTAAATTCAGTCTTGCACGCGGGATGGGACACTATTCCACGTCTGTTTGGCTTTAGTTCCAGTAGGACTCGCAGTGTTTTGCAACAGGCTGAGAGAGCCTCATTAGCAGTGGTCTTTTTCGGCTCTGAAATAATACAACAGAATTCTGCTCTGGGGTGGGGGGGATCCAGATGGATACTACCCCCCTCTCCCAGTCACCGAGTTGGGTGGGTCACGTACCATGTGCCTTCATCATGTTTTGCAGCAAAAGTTCCCAGATAATCAACAATTCTGTGAAACTGCTACCAGTTGGGGTCTATGTCATCTTGGGCAGGTTGCTTAAGCTTTGGGTACCTGTGTTCTCATCAGTAAATGCCTAATATATACCTTATAAGGTGAGCCAATCCTTGTAAAACTTAGAACTGTGCCTGCCACATAGTATCTAACCAAGAAAATATTAGCTGCTGCTCTTCTCATATTATTATTTTAAAAATTATTCACCTATCCAGAAAATCCGTATCTCTAGAGAATCCAGACTTTTGGAGGCCAGCAGAAATAAGCCAGGGTCGTGGGACTCCAGTTAAGAGCAGCCTTGGGTGTTTGTCTTTTCTCATTTCCCACACGCCAGCCTCGCCCCGTCAGTGCCTTGGCGTCTGGACCTGTGACATAGGGGAACAGCCCATCTTCAGGTGGAGAAAGCCTGCTAAACGGGGTCCCGGGAAGAGATTCATGCTAGAGAGTCAGAGCTGGCTTCTCGGGTCCCTGGGCACAGTTGTCAGTTACATGGCTCTCATTTCCCCCATAGAGCTGCAGAGAAAGATCGAGAAGAAGGAACACAGAGCACTCCCAGTAACAAGTTGTGGCCTGGGGTCTGCTGGGAGGTTGGGTAATAGCAGTAAATACTGGAAAGTCAGGAATAACAGCGGCACATTTTATATATCCCTCGCACATTACACACAGTGAGATGCTGGGAAGAGTGTTAGATTCGAATGGTCAAGGGTTTTGTGTTCAAATCTTGGCCCTGCCCTCGGCTTGCCCTCTGAAGGTGATGAACCACCTCTACCTGCTCAGCTCAGGTTCCTGTCTGAATAATGGGGGCAGTGGACGTCCCCTCCCCATACTGACTTTCTGGGCTCTCTAGTCAAGCAGCCTGTCCCCCACCTAACCACCCTGGGAAGGAAGCAAAGGCCTTGTCCCGATGCCCTTAGCAACAGGACATGGGCTGTCTCGTTTTAGAGCGCAGAGGAGGCTGTCAGTAGGCACGGCTGATAGAAGTAAATGATGTGCTTGGAGTTTTTCCCATGGACATGTGACCTTGTGTGCAATGGGATGTCGGGCCTCTCAGGACCAAGGAGACTAAATTGGCTCTAGGAATATTTGGGGAGCAGGGGGTCCCGGGGGAAGGGCCACAGGGTGCATGAGAATGGTGTGGGGCGGTGGTGAGATAATTGCGTGTGTCATGTGTGCTGGGAGGCAGGGGGCCAGAGGTCGAGTGCGGAAAGCAGCCAAGTGTGTAGTTATCTCCTAATTATTGCTGGCACTGGAGTGTTTTATTCCATTTAGAAAATGGTGCGATTGTTTTGAATTTTTGGGGTGTGTGTGTGTGTGTGTACTGTAGGAAAACAGCCAGGTGGGGTCGATCCAAGCCGCGTGGGTGGCGCTCTCTAATTACTGGGCTGGACTTTCTTTTGCCAATTAGGTGGCTTCCTCAGACCTGCCCTTTTATAACATGATTACTACATGGGGCAACTTAATTTTGTATAACCTCTTTCATATCGAGTGGGGCTGCTTTCAACATGTAAATTCCACCTTGGCACATTTGGCGGCTTTCAACAGCCTGCGCTGAAGTCAAAATCAGATACTGACTCATGTGAAAATATGTATACAGATGTCTTCTCTCCAAAGGTGGAATCTGTCAACGTCTACACCTTGTTAGAGGTCCCTTCATATAGGTGTGTTTGGGTGGAAAGTACAGTGGTTGGGCAGATTCCCAGCTAAAAGGTGGTGTTTACTGAGAACTTATGGTTTTCCTCATACCGCACACAGAAGTTAACTCGAGGTGAGTCATAGACCTAAATGTGTAAGCTAAAACTATAAAACTCTTAGAAGAAAATACAAGTAAATACTCATGACCCCGGGCTAGGCAAAATCTTCCCAGATTAATACCAAAAGCACAAATAAAAGAAAAAATAAATTGGATATCACCAAAATTAAAGACTTTTGTCCTGTGAAAGACATCATCAAGAAAGTGAAAAGACAACACACAGCATGGGAGAACATATTTGCAAATCTTGTATCTGGTAAGAGACTGTATCCAGAATATATAAAGAACTCTTGCAACTCAATAATAAAAATAAAGTCAGATTTTAAAAAGGGCAAAGGAATTTTGTTTGTTTGTTCATTAATCCTCCCCTGAGGATATTTTTTCTGTTGCTTTTCAGAGAGAGTGGAAGGCAGGGAGGAAGGGGAAGAGAGAGAGAGAGAAACATCAATGTGAGAGAGACACATCGACTGCTTGCCTCCCCCACGCGCCCCGCCAGAGGGCGGGAGCGAACCCGAAACCCAGGTACATGCTCTTGCCTGGGAATCAAACCTGCAACCCTTCGGTGCGCAGGCCGATGCTCTAACCACTGAGCCACACTGGCCAGGGCAAAATGGATGAAGGATTTGAATAGACATATCTCCAAAGAAGACATATAACTGCCACATGCAAAGATACTCAACTTCACTTGTCATCAATGAAATGAAAATAAAAAAACACACTGATACCACTTCACACCACTGGGGTGGCTTTAATACAAAAAGCATAACAAGTGCTGGTGAGGATGTGAACTGGGTCCTCATGCGCTGCTGATCGGCTGTAACGTGGTGCTGCTGCTTTGGAAAACAGTGTGCAAGTTCCTCAAAATGTTCAGCGTCCACTTACCATGTGAACCAACAATTTCACTTCTGGGCATGTACCCAAAAGAAGTGAAAGCAGGGACTTGCGCACGTATTTGCACACCCGTGTTCAGAGCAGCACTGTTCACAATAGGCAAAAGGTGGAAGCAACACAGGTGTCCATTAGCTGATGAATGGGTCAGCAGAGTGTGATGTGTCCAGACAGTGGGTGTTATTCGGCCGTAGAAAGGAAAGAAACACTGGCACGTGCTATAACATGGATGTTCCTTGGAAACATGAGGCTAAGTGAAAGAAGCCGGTCACAGAGGATGGCGTATTATATGATGCCATTCGTTTGAAATGTCCAGAACAGGCAAGTTTGTAGAGACAGAAAGCAGACTGGTGGTTGCCTAGGGTTGGGGGGCAGAGATTGGGGAGAAATGGGGAGTGGCTGCTCATGGACATGGGGTTTCTTTTGGGGGGTGATGAAATGTTCTAAAATTGGGCTCTGGTGATATTTGCACAATTATGTGATTAAAAATTGCTAAATTGTACATCATAAATGGATAAAATGGATGGCATGTGAATTATATCTCAGTAAAGTTTTGTGTGTTTTTTTGAAGGACTATTGTTTACCAAGTTACTACGTCTATTCTTACAGCTCAGCACCAGGGAGCATTCTGTGGCTGTTTCGGGAAGATGTAGGCAACAAATATTTCGTGACTGCATAGAGAGTCAGTTGGAAGTTAGATGCTTGGGCTGCAAAGAGCAAGGGATAGATGCAGGATTTACCTTCAAGGAGCTTTTGTGCGAGTGGGGAAGATAAGAGCAAGCTAGGGAGGTAAGCAGCAAGCATATATGCCACTCCTGATTACCTGTGCCAGCCTTTCGCACTGGCTGCCCAGAAAATCAGCAGCCACGCCACGCCAGCATTGAGTCAGCGGAGGAAGGAGTGTGTTATATTCTAGAGTAACGTAAAGATATTTCTAAAATTATTCCTATCTCATTATTTTCGGGTAAGTCACAAATTGGGGTAATAAATGTGCAAGTCCTTTGAAATCCCAAGGCCATTTCACTCTTATTTCACTCGCTTTCTTTGGCACAATGGGAAGGCCTGCTGCGAAAGATTACTTCATTCAGTAATGGTTGTTGACTGAGTGGGAGAGACAGGCAGGTGAGCATGGAAGGACTGTCCTTAATGAAAGGACAGTCCCTGTCCTGTTCTGATGGAGAGAGTACAGTGTGCTCAGAGGGAATACTGTGGAGGGCATTTAACTTAGACTTGGGAGCTCAGGGAAGCCTCCCAGGAAGAGCCTATCTAATCGGAGTTAACCAGGTGAGCAGGGTGCCAGGTATATTCTGGGCAGAAGAAATCTGCCGTTCAGGACAGTTCTGGTCCTTCATATACATATCTGTCCATCACCCTCACCAGCACCCTGTGAGTTAAGGTCTTATCCCCATTTTACAAGTTAGGAAACTGAGGCTCAGACTCTTTAAAGGACTCTCCCAAAGACAAAGGTGGTAAGCAACAGAGTTAGAATTTAATCTAGTTATTCCACTGTCAAAGCTGGAACACTATCTACTACGCTCTACTTCTTTGAACAATATACCACTGCATGTTTTGGCATCTTCAATCTTTTTAAAATTTTTCAATTACAGTTGACATTCAATATTATTTTATATTAGTTTTCAGGTGTGCAGCATAGTGGTTAGACACTTAGGTAATTTACTGAGTGGTCTCCCCAGTAAGTCACAATATTTTCAACTCTATTTCCTGTGCTGTACTTTACACCCCCATGACTGTTGTGTAACTACCAATTTGTAGTTCTTAATCCCTTTACCGTTTCCAGCCAGTCCCCCACCTCCCCTCCCATCTGGCAACCATCAGTTTGTTCTCTGTATTTATGAGTTTGATTCCGTTTTGTTTGTTCATTTATTTTGTTTTTTAGAGTCCAGATACAAGTGAAATCATATGGTATGTCCTTTCTCTGTCTGATTTATTGTGACAACATGATCCATCCATGTTGTCACAAATGGTAATATTTCATTGTTGTTGTTTTAAAATATATCTTTATTGATTTCAGAGAGAGGAAGGGAGAGGGAGATAGAAATATCAGTGATGAGAGAGTCATCGATCGGCTGCCTCCTGCATGCCCCCAACTGGGGATCGAGTCCGCAACCCGGGCATGTGCCCTGACCAGGAATCGAACCTCGATCTCCTGGATCCTAGGTCGATGCTCAACCGCTGAGCCACGCCCGGCCAGGCATCATTGTTTTTATAACTGGGTAATATTCCATTCTATATATGTGTCATCTTCTTTATCCAATCAGGGGCACTTAGGTTGATTTTTTATCTTGGCTATTGAAAATTGCATTGCAATGAACATAAAGGTGCATAGTGGTATCTTTTCAAATTAGTGTTTTGGATTTCTTCAGATAAATACCCAAAAGTGGAATGGCTGGGTCATATGGTAGCTCGATTTTTAATTTTTTGAGGAACCTCTACACTGTTTTCCATAGAGGCTGCACCAATTTGCAACCCCACCAATAGTGCATGAGGGTTCCCTTTTCTCCCTGTCTTCGCCAGCACTCATTGTTTGCTGATTTATTGGTGATAGCCTTTCTGACAGGTGTGAGGTGGTATCTAACTGTGGTGTTAAGTTACATGTCTCTGGTGACCAGTGGTGTACAGCATCTTTTCATATGTCTGTTGGCCATCTGCATGTCCTCTTTGAAGAAATGCCTATTCAGGTCTCCTGCCATTTTGTGTGTGTGTGTGTTGAGTTGTATGAGTTCTTCGTAAATTTTGGGTATTAACTCCTTTTTGGGTATATTATTGGTGAGTATCTTCTCCCATTCAGTAGGTTTCCTTTTTGTTTTGTTGATGATTTCCTTTGCTATACAAAACTTCAATGTAGTCCCATTTGCTTATTTTTTTTCTATTGTTTCCCTTCCCTGAGTAGATAAATCAGAAAAAAATATCACTAAGAGCAAGGTCAGAGAGCTTACTGCCTATGTTTTTCTTCTAGGACTTCTATGATTTCAGGTCTTACATTTAAGTCTTTAATCCATTTTGAGTCTGTTCTTGTTTATGGTGTAAGAAGATGGTCTAGTTTCTTTTCTTTTTTTGCATGTATTTGTCCAGTTTTTCCAACACCATTTATTGAGTAGATTGTCTTTACCCCATTGTATGTTCTTGCTTTTTTTTTAATAGATTAATGGGTCATATAGGCGTGGGTTTATTTCTGGGCCCTCTATTCTGTTCCATTGATCTATGTGTCTGATTTTATGTCAGTAGCATGCTGCTTTGACCACTGTAGTATAGTTTGATATCAGGTAGCACAATACCTCCAGCTTTGTTCTTCTTTCTCAAGATCGGCATGGCTATTCAGGGTCCCTTGTGGTTTTATATAAATTTTTGGATCACTCATTTAGTTCAGTGAAAAATGCTATCGATACTTTGATAGGGTTTGAACTGGATCTATAGATTGCTTTGGGTAAAGCATTTAATCCATTTACATTTAAAGTGATTATTGATAGATATGTTGTCATTGCCATTTATTATTCATATGTATGTTTTTTTTCTGTTCTTCTTTTTAAAAAAGTCCCTTTAACTTTTCTTGTAATACTGGTTTGGTGGTGATGACCTTTACCTTTTTCTTATCTGGGAAGCTTTTTATCTCTCCTTCAATTTTAAACAATAGCCAGTTTGGGTAGAGTAGTCTTAGTTTCAGGTCTTTGCTTTTCAGGACTTTGAGTACTTTGTGCCAATCCCTTCTGGCCTGCAAAGTTTCTGTTGAGAAATCAGCTGATAGCCTTATGGGAATTCCTTTGTAGGTATATAACTGCCTTTCTCTTGCTGCTTTTAAGATTCTCAATTTGTCTTTAAGCTTTGCCATTTTATGAAGTGTCTTTCTGTGGGCCTCTCTGTACTGCCTGGACTTGTATGTCTATTTCCTTCTCCAGGTTGGGGAAGTTTTCAGTCATTACTTCTTCAAATTGAAATATGCTAATTTGTAACCTTTTTTTCACACCAAAATATTAATATTCCCCATGTTATTAAACATCCTCCTACTTAATAATTGTAATGGTCATCAAGTATTCTCTCTTTGGGATATACTATAATTATCTACCCAATCATGGTGGGACATTTAGAGTAATTTTTTTCCAATTTTGTCATGAATATTTTTGCAGATCGATTTTTGTCTTTGATGACTTTCTTAGGCTAAATTATTACAAGTGGAATTTTTGTGTCAAAGTATGCACATTTTAAAACATTTGATTTGAATTTTCAGGTTTCCCTTTGAAAAGTTGTAGCAATTACAACTTGGCACAGGAGTATGAGTGCTTATTTTCCGGCTTGCTACAAATATTGTCTTTTTTTTAACTTGTCGACTTCATTGATACCACATTAATATTTTAATTTTTATTTCTATCCTCATTATTGAGTTGGATTTTTTTATGTGCGTTTGATCCTTTTATTTAATGCCAAAACGTCTGCAATATTGGCTTAAAGTGCACTGAGCATTTAAAAATGCAGATGTGTTTGTAGCCTGGAGGTGACAGGTTGAAGGTCCTTTTTCCCAAACTCTGTCACTGCTGTAAAGGGATGACATGGGTGCTTCTGAGTGGTAAAGTGGAGGGAAGGAGTTATTTCTTGGATTTAATGATCATTTTCCTCCCATGTAGGTTCTTAAAGGTGGCCAGGAAGCACCCACAAAGCCCAAAGGTCGTCCCAAGAAGAACTCCATCCCCACCTCAGAGGAGATTGAAGCTGAAGAGAAGATGAGTGGCCAGGCCCAGAGCCAGGAGTGCCCCACGCCCTCGCAGGGACCGGAGGAGCTCTGTGACACGCAGGAACCTAAAGCATGCGCTGTCCCCTTAGAGCTGGCAGAGCCCCCAGGCCAGCCGCAGGAGTTGCCAGTAGCCTCTTCCGAACCCCCACCATCAAGCTAAAATAAAACTCTTCGAGGGGAGGGGGAAACTGGGGAGAAGGGAAAGAAAGGAGGCAGGAGAACAGGAGAGAAAATCTTCCCAAAGCCTGGTAAACTGAGGGCGAAGAGAGCCAGCCACCTGTCTCCCTCCCTCCCTCCCACAGGCCTCCTGGCGTTTTCATGGCAAGCATTTGAGAAGACTTGCTTGCCATAGGCCTTTCTCCTCCTGAAAGGATGCCTTAGCCACAGGATGCCCTTACTAAAGGGACACAGTGCCTTGGAACTGCCTGCCCCAGCTGGGTGGCGGCCTGGGACCCGCAAGGGCCCCGCCTCGGGCGGTGGAAGCCACCCTGGCTCCCTCCCCCGGCCCCTGGGCAGCCAGGCAGCAAAGCAGAAAGGGGGAGGGCGCGGGCCGCTTGCCCAGGCTCCTCGCTGACTCAGCACTTATTTCTGTAGTTTTAAAAAGAGAATTTAATGTTTTGGTTGTTGTTTGGGGGGGGTGGTTGATGAGGGCGGGCTGAAAAGAGTTGGGGGAAGGGAGTTCTGAGTTCTTACCGTTGTTTCTGAATAAAGTTTGTTTGTTTGAAGACACGTGTGCCTTGGAACCCATTCTAAGATGATCCAGGTGACTTAAGAACCCATAAGCCTTGTTTTTCTTGCTCCATTAAGTTGCCATCGTCAAAGCTGCAATGCAGATATGTTAAGATAACTTTTATTTTTTAATTAAAAATCTTTCAAAAGGGTTGGGCGTATTGTTTCTTTTGGGGAGTGCATTTTACCCTTTCTGAATATGTCTTATGGAGAGACCCAGAGACAGGGCCCGGCTCCCTGGGCTTTAGTTTCCCAGCTAGGAAAAAATAAAATAAAAGCCTGGGCCCGGCCAGTGATGTCTCAATGCAGAGAGCAAATGTCAGACACACCAAGACGCCCTTGGGTGCGGACGGAGCAGGGTGGCTGGGCTCCGCTCCCCTCCCCTCCCACTGCCTCCTGCGGGGCCGCTCCACTGTCAGGTCCTGAACAGCCTGGGCTTCCAACTGCAAAAACTTTTTATGCCTTTTTCAAAGACATAATCCACTTATTTGCTTCAGATATCAAGCTGTGTAAAAAGAGGTCTTGCTTTCCCTCCTGTCCCCTCTGTGCTCTGCCCTCTGTCCCCTGCAGGGAACCATTTTTATCGGTTTCTTGTTTACCCTTCTTTACCAAGTGTGCACTTGGGTGACGGGTTCTGCAACTTTTAACAAAGGAAGACTTGAGAATGACTTGGCTGGGTGTGCTCTGTGATTTTTAAGTTCAAAAGGATGCCCCACTTTTCAGAAGACCCGGGAAGAGGTGGGCTCCAGACCTCCTGAAGTGAGGACTCGACTCCCATCTGACTGTCCTGCAGATGGCCCAGAGGCTGGTCCCACAGGGTTGGCAGGATCCTCCGCCTTGGTGTTCACTGGTGACGTCCTACAGGGCAGAGCACCCATCCTGTGGACTGTCCGTTATTAATTACATGGTAACTGCCCAGCGGGGCTCAGGGAATATCAACTGACTTTAATAATGGCCTCGACTAGGAAGCAAAATCCGTTACTAGTTCTGTAACACGAATCATATCATTCTTTTCGAAGTGAAACAGGCGTGGCCTGCTTGCTTTCAGCACTCTGGCCGCCCGCTTCCCTGTTAGCGGGGACCGTCGGGAAGCGGCTGCCACCTTGCCCTTGCGGAGGCAGAGCCTGCATTGCTTTCGCAGTTGAGATCAACAAAGAGAGAGCAGTTTTGTCCTTTAACTCTTGTGAATAGACAAAGGAGGGGAAGACTTGGCCTTCGAGAACCAGTCTGTGCAGACCACACCCAGTGTCTGTGCGAGGTTTCCTGTGTGCTGCGTGCAGAAGCCGTCTCCCTCACCTCCAGCCCACCCCACGTAGTTTCATGATCTGCCTACCAGGTGGTGTCACAAGGGCCAAAGCATGTACTCGGTGGCCAAAGTGAGCGGGTGGATCTGTGCCAACTTGAGTCTCACTCCTGAGGAATTGTTTTGTCTTATTTACCCCTCTTGGCCTCCAAGGGCCCTTCATTTGGATTCTGTGTTCCCACGATGGTGTTTGGTCCCTGGTCCTGGACTCTCATACTACCATTATCGCAGGTGTTCGATAGTGACCGTCCTTGTACATGTACATGTGACACACAGTTTTCCTGCGCCTGGGTCCCGCCACTGTTTCTGACTCCAGCCCTGAGTCTGTGGCCTCTCATCTTTGCTACTGTTTACTGTCCCCCGGGATTGAAAGGATTTTGGTGGAGGGTTTAAGACCTTGGATCATCTTTCCTTCTGTTGGGAAGCCCTGAGCCCAAGGTCAAGTGCACTTACAAGCCTTGGGCCTGTCCTCTGGCCTCAGCTCTGTGTGGCGTTGCCCTGTGACAGGCTGGGCCAGGCTGGGCCTTTGGAATGCCAGAGGGCACTGACTCGGCGCCAAGCCCTGCTCCCTCCACCTCAGTCTTTCCCTTTTCCCTCCAGTTCCCGAGACTCGAGATTCTCGAGACAGCATCCAGAACCAACTCCACAGGCGTTCCATGAATCCAGGTAAACAGGTCGTTCTGTGCAGAGCCTTCGTTTTTATTAAAAATTTTTCATGTTGACATTACTGCAGGTGTCCCCCATCCACAACCACCCCCTTTGCCCACCTTCCCCTCCTCCTGGCCCCCCTTCCCTTGGCCTCATCACACTATTTTCCATGTCCCTGGGACATACACATATGTTCTTCACCCTCTTTACACAGCCACCCACCCCTGCCCCTTGGCTCCCCCAGTCTGTCCACGTAGCCATGCTTCTGGTTCCACTTTGTTCACCAGTTTAATTTGTTCATTAGGTTCCGAGCCCCCCGGCAGCCAGGAGCCCCCTCCGCGAAGCACTTTCCCTCACTGGCTCAGCTTCCTCAGTGTCCAGCCATCTCGACCTTCTGGGCCTCACTAGACAAAAGCGTCCTCTCACTTCTCTGGTATCCAGAATGGTCGCCCTGAGGGTCCAGGGTCTTATTTGAAGGTCTGGTCGGTTGCTGCTTTTTAAAGTTTCCCAGAGGAAGGGAGAGGGCAGTGGCAAGCTGACCACACACCAAAGCTGCCCACACGGAGACGGCGGCCTCCTCGCACAGCCTCTCCTCCGCGAGGGTTGAGAGCACTGCGTGCAACAAGCTCTCCTAGCTGAGGCTGCCCCTCGGCTTGTGAAATAGGCTGTTTCTTCTGGTTTTACAGGAAGCTCGTGAGTCAGAGAGAGGCTGTCTGACCCTGGATCGCAGCAAGTCAGCAGCCAAGCCCAGGGCCAGGGCCTTGCAGACGGCCTTCGTCATTCGCAGCCTCCCCTCCTCCGGTGCAGACAAGTCTGTGCCTTCTCAGGGGTGGGGTGGGGGTGTGGAAACCCTTTCAGCCGCAGGCTGCTCCCTGTAGTTCAACTTTGTCCTAATGCAGGGATGGGGTCGGGGTCTTCCTTGGCCACACAAGGCGAGGCAGCCAGGAGCAGTGCCTCTGCTCCCACTCTCGTATCTTTTATGCTAGAGAGTAAAGGACTGCTGAGCAGGTCCTGGCCTCCTGGTAGGTGTCCAAGGGCACTTGCCTAACAGTGAGCTCGTGTTCTGGTCACGGTGCCCTCTGATTTGCTTCTATATGGTCCAAAGGTTTGCTGAGCCTCAAACCATTACCAAATGGCTCTCATGCTGTGAGGGCAGTGAGTGGAAGGTCGTAGCTGGAGCGAAATCTAAAGCCTTGGGATGGGCGGTAGCCAGAAGCATCCTCTCCACCTGCAGAGGAAGAGACTGGGAGAGACGAGAGACGGCAGTGACTTGAGAGAGGCCCCAAGCCACCGGGGTCAGAAGCTCCTGCCCCTAGAAGCAGCCGCAAGCAGTGTTCGCCACAGTTGAAGTCCCCAGGTATTTCCTCAACCCTGTCCTGCGATGAGCACTGTGGGAGTGCTAACGAGGGAGAGGAGTGTGTGTGTGCGTGCGTGTGTGTGTGTGTGCATGGGCGCAAGGGGTGCAGCAATATGTCCCCACCCTCAAATGAGCTAGAATCTTCTTGGAGAAACTTACACTTTAGTGAGTTTGGGGCGGAGCAGGGATTCCAGGTAGGCTTTTGCGGTGTTTCCACCTGCGAGATGATATGGGCAAGGAAGGGGATTCGTGGAATGTACATCCCTAAATAACCTGGTGGAAAGTACATCTCCACCAGGCTAGGCCTGCTAGGAGAGGGTTAATGTCTCAGGTCCCTTGTGCACCTGGAAGGGTGATTAACACTGCAACAACAGGTGTTAGCTAAATTCACCTGAATATGCCTCTAATCCCAGATTGTCACCCAAATCCTGGGTGGAGGGTGTTTTGGGGAGGGCAGAGAGATCCTGGTAATACCATTGGTAATCTGGGCGTGGATCCTGAAGGGCAGGCGGTTGGGCACTGGCCTGCTTTGGCTTCTTTGCGTCTTGTGCTTGCCTCACCAGGGGCAGTGACGGCAGGGCTCCCTGCCTCCTCCCCCGCCACCGTTTGCGCCCACCCAGCCCTGCTCTGGCGTGGCCTCCCTCCGGCCGCGCTGCTCTTGGCCTCTGGTAAATCCAGGTCAGTGGTGGCCAGGAGGGGACGGGGCAGTGGTAAATCACCGTGACAGGTTCCTTTCATACCTGACCTCCTTTCGTTCCCAAACCCTCTTCCCTTCTGTTTATTTTTGTTGCAGATTTATTAGACACACGGTTAAGTGCCCATTTAGCTCTGCAAACTGTCAGCACGCCTGCCTTATGAATAAGGTCATTTACTGACAAAAGCCTTTAAATATTTTTTAAAGGGAAGGTGGGGAGGAAGGGGGAGAGGAGAGGAGAGGAGGAACTAGCGCCCCGGGTCAGTGAGGAGGCCAAGAACAACCGAAACCCGAGCGCCCGCCTCCCCTAGAGCTCAAGAATGTAACAAGGGCCCTCAGAGTTGCCTTGGATCACCCTGCTCGACAAGATGTGTGTCATCTCTCCTGCGGGACGCTGGGGTCTAGAGTTCACGCCTTTGTCTGGGCTGCCTGGGAGCACACTGCTGGGGCTGGCTGAGCGCGGCCGGGCACATGTTCATCGTGGTTGCCAAGAACCTCCAGGCATGTCAGGCGGAGTCCCTGCCCCTTGGGAGCCCTCCTCCCGCTCTGCCCAGGCTCCCCTCCTTCAGGTGGCATTTCTTCCCAAGCGCCTGGCTCCTCAAACACGCGCAGCTCTGCTGAAAGTTGCAAGAAAGACCCTGGTCCGGTGTTTTGTATGCTCTCTGATTATACGCCGGCCCCGTAATAGGGACCGTTTACATCACCACACTGAACCATCTCGGCAGCCCTCTGAAGTGAGCTCTGTTATCACCTCCACTCAGAGATGGGGACACCGAGGCAACGTGGTGGAACAGTCACGCAGCCGGGCGTGCGGGCTTCCCACCCCAGGACCGGGCCTGTGCCTACCTGGAAGAAGGCTGAGTCGACCACGCCTGATGTCAGGGCGAAGCACCGAGGTAGACAGGCCGTGTGTCCCCCTGCTCCCACACCACTGTCACTGGGTACCTGTCACAATATGGGGTGCAGACAACAGGCCTCGGTGTCCCCCGAGTGTGAGTGATCGGCCCTCCATCTATCCACCCGGACCAGCAACGGTGGGGGTCCCAGTGGACCTCTTTCCTGTGTGTAGTCCGGGCTGTGGGGGTGTGCTGCAATCCTCTTTTGCAGCGACCTTGGAAAGGGGTACAAGGGGGGTGACTCAGAGGGAGATGTCATATCTGAAGCATAGCAACAGAGCAGTGTCCTCATGGTGGAGTGGCAAGCAGTGCCGGGGGACATTAGCTCTTACCCCAGAGTGGGCAGGGCATGAAGAGAAGCTTCTGGAACCTGGTAGGAGCTGCCTGGAATGTCCTTCGATCTAGCCCTGGGTGCAGAGGCTGCTCTTCCTCAGTAGTCCTTGGAGTGACCTCTGAGGCCTGAGCCAGACTTGCAGCCCTGGCTCTGGACCCAGAGCCTCATGCTTCTGCCCCTCAGAGGCCCTGGAGCTAGTCTCCCTCCCCGTCTTCTTGGTCTCTCTTTCAGCCATTTCTGTCTTTTTATTTACAGTTTGTGTTCAGTGCAAACACATGCCATAATATGAGAAAGTCACTACGAATCAAAACATAGTTACACAGTCCAACGTACAGTTAAACCAGCTGTTCGGCACGCAGCTACGAAGCCAGAAGCGTTCATTCAGGTATCAAAAGCTTGAGATGTGTTGGAGCCGGGTGCTTTGTAATGCTTTCTACGGATGGCAAATATTTGCATTTGTTATCAAGGCTACTGTGCTTATCTGGACCCTGGAACACCCGTGTGGTCATGGCAATCAAAGAATGAAACTGGTGCATTCTTCTTGCTTTCTTTCTAAATTGATTTTAGAGAGAGGAAGGAGGAGAGAGAGAGAGAGGGAGAGGGACATTGATGTGATAGAGAAACATAGATTGGCTGCCTCCTGTATGTGTCCCAACCGGGGATTAAACCCACAAACTTTTGTTGTGTGGGACAACATTCCAACCAACTGAGCTAACTGGCCAGGGCGAGTGCATATTTCTAAAAAGGCTTCTGCACATGGAGGCAGCTCTACAAGACCTACTCTCCAGAATCAACCAAGGTGTAGACAGTCATATTCTAACCGTTTAAAACACCAGGCTGGTACAGTGTGTGGCCCAAAAGCAGCTAGTTTCACTCAGAAAGGTGGGAAAAAAGTATTTACAGAAATAACCTAAGAACATTTTTGTGAGCTCAATTCAGGTAAGTTTCTAATGTTCAATTTACTTTATTTTGGCTTCTTTCAAGGTTTACAAATATGTGTTCAAAATGGATCTTTTACATTTTTACGTATTATCTTACGTATGCTGAAATAAAAGGCACTAATTTAAAGCTATTTGGGGGTCATATTATTGTAGCTAAAAGAATCTGACTCTTGCCCTAGCTGGTTCTGCTCAGTGGTTAGAGCGTCGGCCCATGGACTGAAGGGTCCCGGGTTCGATTCCGGCCAAGGGCGCTTACCTTGGTTGCAGGCTCCGTGATCCCAGGCCCTGACCGGGGACAAGTGCAGGAGACAACCAGACACATCGATGTTTCTCTCTCTCTCCCCTTCCCACTCTCTCTGAAAAGCAATGGAAAAAATATCCTCCGGTGAGGATTTAAAAAAAAAAAAAAAAAAGAATCTGACTCTTTTTTGATGAATGGGAATATGTGAAGGGAAATGCCCAGCTTTTAACCTTTTTAGCATATAAGCAAGATTTAATAATTATCCTTGGATTTGGGGTAGTTTCCAATCTATCATTGCCTGGGCACTTGTCAGTTACTTTCAGCAAATCAAACGGAAAACTCTAGAGAAAACAATTTAGATCCCAAGATAGCAGTGAGGGCTTAGCAATGGAAAGCTTTATCTGGAGTCCATCAGCACTAAATTAGTGTCAAGGAAACAATGTGGAAAGGATTTACAATAAAACTGGGAGGTTCCTTCCACTGTACACATAAATATCTAATGATTTTAGATTTAACGAGCCAAAGTGAAACCTGAGGCTCCATTCCACTTCCTATTGTTTCACTCTAGATCAGCGATTGCCAACAGGCAGCCTGCAAAAAGTTTTAAAACATGCAATACCTGACTGTTTAGTCAGGGGCACTGACCTCTTTTCCCTTAGACTGTCACATAAAAAAGTGACAACAGCCAACACAACCATGGCTGTCCGGTGTGAATGAACCAAAATTATACCCATATTTTTTGGTCACATCGGCAAGTAATATATTTTTTGATGTGCCCCAGAATCTTAGTGACTAGTTTATGGGTGCCATGAGGTGAAAAAGATTGAAAAGTGCTGCTCTAGATCAAGGTAAAATCTTTCCTCCCTCCCTGCTGCCAAGGTGGAGGTTTAGCTGTCCCTATCTCCTAAGCCGTATTTAATAAATTTACGTCTCTCTTTTGCCTTGTATGAGAAATTCGTTAGCGTTGGTGTCCACCATCCAATTAAATCTTTCAGATGTTCTCCAAGCCAGTCACATTTGGGATTCTCAATAATTTCTAAATCTTATTTGTATCAGTAAATTTAAGGAGTGAAATTTAGTAGATTTGGTAAGGATATTTTGATTTTTTATTTCTTTTATAGCCACTCTAGACTTAAGAAACAGCCATCCCAATTCCAGGAGATGGGAAGTGTAGCTGTTTTTCAGCAGAGCCAAGGCCTTATGTCTGAGCTCAAGAGCTGGTATGTCCCTTAAGCCTCTTTATCAATAGGTTTCCTTTCCCTCTCTTTTTCCCCACTTGCAATTATTTGTAAATTGGATGTATTGTTTCCATGAATGTTAAAGTGATTGACATCAGTATGAATTCATGATGTATTTTATCTTTTAAAAAGTATTTCCTAGCTCTGCCTTTTGAAAATATATAGAAACAATGGTTCACCCAAAGTCAATGAAAATCCCTGGCACCTGATGGTGTCTAAACTCTGTTTCCCACTAAAAAGGACCAGGACTCCTTGGAAATGGCCCATTCCAGGTCTGGGGAAGGAATTTCAAAAGTTTCCCTTGGAACATGTGGAGCTAGAAAGCAGTGAAACAATCAAACACCACTAGGCCATGTGAAAAGGAGGTAGAGGACATAGGAACTAACTTGAAGACGCTTACTAACTACGAGTGTCAGTAAAAATAATAATTGCCACAGCTTGAAGTACATAAAATATTTTTAAATCCATGTGTTGAGAATTTAAAAAATAAAACAAATTCACCACCTTTGGAGAGATGCTAAGATTCATAATTTTAAAAAGTGGTAAATCAAGGGAAAACAAGTATTTAGTCTCTATGAACCGTGCCTCCAGATGACTAAGCAATTATAGAAGATAGTAAGTGAATAAGGAATGATTCAGAATGTCACCATTCAGAACCTTACTGAATTAATGAATCTGGGCAAATGTTGCCAATGCATGCTAGGGTCGCAGAAAGAGACCCAACCAGACATTATGTATGTCATGTGAAAGTGCACCCCACTCCCTGTGAAGGAGTCTTGCAAAAGAAAAAGTAATCAAACTTAAACCCGATCAAGCTCCTACATCAAAATGTCAGTTTATAGGAAATAAACAGAGAACATGTTCAATATGCTCTTGTGATGCAGTCAGCAGCATCCAACCTTCCCAATGACACTCTACATGGACCTTCTTCCTTTGACCCCCAAGTCACCCCAAAGTGTCCAGCCTCAACACTGAGCCTTGTCACCATCCAAAACTTCTCTACCTTGAAAATGACTGATTCGAGCATTTCCTCGCTGCTCTCTGATCACGGCTTTCAATTCGTCCCATTGTTAATTCACCTCTTCCCCCCGGCTGTTCTCAGATGCCGTCAGAACCTCCAGCCCATAGGTTTATTTTCTCACAAACTATTAGCTTTCCCCTCCTTTCTCCTTTGCACGCCTTCACCTTAGATTCCGTGCTCCATTAATAACCTGGCCTTGCTTCCTATTTATCTTTCTGTCCTCGCTGCCCAGCAGCATCCCCATCCCCGCGTGCACTGACCCACGTCTGCCACTGCCCGTGGAAGGGGCCCACTCTCGGGTCATGTGCAGCCGCCTCATCGGTTCCCTCAACGCCTTCTGGAAACCATCCTTCCTTTTTCTAGACACGTATACTCCATCTGCAATGATTATTTTAAATCCTCTTCACCTCACTCAATGGCAGATGATTTTTGCTTCCAAATTGGCATAAAAAAACAAGTCATTGGATGGGACTCCCTCAACTCCCTGTGACCAAACCTACAGACATACACGTATGTCCCCCGATGCTCTTTTATCCTTCCTGTTGCTGAAGAGATGTCCCCACCCCTATATAAAACTATTTCCTTCACCCCTGTTTGGGATACCCCACCTCCAACTTTTGGAGACTTACCATGGAAAGCAAATCCTCTCCTCTTCAACCTCTGCATCTATCGCATGAGCACTATTTTAAATAGCTTTATTGAAGCACAATTGACATGCAATAAACTTCACATACTTAAAGCATATAATCTGACAAGTTCTGACACATGTATATACATGTAAAAGCATTATAACAACCAAGATAGTGAACATATCAATCAACCCAAAAGGTTTCTTCACAGCCCTTCTAAGCTTTCCCTGCCCCTCCTCCCCAGGCAATCGCTGATCTGCCTCCTGTCACCGGAGATTAGTTTGTATTTTCTAAAGATTTATATAGATGGTATCACGTGGCGTGTACTCCGCTTCTGTCTGCCTTTGTTCACTCAGCATAATGACTTTGAGACACATTCATGTCATGTATATGTAATTTTCTTTTATTTTTTTATTGCTTAGCAGTATTTCAGCTAAAATTTGTTTAACCGTTCACTGCCTGATGGACATTTGGGTTGTTTCTAGTTTGGGGTTATTACAAATAAAGCTGATAAGAAAATTAACGCACAAGCCTTTGTGTGGGCGTCTGCTTTCTCTTCTCGTGGGAAAATCCGGAGGGAAGGCTGGGTCACGGGGTAGGGGGTTTAATTCCTTAAGGAAACTGCCAGGCTGTTTCCCCAAGTGGCCTTGCCGCCTGCAGCCTCACCAGCGGGGTGCGGGTGCCCGGCCCCTCCACACGCAGCCACACCGGGGTCGTCCCTCTGGTTACTATCAGGCTTCCCAAGAGCTGTGTCGTGGCTTCTCGCTGCGGGTTTAGCACGCACGCCCCTGGTGACTAACGATGCCGAGCGTCTTTTCATGCTTCACGCACACAGAACATACGCCACTGCCTCAGAGAAAGCAGCCCGAGGTCGAATGGGCCGTTGCATCCTCTCCGATCCACCGTTTCTGACATCGCTCAGCCTCCTCTGCCAGCCCCAGCGGGAGCTCTGGTGGTGTGGAAATCTGTGAAATGAAAAGGTGAGTCGTCTGCTCGCCGCCACCTCCCAACATGCACACACACCTGACAAACTACCACTGGAAAGTGACTGAATAACCCTAGCAGGTTATCCCATCTACAAAGAAAGGACTAGAGCCCGGCCGGGCGTGGCTCAGCGGTTGAGCATCAACCTAGGATCCAGGCGATCGGGGTTCGATTCCCGGTCAGGGCACATGCCCGGGTTGTGGGCTTGATCAATGACTCTCTCATCACTGATGTTTCTATCTCTCTCTCTCCCTCTCCTTTCCTCTCTCTGAAATCAATAAAGATATATTTAAAGAAAAAAAAAAAAAAAAGGACTAGAGACACAGCAGTTGCTGGCCTATGATAACTGTAAAAGCCCGCTGGGCAGGCATGAAATTGCCCTGCTAAGACGGGAGCAGAGAGGGAGGAACGTTCCTTGATTAAACTTAATTCTGCTCCGGGAGGGACTTCCTTGGCCACCTTGGCCATTAGGCCCTGAGCCCACCACTTAGCCCTTGGGGTCTTCCAGTGCCTGTCACTAGACCAGAAGTGGCTGTTCTGGAGGACGCCCCCTTGGGGCGCAACAGCCTTAGTGCCTCCCTCTTGCTTACGCACGTGCTGGGACCCAAGGATTGTTTTGACGCTTGAACAGTTAAAGGCTTTTTAGTACTGTAGGGGTCTGTGGTTTCTTTGGTAATACAGCTTCGCTTTTGTTTGCTTCTAGGCACTTCTATATACCAGAAGCTACACCTGAATTTCTTTCCAGGCATAATTCTCAACCTTGATGCGCTTCTTTCTGCTTCCCCAAGATTATTTGTTCCTTTGAGGCCAGCTGAGAGAATAGGCTTGGGTGAAAGGCCGCAACCCTAAATCTCACCTTTGCTGAAAGGTCCATTTCTTCCCGAGTGCAGCTTTTTCTTGTAATGATTCTCCAGTGCAGCCAATAGTAGCCACTGTGCACTAACCCTTGGGCTCTTTCCAAGCCCTACCCCAGAGCTGTACGCTCAGCACCCCTGGGCCTGCCTTCCAAGTTACCACAGGCACTGTTTTTATCATTTCATCCTGCAAATACATTTCTTCACCTTCATTGCCCATTTTCTTGCTGCCTATTATCTCACTGTTAAGCCAGTGCCACATATGTCTTTAAAAATATACTTGTATTGATTTTAGAGAGAAAGGAACGGAGAGGGAGAGAGAGAGAGAAACATCAATGATGAATCATTGATCGGCTGCCTCCTGCACACCCCTGCTGGGGATCGAGCCTGCAACTCCGGCATGTGCCCTGACTGGGAATCAAACTGCAATCTCCTGGATCCTAGTTTGATGCTCAGCCACTGAGCCACGCTGGCCAGCAAGTGCCACATATTTTGGCTTGGGTTTTTTGGGGGGTTTTTTGAGACGGCAGAACTCTACTTCAAGGTACCAAGTTCTATATAAGTCAAAGCATGCTAACTGCTCTAAGAGACAACCCTCACGTTTTTGTCATTTAACACAATTAAATTTATGTTTTGCTCATGCAATGGTCCAATGCGTATATTCCCAGTCAGGTAGTCCTCCTCTGTGGCTTTTCTCCAAGCCGAGCTGCAGGGACCTCATTTTAGGGGCTCTGCTATTTCTTAATGTCTCTCTGAACCCTCTGCACCCAGCTGGCAGATGAGGGCCCGAGAACACAGCAGAGGTTCCAGGCCTGGCACTGGGATATGTCCCTCTGCTTGGAGTGGCTAGAACTAAGTCACATCCATATCTAATCAAAGGAAACTCAGGAAATGTAGTCTAGGTGTACTCCTAGGAAGAAGAAAGAAACAGGTTTGCTGAGCATCTAACCTGCTTCTGCCAAATCACAGGTGATTTTTGTAATAATTACAGCTGTCAGAAAATGACACTGCACTGTCACTGTTAGTTCCCATGGGCCAGGTAACTAACTATCCATCTGCTAGAGCGAAGGTGATCTTGTAGTGGGTTGAAAGTTGGACTAGATTATCTTTGAGGCCTCTCCCAGCTTCATGATCAGAGAAGACTAAAAGTCAATTAATAGCCACAGCAAGAAAATATAATTAGCATGTTCACAAACCATGGTCCCATTTGCCCTTCTATTCTCAATTTTTTTAATTTACTTTTATTTTTATTATTTTTAATCTTCACCCAAGGACAACCTTAGGAGTGGGGTGGGGGAGGAGAGAGAGAGAGAAAGAAACATCGATCGGTTGCCCTCTGCCTGCTCCCCGACTGGGCATCAAACCTGCCGCCCAAGTATGTGCCCTGACCAGGAATTGAACTGGTGACTTTTCGGTGCACAGGACAGTTCTCAGCTAACTGAGCCACTCAGGCCAGCATCGTCCTATTCTTAAGGCCAGTTGTGCGAGGCAGGCTTTCGCTGTGATTGGAGGTGATAAGAAATATTTGGTGAATATTTCAGACGTACTTGAGGAGATGTGAATACACTTTTGCTTATTATTATCTATAATCAAGCCAAAATATTTAAGTAAATAATCGCCTCTGGGAATGAAAATATAAACTAAAGCACAGTAAGTACATTTGCTAATTACCAGCCTTTGTCGAACCCTCAGCCAGGGCATTAACGTCGGCCCATGAGAGAGAGCTGCAGCCTTTATACGGACCTATAATTAGGAAATGTCAGGGGCCTCCAAGCAGATTAGCTTTCCCCACGCCAAGGATTCAAGGGGCTGATCTTTAAGGGGAAGCTTATGGGTGGTTACAGTCTGTTCTCACCTGAGTTAATTCTCTTAGCAAACTTTGTTGGTCATGTGGAAACGTGGTCATTTTTCAGTCAACCACCAGGAGCACAAGAAAATACTGCAAAAGGGGGGAGTTCATAGAAGGAATGTATTACTCCATATATATGTATGTATAAAACTTTGTATTTTTATATATACATAATACATATTACATATTATAAAGCACATTTATATTTTTCTGTTATCCAACAGACATTTATTCAGATTTTAGTTGAATCAGGCGGTTCATTAGGCATTGGAATTTAACATGAGGAAGATATAGGCCTTTTACAAGGAGCTCTTAGTCTAGGTAGGGGGATATGAGCATGTTAAAAACTGTGTTAGAAATCTCTACAAAGCACAGAAGGGCACTAAGGACAAAGTGATTATTTCCAACCAGGAAGTCAGGAGGCTGAGAACAGAGATGTTTCACAGAAAGGGTAATGGTTGAGCTGAGTCACTCATCTAATTTTCACAACACCCTTGGGAGGCAGATAATATTCCCACCATTCAGATGAAGAAACTGAGGCTCAGAGAGGTCACATGGCTTTCCCAAGCCGAGCTGGGACTTGAATCTGGGCCGCCTGCTTTTTCTGCTCTCCTAAGCTTATACAAACTACACACAGTCGCCAAGTTGTGCACACACAGCTTCAGAGCCCGATTTTATGGCTCAGCTGATGGCATCCACCTTCAGTTCCCTCCTCATCAGGGTAGTTAATTTCTCTCTTGAGGAGACAAGGCTCTTTGGGGCTGGTCATGCTCGGGCCACCTCCTCACGATAGGTGGTGTCTGGCTTAATAAAACAGAACTTAATGTAAAAGATTTCCTGATTATTAAGAAGCTTTTGGTTATTTCTAACAGATCATACAGTACAATTGCAATGACATGGGAAGCTATGACTGTTTTAAATGTAAAGATTGAGAAGAGCTCATGGAAGCGGGGGGATCCCTGGAGGTGTTTGAGAAAAGCAATAGGTGCTCGGGGTGGACAGAGAGAGGGAGCTGTTGAAGGCGGCTGCCCAGATAGCTCCCGGATGAGGCATGAGGACCTGCATGGAGATGAATAGCGGTGGGCTTGATGTCAGCACCCTATTTTGTGGTCTGGCTATGAGTGAGCTGCTCCCCGATCTTCATACATGTCTGCCCTTTACAGACCCATCCAAGCCCCCATGTCTGTGGCGAGTTATACGCCCCTGAGACAGGGGATGTGCTCCTGGCAGAGCAGCTGGTAATAAGGTTTTTGATGAATGTGTCTAGCTAATGATGATCTTCCATCGTAGCCTTTCTGGCTTAAAAAGATCCTCCTGAACACAGAGATCTAGTTCTCTGGATCAAATTATAGTCCTGAATGAACGACACCAGAAAAATGAGCCGAAGGACAGCCTACTAATAACTCTGGGAGAGATCAGATTTAAAGAGGCGGCAATCCTTTAATCCCAGGTGATATTGCTTCTGCTGCAAACCCTGGAGTCCGCATCACCACACAGAAGAGTCCTGGCTGAAGTCCCCAGCCACCTGATCCCCACAAGAGGCAGGGACATTAGCTGTTCCCAAAGTGGGCATGATGGGCTGGCTACTGGGGGTCAGGAAGGGCTGGACGCTGTAATTTTAGCCACAGCCTACTTCTCTCTCTCTTCTGAGAGCAATTGGTGTGATCGAGACGCAGAGAACCCTAATCCTATCCTGGCACAGAGGCAGCCTGACATTTGCCAGGAATTTCTACCCAGAAATTCTGCTTTATAAATAGAGGAATCAGTATGCAAGATTGTAGCAAGGGTCGCTGAGGCACACCGCCTGGTAACAGAGCAAGGGAATCTCCAGGACGAAGGGGCATTCCTCCCACCAGATATGGCCTTCCTGCCTCAGGCAAGACTATATCGTGGGCTAACCTGGCTTCTTCCTATATCACCTGCACTCCCATTTTAGTGGAAGAAAGTAGCATATGGATACAAAATCTAAACTGAGATTTTACTGATCCCTAATGCTCAGAGGTCTTGGGCAATTGAAATTGTGTGTCTGCATGCGTTAACTCCTAAGTGTGTACTATTGTGTAATGGACATTAATTACTTGTGGTCATCCTTCAACTTTCAGCTCCTCTTTACATTTTGGGAATTTATCATAGTATAAATCCTTTCTTTCCAAGGAAGAAGCCAGAAAATTCACAAGTGCAGATCTCTCCCAGGGTGGTGCAGCCGTGTGCCCGAGGTTCTGGCAATCAGGCACGTCTTGATGAGACTTGGACTCAGAGGTGAGAGAGATGGGGAGGCAGCCACATAGGAGAGATCAATCTGCAAGCAGGTAGCAGAAGTCTCCAGATCTTCGGAAGCAGCAGTGGTGAAGTTTCTGGCTGTAAACTGTTATGAGACCAAGGGTCAGACATTGTTTCTGGCTGCTTACTTTCAAGATCTAGCTCTCTTGGCCTCCAGGAAGTTCAATACGTTACCTAACATTCTTAACCCATTTTTTTGGTTTTTTTTTAGCTTAAAGTGCCAGAATAGCTTTTGCTGTTTGCACCTAAAGACCCTGATAGATCCACTGATTGGTACTTAGAATGCTTACCAGTGCCCTGGCCACTGTGGTTCAGTGGTTAGAGCATTGCCCCAAGCACCGAAGGGTCACAGGTTCGATTCCCATTTGTGGCATATGTGGGAGGCAACCAGTTGATGTGTCTCTCTCACATCAATGCCTCTCTCTCTCTCTGCCCCCCTCCACTGTTTCTCTGAAAAAGCAATGGAAAAAATATCTTCTGGTGAGGGTTAATTTTATTTTTAAATGGTTATGAGCAATAGATCCTCAAGGAAATGGTGACATGGTGGTTGGTTATCTGAAGAGGCAATGATTACTTAGCTAGTATTAAAGGGCGGGATTCCTGATAGCCCATGAAGACAGTGGTGGAACAATTACTTAAATTCCTGCCTGACCCCCCTACCCAAAGCTTTGGCGGCCCCCATGAGGGAGGGCGTGAGGGGTGCCGGCACTGTGGGCTGAGCCTGCTGCTTATTGCCCCGTTGGAGGGTTTAGGGAAGAGAAAACGTTTCGCTCGTGGGCCTATCCTGCAGTTCCATAGCTTCCATGTTAGTTCTTGCAGCCACGGGGCTGATGGAGATGAAAATAAAACTCACAGTATGATGCTGAATTATGAAATAGGCTGAACTCATAGCTTTAGGAGGCTTCTTATGTGGAAGTTAGGACACTGACTGGGAAAAGCGAGACGTGGAAAACTGGTGCGGGGGCATCTGAGAGCGTCTCAATCCCCAGAGTCTCGGAAGAAGAAACCCCTCTTCCCTTCTCCACTGAGGCTGTTCCTGTCTTGATTAAATACCTGTAACAACCTTGTTCAAGGACGATACATTAGAGGTAATATTTGGTCCTCATGTACCACGTCAACCACCTCTCATTGCCTTCAGATCTGTAACTAAAGTCAGATCCTAGGATACGCCAGGGGGGCAATTACAAAGGCAATCCGGGGAAGCGAAGACTTCCTTTCTTCATTGGGTTGGGTTAGCATCTTTCTGAAAATCAAGTTACCATATAAATGTGGGTCTGCATCAGGGCTCTCTATTGTTTTATTTATCTATTTGTCTATCCTTATGCCAGTACCATGTAGTCTTAATTATTATAACATAATAAATTGGGAAGTGAGGTAGTTTGTCTTTTGACTTAGTTTCTCTTTTTAAAATTTGATTTTAAAAATGAACATATAGTAAAAGCAACTTTTTATATTGTATGATTCCATTCATTCTTTAAAAATTCTCACTTGAGGATACATTTATTGATTTTTAGAGAGAAGAAGGGAAAGAGGGAGAGAGGAGAGAGAGAGAAACATTGATGTAAGAAAGAAACGTTGATCAGTTGTTTCTCACATGGCCCCAATCAGGGCCCGAACCCTAAACCTAGGCATATGCCCTGACCAGGAATCGAACCCATGACCTTCCAGTGTACAGGACAGCACCCCAACCAACTGAGCCACACCGGCCAGGATTAGTGCTATTCATTTAAACACATATGTAAATATACGCAATCATCACCACGCTCAGAATATGAACAGTTTCACCTTTTTTCTATTCCTAATCCCTGGCAACCACTAATCCTTTCCTTGTTATTATAGCTTTATTTTTTAGAAAATGTCAAATAAATGGAATCATACAGTATGTAAACTTTTGAGACTGGCTTTTTTCACTCCGTAAAATGCCTTTGATATTTAACCAAGTTGTTGCATGTATCCATGTCATTCCTTTCGTTTGTTGGCTAATATTTCATCTCATGAACGTATTGCAGTTTGCTTACCCATCCACTCGTTGAAGAACACTTGGATTGTTTCCATTCGTTGGGCAATTATAAATAGAGCTGTTACAAACATCCATGTATGGGTTTTAGTACAAACACATTTTTCTCTCTTCTAGGGTAGTACTTTAATATGATTGTTTCGGATGCTCTAGGTCTATTGCATTATCACATTAATTTTAGAAGCAACTTGTCAGTTTATATAAAAGCCCGACATAGATTTTTTTATTAAGATTGCATTGAGTTTCAGATGGAAAAACCTGTTTCAGAAAGGGAACTTTGGCATAGTCACCCTAGCATTAGACAGAAAGACACCAAGCAGGAGCCTGTCAGCTAGATACCTCGTGTCCCATTGTTTCTGAGACGCCGAGCAAAAATTTGCCTGTCTTGTGTTCCACTCTTCCTCAACTACCTATAAATTGCTTACATTTTAGTATGCAAGAGTTTAGTTTCCTCCACTAATTACTTTATTTTATTTTAAGGAATGGAAGTCTTTGTTCCCTATTAAAGAAATTTCATGTTGGAAGAAAATAAAGATAGGTACCATCTAATGAATACCAGCCATGTGCAGGATGTTTTGTATATATTATGATACTGCAACAACCCTATAGGGAATATTAACATTCCCATTTTACAGACGAAGAAACTAGGCCTTAGTTAAATTAAATAACAGCATATTGGACACAGTTAAGATTTCAGCTCACATGTGGCTAGCTTAAAACTCCATGATCTTTCCACGATACTACATTTTCTCTGTCTCTTTCCCCCACAAAGATGAAGACAAAGTAGATGCACAATGATTCTGGATTCAGGAAATTTTCTGAAGAATACTTGGCTTCTTGTCAAGATGGCAGCGTAGGTAAACACTGTACTCACATCCTCCCAAAACCACATCAAAATTACAACTAAACGGTAGGACAACCATCCTTGAGAACTACCTGAAATCTAGCTGAATGGAAGTTCTACAGCTATAGATATAAAGAAGCCACACTGAGACTGGTAGGAGGGGCAGAGCTGTAGAACAGGCTGGTCCCACACTCATGTGTGGTAGATAAAAATTGGGAGAGATATCTCAACTGTGAAGGCCCCCCCTGAGGAGCCAAGAGTCTCAGCCCCACACTAGGCCCCCTAGCCTAGGGTTCCAGGACCACGAAGAGAAGTTCCCATAAGTTCTGGCTGAAAAAAACAGCAGGGATTGTGGCTGAGTGAGACAGAAGGCTGCTGGAGTCCCAGGTGTGAAATATTGAAAGAAAAAGTCAATAGATATTCCTACCTCCACCCACAAGAGGGGCCTTTTGCAAAGTTTGTTAGGCTGACTTGAGCTCAGTTCAGATAAAGTGATTTTCAAGGAGCTCTCCGGACCCTGGCATATGATTGAACTCTCTTTGTGTTCCCACAGGAATAAGCACATGTATGAAGATCACTGCCCATCACCCCCAGCAGTGTGTGAGTTCCTTGAGGACGAGGGACACATCTTTCTGTATCTTTGGATGCCCAGTACCTAACTCAGTAGCTGGCACTGATTTGAAGAACTAAAGGAACAATGATTTGGCTTTACAGGCCTGTTCCCGAGGCTGCAAAGGGTTATGCAGCCACTTTTAGGATCATAGATTACACTACTAAGCCCAAACCTTTTCAATGCATTCCCTTGCTTCAGACTTTTGAGTCAAACAGATCTAAGTTCAAATTCCTGTTCTTCCACTTACCAAGTCAATAGGTTACTTAAGCTCTCTAAATCTCACAGGGTTGGTAAAAGGATTAAATGATCGCAAACAGATAAAGAACAATGCCAGGGATAGAGTAAGTGCTCAATGAGGGGAAGCTATTATCACTGAGGTGATTCCACGGTTCTTTTATTTTTGCCCAAACACAGGTTAAGGCCCCTTGGCTCTCCCCGAAATATTTTCACCCTTAACACGCACTTACATAGGATAAATCTGTTTAATAAATAAACTTTTTATTGTGAGATAGTTATAGATTCACATGTAGTTATAAGAAATAATGGAGATAGAGATAGATCCTATGTATTCAGTTTCCTGGATAGTGACATTTTGCTAAATCACTGTATCACCACCTGAAATTAATATAAAATAACATTGAATGTCAACTGTAAATGAAAAATAAAATTTTTTAAATCATTCCATAATATTATATATTTTAATGTGAATTTAGAAAAAAATCCAAGAAGTAATTTATATTTAATATGTGTTCTTATTAAAAGTCAAATTTAATGTCTATATAGGGGTTAATCTACTTTTGTCAGAAACATTTTGTTTATATATATATGTATATATATATATATATACACACATACACATATCACATATTTTAAATATGTTATTGATTTTTAGAGCGAGAGGAAGGGAGAGGGATAGAGAGGTGCGAGAAACATCAGTCCGCTGCCCCTTTCACACCGCCTATTGAGGATCGAGCCCGCAACCCAGGCGTGTGCCCCGACCAGGAATGGAACTGGCAGCCTCTTGGTTCCTGGGTCAGTGCTCAACCACTGAGCCGCACCAGCAAGGTCGTTTCGTTACTCTCAAACATATTCTATTCAATACAGAAGACTTTCTTTTTCTAAAAAAAAAAATCACACCCGGCCGGGCGTGGCTCAGCGGTTGAGCGTTGACCTAGGATCCAGGCGATCGGGATTCGATTCCCGGTCAGGGCACATGCCCAGGTTGCGGGCTGCAGCCCATCAATGACTCTCTCATCATTGATGTTTCTATCTCTCTCTCCCCCTCTTCTTTCCTCTCTCTGAAATCAATAAAGATATATTAAAAAAAAAAAAAGATTAAAAAAAAAATGTCAATTCTTCCTAAGTTGATGTCTACACCAAAATAAGTTCCAGATAAATCCAATTCATATTAAACATTTAAAAAAAACCACACAGTATCATTAACAAGATATTGACATTGATACAGTCAAAATGCAGAACATTCCCATCACCACTAAGATCCCTCTTATTGCCCTTTTATAGACATATTCTCTTCTCTCCAGCCTTCACCCCCATGCTTAACTCCTGGCAACCAGTAATTTGTCTTCCATGTCTCCGATTTTGTCATTTAAGAATGCTATGTAAACAGAACCAGTGTGTAAAATGTTGGCACTGACTTTCATTCGGCCTATTTCTCTGGAGATTCACACAGGTCACGGTGTGTGTCAATAGTTCCTCTTGTTGCGTGATTGCTACACGGCATGAACATCCTGCAGTGTGCTTGTCCAGTCACCTGTTGGGGGGCAGCTAGGTTGTCCGTCATTCTTGGCTACTATGAGTAAAGCTGCAGTAAGATTCATGCACAGGTTTTGTATAAACATAAGTCCTCATTTCACCAGCACAATGCCCAGGAGTGCAATTGCTGGGTCATACAGTAGTTGCAAGTTGGTTTCTTCCCCCCCCCCCCCCCGCTTTATTGAGCTATTGTTGACATATAACATACATACCATGGGCATCTGATGTAAGTTTAAGACATACAACACGGTGGTTTGATACAAATATATATTATGCAATGCTTACCACAATAAGGTTAAGTTAACACTTCCATCCTCTCACATAAGTGTTTTTTAAAATATATTTTTATTGATTTCAGAGAGAGGAAGGGAGAGGGAGAGAGAAAAACATCAATGATGTTTTATTTTTCTCTTATACCTCAATAAACTGAAAAAAGGGAAAAAGATATGAGGAAGGTGGCAGTGGTGGCACCATAGTTTGAATATCTTCTATTCTGCCCTAAAAGTAGATAAAATGTAGAACACAAGTTAAAAACCCATGGACAGCACTTATTTTAGGACTAGTATACATCACCTAAAAAACCACAAAATTACAAGAGGTGAGGGTAAGCCGCCTGTAACTACAAGGCAGGTGGTAGTGCCAGTGGTGTGGGAACAGCAGAGAATCAGAGGAGCCGCAAATCACCAGCAGGTACAAGTGGAAGCTCCATCAGGCTTGTTCGAGACTAGCAGCCCAAACTGCGGGAAGGTTGTGCGGGCTCCAGCTCACAGGGCCTGTGGTATGCAGACTAATGGCCTCCAAATGTGTCCTTGTTCTAATCCTTAGAACCTATGCATCTACTGCCTTACATTGCAAAAGAGGCTTTGCGGATTAAGAGTATGGATTTAGAGATGGGAAGATTATCCTGGATTACATGGATGGTCCCAATCCAATGACGTGAGATCTTAAAAGTGGAGGACTTTTTCTCGCTGGATGAGAGAGACAAGGATGGGTCAGAGACATACTCAGGAATCAAACTGAAGATAAATATTTTTCTGCTCAAGCCAACAGAAATAGTCTAACTAACGCACCAAGGTCTCGAAAAGTTAGAAAGAAGGAAGAATTGGAAGTACAATAGATGTGAATTTGGTTCTAATTTTTATTTGTTTGTTTTGAAAAAGAATGGAGGGGAGGGCATGGACTGAGCACTGAGCTATTTCATGCCACCCAGATGATAAAGTAACCTTGTTCAAAGACGTGTCACACTAAGGTTATTGAGAAAGAAAGGAAGGAGGTAGCAGATTTTTATGCTCGTCGGCATAACACAGACTGGTGTTCCTTCATTCTGACTGGATTCAGGCCCAGTTGGATGAGAGTGGGCCTGTCACCAACCCTCAGCCAACCTCTCTCTAGCACAGTTGAGGATTTGGCCTTGCTGGGATGTCTCTGTGGCATCCAAGGTCAGAGCAGTGGATGAAGCTCCCTCTGCTGATCCAAGCTTGCATTGTGAGTCCCCGGGCACCAAGAAAGATAATCCCAGCTGCCCAAACTTGGTTTTTCTTACTGGAAAAAAAAAACACCAACTATCTATTAAGCCTTGGTTTTGTTCTTGGCTCTGTGGTTATAAGCGTAATGGTTCCTGCCATTGAGAGGCTTACAGGTGGTTGTCAGACATGGAGGTGAGGCAGGTGGACACAGGCAGAATTTTATAGCTGGGAGGAAACTTGGAGATCATCAGTCCAACCCCTCACTAAAGAAGAAAAGCTAAGACCCAAAGAGGTAAGTGACTTACTTGCTCAAGATCATAGAGCCAAGAGACAGAATTCAGACTTAATCCTGGGCTGGTCAGTACAGAATTCTTTCATTATACCAGTTGCCACTTATTGAAGAAGTGCCATGTGGTATGCATAATGATATTACTGCCTTTAATCCTCATGACAGCTTCCTTATGTAGCCATTTACATCCCACTTTACAGACAAAGAAATGTAGTGAGAGGTAAGCAAACTTTTCTAAGACTATTCAATGAATAAATGACAGTGCCAGGATTTGGACCCTCTGGGCCAAGTGGTTTCAAAGCTTATGCTCTGAGATGCTCCTCCGGGCAGCCCCTTCTATTCTACCTGCCTCCTGACAGTGAGAACTCATAAGCCATAGAGAACATAGCTGTGCAAGCTTTATGTCCTATTGCCTTTCTTAGGGCTGGTTGTCTTGTACCCTAATCTGAATGTCACCATGTCCCAAGTCCTTGGCAGTGCCTGCTTGGAAAAGGGAAACATTACGGCCTAGAGCAGTGAAGAACTCCATTCAAATACTCTTAAAATACCTCAGGCTTCGGGAAAGACCGAGCCCACTGTGTTTGAGTGACTTCGGGCCATGAGGGCTCTTCCCTTCTGAGCATTGCAAGGGAGCATTATAAGGCTTGCAAATGGATTGGACCTCTCCACTGGGCATCTGGCACTAAAGTGATTGATCCCAGGGTACTATGTGAACCAGGCAGCTTGGTGTAGTAGGAAAAGCATAAGATTTTGATTGAATGTTGGCTTGAATTTGTCTTTGACCCAAGCATGTGCTCCTTTTTTGTACTTTCAACTGTCCACATGCAGCCAGCCTGAGAGAATGCTCAATAAAGACACAATCAGAGAAGGAATGGGAATATTTAGGAGGGCTTCCTTTAGGAGGTGAGTTTTATAAATGATTTTGAAAGTGCTAGATCACTCTTGCCCTGGAAAATGCACAGATGCCAGCGTCACCCCAAAGGCCAGCAGCAAGGCCTCATCCACCCTGCACCCCTCACGGAAGCCTCCACCCCATCCAGGCTCAGCCTCGTTGGCTCCCACCGTCAGCCTTTGGGGAGAGGTTGACATTCAGTAACAAAGAGATTCTTTGAGAGCCCAGAAAGAAAAGCACAAGCTGGACTCTCCATCTGCCTACCTGCCTGTTGTGTAAGAGCTGGAGGGGGAAGAGGAGTGGCAGGGGCAGGGTGGCTCACAGTGGCCGCAGTCAGTCCCTGGCTGTGGAGGAGCCAACTGTGCTGACAGGCTGGGCCTCTCCCACAGGTTTTCCCTGGACCCAGACAAAAGAGGAACAGAGAGCAGGAAAAGGGTGGGGGCCGCAAAGAAAAATTAATTAACACTATCTATTTTTCTTTCTTTTTCTAAAGGTAATCTCTTAATCCTAAGAACTGGGATTCATGTGTGCCCTTTGGTCTATAACCCAAAACGGAAGAGTCAGAAGGGATCCGTCATGTTCAAGGTCTCACCTATTGGGTTTCCTTCTCTCAATGGCTCTTTGTGTGGCAATCTCCTGTGAATGAAACAGGCCTCCTAGGCTCTGACTTAGATGAGGCGAACGTGGCCAAGGTTGGCCATCACCAGGGAAGCGTTGACGTGGAGACACTGGGAACTGCAAGGAAACTGGCATGTCAGGGTTTGAGTTACCAAGGGGCAAGTGAGACTGTACCTGTTTCTCAGCTGCTATTGAAGTCACTCTATATCCCAGCCATGGATTTTCCCCTGTATCCCACTGTGCCCCGCCTGCTCTCTGCCTCCATCCAGTCACCATTTTAGGGACTAAGACATCACGGGCCTTGAAATTAGAAGGTTCTTTTTGAGGTCTTTTAGTCTAGGCTCCTACACAGTGAAGACAGGAAAGCCTTTGCTGCCCCGGGCTCCACTGTCTGGAAGTGGGAAGAAGACATGGAAGAAAAGGGGTGGCAGGAAAGGAAACATGAAGAGTAATTTGGAACCAGCGGGAAGCTGGGAAGTTACTCTCATTACTCTTTACCCAAGTAAATGGCACCACCGTCCACTCAGTCGCTCAAGACAGACAGTTGGGGGAGCGTCCCTGATTTCTTTCCCTTGTCCCCTCCACGCACACAGCCATCCAGGCCATTACGGCCTCTTGCCCAGTAATGTTCCTAATTGCTGCCCTGCTGCAATATATTGCTGTTCTTCAAGCTAACTTACAAATCACAGCCAGAACTTTCTTCTTACTATACAACTTACTCATGTCCCTCCTTTGCTTCGATGGCTCCCTGTTGCTTTTAGAATAATTGCCAAACTCCCTAGTGCAGTATTCAAAGCTCTCCACAATCTGAACTAGGATGATATGTTCTAACTCGCCTCCTGAACTTTGTACAATCTTCCTAGGTCATCTTTTCCCTGCTGTAACTCGTATCTGCCCTCAGACCTCAGGTTGGTTGCCCCCTCTTACGGGCAGCTTTCCCTGACCTCTCCAATGCTGGGATAGGCCCCTGGGCTCCCGTGACCTGTGTGCATGCTTCTGCTGAGGCTCCTATCCCCATTACCCACTACCAGTCTGCTCTCCAGACTAGGCTGTGAGGTCTTTGAAGAGGCTTGTAGAAGGAGAGTGGAAGGGCCTTCTGCATGTTTTAATTTGCACAAATTCAACTATATGAGCGTATTAAAGAGAGAGAGAAAAAATGAGGACGGGAGAGGAGAGATTATCATTTCAATGGTACAAGCACTGCTGAGACCTGTTCCACTCAGCATCGATCAGCCCGCGTGTGCCCTCACATAGTATCTTAGTGAGGTGAATGGGAGCCTCTGCTTAAAGGCCTTTGTTTGTTTGTTTTTGTTTTGTTCCATATCACAGGGCCACTAATCATGATCTGCAAGCCTCACCTAGTGAGGAAGCAACAATATGTTCCAACACTGAAAAAGACACTGGTGACTTTCAAGACTCTGGCTTTAATTCTCTAATACAATGTATTGCTAAGGGATTTTCAAGGGTAATCTATGCTTATATATATACATATTTTTAAAAATATATCTTT